>NC_133669.1:9085000-9737500 GCF_048934315.1 Petromyzon marinus
CACCGCATGCTTGCGGGCTTGCTTCCACGGGGCTCGCTTCTCTGACGCACGGCAATGTTTCTCGTAAGGGATTGTTCACCTCGGAAAAGCGGTGCTCATTGGCACAGGTGGACTAAGTTGTGGTGGGGAGGGCCCTCTAAAAAAAAAATTGTTGCGGAGAAAAAAAGCAAATTTGATCTTAAATACCGCTGAGCTTTGAACCTGTCTGAGGTGACCTTTCACCCCCTCACCCACCCCACGTATGCAAGGCCAGTTGTTTCCGGATACTCCGGTTACCTCCCGCGCGCAAAACACTCATTAAGAAGGATAAACGAACAGACGGACGCTCCATACCCAAAAACATCTCTCTCTCTCTCGCTTTTTGCCCATCAGCCTGTGAGTGTTCGGGCCGCATGTTGGGAAAACGCTGGACGGGGTTTCAACATTATAAATCTCATCAGCAGTCAGAAAGTTTGTTTTTGTTGTTGTTGGAAGTTTTCAAAATATCCTTTAAAAGGAATTGACCAAACATTCCGATCGATGTACGACCCTCGTAATGGATTCTTGAATTCATCTTGAATGATGCTTTATTTATTGGCGTTGGACTAACATCTCGACGCAGCATCCGCCTGAAATCTAGTCTTGGGACTCCTGAGAGCAGATTTTGGCTAGCCATTGAACAAAGACGGTCACCCCATTGTGCGTGTTCACATGTGCCTCTGCGGCCGTCTGGAACGCTCTTCCTTACGATATTAGGAAGCCACTGAAGCTGTGCACTTTTAAAACTAGATTGAAAACTCATTTATTTAGAACTGATTTTTCTGTTTAGTTTGTTGTCCTTCCCCCGCACCTCCAATTAACACGGTTGGCTAAGTACGGTGAGGAAGAAGTTCAACATACAGCAATGGCTTGCGGACGCCTTTCACCAGCAGTGAATGTATCATGGCTGATGCGTGGTAGGTAACAGGTCCCTGCAGGGTGGGCTGGTAGGAACATTGGAATTTTGCGCAATTTTATAAGACATATCAAGTCTCTGCGCTGTCTATTGCTGATTTTACACCCAACAGCACGAGATTTGACTTCGTTAAAGTATTGAAAGGGGACGGACGGACGGACGCATTAATCTATTGCAGGCTGGTACACTCAGTTTACAACTTCATTCCTACCAGTATTATCCTGCAGTGTCTCCAGTTTCTTCCGGCACGAAGTCAAACGCGCTTTTAAAACGGAATGCACCGACCATGTAAATGTAGCAGAGCCCTCGTGAAAACTGCAAACAATATTTAGACTTTATTATTTATGTATTCATTTTTCCAGGTAAGGCCCACTGAGCTATAGAGCTACTTTTTCAGAAGCGACCTGGCCACATATGACAGCTCAACGCATTGGCTTAGCAGGTGGAAATATACATCAGCTTAATACTTCAAACTCGGTGGGGCTATCCCGGCTTAAAGGGCAGCGCAGCACAGCAGTAGTTTCAATTGTTCTGTGGCATAGTTTATATTTGCCAGCACAAGTCTATTCCGTGACAACATTTGCCAATACGTGGGGTCGCACGTAACTTTGAACCCGCCCCAAATTCTCTCTCGTCCGTCCCGAACAAGGTCCGTGTCTTCTTTGTCTGTCTGTCTGTCCCGAACAAGGTCTGTGTATGTTTTTGTTTTGTTCATCTGTTTGTATTTACCTAAAATCAGCTCTGGTCCCTCTCATTGGGCCACGATGAAGCGCAACTTCGCATCGCGCCGGGCCTCCTCCCTGCCCGTCGCTTCCTGTGTCCAAGTGGCCGAGGACCAGGAGACGTCTCTCACAACCATGGGCTTTGTTCGTTGAGAATGAAGTCAATCGCGTTTCCAAATAAAGGGCTCTCTCACAGCCTTCATAAGTGCAGCGTCTTTGTTCCCATTGTTGTGCTCCTTGACCTGCGTAGGACCTCGCCCAGGTTTCCTTCATCACAGGCAGCGATGCTGTTGCGCGCGTGAGTGTGCGTGGGGGTGTTTCTGCTGCTGCTGCTGGTGGTGGTGGTGGCGGTAATTTTTTTTGTTCCCGAGGCATGCTACGCTGACAGACCTTCTCTCCCCTCGGCTTTGAAGCCGACCTCGCCAATTATCGTGCTCCTGCCAGGTGTGCCAGGTGGCTTGAAATTAGCTTCAGAGTCGGGCTCTCCCCACGAATGCACTACCCCCACAACTCCCACACCCCACCCCATCCCACCACCGCCCCCCCCCCCCCCCCGTACTCCCCGTGCTCGCCGCCCACTAAACAAAAACTAAACGTTGTTTTATTTTACCAGGTAAGGCCCGCTGAGCTACATAGCTCTCTTTCAGAAGCGACCTGGCTCGCACAAATGATAGGTCAACGAAATGGCTTCATGATCACGTGGACATTTATAGCGACGGCCAAATACTGTAAACGCGCGGTGTTGAGAGAGACGCCGCAAACTCCAAATAGCCAGCAGCAGGCGTCAGGGTCGGGATAGAACTCGCGACCTCCCGCATGCCAGGCGAGGTAGCTCACATCTCGCCACCACGGCTATGACAGCAGAGAAGTTGGGGGTTAGCTGTCCGGTGAGGCACACACCACGTTTTGACGTCCGACGTTCAGCGCCCCCCCCCCCCCCCGCGTGCTGGGAGCTTCTTCGTTTCTCGGTTGCGACGCAAAAATCCATCGGGGGCGGGGGGGGGCCGTGCAGCTCGACCACGAAGAGCCAGCACCTCTGCGGCTCCCACCTTTGACGTTGGTCTTCTGATTTGCTGCACACATATACACAATATAAACACAATATATACACAATATATTCTTGGTTCTTTCGGTAAAGTCATGTAGAAGGGAAATAAAAAGTAAAAAATATATAAAACAATAAAATTCTCACGACGTTTCGACTGCAACACAAGCAATCATCATCAGGTGTGAAGACCACAGCAAGAAAATTTGAAAAAAGTGGCGGTTTTTTAACGTTAGCACCACGGAGAGCGATTTGACAGTTTGTTCAGATGGACGAGTCCATCTACATTATGAGACCTCCTTTGCCAGGAGCAAGATATAGTAATAGTTTTTACCCTTTTATCTGGTACCAAAACTGACACCTTTATACAAGGAATCGTGTTTGCAATAACCACAACACAAGCAGTCAAAATGCAAACAAAAAGAGACAACTCTGATAATGATATGCACTGTCCTTGAAATTGATTGGTCCACACCCGAGACGGCTTTTCTTAGAGCCTAGTCTCCACTGGTGTTGGACCAGATGACGCTTTTTGGCGGAACCAGATCACGGATTTTATGTAATGTGTTGAATCGGACCTGGATCTTGTGTTTATTCAATATTTTGGAGATCTTTTTTGTGATCCCCGCAATGTAGGGTAAAGTGGTGGTTTTGAAAGGCTCCTCAAGAGGGTCCTTCTTCATGGTTGGAGTGATAGCTTTACGGATTGTGTAGTCGGAATAACCATTAGCCTTAAGAGCTTGGTTACATAAAATCCGTGATCTGGTTCCGTCTGTAAAAGATGTGATTCCGGACATACAGTATCCTGGCGTTTACAAACTAAGTTGCCTCTGTGGTAGTAGTTACATTGGAGAAGCCAAACGACATGTCTCGGACTGCATTCGTGAACACAAAGCAGACCTGAAACACGGTAGGACCAACACCTCGGCCGTGGCAGATCACTGTTATAATTCAGTAGGCTCACATGACATTGACTCCTCCAAGACAGAGGTTCTTTGCAAGCCATCTGGCTACCATGAGAGATTCGTTCATGAGGCGATCCACATATACAAACACAGAGACAATTTCAATCGAGAAGATGGATTATGGCTTAGCAATCTTTGGAAGGATTTGATAAACCATTTCGGGTCTTAATTGATTGATCACGCTTAAGGTGGCTTTCAGACCGCATCCATTATTTTTCGTCTCCCCCCTCCCCTTTTCCGAACATAGATGGACTCGTCCATCTGAACAAACTGTCAAATCGCTCTCCGTGGTGCTAACGTTAAAAAACCGCCACTTTTTTCAAATTTTCTTGCTGTGGATTTCACACCTGATGATGATTGCTTGTGTTGCAGTAGAAACGTCGTGAGAATTATATTGTTTTATATTTTTATTATTTTATTGTTTCCCTTCTACGTGACTTTACCGAAAGAACCAAGAATATGAATCCCTGCAGTCACGAAAGCTTTAAATAAAGAAAATACACAATATACACAATATATACGCACATATACACACAATATATACACAATATATACACACAATATACTATATGGCTACACACATATACACAATGCATACACACAATATATACACAATATATGCACACAGACACAATATATGCACATATACACAATATATACACAATACATACAGTATATGCACAATATAAGCATAATATATACACAATCTATTCAATATATACTATATAGCTACACCCATATACACAATATTTACTGTATAGATACACACATATATACACACATATATACTATATAGTTACACACATATATACACACATACACAATATTTACTATATAGATCCACAACATATATACTATATAGTTACACACATATACACAATATATACTATATAGATACACACATATATACACACACATATATGCACAATCTTTACTATATGGATACACACACACACGCGAGGTGAAGCAATGGCGCGGTGATGAACGCGCTGTACCGTGTGGTGAAGTACGGTTAGATATCCACCACAATCCGCACGGCGTTAGGGGGGTGGCCATCATCATCCAGCAGTGGGCGGACAAAAGGGCTTTGTGTAGACTTTTGAAAATGCGGCGCTTGGAAGACCTCCGTCGGGCATTGTAAGCTGCAGATGCATGGACGCGACGCTGTGCTATCAGCTTGTAGGGTGGACTGATACGAACTCATAATCGGTAAAACATTGAATGTGTCGTGCGTCGCGGCTGATTGCTGACCGTCGGCTGTTATTTATTATAAAATTCTGACCTTTGACCTTTGTACCTGGTGGCTCAGGAACAGAGCGAGCGGCTCGGCGGTCGGAAATGGTTGCGAGCTCAAATCCTGCTTGAAGGTTGACTCAGCCCATCATCATCCCTTCAATCCGATGTCGATAAAATGAGGACCACTTTCGGGGGAAGTCACAAGCGGCTGTGTTACGGATAGATATTAGGAAGCCATTGGAGCTGTGCAATTGTAAATATAGATTGAAAACACTTTTTTAGAAGTGCTTTTTGTTTTTAGTTTGTTGTCCTTCCCCCCACACCTCCGATTACCACGGTTAGCTATGTACGGTGCCAAAAAAAATTCAGCATACATACAATATACATACACGGCAAACCATAGACTCAACACTGCTACCCATAGAGTCCTCAACACTGCTACCCATAGACTCAACACTGCACCTCCGATTAGCGCAATTGGCTATGTACGGTGCGAAATAACTTCAACATACACACGTGGAGACATCTCTGCCATAGAAGCGTGGAGTTCTACACCAGCGGCCCTGCGGGTCTGTAAGCATGAGGTGAGCAGCAGAGTCACGTTGACTCATCGTCTGCAGCGTCCGGAGTCAGCACTGGGGAGGGCCCATTAAGAGGGCCCCTTGGGAGGGCCCATTGGGGAGGGCACATTGGGGGAGGGCCCCCCATCCCACGAGAGTGACGTCTCCTCTGATTCTCTCAATAGCCTCTTCCCGTTCGAGGGAGGACGTGAGCTGCTTCACTCAGTTCACGAAGAAGCTCCCAGCACGTCCTGGAGCGAAACGCCGGGCATCGTGTATCGAACGCAACCCACATTGCGTTCGATACACTTCTGTACATACGGGCGTATGTTAGATTCGGATATGTGGAGGAAAACAAAAATAAAAAACACGTTTAAATTACTTACTTCTCGGTGAATTAAAACAAAAGAGTTGGTTTGACCATCGTGCGACGACGGAGAGTGCAGCACCCCCAGCGTGTGATTGCGAGATCACCGGGAGGGGCCTCGGAAGTAGTTCTACGATATCTCCTTACGCGGGGTCGTTCTTCTACACACAGGGTGTATACACCGTATCTAACGCGCTGCTGCGCGCGAGTTTCCCAGCCAATTCTTCATCTGAGAACGCGACTCCAACAGCGCGATTGGAAGAGACATTTTTTAAAATCATAAACCAGCAAAAACAAAACCCGCCGCAATTTATTTTGGAACCAAACACCCGCATGCAAGCAGAGGGAGTGCTCAACGGCATATGGGACATCGCATCATCGCATCATGTACGACCCCCCTCTCACCCGCCCCCCTACCACTCGTCTCCTCTCGCAGTCAAGACACAAAGTGTTCTGTTACAAAGCATCTGCAGATTAGCCTTCTGTCATCACTCACATCGCAAAATAAATTCTAGAGACAAAAGAACTCTATCCCTCCCCCTCCCCATCGCCATCTCTCTCTCCTCTCTCTCTCCTGCCTGCCTGCCCGCCCCCACCACCTCTCTCTCCACTCTTACTCTGCTCTCTCTCTCAACTCGAAAGAACATGGGCAAGAATAATAATAAATGAAAGGAATGAGAATGAGAGAGGGGGGGGGAATGTTTGGCTCGAATCCATCGCTGGTTAAATTCCAAAAAATGTCATCATGATTTAAGCTGGCTGCCTTGCCCTAATGTAGCTCTATTGATTGCCGAATTCTTTAGAAACTCTGCGAACATGCAGACGCACATCCAATAATAATAATAATAAAAAACGATACTGGGACGAAGCCACATTAGGACTTTCTCATCAGCCCCTCTCTCTGGATCTCATCCCAGATATCTGTGTCTTCGTGCGTGCAGGGTTCAAACGAGTTTGTGACACGTCGCTCTCGTAAGCGCTGGCGTTGTCACCGTTCCCGTCGCTTGTAGAGTCCCCCCCCCCCCCCACAAATCGTGTCCTTCCTCCTCCTCGAGTGGTCGGGTGGTTCAAGGGTCATAGGTCAGAGAGACGCTGAGCCGGCATCGCCGAGATCTTCGGTTCAGCCGCCCAACCACCGCAATTGAACTGGGTTCTCAAGGGCAAGCGAGTTGATGGTTTCAGCCTGGTCACAAATTAATTAATTAGTCAATGTACAAACAATCCCCATCACGTTGAGTTTGAGCTTCACTTTTTAACTGACTACTCTTCTGCCGTGAGAATATATATATAAAAAAAAGTTTTGACTGCCGCGTTATGAACGCCTTTCTGTGTGTGCAGTAGTAGTAGTGATAGTAGTAGGGCGTGCGGTAAAGCGTGGCACGTCGATTGAAAGGATCTCACGAGTAGTTCAAACGCGCAGGGCGAGACGCTGCGAGAGTCACGTGGTGGCACGACGCAACGCCGATAGCACGGCCGGAATAAAATATCGGGGGAGGGGGGGCGGGACACAAAATAAATTCCTAACCCGGATTGAATATTGCGATTGACACGCTCAGATTTCCGACAAATTGTTGCAATATTAAACGTAACTCAATTTTCGCGAATTTCCTAAAAAAAGAAACATCACATTTTGTAAAAAAAAAAACCCCATCTGTATTATTGTACGCCGATTCACTTGTGTGGACTCATATTACATCTGCAATATACGTATCGCATTTGTCGACTCCGTCAAGTTGAAATTTGCGAGTTGACTCGTTGATTGACATTCAATAATGTCAAACCACAAGGATCCATTCATAGCCCTCCCTCCCTCCCCCGCCTCCTCTCCCCCCTTCCCCCCCATCAATCTCTCTTCTCCAACCGATAAAGTAATCTCCTACTTGAACACTGACCACCGTCTCTATGCCTTTCACAGCCTGGAAACTCCCTCCCCTAAGCTATCCGTGCTGTCGACCCCCTAACTCCAGTGCAAGTTCAGGCTCCAAACCTCCGTGTCGTCTGTGCCTATGGCTGTTCCCGCGCAGCATCTGGAGGTGGGGTCACATTTAGACAACGCGCTATGCATTAATCGAGGGGGCCATGGTGGCGAGATATGAACTTCCACGCCTGGTATACAGGAGGGCGTGGGTTCAATCCCGACCCTGACGCCTGTATATTTGGAGTTTGCGTGTCTCTCTCCCCGTGGTCGTGGATTTTTCTCCGAGTCCTCCGGTTTTTTTTCCCTCCAAAATTTAGATTCAACATCACGCGTTTAGAGGATTTGGTTGCGATACATTTCCACGTGATGATAAGCCACTTTGTTGAGTTATCATTTGTGGCCAAGCCGCTTCTGAAAAAAATCTATACAGCTCAGTGGGCCTTACCTGGTAAAGTAAAACAATTTAGTTTTAGCTTTAAAATAATTCTGCTATTGTATAGCTTCGCATGGAGACTCACAGACTCGCGTAGAGACTCATAGACTAGCATAGAGAACCACAGAATCGCATAGAGGCCCACAGACTGCCTCTCTTTGGATACAATAAATATGCCTGCTATTTATAAAAAGATTTTTGAGATGCGGTCGTATTTTCACGCCGTATAAATCCACATTGTGTCCGTAGCTTATTGTCTGTACATATCCATCAACTTTACTTCATCGCAACGTTTTCCTCTGACCGTCATAGCGATTCGATTAATTATAAAGATTCGTGGGCCAGGATTGGATTCAGGAATTCATTATTTTTAGTCAAATTTTTCTCCCTCTCCTAACCCCGGGTTTCTCCCCCCCCCCCCCCCTCCATTCACAACCTTAAATGGAACAGAAGCATGTTAAGTGCAGATGATTTACATGTATCAAAACTAAGAATCTATTCTAAGACACGATGCGATTCGACTCGAAGGGTCAAACACGCACGTCAGTCAATGCATCGACGCATCGTCGGGAACACGCCTCGCTGACGCGACCTCGGCGAACGCTTCTCCGAACATTCTCCACCTGAGTGCTTCCCTGCAGCAGAGATCCTCGGCATTGCGTTGGCCCAGAGCGAGGCGTCCAGCCAAGATTTCACCTTCCAGGGCCCTCGATCCCAACACGCAACGCGCAATTACACGCACGGCGCTTTCCACGAAATGAGCCACCACAACACCTTGCCGATGCCGTCGGTGAGCATGAACCATGACCACGTGAACCCGTCGGTGAACATGAACCATGACCACGCGAACCCGTCGGTGAGCATGAACCATCACCACGCGAACCCGTCGGTGAGCATGAACCATCACCACGTGAACCCGTCGGTGAGCATGAACCATCACCACGCGAACCCATCGGTGAACATGAACCATGACCACGCGAACCCGTCGGTGAGCATGAACCATGACCACGCGAACCCGTCGGTGAACATGAACCATGACCACGTGAACCCGTCGGTGAGCATGAACCATGACCACGTGAACCCGTCGGTGAACATGAACCATGACCACGCGAACCCGTCGGTGAGCATGAACCATGACCACGTGAACCCGTCGGTGAGCATGAACCATGACCACGTGAACCCGTCGGTGAGCATGAACCATGACCACGTGAACCCGTCGGTGAGCATGAACCATGACCACGTGAACCCGTCGGTGAGCATGAACCATGACCACGTTAACCCGTCGGTGAGCATGAACCATGACCACGCGAACCCGTCGGTGAGGATGAACCATGACCACGTGAACCCGTCGGTGAACATGAACCATGACCACGTGAATCCGTCGGTGAGCATGAACCATGACCACGCGAACCCGTCGGTGAGCATGAACCATGACCACGTGAACCCGTCGGTGAACATGAACCATGACCACGTGAACCCGTCGGTGAACATGAACCATGACCACGTGAACCCGTCGGTGAACATGAACCATGACCACGTGAACCCGTCGGTGAACATGAACCATCACCACGCGAACCCGTCGGTGAACATGAACCATGACCACGTGAACCCGTCGGTGAACATGAACCATGACCACGTGAACCCGTCGGTGAACATGAACCATGACCACGTGAACCCATCGGTGAACATGAACCATGACCACGCGAACCCGTCGGTGAACATGAACCATGACCATGTGAACCTGTCGGTGAACATGAACCATCACCACGCGAACCCATCGGTGAACATGAACCATCACCACGTGAACCCGTCGGTGAGCATGAACCATCACCACGTGAACCCGGTCCTCTTCGCGGCGGCGGCGGCTTTTTGGCTCAGCCGTCGAGCAAAAGGCGGTGGGTCACCACGACACCGCGCTTTCGGATGGTCGCTTCTGCGGGCCGTCTGGAAGGCAACTTCCTTCCGATATTAGGAAGCATACTGGGGAAAGCCGCGCGCTTTTAAATGTACATTGGAAAGTCATTTCTTTAGGACCGCTTTTTTTGCGTTTGCTTTTTGACCTCCTTTCCACCGCACCTACGAAAATCGGGGTTGGTTATGTATGGTGCGAATGAAATTTCAACAAACCCACAATCATCGGGGTCAGAACCTCGACCCATGCATAGCTCGCCGCACGTCTCCTCCATCCCTCAACCGTGAAAAAAAACCCTCGTGCCTCACACCTAACCAAAGAACATCACTCGCGCCTCGGCTCTTTCTCTTTTGACCCGTCACCTCATCGAAATTGCTCACGAAACGCACCTCTCTACTCGCATCCCCAGCCTCGACCGGCTGCGACTCTCCGCTGTCGGCGTACCTTGGCTCCCTGTTCCTCCCTACACTCGTGATCTCCTTCAGCCACGAATTCCATCAGGATCACGTAGGTCCTCGGGTTGTGCATTGCTCGCCGTCACACGGTCGAGGCTTCACGCTTAGGGGTGGCAGTGACTTTTGCGTTTGCGGCACCAAAAAATTCTGGAACTCGTTGCTCTTCGAGGTCAGGACTTCCCAGACAGTTACACATCTTCAAATCGCAGACTAAAAAGCATATTTGCTTGACATGGCATTGTCTCTTTATGTATTTTCAAACGTCTTTCTCGCCGATTATTCTGTCCTTGGTTGACGTTAACTTTGTCCGCCTTTTCATGCATAGCGCCCTGAGAACCATTAGTTTAATGGCGCTTTATACATTGAAAGTATTATTATTGCACAACTGCTGCTGCTTGCTGCTGCTGCTGCTTGCTTCTGCTGCTGCTGCTGGCATTCGGAAGCCTGTGGGCCCCCGCTGCCGCAGGACGAACTACGCGGGCAGAAGTCGTTCTCGTTCGTCAAGAACGAGAGTCGAGCGAACGATGATTGTTTTTTTGCTGAAACACGGCTGCGGTGGGGCCTTTATTGAGATGCGTTGTTGAGTCCCGTGCAGAGAGGGGGTAAGGAGGGCACCGTGTAGTTTGGTGGTGGTGAGCGGTGAGAGGGGCGCGTGTCGAGGCCGTGACCTCGCACATAGCTCGGTTTTCGCGAGAATTTGACGCGGGCGCGTTGTGGGCTCGCGTTCCGTGTGAACGCGGTTAGCGCGCCGCTCTACTAACCCGGCGTCCCGAGTTCGATTCCCGCACAAGGTCAACGACCAGTGACGATTATCTGAACCCGGCCCTGAGCCTCCCCTAGGTCGACTAACCCTCAAATGAGTATCTGGTGCGGTGTGTAGTTAAACATCGCCACGAGGGATACAAAGACGGCCTCGTGCGCCGTGCCGGCCTTCACATGTGCTCACTAAGCAATTGCCCCAACAGTCCGTTAAACAGGCTATACTGTACTTGGGAATCTTTGTCTTTTTTTGCGTGAGCGTATTTGTCTATGTTCGCGTGTTTGTGTGCGAGGAGCGGTGAGTGTAGCCGTGAGCGCACTGTGCTTGTGAACCAGGCACACTGCGTTAGATTCCTGGCCACAGCTAACAAACAGTAAGTGGCGAGAGATATTTGAACCAGACCTGGGACTACCTAAGGGGAGCTCGGCGATATCCCTTCCCATATACCCTCTCGACAGAGACGTCGATTGCTTGACAGTCCACGTGACTTTTTTGTTTGAATGCTCAGAGCCAACAATTGTTGTTGCAAAATTACGCGACAAACCACGTGTACAATAATTCGTTTTCGCGACCGAGTTTGGAGGTCACCACCACCACCCGATTTGAGATTATCAGCTCGATGTGTGGCTGAAAACACTGGGAGTCGAACCCATGCGGCTCCAAGGTGGCGAGCCGAGTTAGTCAGTGTCTTGAACCGCCCTGAGTAACCCGGTCACTTCAAAACATACTTCTTTTGACGGATGTTTTTTTTAGAGTTTGGCTCCTTGACGAACTCTCCGCAACTTCTTCATACAAACCAGGCATCTGCAACATTTTCAATGTTTTTGTCATCATGTCCACCCCTCTAATCCCAATTGGGCTGCTCCATCAGCATTTGTGGTAACCGTTTAATCCATTCGAGCTTAATGTAAATGTAACTCTGCTCACAGCAAATGTGTTGTTGTTGTCATTATTGTTGTTATTCTTGGTTCTTTCGGTAAAGTCACGTAGAAGAGAAACAATTAAATAATCAAAATATAAAACAATAGAATTCTCACGACGTTTCGACTGCAACACAAGCAATCATCATCAGGTGTGAAAACCACAGCAAGAAAAATTTTCTAGAACATTTTTCAAATTTTCTTGCTGTGGTTTTCACACCTGATGATGATTGCTTGTGTTGCAGTCGAAAAGTCGTGATAATTTTATTGTTTTATTATTTTATTGTTTCCCTTCTACGTGACTTTACCGAAAGAACCAAGAATATGAATCCCTGCAGTCACGAAAGCTTTAAATCAAAATTATTGTTGTTGTTGAGAGATGGATAGGATGTGGCAACACTGGGAGTGGATTCAAGAGAAACGCTGGACTGTGGGATTTTATAGAAAGGTTTCATTGCTGGAGCCGAGAGTGCGTGGACCGGCAGTAAAGTGAGATGAGCGGGGAGAGGTAGGAGAGTGCGTGGAGGAGAGTGGAGTAAGATAATAGGGGAGAGGAAGGAGAGTGCGTGAAGGGGAGTAGAGTGAGATGAAACGAGAGAGGTGAGAGAGTGCGTGGAGAGGAGTGGAGAGAGATGAGAGGTAGGAGAGTGCGTGGAGGGGAGCGGAGAGAGATGAGAGGGGAGAGGAAGGAGAGTGCGTGGAGGGGAGTGGAGTGAGATGAGACGGGAGACATACAGAGGGAGAGTCGATGGAGGATATTTGAAGAGATGTTAAAATTGATCCGGACTTGGACTGTGGGTCTGTGGAGGGATCGAGTGTTGGGGGTGACGTGGTCTCGTGGATGGGTGTGGGTGAGAAGTCTGGCAGAGGCATTGCGGATCATATGGAGTTTAAAGATTAGGATTATATTTTTGTATGGGTTCTCGTAGAGGAGAGAGTTGCAATAGTTGGGTCGGGATGTGATGATGATGATGACGGCAATTAATTAGACCCAGGGTCCCGGTAGCATTGTGGTAAATAAACTAAACTATTAGCATTGTATCTGGCCACAAATGGAAGCTCAAAGAAGTGGCTTATCATGTGGCAGTTTATTGCATGTGTTCCTAAATCTAGAGGGGAGCAAAATCCACACAATCACGGGGAGAACATAAAAACTCCAAATATATATAGGGGTCAGGGTCAGGACCGAACCCACGACCTCACGTATACCAGGTGAGGTGGTTCACATCTCGCCACCGTGGCAGATGCGGGAGACGTTGGCGTGAACGGAGGCGCGAGGTCCTACGGAGCTGAGAGTCGCGCCGAGAGGATGGGATCCGTGCAAGCAGGCACACGCGGACAATCGAGTGAGATGATATCAGAAATCGCGCTGGAGGGGAGGCGGGGGAAAACGATCGTCGGTCTGCCACAGCTGGTGATGATGGAATAAGTTTATGTGTGGTGTGTGAGATGGGGAGCGGTAGTGGTGTGACGGTCAGCTCGCCGCGCTACGAACCCGGCGAACCCGGCTTCGATTCCCGCTCACGGTCAACACCAGCGACGATGTATCTGAACTGGTGCTGGGCCTCCCCTAGGTCGACTCAGCATCAAATGAGTACCTGGTTCGGTGCGTAGTAAACATGGCCACTCGGGAGAAAAGAGGCGACCGTTCGTGGTTCTTGCCACCCACCCCCTCGTGTGTTGGTCGCTAACAGCACTCTCCCCAACAGCCTGTTGAGGCTACACGGGGCATCTTTGTCTTTGCGTAGATTTTCCAGCTCGCGTTGGGTTCCTGCCTATGGCCGCAAGCGTGAAGCGTTGACTTGGGACTCACATAAAACGGTCCGCACATGTTCACGATAAAGGAGCGAGTAGACCCAGGGGAGAGAAAAATAATACTTTTTTAAAGGTCATAATGTTGTTGTTGTTGTTGCAGCGTGCGTTTCGGCTCACGGAGAGATTGAGGGACATTGAAGAAGGGTTGGGTGAGGTGGGTGGGGGAGAGAAGAGGTGAAGAGTGGGGGAGGGGGGATGGGTACTCTCGTCCATACACACACGTGACGGAGTGGCTGGGCTGGATGGTCGTACACGCACAGAGTGTAATCAAATACTGTGTCACGGTAGGTTGTCAAGCCTCGACCGTGGGTCTCCTCGGTTAACTCAGAAGTTATCGGGCGCGCGAGTGAGCGCCCAGCGGCTGGCGGCGCGATGATGAATTATCCCGCGAGCTGGCGGAGAGCGAGAGAGCGAGAGAGAGAGAAAGTGAGCGAGAGACACAGAGAGAGAAAGTGAGCGAGAGAGAGAAAGTGAGCGAGAGACAAAGTGAGCGAGAGACACAGAGAGAGAGAGTGAGCGAGAGACAAAGTGAGCGAGAGACACGCACAGAGAGAGAGACAAAGTGAGCGAGAGACACAGAGAGAGAGAGAGAAAGTGAGCGAGAGAGAGAAAGTGAGCGAGAGACAAAGTGAGCGAGAGACACGCACACAGAGAGAGAGAAAGTGAGCGAGAGACACAGAGAGAGAGAGAAAGTGAGCGAGAGAGAGAAAGTGAGCGAGAGACAAAGTGAGCGAGAGACACGCACACAGAGAGAGAGAAAGTGAGCGAGAGACACAGAGAGAGAGAGAAAGTGAGCGAGAGAGAGAAAGTGAGCGAGAGACAAAGTGAGCGAGAGACACGCACACAGAGAGAGAGAAAGTGAGCCAGAGACACAGAGAGAGAGAGAGAGAAAGTGAGCGAGAGACACGCACAGAGAGAGAGACAGAGAGAGAGAGAGAGTGAGCGAGAGACAGAGAGAGAAAGTGAGCGAGAGAGAGAGAAAGTGAGCGAGAGACACAGAGAGAGAGAGAGAAAGTGAGCGAGAGACACGCACAGAGAGAGAGACAGAGAGAGAGAGAGAGTGAGCGAGAGACAGAGAGAGAAAGTGAGCGAGAGAGCGAGAGAGAGAAAGTGAGCGAGAGACACAGAGAGAGAGACACACAGAGAGAGAGAGAGAAAGTGAGCGAGAGACACGCACAGAGAGAGAGAAAGAGCCCGTGCCGAGTAAAATGTATCCTGCGGCACCGTGACCATTTCGCTCGCTCAAAGGATTCCTGCGTTTCGCGCGTGTGTAAAGTGTGTGAGTGTCTGCGTGTGTGTGAAGTGCGTGAGTGTCTGCGTGTGTGTAAAGTGTGTGAGTGTCTGCGTGTGTGTAAAGTGTGTGAGTGACTGCGTGTGTGTGAGTGAATGCGTGTGTGTAAAGTGTGTGAGTGACTGCGTGTGTGTAAAGTGTGTGAGTGACTGCGTGTGTGTGAAGTGTGTGAGTGTCTGCGTGTGTGTGAAGTGTGTGAGTGTCTGCGTGTGTGTAAAGTGTGTGAGTGACTGCGTGTGTGTAAAGTGTGTGAGTGACTGCGTGTGTGTAAAGTGTGTGAGTGACTGCGTGTGTGTAAAGTGTGTGAGTGACTGCGTGTGTGTAAAGTGTGTGAGTGACTGCGTGTGTGTGAAGTGTGTGAGTGTCTGCGTGTGTGTAAAGTGTGTGAGTGTCTGCGTGTGTGTGAAGTGTGTGAGTGTCTGCGTGTGTGTAAAGTGTGTGAGTGTCTGCGTGTGTGTGAAGTGTGTGAGTGTCTGCGTGTGTGTAAAGTGTGTGAGTGACTGCGTGTGTGTAAAGTGTGTGAGTGACTGCGTGTGTGTAAAGTGTGTGAGTGACTGCGTGTGTGTGAAGTGTGTGAGTGACTGCGTGTGTGTGAAGTGTGTGAGTGACTGCCTGTGTGTAAAGTGTGTGAGTGACTGCGTGTGTGTAAAGTGTGTGAGTGACTGCCTGTGTGTAAAGTGTGTGAGTGACTGCGTGTGTGTAAAGTGTGTGAGTGTCTGCGTGTGTGTAAAGTGTGTGAGTGACTGCGTGTGTGTGAAGTGTGTGAGTGTCTGCGTGTGTGTAAAGTGTGTGAGTGACTGCCTGTGTGTAAAGTGTGTGAGTGTCTGCCTGTGTGTAAAGTGTGTGAGTGACTGCCTGTGTGCAAAGTGTGTGAGTGACTGCGTGTGTGTAAAGTGTGTGAGTGACTGCGTGTGTGTGAAGTGTGTGAGTGTCTGCGTGTGTGTGAAGTGTGTGAGTGTCTGCGTGTGTGTGTAAAGTGTGTGAGTGTCTGCGTGTGTGTAAAGTGTGTGAGTGACTGCCTGTGTGTGAAGTGTGTGAGTGTCTGCGTGTGTGTAAAGTGTGTGAGTGACTGCGTGTGTGTGAAGTGTGTGAGTGACTGCCTGTGTGTAAAGTATGTGAGTGACTGCGTGTGTGTAAGTGTGTGAGTGTCTGCGTGTGTGTGAAGTGTGTGAGTGTCTGCGTGTGTGTAAAGTGTGTGAGTGACTGCGTGTGTGTAAAGTGTGTGAGTGACTGCGTGTACGCGGTTTTGCTTACAGCACTTGCCTCAACAGTCTGTCAAGGCTATACGGGGGGTGGGGATCTTTGTCTTTTGTGTGTGTGTGTGTGGTGAGCCGTGGCGAAGCGCTACGAACCCAGGGAACAGAGTTTGATTCCCGCTCAGGGTCAACACTAGTGACGATTATCTGAACCGGTCCTGGGCCTCCCCTAGGTCGACTCAGCCTCAAATGAGTACCGGGTGCGGTGTGTAAACATCGTCACGAGAGAGAGAAAAAGCGGCCGGGGTGGTGCTGGCCACCCATCCCATCGTGTGCCGTGGTGGTCGCGAACGGCACTTGCCCAAACAGTCCGTTAAAGGCTATGCGGGGAATCGTTGTCTTTGGCTGAGTAGGTCCGTGTCAGAGTGGGTATGCGTGTGTATGAGAGAGTGGGTGAGTGAGTGTGCGAGAGAGAGAGTGAATGCGTGTAGGTGTGGGAGTGTGTAGGTGTATGGCTGTGCAGGTGTGTGTGTGTAAGTGTGTGTGTGTGTTGAGATTGTGTATGACAGAGCGTGTGTGTGTAAGTGTGTGTGTGTGTTGAGATTGTGTATGACAGAACGTGTGTGTGTAAGTGTGTGTGTTGAGATTGTGTATGACAGAACGTGTGTGTGTAAGTGGGTGTGTGTTGAGATTGTGTATGACAGAACGTGTGTGTGTAAGTGGGTGTGTGTTGAGATTGTGTATGACCGAACGTGTGTGTGTAAGTGGGTGTGTGTTGAGATTGTGTATGACAGAACGTGTGTGTGTAAGTGGGTGTGTGTGTTGAGATTGTGTATGACAGAGCGTGTGTGTGATTCATGCAGCGTCCACGGCACACGATTCCTATCTCGACAGAGGTGGCGTGGGCAGATCGCAGGAGCTCAGCTGGATGTTAACGTCGCAAGATCTGTCCAGCAGTGGATTGAACATGGCTGATGTTGGTGTAAACACATTTCCTCCCTTCGCACGTTTGAGTACAATCACGAGTAGACCCTTTGCTTGCCAACCCCAGCCACCTTACCCATCAACCAAGCCCCACCCCAACAACAACACCGACTCAAGTCCCGATCCTCCCGTCCCCCTTCCCCGTCCCCCACCACCTTCTCCATTGGATTCGTGCTGTTGTCACCATCCTAGAGTCTCACCCAGATCGGGAAGAACGACGGCGAAGCAACGAGGGCGCCCAGTCATGAAGAAACCTCCTCATTCGAGGCCCAAACAGCATCGCAAGCACCTCCTCCTGGCTTCGACATCCCTACTCATCGTCGTCGAGGACACCGGCGGTGGCACCAACTATCAACCGCATCAGAAAATCAACGGCAGGCCGATGCGTAACGTCTCCCTTCGTGACTGACGGCAGTGCCGGACTATCCTAGTAGCACAAGTAGCTACATATGTAGCTACACAAGTAGCTACTTGTGTAGCTACGGACCCCGCACTTTCAAGGGCCCCGCGCTAAATGCTTTCAAGCTATCAATTCCGGTTTCAGTGATTCTGCACTTGCTCTATTACTACAGTACTATACCGCCTTCAACTTTTACGAACGACTGGGTGTTTAAGGGTGGCGATTTGTCCTATTATCTGGCTGTATAGCAAATGACAAAAAAAAAGCAATTACTTTACTATGCAAGTCAAACAAGTTATTTTTTTTTTAATTCAGGGCCCCTTCATAACATATGCTCCAGGCCCCGCGCCAGCTGAATCCGGCACTGGCGTGATCGGCTCAAGGCGTGGCCGCGAGGCGTGCGACTGCGGCCATGCGAACCGAGTTACGGACCGCAGAGTAGGGCTGAACGATTAATCGATGTCAAATCGATTAATCGCAATTTGAAACAATGCGATCAGCAAATCGCAAAGGCGATTGGAAAAGTCCTGTAATTTATTGCAATTTTTATTATTATTATAACTTTATTTATTTAATGTAACAATTGTTATATGTTTGATTGTTCTATTTCAATTAAAACGTTTTAATAAATACATGTTGGAAGCAATTCATATCTTTTAAGTTCTCATCCTTGCATTAGAATATATAGAGCAGTTCATATTTTGATAGTATCATGTGGTAATGCTCCATCACGTGTTTTAATCTATTACACAGTGAATATTGAACTGAAGCCTGACTTACATTTTTTAAAATCGCAAATCAATCGCAATCGCAATATCTGTCAGAAAAAAATCGCATTTAGATATTTTCCCCAAATTGTTGAGCCCTAGCGCAGAGTGAGCCGCTATCGTCTGCGCTCCGTCAACGGAGGAGTTGCAACACACCACGAACTCTCTCCTCTCTCTCTCTCCTCTCTCTCTCCTCTCTCGTGAAGCCCACTCGTCGTGGCCGGCAGCCTGCGGCATTGGCATCTCGCTCCCGAACATCTTGCTGCCAAGCGCGAGAAGAGAAAAACCGGCGGCGACAGCGCAACGACGATTTGAGGCGTAGAAAAATAAACGAGGAGGGAGGGAGCGAGAGAGGAGGGGAGGTGGAGTGGTGGGGAGGTGTGGTGGGGAGGGGTGGTGGGGAGGTGTGGTGGGGAGGTGTGGTGGGGAGGGGTGGTGGGGAGGGGTGGTGGGGAGGTGTGGTGGTGAGGTGTGGTGGTGTGGTTGGGAGGTGTGGTGGGGAGGTGTGGTGGGGAGGTGTGGTGCTGTGGTGGGGAGGTGTGGTGGTGGGGAGGGGTGGTGGGGAGGTGTGGTGGGGAGGTGTGGTGGGGAGGTGGGGAGGTGTGGTGGTGGGGAGGGGTGGTGGGGAGGTGTGGTGGGGAGGGGTGGTGGGGAGGTGTGGTGGGGAGGGGTGGTGGGGAGGTGTGGTGGGGAGGTGTGGTGGGGAGGTGGGGAGGTGGGGAGGTGTGGTGGTGGGGAGGGGAGGTGTGGTGGTGGGGAGGGGTGGTGGGGAGGTGTGGTGGGGAGGGGTGGTGGGGAGGTGTGGTGGGGAGGTGTGGTGCTGTGGTGGGGAGGTGTGGTGGTGGGGAGGTGTGGTGGGGAGGGGTGGTGGGGAGGTGTGGTGCTGTGGTGGGGAGGTGTGGTGGTGGGGAGGGGTGGTGGGGAGGTGTGGTGGGGAGGGGTGGTGGGGAGGTGTGGTGGGGAGGTGTGGTGGGGAGGGGTGGTGGGGAGGTGTGGTGGGGAGGTGTGGTGGTGGGGAGGGGAGGTGTGGTGGTGGGGAGGGGTGGTGGGGAGGTGTGGTGGGGAGGGGTGGTGGGGAGGTGTGGTGGGGAGGTGTGGTGGGGAGGGGTGGTGGGGAGGTGTGGTGGGGAGGGGTGGTGGGGAGGTGTGGTGGGGAGGTGGGGAGGTGTGGTGGGGAGGGGTGGTGGGGAGGGGTGGTGGGGAGGGGTGGTGGGGAGGGGTGGTGGGGAAGTGTGGTGGTGAGGTGTGGTGGTGTGGTTGGGAGGTGTGGTGGGGAGGTGTGGTGGGGAGGTGTTGTGGGGAGGTGTGGTGGTGGGGAGGTGTGGTGGGGAGGTGTGGTGGGGAGGTGTGGTGGGGAGGTGTGGTGCTGTGGTGGGGAGGTGTGGTGGTGGGGAGGGGTGGTGGGGAGGTGTGGTGGGGAGGTGTGGTGGGGAGGTGGGGAGGTGTGGTGGTGGGGTGGTGGGAGGTGTGGTGGGGAGGGGTGGTGGGGAGGTGTGGTGGGGAGGGGTGGTGGGCAGGTGTGGTGGGGAGGGGTGGTGGGGAGGTGTGGTGGTGTAGTGGGAGGTGTGGTGAATTGTTTAGGATGAATCTGAAATCGCGTGAGTCCAATGGAGCAAGGGGGGGTCTCTGTGATGTCGAATCCAGAGAGAGGCTGTGAAGGTCTCCGTCACGGCTCTCGCAGGTCACGTGATGTACGTGACCTTCTTCGAAAGTTATGTGGAGTGCGTGGGGGGCGGGGTTGGTATTTTTGACCAATGTACTTCTCACACAAAGGCAAAAGTTATCTAGTAAAGAATAATAATATACTCTCGTGATTTTATTCTTGCAAAAGGTCAGAGATTCCCCCGTATAGCCTTAAAGACATTTAGGCACTCTCTCTCTCACACACACATAAAGCTAAAGGAAGCATCGTTATGACTTAAAGCCTGTTGAGACTTTTCACAAATATTCACAAATATCAATCGTCAAGATTATTTTTTTTTCATTTCACAAGTATCCAAATATTCACACAGAGACAAAGGCCCCTCGTTAAGACTTTATACCGTATACTGTTATTTATTTTTCACAAAGGCAAATAATCTCCGTATAGCCTTAACAGACTGTAGGGGCAAGTGCTGTTAGCGAGCACCTATGAAGGTCGGAAAGGCACACAAGGGGGTGGGTGGGCAACATCACGCCCGGCCGCCTTTGTCTCCCCGGTGGCAATGATTTCGCACACCGCACCAGGTACTCATTTGAGTCTGAATCGACCTAGGGGAGGCCCAGGACCGATTCAGATAATCGTCACCGGTGTTGACCGTAAGTGGGAGTAGAACTCGGGCCACTGGGCATGTAGCGCAGCGCAATAACCGTTGCACTACCGGCTGATGACACACACACACGAGAAATTCTTGTTCTTTTGTCAAATACGTACACGCACAGAAAGATAACTCAAGAAGGTTAACTCTCGACTTCATTGCAGTGATTCCTCGCTCAGACTTCTGCACTGTTGGAGCAAGCGCTGCTCGCGAGCCACGTGTTTACCACGTGGCTCCCGAGCCACGTGGTAAATATGGATAGAGCGTTCCGTCAACGTTGAACCGACGTTGACACATTTACAGGGATCGCAATGCAGACAGCCGTCGTTCATGTGAGTCGGCCGTCTCTCTCTCTGCGCCACTCGGGATCGGTTTATTAATCATCGGGTGAGCGTGGTGTGTAACGACTTCGTTGTTGTTTCGTAATTGAAGTCAGGTGGTTGGTGAGCGTGTGAAGATGGGCTGTAGTAGAGGCGCGGCGGCGGGGAGGTCGCGAGGACTGGAGTCTGGCAACCCCCCGCTGTAGGGGCCGGCTAGTTAGGGTCTAGAGGGGAGAGTGGGGTCACGGGGCTTAACTCGGTGTTGGGTTGAGAGCGGGGGCAGGGATTGGGGAAGCGGAGAGGGGAGAGAGGTAGAGAGAGGGGGGGGGGGAGTGGGAGATGGAAGACAGAGGGGGGGGATAGGAGGGATGGAGATGTGAGAGAGAGGAAAGGGGGGGGGGGATACGGGGGGAGAGAGTCATCGCAGCTGCCAATCAGATCTGTGAGCACCTGTCCCCCTGACTGATGTATGTGCACGCGTGGTGTGTGGCGCTTGTGTTTCAGACCTAAACTTCTCCTGCAGACCAGGCACAGAGGGAGAGGGGGAGGAGAAGGGGGTGAAGAGAGAGAGAGGGGGGGGGAGACGCAGGCATATCGCAGGGAAAGCGAACACTTTTTATTCGCAGTGCCGATGCTTGAGCGTTTATTTTGGACGAGAAGTGGTCGGATTTGGTTAATTTGGCATCGGCGCCGTGCCTAAGATGAAATCGGCTCGCATGAATTGTTACGGCGTGACACCGTGAGATACAGTGGCAGCTCGGGGATGGGAGGGCCTTCAGCCATCAGTAGATGGGTGGCATGGGTCCTGGCGGTGCAAAGGAATACAACGGGAGCCCCCTGCCCAAACTCCCCCTCTCTTCGTCGCCCGACGCCTGGTGCCCCTCGGGTCCCGGTGCAGTTGCACCGCCTGCACACTCGATGGCTACGCCACTGCGTTTTCTAACCGCTGAACGGCCGTTGAACGTTGTTCATTTTGTCATAATGCGATCGATGTAAAAGAAGAGGAGAGACGCGAGGACGGGGAGGTGAGGCAGGACATGGAGAAAGAGAGAGCGGGGAGAGGGAGAAAGAGTGGGAGGTGGGAGACGACGGAGAGGAATAGAGAGAGAGGAGGGGGGAGAGAGAGCCAGGCCACCAACGCTGTTTCCACCACCACCTTCCTCGCCCCAACCCACCCACTCACTCCCCAAACTCTCCCCTCCTCCTTGAGCACAACTCAACACCCACCACCACCACCATCATCACCACAACCACCACCAGCGCCGAGCCTGCACCCCCCCCCCCCCACTCGCCACCCATATCGCAAGGAACCCCGGTCGCGTGCCTTACACAGACAGAGACGACTCACTGGCGGTCCGTTGCGAGCATTTCGAACAGCGGCTGTCCTGCAAGAGACCCGTCCACGTATTTAGACACCCATAGACTTGTATATATATTTTTAAAAAGCTGAATAGATTGGTATTTAGAAGCCCCCATAGACTTGCAACGAGATCCACGGATTGACATGGACACCAACCGTATACTTATAATTGATAGGCACAGACTTACAGTAATAAAGGCCAACGGACTTGCATTGTGACCCACAGACTGATATAGACCCCCGCAAATACACAATAGTACCCCGATTTACGTCTCCCGTTTTTTACGTCGTTTCGCAAATACGTTGTCACTTTTTATTATTATTAATACCACGACCCTGAGTTGCGTCGCCTCAACCCATACTTACGTCGCTGACAGCATCATCATCATCCCTCCCTTCTCGTATCCGTCGGCTCTCAGCCTTCGCCTCCACCACCACCTACCCTGTGAAATCGTTTTGATCGACGTTCGTTTCGATATTCGTCGTCGCACCTTTCAGGAACGAATCCCCGACGTGAACCGGGGTATTATTGTAAAATGATACACACGCACTGAGATCCACAGATTACAGAGCATCAAACTGCTATCAATTTCCACTTGGTAAGTCACTTCGTTGAGCTATCATTTGTGGCCAGGTCGCTTCTGAAAAAGGGCTACATAGCTCAGTGGGCCTGGTAAAATAAAAGTAAATGTTTATCGTTTGGTTTTCCACAACAAGCCGCATACTTAGAGTGAGACCCAGAGATTTACACATCGGATAACCACATGTTGCAATGACACCTGCGGATATACATCGAGACCATGAGACTTGCTCAGACTGACACTCAAAGACTTACATGCATGAGCAATGCGACACGGGAATCATGTGGCTATGGTATGTATAGATGTTGAACTTCGTTTGCGCCGTACGTAGCCAACCACGCTAATCGGAGGTGCGGGGGGAGAACATTCCCACAAAGTGGTACTCATTTATCGACCTCGGAGGGAGGGAGTGATGATGAGCCGAGTCAACCCACACACGTGCGCAAATCCGGGATTTGAACTCGGGGACCTTCCCGAACGCGAACCGTTATGTAACCAAGTCGACGACTCACGTGTTTATATTGTTTTAATTACTAATACGCGCACGCACACACACACACGGACAAGGTGGGGTGTGCGTGGGAGGGAGGTGGGTCAAGAAATCCTGAAACTGATTCCCCTCCTCCCCCTCCACCCCGACTCAAGTCAGCGGGGTCAATGGTAAGAAAACATTTTTAAATTCACGTTTGTTATGACCGCGGGGGACATCCACGTGACGGAAAGCCACGGCTTTGTCCAATCAGCCTCGCCACGTAAAAAAAACCCACCAAACCCTGAGTCGCTCCCGCAGCTGTTAAGCAGCACCAGTCGCGGCCCCCCCCGCTCCTCTCCCGCCCCTCCGTGTTTACGTAGCTGGGCCGAGCTCGACGTGGGGGGGGGGGGGGTCGCGGCGGCTCTGGACGGTGGGAGGGGGTGCGGTGGCGGGGTTGGGGGGGGTACGGATTTTTTGTGTGAAACTTTAACAAACTCACGCACGCGCGCGCGCTCTCGATCCCTCGTGTACGTATCTCCCCATCACCTCCACTCTCCCCTGATGCATCTCTTTGCCGGTTAGTTTCTTCGAAATCTGCGGAAGCGCCTCGTGTGCGTCTCCCCATCAGCTCGATGCATTTCTTGCCAGTGAGGTGCAGTATTTGTACTGTTAGAAATACGCGGAAGCGCCTCCTGTCATATTCCCATCACGTCCACTCTCCACCTGCTGCATCTCTTTGCCAGTGAGTTATTTGTTGTAGAAATCAGCGGAAGCGCTTCGAGTGAATCTCCCATCATCTTACTCAATCTCTCCCAACGCTAATTAAGCACGAATAAGTGCCCTCTTCTCCTATAGAGAGGGGGTGGGGGCGGAGTGAAGTTTCTCCAGATGGTCGGTGAGCTTCAATCCACTGCCATAGACACTCGGTCACTCACACGAAAAACCCTCCTTCCACTCCCATAGAGGTCTCCTATCACAGTGGCAGAGGTATTGTGGGAAATATAATTGTAATTCTGCATGGGGTTAGTGTTCGTGAGGATGTGATGAATCGTCAATTAATTGATCGCAATATTCGATTCGGCTCACGTTGCATGAACCGATATACAGTGAAGGAAAAAAGTATTTGATCCCCTGCTGATTTTGCACGTTTGCCCACTGACAAAGAAATGATCAGTCTATAATTTTAATGGTAAGTTTATTTGAACAGTGAGAGACAGAATAACAACAAAAAAATCCAGAAAAACGCATGTCAAAAATGTTATATTTTGATTTGCATTTTCATGATGGAAATAAGTATTTGACCCCCTTTCAATCAGAAAGATTTCTGGCTCCCAGGTGTCTTTTATACAGGTAACGAGTTGAAATTAGGAGCACACTCTTAAAGGGAGTGGTCCTAATCTCAGCTTGTTACCTGTATAAAAGATACCTGTCCACAGAAGCAATCAATCAATCAGATTTCAAACTCTCCACCATGGCCAAGAGCAAAGAGCTCTCCAAAGATTTCAGGGACAAGATTGTAGACCTACACAAGGCTGGAATGGGCTACAAGACTATTGCCAAGCAGCTTGGTGAGAAGGTGACAACAGTTGGTGCGATTATTCGCAAATGGAAGAAACACAAAAGAACTGTCAGTCTCCCTCGGCCTAGGGCTCCATGCAAGATCTCACCTCGTGGAGTTGCAATGATCATGAGAACGGTGAGGAATCAGCCCAGAACTACACAGAAGGATCTTGTTAATGATCTCAAGGCAGCTGGGACCATAGTCACCAAGAAAACAATTGGTAACACACTACGTCGTGAAGGACTGAAATCCTGCAGCGCCCGCAAGGTCTCCCTGCTCAAGAAAGCACATGTACATGCCCGTCTGAAGTTTGCCAATGAACATCTGAATGATTCAGAGGACAACTGGGTGAAAGTGTTGTGGTCAGATGAGACCAAAATGGAGCTCTTTGGCATCAACTCAACTCGCCGTGTTTGGAG
The DNA here is from genome assembly GCF_048934315.1 of Petromyzon marinus. Classification (NCBI taxonomy): domain Eukaryota; kingdom Metazoa; phylum Chordata; class Hyperoartia; order Petromyzontiformes; family Petromyzontidae; genus Petromyzon; species Petromyzon marinus. The sequence goes on from NC_133669.1 coordinate 9,110,691, forward strand.
GAGGAGGAATGCTGCCTATGACCCCAAGAACACCATCCCTACCGTCAAACATGGAGGTGGAAACATTATGCTTTGGGGGTGGTTTTCTGCTAAGGGGACAGTACAACTTCACCGCATCAAAGGGACGATGGACGGGGCCATGTACCGTCAAATCTTGGGTGAGAACCTCCTTCCCTCAGCCAGGGCATTGAAAATGGGTCGTAGATGGGTATTCCAGCATGACAATGACCCAAAACACACGGCCAAGGCAACAAAGGAGTGGCTCAAGAAGAAGCACATTAAGGTCCTGGAGTGGCCTAGCCAGTCTCCAGACCTTAATCTCATAGAAAATCTGTGGAGGGAGCTGAAGGTTCGAGTTGCGAAACGTCAGCCTCAAAACCTTAATGACTTGGAGAAGATCTGCAAAGAGGAGTGGAACAACATCCCTCCTGAGATGTGTGCAAACCTGGTGACCAACTACAAGAAACGTCTGACCTCTGTGATTGCCAACAAGGGTTTTGCCACCAAGTACTAAGTCATGTTTTGCAGAGGGGTCAAATACTTATTTCCCTCATTAAAATGCAAATCAATTTATAACATTTTTGACATAAGTTTTTTCTGGATTTTTTTGTTGTTATTCTGTTTCTCACTGTTCAAATAAACCTACCATTAAAGTTATAGACTTATCATTTCTTTGTCAGTGGGCAAACGTACAAAATCAGCAGGGGATCAAATACTTTTCCCCTCACTGTATGTGTGTGTGTGGAGCGGTAGTGTAACGGTTAGCGTGCTGCACTACAAACCCGGCGAACCTGGGTTCGATTCCTGCTCACGGTCAACACCAGTGACGACGATCTGAACCGGTGCTGGGCCTCCCCTATGTCAGCTCAGCCTCAAATGAGTACCTAGTGCGGTGTATAAAACATCGCCACTAGGGAGACAAAGGCGGCCGGGCGTGGTTCTAGCCACCCACCCACCTAATGTGCTTTGCCTGCCTTAATAGGTGCTCGCTGACAGCACGCGCCCCAACAGTCTATTAAGGCCACGCGGTGGGTTCTATGTCCTGGTACGAATCGATTCTTTTCCATCACGTGCGTGTCCGTCACTCTAAAGGTGACGTAGCCTCGTAGGGTTCTCGATTCTCTGCGTGGATCACCAGGACGAGGGATGCGACAGACAGATGCACCACGCCCGTGCGACTCCAGCTGCACTGCGAAGTCCACGAGCCGCTCGCACCATTCGAGATGCAATGCATTCGCATCACGAAGGATTCCACAGATTCACACCACCACTCCCACCAAGATACGGTGCCTATGTTTGCACCATTACACGGGCCACTCGGTTGAATCGCGAGGCGGCGGCCGTAGCCCCCGATTCGAATCCAAGGTCTCCAGCTTTCGCCAGCTCAGTGTCTCTGACATTGCAGCGACAGAGCCGCCGCTAGCGATCATCCAAGTTTCATTCCGCATATTATTTGTGTCGTTCGATCAAGTCACGTAGATAGGTTTTCTTTGAACCTGTCTACGTGACTTCACCGAAAGACCCAAAGAATATGAATTCCTGCAGTCACGAAAGCTTTAAGTCAAGATGTAATTCAGCAGTAAAAAAATATTCGTCGTTAAATAATTAATCACCATTTGACGAGCCACTGCTGGATGAAGGCTTATTTTACCAGGTAAGGCCCACTGAGCTATATAACTCATTTTCCGAAACGATCTGGCCACAATTTATTGCCCAAGGAAGTGGCCTATCATCATGTGAACAATAATAGCGGGCGAATAACACTGAAGGCACGTCGAATCTAAATGTGGAGGGAAACCCCGGAGGACCCGGAGAAAACCAACGCCGACCTACGGAGAGAGAGACACCGCATACTCTAAATATGCAGGCATCGTCGGGGTCGGGATCGATGCCCACGACCTCATGTATACCAGGCGAGGTAGTTAACATCTCGCCACCGTGGCGCCCCGCATAAATAACATCGCTCGGCCGATGCGGATATCTCCTACACTGACGGAGAATTGAGAATAGCTCAGGGTGTTGGATCCGTGCAGTGCGGACCAAGTTCAACGTAGGCACACGCGCACGCGGCACGCGCAGGAAACGCACCAGAGAACTCATTGCATTTCACGAAGTGTTCTGTCCATCGACAAGGTCACACATTCTTATCCCCATGTTGCTCGAATCATTGCACCGCTCTCTTCATCTGTCCCTTGGACATCGTTCCGTTTCGCCGGGGATGTTTTCTTCGTCTTGGTCTTTTGTGAAAAAAAATATTATGGCCTCGATCACCTTACCTGCAGCGAGCCGTTCTGTCCCGCTACTTCAAGCCCAAGCAAGATGTTCTTCCTCTCCCCGTAAGATAGATACACATCGAACGAGTCCACGTTCATCTCCGGCCTGACACAGGACCAATGCCCGAAACGTCGCCTATTGTTCTTCTCCGGCCTGACGCAGGACATGGTCCTTTGCTTTTTTTTATCGTCAAACTTATTTTCGTAACCCCCCCCCACCCCACCGCCACCGCTAAACGAAAGCTCTTGGGATTAACAGCAAAATAAATGGGATTAACAGCAGTAAAAACAAAAGTCGGCGAGACTCTCAACTCGACAGGGCGGCGTCGGGGTCCTTCGTGGGTGCTGACATCCTTCCTGGAAACGAAAAAAGAAATCCGAACGCAACCGGACAGGAACCCACGGTCCGGGAGGCTGCCTCCACTCGGGATTTTCGTTTTTTGTTGTAGCGGCGTTAGCAGGAATTTATCAGCCACGCAGGAGCGATTTAAAGGAAATTCGCCGGAGTAAAAGAAAATAGATGTAGATATAGTTATTTACGTTGGACCACATGATAATTGTCGTGGTGCCGTTGGTGGTCCGCGCACCGCACTATGAACCTGGTTGCCTGAGCTTGATTCCGGGCCGCAAGTAACGTCAGCGGCGAGTGATATCTGCACTAGTCCAGGATGCACCCCCCCCCCCCCCCCCCCGCCATCCATCTCATCACCGACCCACACTGACCAACGTGGAGGAAGTTCGGTCAAAACAGCCCCATTAATGCTGCGTGGGGAGGACAGTGGTGGTGGCTTCGCACGTGGCCTGTAATCCAGCACCGTGGAGGCAGCGAGGGGTTGGTGGATCATCGCATCAGATGATGTGAAGCTCCCTTCCCGTGGCCATCGAGGTGCCTTGTACCCTGGCTCACCAGGAGAATGCAGTGCAGCAAATTGGAGAGGGGATACAGTGTTGTCCCCTCGCACGCGTGGGGGCTTTCTCCGGGTGCTCTGGTTTTGTCCCGCGTGTCAAACATTGGTTGAAAACATCTTAAAATAAGAACGCAATGCAGCGTGTCTCTCCCTAAAAAGGGATTCCTTGGACTCGGCGTGACTTTCTTGTATAAATAACTAATTCATGATAATTCTAACACACGTAAATACATAAATATTCGTAAAAGAAAAAAAGAACAAGCTAAAAATGGCAGCACAGGGTATGGGCAGTCGCTGCTGGCACCGCCTACGAGAGAGATTGTGGATAAAGCGAGAGAGGGAGAGACTTTGACTTTTAAACAACTTTTATTGCCGCCAGCAGCAACATCACAGGAGGCGATTCCGATATGAAATACACAAAGTCACCAGCAAACAAATAAACAAACACTATACATCCACGCGCTGTGGCGCTAAATGCGCCGCGCACAACACGAAAGAAAAGTCACGTGGTGGTGGTGGTGGTCATCGCGCACGCCACGGTGACGAGCGAGCGCTTCAGAAGGTGAACATGAGGGTGCCGTCCACGCTGGTACAGAGGGCTTTTCCGGCTCCCCAGCGATCGACGAAGACGCGCACATCACCGGCATGTGTGTGGTATGCACACACAGGGGCCTTGAGCAGGCCCCTGAACACTGGAAGCACAGAGCGAGAGACGTAAAATTCCCGAGTGTCAGCCGTTTATTGCGACGTCTGCTTTCGTGGAATTACGGACGGGGACTTGATCTCAAGCGATTTGTGCGTAATGAGCGGTGGGCAGGGCAAGGCGAGCGACAGAGAGAGACAAAGACGCGTGGGGAAAATGCGCGTTGATTGGCTGCGGCCACTGATGCTGCTGCTGATGATGATGGCCGCGGCGCGCACGAGCGAAAACAATCGCGGGGCGTGGGCGAATTGTCTCCTCGCGTGTTCACATTCAGAGTCGCTCGTTTCTCCAAAACGAAATCGATTGCTCGTACACGTGACGTTTTATCTACGGGACACCCCCCCCGTCGCCACCTTTTTTTGTGGCCATAATTCGGGTGTCAAGACTTTTTTAACACCATCGAATGGACACCTGTTTGCAAAACATGCAAAACAAATACGCGTTGATAAATATTGATGCATTGTCATTGAAACCGTTTGGCCAACAGCAGATGCATTTTTGAAAACGCCAAAGCATTAATAGCTCGCGTTAAGCAGTTTTATATATATATTTGGGTCCCATAGATATGTGTGGTTAATGCAGAATTCATGCCTTGTAATAATAGGTGTCCACTTGGTGTTTGAACATCTTGATACCTCCTGCATTATTGCCAGACATAGTAAAGCCTCTCTTTCTCTTTTAAATCAAGTTAAGTTTTCTTTGTGTGATACGTGTTGAACAATATTCTTTAGGAACCCTTGCCGGATTCGTTATCTCCAATGTTGATGTCGTTGTCTTTGTTGTTGCTGAAGAAGAAGAAGAAGAAAGAGAACAAGAACAAGAAGAAGAAGATGATGATGATGATCCCAGCAGTAGCTCTGCAATAGCCACTTCAGTGGGCCGTTCCCTAACAGGGATTTTTTTTCGCAAAGAATACGGAAAAAAAAGAAAACTGACGAAAAGAAGCGTGGAGAGATGCACGCTTGGAAGCACGTTGAGAGACAGGAAGACGAGCACGTGGTTGAGAGAACACGAGGGATGGAGAACGCGAGCAGGTGAGCTACATCATTCAAACTGTTTAGGAAGAGTGTGTGGGTTTTGGGCAGGACGCTTGGTGCCCTCACCTACGATTGGCACGGTTGGCTACGTACGGTGCGAAAGAAGTTCAACTTACTGACATACAAAGGCTAGAGACGTCAATGGTCAAATTGTATAGAATAATAAACAGTGTGGCAGCCAGGGAATGAGCAAAATAAATATGAACGTGAACACCGCCAAGGAGATGGAACGGTGGAATCAGTAAATGTGCAAGGTGCTCGGTTGCATCATTACTTCGCAGGATCGTGAGATGGCTTGCGGAGGTCTTCATCCAGCAGTAGATTTACCGTGGATGATGATGATGATTGTGACAGAACCGCCATCACATCACAGGATAGCATCGCTCGCATTGAATAGGTTCGGGTCGGGTACGGTGAGGTCAGGTGAGGTCGGAGAAGGTAGGGTCGCGTTGGGTCAGAATGGATCATCAGATTTGGGCAATGTCAGGTCGGCCAGTTCAGGTCAGGTTACGTGAGGTGGTCTCTGGTCGGCTTGGGCAGAGTTACGGGATGGATTCGGGTGGGGTGCTGGATACGAAAAAGGCTCAGATAGCCACAACAACAGGATATGGAATCTTGCGCCGAATGGAGAGAAGACCGAGAGGGCTGAGGTTCCATGGAACATCCCAGTGCTGTTTTGCTAAGCGGTGAGAACCGCCTGTGATGTGTAAGTGCAGGGCACGTGTGTGCGTGTGTGCAATGTAAACATCCAGCACTGGGGGAGACAAAGGCGGCCGGGTGTGTTTTGGATCTGTCCACACACCCATTCGTGCGCCGTTCCGTCCTTAATAGGAGCTCGCCAGTGGCGCTTGCCCTTGACACGCGGGGTCTTTGTGGTTGTCCCGTGTGTGTGTGTACCTGGGTGTTTTGTGCCACCAAACACTCCACCCCCTTAACTCTCCATTGGTGATGGGGCAGCTGTGGAGAGAGTGGAGAGTCATCCCATAGGTGGGTAGTGTGCTCGTGACTCGCTCCGATTTGGCAGCAGAGGTCTCACTTCAATTCAGTCGAGCGCCTTATCTTTTCATCTGCTGCGTAACGCAGTGTGGAAGCTACCTGGTCTGTCGCTTCACACGAAGCTTCAGGTCTTCTCGGCCGCGGTCATGCCTTCCCTTCTCTATGCTTGCGAAATGTGGACCCCCCCCCCATTATTGAACATCTTCGCCGGAGCTCACAAATCCTTGAAAGATCTGGACAAAGTCCCATCGGTGAGCTCCTCCGGCAGGCAAGGCTACGTTGGCTGGGTCATGTAGCCCGCATGCCCAAACACCGCATGCCTAAACAGTGTTTGTTCGGCCGGATAGAGGGGGCTAAACGGGCGAGGCATGGGCTAGAGAAGAGATGGAGTGATGTGGTACAGGAGGAGTGAAGTGGTGCAAGAGGATGTGGAGCTGAGTGGACTTGCCGATGACTGGTAGCAGCGATGATGTGGAGGAGGCTCGTGAAGGACGCTACTGGGCATTTGGAGGCAGTCGCCCTCCAACAACAACGGAGGGCAGAGCAGCGACGCTCACAACAACGAGCGGAGTGTCAGGTAGCTAAAACACAGCAAGTTGGCACAGTAAGGGGCACACGTGTGCATCGGTCAGTCATCTCAGTTGGTCAACCCATGGCACCTGAATATGTCCCGTGACCTCCTACCAGCGTGCGATCGATACTTTATGAGGCCTCAAAGTGCACATAGCTTGGCACGAGCGCCGTGGTGACGTCACTCAGCCTTAAATGAGTACCTGGTGCGGTGTGTAAACATCACCACTGGGTCGACAAAGGCGGCCGGGCGTGGTGTTGGCCACCCACCCCCTCGTGTCAGCCTTTATAGGTGCCCGCTAACAGCACTTGCCCCAACAGTCTGTTAGGGCTACACTGGGGATCTTTGTCTTTGTCTCTTTTGCAGTGGATCACTCGCTGCGTTCCGGATAGCGGCGAACTATGCAGCAGGACCCTCCTGAATAAGAGTCTTATGACTCAATTACGCTTTCCTGGATATGTAAATAACATCATAATCATGTTTATTGTAATAAATAGGTCCTCGTTTAACAAAAATTAATTCAACACGTTCGTCAATAGCACTGTGACATTAAAATATATTTTATAGGCGACGTTTCAGGTAATGCCCCTTCTTCACAGTGCCTGTGGACAACTGCCAACGTAGCAGCATCACCGAATAATTTTTCGAAAAGTGAATTGGCCAAACATCTCGATGTAGCTAGAGGCACAGCCCTGCAGTTTATTGCTCACCTCACTGCTGGCGGAAGCGCCTCCACTAGAGGGAGCTCTAAATATCTGCCCCTTGTAATATGTAGGAGTACCCACGCTTGACCCCACCACACGCGACGTTCCTATCAATCATAGGACTGTGTAGACTGCTGTGTGGCCCGAGGGGATTTAATAAGGATCCGGTAGTGGGAGCGGTTAGCGCGTTGCGACCCGAGTTCGATTCCCGCTCACGGCCAACACCGGTGACGATTATCTCAACTGGTTCCTGGGCCCTCCCTAGGTCGACCTGATGCGGTATGTAAACATCGCCACTTGGGAGACGAAGGCGGCCGGGCGTGGTTCTGACCACCCCCACCCCCTCGTGTGCCACAGCGCCGGCCTTCAGAGGTGCTACTCAACGACAGCACTTGCCCCAGTATGAAAAAATAAGAATAGGTTTTACCCTTTCTGGCAAGAAAACAGTTTTATTGCTAGAAAGGGTTAAACCATATTATTGTTTTATTGCCAGACAGGGTAAAACCTTGACTTAAAGCTTTCGTGACTGCAGAAATTCATATTATTTGGGTATCTCGGTAAAATCACGGAGATAGGTTCAAAGAAAATGATTTCTTATTTTTTCAAACTTTGATACTGGCAAAGAAAAAGGGTCCCATGCAGCACTTGCCCCAACAGTCTGTTAAAGGCCATTACGGGGAGACCTTTGTCTACGAGGGGGATTGAAGGAGGTTGCACCGTTGTTTAAATCACCGCGTGCGGGAGATAGAATTGTGACCGACCAAACATCAGGTTCGCGGGGTGCGCGCAACCGTTGCGCCGCTTGTGACAGGCATCCCTCGAGTGTAGGAGGGATGACCTTCCTGGACAAACATAACAATTAAACTTGACAATCAGGCGAGGCCGTTTCTGGGTAGAGATCCCTTCGCGAGATTGCGTTCATATTTTTTTTTACCGGAAAGTGGGACACATGTTCACACGTCCGTCAAAAGCCACGGTTCGTGGGCTGTGTCACACATTACAGCGCTCAATGCTATTTGCACAGCGATAAGGGGGTTATCTGCGCAGATATTTACTCAGCAATGAGGGCCCCATCGCGTCGTGAATTCTCTCTTTCCTGTGCCAAACTTTTCATTCCGTAAGCAAGAAAAACCACCCCACCCACCTCCCCCCCACCTCCCCCCCCACACGCCCCACCCCCTCCATCCCCTGTCCCACCACGTCCCACCCTCACCGTCATTGTGTTTACGCTCCTCGAGGTGGAATGAGGGACGTTCCACTTTGTTGAAATGTCAGCCGTGCATCAATGGCTCTGGGTCCTGTTGCGGCGGTGTAGTGGTTAGCGCGCTGCGCTATGAGCCCGGAGACCCAAGTTTGATTCCCGCTCACGACCAACACCGGTGACGACTATCTGCGCCAGACCCGGGCCTCCACTAGGTCGACTCAGGCTGAAATGAGTAGTTGGTGCGTGGAGACAAAGGCGGTCGGGCGTGGTGCTGGCCCCCCAACCCCTTCGTGTGCCGTGCCGAACTTCATAGGTGCTCGCTAACAGCACTTGCCCCAACAGTCTGTTACAGGCTATACGGGGGATCTTTGTCTGGTAGAGGTGGTGGTGGGCGCGTGGGGAGGCGGGGGGGGGGGGAGTCTCTCGCCGGCGTCGTGGGTCCCGAGTTACTGTCAGGCTGCGTGATCGTCGTGATTAGAGAGGCGCGACGTCTATCATCGTTTCAACATTGACCATTCGTCATCGCGGTCACGTGCAGATATGATCGCTTCGTCTTCAGGCGCGTGATTGATCATCACTAAGCATCCCGCGATTTGATCAATCGGCAAATGGTACGTAATCGTTATCATCATCATCACCATCATCATCAGCATCATCGTCTTAATTCGATATAGTTCATGGGTGCAGCAGAAATCGGTAAGCACTTAGTAGCACCCATTTAATTATACAGTTCATGACGGTGAATTTTTGGGTTTAATAATTGGTCCAGAGTTTGGGTTGCATGACCCCAATCTCACTGCCGTGCATTATCTCTAATGTATTTCTTGTATCACTACAATTATCTGTGTATCTCTACGTATCTCGATGAGTCTCCATGAATCTCTACGTGTCTCTATGGGTTTACTACATGGTCCAGAGTTGGGGGTTGCATGGCCCCAATCGCACCGGCCGTGCATTCCTAAACGAGATGTGCGCATCGACCTGGCGATGTTTAACATTGCAACGGCAGACGTGGCAGGCGTTGAATTCGCTTTGTGGTAACATCATCGACGTGACCGTAATGACATGGAGAATGTGCGGCCCCCCTTTGTCAATCCACTGCCCATGACTGATGTGTCCGAAACGCTCCCCGATCTCCACCCCCCCCCCTCCTCTCCCCTTTAGTTCATGGACCTGAGCAGCAGTTTGGTACCGCTTAAATGAGCACAACTTCAGGAGCATCGATTTATGTATATGGCCAATAAGAGCGGATTACTTTGATAAGACAACTAATTTCAAATTGTTATTATTACATAATTCACTGTTATCTGCCAAGTGAGATATCCGCTCTTGGCTCATGCATAAATGAGTGCAATTGTGATGAAATATAACCGGCCGCAATTGTGATCGCGGGATAAGATACATTATCCAATTACGGCATCAGTGTAAGTAGTTACGATCAGCCATGATTGTGATGATATGATTACGATAGTGATACATTTATTGCAAAGAATCATCATCAAAGATCACAAAGCATCATCACGCAATATGATACACCATAATCATTCAATAATCTAAAGAGTGCGATCAGTCAATATCATCGCCATCATCAAACAACGTAAGCATCATCATGGCCACATCGTCAAACATGAGAGTGTCTACATCATTGTCCTCGTTCTAACATTGCCAGCTCAATAATCATCATCATCATTATGAAATATGTTGAACCTTCACTTAATATTCTCCATACAACGACGTCATCATCATCGCCATTACGTTTCGCGATCAATCATCGGCACTACACATGTTCATCATCAAATATGATCAAACGTCGTTATCGTCGACGTGAAATATCATCATCATCATCAACAGCAGCAGCAGCAGCAGCCGGGGCTGATCTTTGACTCTCGGTGGGAATGTGTTGTTGTTTTGTTGTTGTTGTTGTCGAATGACGCGCGACGCCGATGGCGCGATTGGAGCAACATTGCAATGGCTATGCAAACAAAAACCCACGCCTAAATGTGTGCAGTGTGTTTGTGTTGGGTACCTAAAATATAACAAGGTGTGTGGTTTAATAAATAAATACCCCCCCGAGACAAATGACGCAAACTTGGCAGCTTAAAATATTCACGCAAGAAGAACGAAATAAATAAATAAATATACCCTTTGGTTCTGTCGGTAAAGTCACGTAGGTAGAATAAATAATAGATCACGACGTTTCGATCGCAACACAAGCGAGTGTCATCAGACGTCATCAGACGTCACCTGATGACGATTGCTTGCGTTGCGATCGAAACGTCGTGACCTATTATTATTATTTTTCCAACCTACGTGACTTTACCGAAAGAACCAAAGAGTATGGATTCCTGCAGTCACGAAAGCTTCAAGTCAAGATTAAATAAATATATTTACCAAATTTAACACGCGTAGACGGGTCACCGCGACTGCTCGGTAAGCCCCACATCCAGCAGTAGATCGTTCATGGCTGCTGCTGCTGCCGCTGCTGCTACTGATGATAAAACATCCTACGGGCGGGGGGGAGCGGTGGCGCGGCGGTTAGCGCGCTTCATGCGCTGTGAAACTCGATCGGCTCGCGTTTAATTGTCAGCCACGGTCAAAATCAGTGACGAGCGATATCTGGGCCACCCCCCCCACCCCCATCGCCCCCCGCCCCCATTCCACCGACGCCTTCGCCAAGCCCAGTCCGTAGCCACCACTGCGCTGGCGAACGAAACGAGCCCCCCCCCCGTAACGTGACCTGGTCGTGGGGGAGGTTTTCATCCAGCAGCGGATTCAAATGATCAACGCGTGCATTGCTACAACTGGCCGGACCGGGCCCCTTGACGCGTTACCGGCGCGTCGTTTGTGGACGTGCGAGCGGAGCAGCGTCTGTCCGTGCGGGGTGAGATGTACAGTGTCCGCACCGACACATTCCTACAATTCCTCCCGCTCTCGGCACCGATAGCCGTAGCCGCGTGTGAGTGAACGGAAATCTAAGAGCCACTCCACCCCGTGTCTCCTCCACGTGTGAACAGCGGGCACAGTCCGTCGGCCTACGAGGGGGTTTTGCGGACCCACGTTTATCCAGCGACAACCACAATAAATAACAATCTGTGGAATGAAATAAAAACTCAACGCACTCGCACAACAACGCTGTGGCGTTGAAAGAAACGCAAAATTATATATACAACAGGCGACGTTTCGGGCAATCGCCCTTCTTCGTCGTCAGTGTGCTACGAAGAAGGGGTATTTCACAAAACGTCTTCGATTTTTTTTTTAAAAGGGATGTAAGGCCAGAATGTTAATGACAAATTTGTTGTTTTAATGTTTTTTTTCGAAACTGCACCTGTGCACTGCTGCCATCGCAGTAGCAGCAGCGTCACGGAATAATTTGTTAAAATTATCCATCGGCAACGTTTTGCTTACGCAAGCGCACTCTGGACCGGTTTTGACCTTCTTGGGTCTCATCGGCAGAGTCAGGCTTGATGAACCCAAAGACAATGATGCATTTACATGTGGAGGCACAGGATGGAGTTCTGCTTATGCATGCGGGGTGTATTTTGACCCAAAATGCACCGCGACAGCGCGTAACCAGTTCTTGTACCGGTGCGTGTGTGCGTGTCACTCAGATGGGGAGCGGTAGTGTAGCGGTTAGCGCTACGCTGCGCTATGAACCCGGCCAGCCGGGTTCGATTCCCGCTCACGGCCAACACCAGTGACGGTTATCTGAACCGGTCCTAGGGCCTGCCCCAGGTCGACTCTGCCTCAAATTAGTACCTGGTGCGGTGTGTAGTAAACATCGCCACTGGGGAGACAAAGGCCGCCGGGCGTGGTGCTGGCCAACCACCCCCTCGTGTGCCGTGCCGGCCTTCATAGGTGCTCGCTAACAGCACTTGCCCCAACAGTCGATTAAGGCTATACGGGGGCATCTTTGCCTTTGTGCCACTCAGTTGGCACAGGAGAGGGGTCCAGCTGGGTGCATCTGCCAGTCATCTCAGTCAGCCAACCCACGGCACCACCTGGGTCTGTCCCGTGACCTCCCTGTCAGACACTTCGCCGTGGCCTCAAAGTGCCACCTGGCCTGGCACAGGCCGCCGTGACCTCGGAGTCACTTGTCGTGGCGCGTTGCGGGCATTGGTGTGGGGTTGCCACCCGTCCCGGTTTCCCCGGGATCGTCCTCCTGTTGAGTTGAGGCAGCTGCCACCGCTGCTGCCCTCCGGGAAATGTGTCCGTCTTGCCGGGGGGAGACACGACACGTGGCGGCTGCTTCATAGTGACGACGACAGCGCTCAAGACGACGGCGTTGTTGCCCGCATCCCCCGGGTTATAAGACGCTCCGGACAGTAAGAGTGGCACCGCAGACGTGTGCCCCCCCCCCTCCCCCCCCCCCCCGGCTGTCAAGTCACTCCGATCAGGTCTCGCGCAAAGACTTGACCGGATTATAAGACGCACGCCCAACTTGAGTTTATTTAAAAGTTATACGGCAGTGGGGGAGGGTGTATGTGCGTCGAATCGTGAGAAATAAAAAAACGGTATATCTCCTCACTCAGTTCACAAGGCCTTTTAGAACATCATGAGAATTAACATCACTCCCTCGCTCAGAACCCGAGCTATTCCAGAGCATCATTAGAAAAAAAAAACGTCATTCACTCAGATGTTTTGAGCCTTCTAGAGCATCACTAGAATTTACATCATTCGCGCTCACTCGGCTCTCTAGCCCTTCTGAAGCACCATTTTTTGTTTTAAATCACGTAACCCACTCACTCTTTAAATCACGTAACCCACTACACTCCGAGCGGTTGTTGGTGGATTGGCAAGGCACGTGTGTGGTAGAGTGTAGAGGAGGTGGGGGGGGGGGGGGGTGACCTCTCAATAACTCCCTCTGACCCTAATCCTTCCGCCAGCGGTGACGTGAGCGAGCAGTTGCAGGCGCTGCGCCTTTGCCATTGTACTGAGTAAGGACAAGTTAGACTCGCGCGTGCACGAATCAGACGCGATCGAGTGTTTTGAGGAATTTCTGAACGATACCACTCGGCCAAAACACACACGAAAGAGGGCATACGTTGTCTGTAAAAAAATAATAATCTCTCTGCCGACGTCACGTCTCGATATGGTTTGTACTCGAGCGTTGTTGCCCTCGCTAGGCGTAGGGGGCTCATCCATAAGCTGAGGTCGACGGTGGCCGTCAAAAGATAAGACGCCCGAGAAGAGAGATGGAGCGATGACATCAGCTCCGTGCGGATGGGATTGTGACATCGCGAGGCTTTGAGAAATGTCAGTGGCTAGAACGTGGCTGAAGAGGACGACGACGTTGATGATGATGATGATTACAGGAATGCGTCTTTGGCTTTCCGGAGCTTCCCATCATCCAGACAGGACTGGCCAAGGCACATTGTCTCGTCTGGTGTCTCATTATCGTCAGCAGCAGCAGCGTCGTCGTCACCACCATTGTTATTGTTTCGCGACCGACATCGACCCAGAGGGTTTGTGTCGCCCCGGTTGAAGACTGACAGATCGCCCGGGACAGCTGCTGCCAAACTTAATTTAGGGGGCGATCCTGAGAAATCCAGGACAGGTGGCAACCCACGTCTAATCTAAAGGCAAAGATCATCCGTATAGCCTTTGACAAACTGTTGGGGCAAGTGCTTTTCGCGAGCGCCAAATTAACGGAACGGCGCACAAAAGGGTGCTGTGGCCAGACCCATATACACCCAGCCGTCTTTGTTTGCCTAGTGGCGATGTTTACTACACAACGCACTAGGCACTCATTTGAGGCTGAAACGACGATCAGGACCGGTTCAGATAATCGTTATTGATGTTAGCCGTGAGCTCGAATCGAACTCGGGTCGCCGGATTTGTAGCGCAGCACGCTAACAAAGATCCCCTCTTATAGCCTTCGACAGACTGTAGGGGCAAGTGCTGTTACGCGAGCACCTATAAAGGCCGGCATGGCACACGAGGGGGTGGGTGACCAGCACCACGCCCGACCGCCTTTGTCCCCCGAGTGGCGATGTTTACTACACAACGCACGAGTTACACGCGCTAACACACACACACCTACAACAACAACCGCTATTCGCTACTAAGTGGCGGTGACGTCACCACGACGCTTGTGCCAGGCCATGTGCACCTTGAGGCCACGTGGAGTGTCGAACGCCCGCTGGCAGGAGGTCACGGGGCAGACCCAAGTGCCACGGGTCGACTTACTAAGATGACTGAGATGACTGGCTGATGCACTACCTGTGCCCCCTACTGTGCCAACCTGCTGTGCTTTAGCCACCCGGCGCATCGCTCGTTGTTGTGAGCGTCGCTCCTCCGCCCTCCGTTGTTGTTGGAGGGCGACTGCCTCCAACTGCCCAGTAGCGTCCTTCACGAGCCTCCTCCACAGAGGCCGATCTTGACACTGCTGGTACCAGTCATCGGCAAGTCCACTCAGCTCCACGTCCTCCTGTACCACATCACTCCATCTCTTCTGTAGCCCGTGCCGCGCCCGTTTAGCCCCCTCGATCCGGCCGAACAAAAGCTGTTTCGGAATGCGGTGGCTGGGCATGCGGGCTACATGACCCAGCCATCGCAGCCTTCCCCACCGGAGGAGCTCACCGATGGGACCTTGCCCAGATCATTCAAGGATTTGTGAGCTCCTCACACAATCCAGCCTGGTTAAACCCAGGATGGATCGTAGGCAGGCTAGCCTAAATGTTTCTAACCGGCGAAGATGTTCCATTAGGGGGGTTCACGTTTCGCAAGCGTAGAGAAGGGAGGGAATGACCGTGGCCGAGAAGACCTGAAGCTTAGTGCGGAGCGACAGACCACGTAGCTTCCACACAGCGTTACGCAACTGATGAAAATATATTGCCGCTCGACTGATTCGGAGTGAGACCTCTGCTGTTAAACTGGAGCCGGTCATAAGCACACTACCCAGGTATGGGAAACTCTCCACTCTCTCCACAACTGCCCCATCACCGATTGGGAGTTGTGGGGGTGGAGTGTTCGATGGTACAAAATACCCAGGCAGGTGCTTAGTTTTGGTGGGGCTGATGGTAAGACCCCATCTCTTAATGGCACAATCTAGTCTCAGCAGCAGCGTCTCCAACTCCTCCTCTGAATGATCAGCTATTACCAAATCATCGGCATACATAACGTGGTTGAGCAATAGGGAGCCATCCCTTGACCGCACCCGGGCATCGATCAGCCTCCTATTATATCTGTACCAAATGGAGATTCCCCCGGTATAGCTATTGAAGGCTTCACGAACTACGTGGTCAAAATAGATGTTAAATAATGTGGGTGCCAGAGGACATCCCTGTCGCACCCCAAGGTGTACAGGGAATGGCTCTGACTCCCGGCCACGTAGTTTTACCCGGGCCCGCTCACCATCATGAAGGTCCTTAATGATCGTGAGCAGAGGGTCAGGGACTCCAAAAGCACGAAGAACAACCCAGAGCCCAGGCCTACTGATGGTATCATAGGCCTTGCCCAGGTCAATAAAGCAGAGATGTAGGTCTTGCTGGAATTCCCTACACCTCTGCTTTAGCAAACGCACAGAAAATATGACATCTGTGCAGGACCGCCCTTTCCTGAAACCGCATTGGGGCTCCGCAAGCCTCTCCTCAGCGTACCTGGCAAGGCGATGTTGAATAATCCTTGCCAGGACCTTTCCCGGCACACTGAGGAGTGAGATGCCCCTGTAGTTGGTACAGTCTGTGCGGTCCCCCTTCTTAAAGAGGGGGACCACCAGGGCATCCTTCCAATCCTGCGGAACCCGTCCAGTGGTCCAGACTGTTGTTATGATGTCATATAGGGCAGTCTGTGCATACACACACAGCTGCGCACCGATACACACATACACGCGCTAACACACACACACATCTACACACCTACACATCGGTACACACATACACGCGCTAACAAACACACACACCTACACACCGGTACACACATACACGCGCTAACATACACACACACCTGCACATCGGTACACACATACACGCGCTAACATGCACACACACCTGCACACCGGTACACACATACACGCGTTAACACACACATACACCTACACACCGGTACACACACGCGCTAACATACACACACACCTACACACCGGTACACACATACACGCGCGAACACACACACACCTACACACTGGTACACACATACACGCGCGAACACACACACACCTACACACCGGTATACACGCGCGAACACACACACACACACACCTGCACACCGGTAAACACGCGCGAACACACACACACCTACACACCGGTATACACGCGCGAACACACACACACCTACACACCGGTAAACACGCGCGAACACACGCACACACACCTGCACACCGGTAAACACATACACGCGCTAACATACACACACACACCTACACACCAGTACACACATACACACGCGAACACACACACACCTACACACCGGTATACACGCGCTAACACACACACACACCTGCACACCGGTAAACACATACACGCGTTAACATACACACACACACCTACACACCAGTACACACATACACGCGCTAATACACACACACACCTGCACACCGGTAAACACATACTGGCGCTCTATGCGCGTTTGCGTGGAGCCATAATCCTATCCCTGAGCCAGAGGCGAAAATTCAACATTCGTGTGGCAGGGGACAGGCCCATCACCCACTGTGTAAGTAGGATACGGGCCGAACGCCGAACGAGCGGCAAAGCGAACGACTTTTTTATTGTTTCCACAGGGACAGCGGTGACCCCTCGAGAAAGTGGAAATCCCAGTTTAGAATTCTCAGGCGCCCTCCCCCGTTTGCCGCACGCTTACTCCCAGCTTCCTGGTAGACCCCCGTTTCCTAACGCTCCTCGCCCTCGTAACAGCCCACGTCTCTCTCTCTCTCTACCCCACGTGTCTCTCTGCACCCCACGTCTCTCTCTGTCCCCCACATCTCTCTGTACCCCACGTGTCTCTCTCTACCCCACGTCTCTCTCTCTGTGTACCCCACGTCTTTCTGTGTACCCCACATCTCTCTGTGTACCCCACGTCTCTCTGTGTACCCCACGTGTCACTCTGTATACCCCACGTCTCTCTGTGTACCCCACGTGTCTCTCTGTACCCCACGTGTCTCTCTCTACCCCACGTCTCTCTCTCTCTCTCTGTGTACCCCACGTCTTTCTGTGTACCCCACATCTCTCTGTGTACCCCACGTCTCTCTGTGTACCCCACGTGTCACTCTGTATACCCCACGTCTCTCTGTGTACCCCACGTGTCTCTCTGTACCCCACGTCTCTCTGTGTACCCCAAGTCTCTCTGTGTACCCCACGTCTCTCTCTCTGTGTACCCCACGTCTCTCTCTGTAACCCACGTCTCTCTCTACCCCACGTCTCTCTGTGTACCCCACGTCTCTCACTCTCTCTACCCCACGTCTCTCTCTGTACCCCACGTCTCTCTCTGTGTACCCCATGTCTCTCTGTGTACCCCACGTCTCTCTCTGTATCTCTCTACCCCACGTGTCTCTCTGTACCCCACGTCTCTCTCTGTATACCCCATGTCTCTCTGTGTACCCCACGTCTCTCTCTGTAACCCACGTCTCTCTACCCCGCGTGTCTCTCTGTACCCACGTCCCGCTCCCTAGGGGTTGGTAGGCTTCATTATTATTTTTAGTCAAATTGTTTTTTTAAAATATATATAGGAATCTTCTTCCCTTCACTAACTTCCTGCTGCTGACTGACACACGCCCTCGAAAGAGAGGCGAGAAGTCTTTCTCACACCAGATGGAACAGATGAGGAGGTACACCCTCGTGAGGCGTCCGTGGTTGTCTTGCCGTGTGTGGGGAGCGGTGGCGCAGCGGTTAGCGCTGCGCTTCGCTACGAACCCGCCTACTCGAGTTCGATTCCCGCTCGCGGGACAACGTCGGTGACGAGTGTCTGAACCGGTCCTGGGCCTCCCCTAGGTTTACTCAGCCTCAAATGAGTTGCTGGTGCGATGTGTAAAAAAACATTGCACTGGGGAGACAAAGGCGGTCGGGCGTGGTGCTGGCCACCCACCCCCTCGTGTGCAGTTCCGGTCTTCATAGGTGCTCGTTTACAGCACTTGCCCCAACAGTCTGTTAAGGCTATACGGTGGAGGGGAGGGATCTGTGTCTTTATCTTTGTCTTGCATTGTGGGGAGCGGTATTGTCGTGGGGGTTAGCGCTCTGCACTTACTTAACCCGACGACCAACGAAAACCGAGTTCGGTTCCCGCTCACAGCCAACGTTTGGACGAAGTGCTTTGTCAGGATAAATAAATAGTCTCATTCTGAAGCGGTCCTGAGTCCCCCCCGCCCCCCCCCCCCCAGGTCGACTTCGCCTTAAAATAGCTGTAGCTGATGCGGTGTGTAAAAGAATCCGCATGTGGGAAGACAAAGGCGGCCGAGCGTGGTGTTCCCCCCCCCCAACCTTGTGCTGTGTTGGCCATCAAGGGTGCTCACCAACAGCGCTTGTCCCAAAACGTCTGTTCAGGCTGCATGGGGGATCTTTGCAAATCGTGTAATCGGTGCCGGTCCCACCAACCCAGTCGTGCGCCGTGCCACCCTTAATAGGGGCTCGCTAACAGCACTTGCCCCAACACTCATGTAAGGTCCATCAGGGTAACTTTGTATATATGTGCCTCCGTATGTATGGAGGGGTTAGGGTTATGTATGGTGGAGGTGTCTGTGGCGGCTTTCGCGAGAGGGCAGGTGGCTGTAGCATTCGCTGCTGTGTCTCAGTCTCCACTGGGTGTCTAACCTCAATGCTGCTGGGAGTTGCTGCTAGATGTCTCTGTCTCTGCGGGGTGTCTCCGCGTCTGCTGGGAATGGCGCAGACAAGAAGGTGGGGTTCACAGGGCGGCGGCGGCGATGATATTGGATGTGGGTGGTGACGAGGCTTAGAGGAGTGGAGAGGGAGGAGGAGGGATGGACCACGTGGAGAAGGAGGAAGAGAAGGGATGGGTAAGTGGAGGAGGAGGGATGGAGAAGTGGAGAGGGAGGAGGAGGAGGGATGGAGCAGTGGAGAGGGAGGAGTAGGAGAGATAAGTGGAGAGGGAGGAGGGATGGAGAAGTGCAGGGGGAGGAGAGATAAGTGGAGAGGGAGGAGGAGGGATGGAGCAGTGGAGAGGGAGGAGGAGTAGGAGGAGGGAGTGTTGGCGCGCAGGGGAGTAATGACTCCGGACGAGCACCCGGCTGAGTGAGTCAGGTGGGCGGGTCACGGTGATGCGTCAGGCGGCAGGGAGGGGGCCCTCGTGCTTGTGGCATCGGGTTGGATCGAGTAAGTCGTGGTGGCTGGCCTGGTAAGGGAGGAGTGGGGGATGATAGGTGGGTGGGGGAGGGGTGGGGGCGTGTTGCTCGTGGGGGGTCGGGTCGCGGGGAGCGGGGGGGGGTAGGGCGGAGAGAGGCCACGTGCAAAGCCGCTTTCGCTTGCACAAAAGTTATGCGGGCGCTCGTAGCGAGCGATCTGCCGTTACTGCGGCAGGTACCTTCCCTTCCGCTGCTGCTGCCGCTGGCGCTGCTCCTTAGCCTGCTCGCGTCAACCCCTTCTGCGGCACCGGCAGCGCTAGCCTCCTCATCATCATCCTCAGCGGCCGCGGTTGCAGCCGCGGGACAATTGGCTGCAGCGGTGGCAGCAGCGGCCGCGGTGGCCGGAGGACACGCGGCGTCGGACATCTCACAGTCGGACACGGCCCTCTCGACGCACGACCACCACCACCACCATCAGCATCAGCAGCACGCGGACCGCAGGTCCTGGGATACGCTGCTGTCGAGGTCCCGTCAGGGTCGACCGCCGAGCACGGACTCCCTGGCTCGAACCCAGGACAGCGACTACCTGATCGGCATCCGCAGGCTGCGTCGCCTCTACTGCAACATCGGCATCGGATTCCATCTGCAGATTCAATCGGACGGGAGAGTGACGGGCGAGCACGGCGAGAATCAATACAGTAAGGTCGCCGGCACACGCGGTGGCGATGGGGCGGAGCGGCCGTAGCCGTCTCGTGTTGGGGTTAGTCGGGATCCTCGGGAATCGCGGTTGTCGGTGGTTGCGCTCGTGTCTGTTAAGGAGTCGCGGTCGTCGTGAATTATTCACGTCGGGGGCAAGCTTGCAGAACGAAACGCTCCGTCTCAAGCGATGATTCCAGGAGGATTACCCCCGCTGGCTTGCGTGTTGGCGTTGCGATGCGCCGGTCTTGTGTTGGGTTCCTGTGTGCGCGTGCGTCTCACACGGCATCCTGTATCGTAGTGACACGTGACAGTGTAATGGTCTTGTTGTGAGCTCGCATTTCTGAATTTATCGTCATCGTCGTTGTCGAGGTCAGATATGATTCAGCCGCCGTTTTGCGTTGCCGATGTTGCGTGATTTTTTTTTTAAATTCAATATCATCATCAGATACGACCTATCGATCATCGATGCACTGTCGCGTGATGTGCTGTGTTGCGTTCGGTCTCGTGCGTTTGTGAATTCGCCGTTGTCGTCATCATCGCCGTCAGATATGATCTATCCACTGCTGGATGAACACCTCCACCACCCCCCCCCCCGCCGCTACCACCAAGGCGCGTGTAGTAGTCACCGCGGGGAATGCGTCGAGAGCTTTGATCGCGAATCGTGCCGCTCGACTTCAACACCGCGTCTTGATTTGTCGCGATAACGCGAGGCATTGTACGATCGCCCGATAATGCGGCGCTGAGCGCACACACACGAAAAAACACCACACACGTGAGCGTCGTTTATTCATTTACGTGCCGTAGAGGAAGGGCACCCGTAGCCGAAACGTCGCCTCTTGTGCACTTGGTCTGCTTGCCTTCTCGAAGGCCGCGAAATTCTTGACAAACGCGTCGAGGCTTCTCCACGAGGAGTGTGCCCCCCCCCCCGGGTAGCCCCCCCGGGTAGCCCCCCCCGGGTAGCCCCCCCTCCCGAGTAGCCCCCCCCCGGGTAGCCCCCCCCGGATAGCCCCCCCCAGGTAGCTCCCCCCCCGCTGTTCCGCACACACGCGGCGTGATGCGGACATTCCATCGAGCACCTGCGCACGAGCTGATCTCATTGTTCCTTCTGCCCCCCCCCCCCCCTCTGTCTTTGTGTTGCGCGGTTGGACATCCTTCACGGGCGTGATGCCTCCTCTGGCTGCCGTTCCGTCGCAATGCCCTCTAGCCCACGAGGATTTCACATTCGCCCGTTTGCACACAAACACAAAGACAACAAACCCCTCCCCGCGTAGCCTCAACAGACTGTTGGGGGCAAGTGCTGTTAGCGAGCACCTATGAAGGCCGGCACAGCACACGAGGGGGTGGGTGGCCAACACCACGCGCGGCCGCCTTTGTCTCCCTCGTGGCGATGTTTACACACCGCACCGGTTACTCATTTGAGGCCGAGTCGACCTAGGAGGAGAGGCCCAGGACCGCTTCAGATAATCGTCACCGGGTGTCGGCCGTGAGTAGGAATCGAACTCGGGTTGCCAGTTTTTGCAGCGTGGCGCGCTAACCGCTACTACACCACCGCTCCCCACGCACGCGCACGCACGCACGCACACGCTCGCTCCTATCACGCAATCTCTTGCTTTGGGCCGCGTCCGTTCGTCACGGACCATCGTCATTTCTTCGAGCGAACGCGTCCTGCCCAAGCCCCACTTTACATTTTTTTTATATTTTGAATTCTTTCGTCGATGTTTTTTTTTGTGTGTGCGCTCAGGGTTTTTTGGGATTTCTGGTTCATGAGCGATGGTAAGAAATGCACGCCCGGTGCGGAGTGAGTGGTATTCTGGTGAGAATGTGTGCAAACTGTTGCAGGCGTGCGACTGGATAATCAGGCATTCAAGCCGAGTTTCATCAGCAGTCAGGCAGCCGAGTTAAGTCACGAACCACCGTGAATCAGCCAGCCATCTAGTCAACGGCCACTCAGCCAGCCACTTACTCATTCAACTAGCGAGCTAGTTAATGAGTCAGCTAACCATCCAGTCCAGTCACTCCATCGGTCAATCAGCCAAGCAGACGCTCAGCCACCCAGCCGGCAAATATGAATTACCCACTCAGCCAGTCACTTAGCCAGCTAGAAATTCATCCAGCCAGCCAGACACGCAATCACTCATTCAGCAATCCAGTCAGCTAACTAGCTGGTTAGCCACTCAGTCAGCCACTCAGCTAGCCACCTAACCAGCATTCCAGACAGCTAAGCAAGTCACTCGTTCGGCCATCCACTAAAGCAGCCAAGCAGCTCCAACTCCCGTTCAGAGAAACGCCCTGCGCTTTCTACAGGGCGTTCCTATTAAGGCAGAGGTCCACCTCATCGCGTAACAATGTGGTGCGCGACTCTTTGTTTTCAAACTCTCATGTGTCCTGCTGCTACTGCGACTACGAACTCCAAACCACGGCTCATCCAACGTCACCCTGCCCATACCCCACCCCACACCAATACAAATGCGCCGGTTGTGGGCGCACCTGCAATTGACCGACCCTCAGACAGAGCCGCTGAACGGATACACTGCTGGCAACTGAACCTCTCTTGGTTGCTCTTCATAGGCCATACGAAATGAAGATCCCCTTCTATCATTAACTTATGAAACTCATTAACTGTGTGGGTCAACCCGGGACACACAGCCGAGGTGTGTAGCTACAAGATCAGAGCTGCTTGAGAAGAAGCGTAATAGATGAGACGTGGGGGGGGGGGGGGAGGATTGGTGGATCACGAAGAGACCAGCAAAGGAGGAGTTGGGTTTCCGTCATTCGCAGTGCCAGGACCCTGCTGCCAAATAGACCCTGAGACTCATCGAGACTTCCAGCGTTAATTAAATTACTCTTGATCGATTGTTGAGTGTATAAAGATTGGAATTACCACCACCATCATCATCAGCAGCAGCGAAATTATAATCACCACACTCTACGCTGGGTCAGTCTAAAGTTTATTTTTATTGTAATCACATCTCTTGCTAGACACCAACGACTATGCCCATCAGTGAACCAATGAATTGCCCCCACCCACCCACCCTCGCCACCACAGCGGACTGTGACGCTGAAGCCAATAGAAAGCAGGTGACGGCTGCTGCTGGCCACTCGAGATGCGCTCTCGTAATATAAAGACACAAAGATTCCCCGTGTTTGCCTTGCAGACTGGTTCGGGGGCAAGTGCTGTGAGCGAGCACACATTAAGGCCGGGCATTGCACTCGAGGTGTTGTGTTCTGGCCAAACACCACGCCCGGCCGCCTTTGTCTCCCCAGTGCTGATATTGCTGTTGCGTTAAGGTGCTCTGTAATACACGTGCACGTCTTCCACGTGCCTTTTCCACATGCCGCGTGGGTAATCGGAGTTGACTGAAGGGGGCACCCAGAACCAGTTCAGATATCACTCGCCGCTGTTGTTAGCCTCGAATAGGAATCGAACTCAGGTGGCCGGATTCATGAGCCGGTGTGCTAGCCACAGTGCCACTGCTCCACCCGGTTACGTACATCCAGATTGTGATCACCAAACGATGGCCCAATCGAGACTGAAGTTCCTTCTGCAAGGGAGACCTGGTTTTAAATAAGTAGATTCAAACAGCATAGATTTAAATTGAGACCCACACACTTACATAGAGACCCATATCATTCTACAGGCTCATAGACTTGTATAGAGACGCATAGACTTGCTGTACATAATAGAGGCCAAAATACCTGGTGGACTCAATATTACATTAATTTGG
This sequence comes from Petromyzon marinus, assembly GCF_048934315.1. NCBI lineage: Eukaryota > Metazoa > Chordata > Hyperoartia > Petromyzontiformes > Petromyzontidae > Petromyzon > Petromyzon marinus. The sequence goes on from NC_133669.1 coordinate 9,134,738, forward strand.
AAAAAAAAAGTGCAGAAAACCTCACTGCTAAAATAAAAATAGGATGTGCTGTTATGTTCCAGAGCTCGTGGAGGAAATTCCACATTCCTATGGAGGGGCCCAGTTTTATACACGAAGATTCCATATTTCATGAATCCTGAATGGATGATGAGCTGAATTGACCCCTGACCAGGATGTGAACTCATGACTTCATGATTGTGGTTTGAGGATGATGATGATGGCTTGAGGACGCCGTCGTCCAGTAGTGGATAGACTATGACTGGTGATGATGATGATGAAGCCTTCATCCAGCATTCAACAGACCACGCGTGGCAGTGATCATGATGATCATGATGTTGATGATGGCGATGAAAGGCTTTAATACAGCAGTGGGTTAAGCTACTGCTGATGATGGCTATGATGTTGATGGTATGGGGAGGTCTTCGTAGATAATGAATGGTGATGATACTCATGGTGATAATGATGGTGACGGCATGGGGAGTGTTACTCGTGATGATACTCATGATGATATTGATGGTGATGGCATGGGGAGTGTTACTCGTGATGATACTCATGATGATATTGATGGTGATGGCATGGCGAGTGTTACTCGTGATGATACTCATGGTGATAATGATGGTGACGGCATGGGGAGTGTTACTCGTGATGATACTCATGATGATATTGATGGTGATGGCATGGCGAGTGTTACTCGTGATGATACTCATGGTGATAATGATGGTGATGGCATGGAGAGTGTTACTCGTGATGATACTCATGGTGATAATGATGGTGATGGCATGGAGAGTGTTACTCGTGATGATACTCATGATGATAATGTTGGTGACGGCATGGCGAGTGTTACTCGTGATGATACTCATGGTGATAATGATGGTGATGGCATGGAGAGTGTTACTCGTGATGATACTCATGGTGATAATGATGGTGATGGCATGGAGAGTGTTACTCGTGATGATACTCATGATGATAATCATGGTGATGGCATGGAGAGTGTTACTCGTGATGATACTCATGATGATAATGATGGTGATGGCATGGTGAGTGTTACCCGTGATGATACTCATGATGATATTGATGGTGATGGCATGGGGAGTGTTACTCGTGATGATACTCATGATGATAATGATGGTGATGGCATTGAGAGGCGTTAATAGACAACAACGATGATTATGATGATGGCACGGCGAGACCTTCGTATTCGATAGACAATCGTCACGATGAGCGGTGCCGATGGTGGCCGGTATCGACTGAACATTTCAAAGATTATATTCTTTGGGTCTTTCGGTAAAGTCACATCGATAGGTTCAAAGAAATAACAAAAAACTACGACGTTTCGATCGCAACACCGCTTGTGTTGCGATCGAAACGTGACTTTACCGAAAGACCCAAATAATATGAATCCTGCAGTCACGAAAGCTTTAAGTCAGGAAGATTTTATTCGAAAGATTCAAATCCCCACGGGAGACGCATTCGAGCGCCCTTGTTGCATCCGCCGATTGTCTTAATTTAACACGTGGCAAGCACAACAACGACACCCCAAACCAATCTGACTCTAAAGGACTTGGCTGTGACATCGAGAGGAATTCGCCAGGCGCACGTGGCGGTCTGATGCGCGAGACCGTCAGCTGCCGGCGCGCGACAACCCACGCCTCTGTGACGGCGCGCTTGTCAAGGGGCGGGAGAAGTCGACCTCTTCATCGCGAGACGTGGCTCTGCCTTCGCGCCGTGTTGTGCGGCGGGTGTGGCAAAAAGATGCGGATCTTGTTGTTGTCGTTGTTGTTGTTGTTGTGGTTGTTGTTCTACAACGGGAACACAGTGGTGTCCCCAGGGGTCTCGGCGTGGGGACATCAATGGACCCCGCGCACGCGCGCGCAAACAAAAAATTTCCCCAAGGTGTTAAATTTGGATGTCCGCTCTCGATGTTGGCTCAGCACCAGCTCTTGAGAATAAAAAAAAATATCGGTTCGAGTGTCGTGCCTCACGAACCTCGCGCTCACGTTCCTCATCGAGCGGGAATTGGCGGCCCTCTAGTGCGCGTGGACCAGGGGGGGGGGGGGGGGGTCACTTGAAGAAGAAGGGATCTCGGCAGTAGCTCTGCAGTGGCCACTTCAGTGGGCCCGCCTATGTGGTCGTGACGACGCGACGCAGACAGCGCATTCGGAATAACATTGTACAGGTACGTAAACAAACTCAATGTCTGGGTAACTTTGACAAGCCAACGGCGCTGGCTGTGCGCTGGTGAAATGAACTCAACAACTCTTTTATTTATTTGTAGCGAATTGCTCACCATTGCACCCCTATCGTTGTTTTGTATTGTTTGCTGTTGCAACTTGCTGACCCGCCCCTCACTGAACATCTGTGAAAAGAGCTTCATAGCTCATCGGATTTCTCCAGGATAAAAATCAATATTCTGATTCTGCTTTTGGTGCCACCGTTGCTGCTTGGCAGTGGCGTCGACGCGCAGTCAGCAGGTACCCCCTGCGCTAAAACTATAAGACGATTTAAAATGAGTAATATTTAAAAAAAACTTTTTTTTTTAAACACGATTTTATGAATGTACTAATAATGGAAGAACTCCACGACTCCAAGAAGTGGCCCCGAAGCTTGCCATAACGTAAGGGACCGTGGGTCAATTACAGCCAACGTCAGTTGACCGTGGACAATTAGACCCAAGCCTAAACATAACATATAATAAAGATTGTTTAAAAATATTTTTTGCTAATTATAGAATATAGTATTGTCATCAGTATGACATAAGTATACTAAGTTTGCAGTCGATACCACATTGGGAAGTGGGTTAAAATTGAGTTACAAGATTTGAGGCAACAACAACAACGACAACAACAACAGACAGAGTGAGTTCAATGAAAGCGTGTAAAACACATTTATGTAGCCACCCGACCACCAAGATACCCACATATAAGGTAAGGACCACTGAGCTATAAAGCTCTCTTTCACAAGTGACCTGGCGACAAATGAGAGCTCAACTAAGTGGCTTACCATCACGTGAAACATTTATAGCAGCAGCCAAGTTATCCTCAACGCATCTTCATTCTAAATGTGGAGGGGGAAAACCCCGGAGGAGCAGGTGAAAAGTTCACGCGACCACGGGGAGAGAGACGCCGCAAACGCCAAATAGACAACAGCAGGCGTCAGGGTCGGTATCGAACCCACGACCTCCTGCATACCAGGCGAGGTAGCTAACATCTCACCACCCGCTGTGCCCCACCGTTGATTCCGCTCCCCGACTGCAGGTGGGACCGCCTTTTATCTTCCACACTGCGAGATAAATAATCCACCCAGCACCTGCCGCACATGAACCGATTTCATCGCTCCATCTCCTTGGTGGTGGTGGTGGTGGTGGCAGTGGCGGTGGTGGGGGTGGTGGTGGTGGTGGTGGGGGTGGTGGTGGTGGTGGTGCTCCGTTCTTCAGCTGCCACGACCCCTTACTCGCCGAGTGTCCTCCTCTTCTCGGTCCACTTCTCGCTGACCGTTTCAATGACGTCATTCAGCCTGTGTGCATTCTCTCGGTTCACGCGTTCCCCGATTTGTCCCCCGGTGTAAAGTCCAAGCAGCGCCGTCCCTGGGCCACGACGATTCGGGGCGACCGCCGCGGGCCCCGCACTTTGTGGCGCGGGGGAGGGGCGAGAGGGGGGGGGGCGCGCTTCGTCGTCACGGTGTCAAATGGAACACTTTCGGTTTAGTTTGAAGGCGATGGGGGTGGGGGCACACGGTGGGATTTGCCCCGGGCCCCGGACCCCCTATGGACGGCCCCTGACTCCAAGCGTTATTTTCTCCACCGCTTCTTTTCGCACCTTTTCAGATGTTTGCCGCGACTGCCGTGCGACGATTCTCCGTGGTCCGGGAGTTTTGCGGGGAAGCGAGAAGCCGGATAGAGGCTTCGGCTTGTTCACGATGAGGGCCGCCCGACGTCCGACATTTCGCTCTTGCGAGCGTCTGCAGGACTACATAGAAGCAGGGGCTTAATTCCAGCTGGGCCTGTCCGGGTTTGGCGGACCCAGTTATATTATTGCCGCATGCGGCACACCACATCCATCACAACTGCTCTGCTGACCGTGCATTACTTGACACGTGCCGCCTACTTCACTCTACCGCTGATCGGAAACAAACGATGTCCTGATAATCCCAATAACAATAACACGAGAATGCCCTTCATGTAACAAGGAAAAAACTCGCTTTTAGGAGGGTCCTGCTTCAGTTTGGATGCTTGGTCATGAATCCCATTATTAGTGAGACTTTGGATTCGCTGGGGGAGGAAAGCGTGAACGTGGTTGACACCAAAAGCTGCACAAATGCAGTCAAGAATCGATTGATGTCCTGCCACCATCTGGCTACCTCACAACCTATCCACCCACATACCGACCTATCAACCCCCTTACAGATCTACCCACCTAACCATCCACCTACCCATCCACCTACCTACTTACCCATCTATCCACCCACCCACATGCCCACCCACATACCTACCAATGTAGCCACCCGCCCACCAAGATACCCACATATCTACCCAGCTAATTTAGCCAATCTTTTCACTTTTATACCAATCCATCTACCTGCCTACCCACCCAAATTCCCACCTACCTATTTGCCCAGCAAACCAAAGAGCAAGATCCTCCGTATAGTCTTTGCAGACTGCTGTCGCAAATGCTGTTAGCGAGTAGCAACTACGAAGGCCAGCAAGGCACACGAGCGGGGTAGGTGGCCAGCACTACGCCCGGCCGTCTTTGTCTCCCCAGAGGCGACGTTTTACACACCGCACCAGGTACTCATTTGAGGCTCAATCGACCTCACCAACTACCAAGTGACCTGCCCTGCCCCGCCTGCATTCCTGCTGCGCTCACCCGCTCACCTACCCACCGTCGGGGGGGGGCTTATAGTATCAGGTGTTGTAGTACCAAGTGTTGTAGTACCAGGTTTTGTAGTACCAGGTGTTGTAGTAACCAGGTGTTGTAGTAACCAGGTGTTGTAGTACCAGGTGTTGTAGTAACCAGGTGTTGTATTAACCAGGTGTTGTAGTACCAGGTGTTGTAGTAACCAGGTGTTGTAGTACTAGGTGTTGTAGTACTAGGTGTTGTAGTAGCCAGGTGTTGTAGTATCAGGTGTTGTTGTACCAGGTGTTGTAGTAGCCAGGTGTTGTAGTAGCAGGTGTTGTTGTAACCAGGTGTTGTAGTACCAGGTGTTGTAGTAACCAGGTGTTGTAGTAGCCAGGTGTTGTAGTACTAGGTCTTGTAGTACTAGGTGTTGTAGTACCAGGTGTTGTAGTACCAGGTGTTGTTGTAACCAGGTGTTGTAGTAACCAGGTGTTGTAGTATCAGGTGTTGTTGTACCAGGTGTTGTTGTAACCAGGTGTTGCAGTACCAGGTGTTGTAGTACCAGGTGTTGTAGTAACCAGGTGTTGTAGTAACCAGGTGTTGTAGTAACCAGGTTTCGTAGTACCAGGTGTTGTAGTAACCAGGTGTTGTAGTAACCAGGTGTTGTAGTAACCAGGTTTCGTAGTACCAGGTGTTGTAGTAACCAGGTGTTGTAGTAACCAGGTGTTGTAGTACTAGGTGTTGTAGTACCAGGTGTTGTAGTACCAGGTGTTGTAGTACCAGGTTTCGTAGTACCAGGTGTTGTAGTAGCCAGGTGTTGTAGTACCAGGTGCTGTAGTACCAGGTGTTGTAGTAACCAGGTGTTGTAGTATCAAGTGTTGTAGTACCAGGTGTTGTAGTAACCAGGTGTTGTAGCAACCAGGTGTTGCAGTACCAGGTGTTGTAGTAACCAGGTGTTGTAGTAACCAGGTGTTGCAGTACCAGGTGTTGTAGTAACCAGGTGTTGTAGTAACCAGGTGTTGTTGTACGAGGTATTGTAGTAACCAGGTGTTGTAGTACCAGGTGTTGTAGTAATCAGGTGTTGTTGTACCAGGTGTTGTAGTAACCAGGTGTTGTAGTACCAGGTGTTGTAGTACCAGGTGTTGTAGTAACCAGGTGTTGTAGTACCAGGTGTTGTAGTAACCAGGTGTTGTAATGCCAGGTGTTGTAGCATCAGGTGTTGTAGTACTAGGTGTTGTAGTAACCAGGTGTTGTAGTACCAGGTGTCATACTACCAGGTGTTGTAGTAACCAGGTGTTGTAGTACCAGGTGTTGTAGTATCAGGTGTTGTTGTACCAGGTGTTGTAGTAACCAGGTGTTGCAGTACCAGGTGTTGTAGTACCAGGTGTTGCAGTACCAGGTGTTGTAGTAACCAGGCGTTGTAGTAATAGGTGTTGTAGTACTAGGTGTTGTAGTAACCAGGTGTTGTAGTAACCAGGTGTTGCAGTAACCAGGTGTTGTAGTACCAGGTGTTGTAGTAACCAGGTGTTGTAGTAACCAGGTGTTGTAGTACCAGGTGTCATACTACCAGGTGTTGTAGTAACCAGGTGTTGTAGTAACCAGGTGTTGTAGTACCAGGTGTTGTACTAACAATGTGTTATACTACCAGGTGTTGTAGTAACCAGGTTTTGTAGTAACCAGGTGTTGCAGTACCAGGTGTTGTAGTAACCAGGTGTTGCAGTACCAGGTGTTGTAGTAACCAGGTGTTATAGTACCAGGTGTTGCAGTACCAGGTGTTGTAGTAACCAGGTGTTGTAGTACCAGGTGTTGTAGTACCAGGTGTTGCAGTACCAGGTGTTGTAGTAACCAGGTGTTGTAGTACTAGGTGCTGTAGTAACCAGGTGTTGCAGTACCAGGTGTTGTAGTAACCAGGTGTTGTAGTACCAGGTGTTGTATCAGTTGTTGTAGTAACCAGGTGTTGTAGTACCAGGTAGGCAATGGGGGGGGGAGGCAGATAACTATTCCCTAGTAAGCTCTGCCTTGTTCAGCAGCTCTTCCCCCACCACAGCGTTTGCTCTGTGCAGTTCACGGATTTTCGCTGGAATATTTCGCTGCGTTATCTTGACCCGTGCGCGCGTGTAATCCGCTACGGTACACGGGGCCGAGTCGTCGTGTGGACCCTGGTCACGAAGAAGACGGGGCAAGAGCCATAACGGTGCGCGCAGAAGCACGGGGAGACGCGCGCTTGGGATGAAGATTTTGCAGTTTTTTTCCTGGATTTTTCTGTTGCGCGTAGTCACTTTAAGATGTTCTTTGTTCATGTTTTTGTTTGTTGCGGTTGCACCCGAGTCAAGAGCCGCATGGCTCACAGGGCTATACCTAATACATGAAACTGAAAAATGACACTGAGAGGGGCAGAGCGAGGGGGACACGTGGAGCAGAGAACATCCGCGATTAATGGCGTCATTCGGTGGTTGATCGTGTAGAAAGGTGGGCTTGGGCATGGGTGGTGGCCGGTGGGCAAGACTAAAGAAGGGGCGGTAGCTAAGGGAGGGAACTCGTCCAGGGGTTTCAGTTTCAGTTTATTTATTTTGGTATAGCCCTGTGAGCCATTCGGCTCTTGAATCGGGTGCAACCACAACAAACAACAACACAAAAACACGAACAAGAAAAACATCTTGAAGTGACTTTGTGTGACTGTGCAAACAGAAAATCCATTAAAAAACAGCAACATATTCTTAAAAAAAGCACCGTACACCAACGCTGTGTGCAAAAAATCCCAGTGGGATGCAAGTTAAACAACAACCACAAGACAACTTAAATTAAGGCCATCAGTCTAACTCCGTACTACAACAAAACAAACATGTCGAAACCACTATGTGGGGGCCGATCCCCCCCTCCCTCACCACGAGCGGGGGGGGGGGGCGCCACGTCTACTTGGTGGGGGCTGATGCCCCCCCCTTCACTCCTCATTAGGTGGGGGCCGACCTCCCCCTCACCCACCACGGGCGGGAGGGGCGCCCCTTCTAATTGGGCTGATGTCCTCCCGCCCCATCGATCGGGTGACCCCCCCCCCCCGCACTAGCGTCCTCTGTGACCGACATAGCGATCGGCTGGCCGACACCGCCTAGGGGTTGATTACGCGCGTGCCCATTTTCAGTCGCTCGCGCGGACTGTTGCATCGCAGGGTTGTGACAGATGACAGAGGCCTTCATCCAGCGGTGGATTGATAATGGCTCGTGGTCATGACGAGGAGTTTCTATCTCTCTGCTGTAACATTTCGCTCCGATGACAGAAATCTGTTGCGTTGACGCGCACACCATCGTTCCGGTGCTTTTGGAGGCGAGGGTTTACGGATCAGGCGGAGTTTTTGTGTGTGTGTGTGGAACTCCATCACCCGCTGGGGTGACAGGTGGCGAGGAGAGGGCGGTGGTACGGCAAGCGGGGATCGTGGGAGACGGGGGGGGGGGGTGGCGGCGTTTCCGCAGGCCGCTCGGGTTTCTTACCGTTCGAGGGTGGCTCCGTACGACGTCAAGTGGAACTGGCCAAACGCCCCAGTGCTGCAGGACCCTCCTGAGAGGGAGTCTCCGAGACTCGGCGTTGCGCAGCTTCATCATCGGAAGGGCATGATTACGAATCGGGGTTAATCAAATGAGCTCCACTTTTGTGTGGGAAGTCGTCAGTGGTTATCCTGTGGATATACTCGTCCCGCCCCACCGCTTATTGTGCGTCGTACGTAGCCAACCGTGCTAATCGGGAGGCAAATTTCATCATCTTTCTCCTGCATCGTGTGCCCGCGATGCCGTGCACCGCCCTCGTAGCCGAGTTCAACCCCATCGGGGTTTGCACCGCGCCCCATGAGCTCAGGTGAGCGCGGGGAGGGAGCCGGATGGCGGCCTGCAGGAGACCTTCGCTTAGCAGCTCCCCTCCATCCTTATAACCTCCCTCCGGTTTCTCTCTTAAAGCCTCCCCTACAGCCCTATCGTGACCCCCAAGTAGCCCCTCTATCGCTGCTGCTGCCACTCGTTCCTCAACACCTTGCAGCGTCATCCAATTCCGTGTTACAGGAATGATTGCGGCGATGATGATGATGATGACGACGATGCCCCGCCCCCTGTGCATGACGGTAACGCCGTGGCCGCAGGTCTCCTGGAGATCGCCACGGTGGAGCGAGGGGTCGTGAGCCTCTACGGGGTCAAGGCCGGCCTCTTCATCGCCATGAGTAACAAGGGGAAGCTGTACGCATCGGTGAGTCCGCGGCCCGCTCACTTGGCTCACCCCTCTTGCCCTCCTCACCCCTCTCACTCACCCCACACTCATCACCCTCCTCACCCTCCTCACCCCTTGTACTCCTCGCTGTTCTTACTCTCCTTCTCCCTCCTCACCCTCATAATTCCTCTCACCCTGTCCAGACTCCTCACCCTCCTCACCCTATTTATACCTCTCAGTCTGAGGGGGTGGGGGGGGGAGGGAGTGGGGGGGGGTGCTGGGCCCCCCTTGAAAGTTCTCGGAGTCAAGTCGACACATCCATTTCCTTAGAGCTGCTTTGTTGGCAGTCTCCTCCTTCCCCCGCACGTCCGATTAGCACCGTTAGCTACGTACGGTGCGAAAGAAGCCCAACATAAACACACACATACACATATGAAGGCCGGAACGGTACACGAGGGGGTGGGTGGCCAGCACCACGTCCGACCGCCTTTGTCTCCCCAGTGGCGATGTTTACACACTGCACCAGGTACTCATTTGAGGCTGAGTCGACCTAGGGGAGGCCCAGGACCGTCTCTGGTGTTGGCCGTGAGCGGGAATCGAACCCGGGTCGCCAGGTTCATAGCGCAGTGCGCTAACCGCTACACTACCGCTCCCCGCACACATACACACACATACATACACACACATACAAAGACAAAGACACACACAAATACACACACATACATACACACACACATACATACACACACATATATACACACACATACACATACATACATACACACGTTCCTCGTACTCAAGAGGCGCGAGCCTCCCAGCAGAATGCGCGCGACAGGCACAACGCCGATCGCGTCGTCATTCATTCTGTTGGGGCGTCGTCTAACATCTGTTTAAAGTTTGCTTAACACATTGACCTTGTCGTGTCGTGCCCCCCACCACCACCACCACCACTCCTCCGCTATAAACAAGAATGGGGGGGAGGGGGTGACGGCTGGGGCTGCTTGTACGCCATCCATTGCGCCAAGGTTTTCATTTCTCGCTGAATGTTGTCCGTGACGCTGCTGTTAGACTCGAGGAGGAGTGGACGGCACGCGACTCGTAGTGACAGTCGTGAGCGAGAGGACTCTTGGTGGATACGGTGTGCCGGGCGCGGGAATGTTTTTTTTTTCCCGGGTCAGCAAGGCCGGACACACGCCGTGCGTATATGGACGTCTGTTAAAAAACAGAGCTTGATGGCTCATCGGATTCATCCCGTCTAATTATAGATGTAGTCCATTCATTGGGAACGCTCACAGAAAGAAGAGAATCTCCTTCGGTATCGGAGCACGGTGCGCGGAAGGAGATCTCGCAGAACTGCTCCTGAGATCTCTTCCAGTGACAGCTCGAATCCGCACACTCGGGGATTGAGATTTCCCATCCCACGCTCCCCGGCACAGAGAAATGATCCTCGCGCAGCAGTCAAACTAGTTTTTATTATTCTATTCTCTGAGTCAAATTAATATATACAAATTCGGTGGAAAGTCAAATTATAATTTTCGTTTTTTTGTGTTTTTTTTTCTGACAAGGGCCCGGCACAGAGCACGAGCAATTAGCAGAGAAGGGGGCACAGAAATTCCGCGGGCAGGAGCCCGAAGCGCCGTGCTCACAAATTATTATTTTTTAAAACCTCACATTACGCGGGGGTGGGGGTGGCGGCAGGGGGGGGGGGTGGTGCAGTCATTGGTGACCGTGCTGAGACCATTAGCTCTCTACACTCGAGAGAACCCCGTTTCATCACGGGCGGCTGAAACTCGGATTCAAACCGGTTGTCTCTGACCCCCCTGAAACCGCCCAGCCAGCTCAGGTTCCAAAAACACCCGCACAGCCAACGTATCCCACACACAGCGTCGGTGTGCGTCGTCAGGACACGAGAGAGGTCCGCTTTCCGAGCTGTTTTCCTGCGTAAGGCAGCGACCACGACGATTGTGGTTGTAAATCAGGTCGCCAGCGACTCACCTCGTGCAAAAATCGCCCCACGGGAGCCTACACAAGCTGCCGAGGGCAGATCGCCCCACGTGAGCGAGGTGCGCTTACGAAGGTCGCAACAGCGGAAGGTTTGGGCCGGAGCCGCGCCGTCTTTGTCTCTCACCCCCGCGCCGGCGTATTCACACGCGGCATCGGGTTTACTCGTTAGAGGCTGTGCCGACCTCGGGGAGGCCCAGGACAGGGTTCAGGCATTCGCCACTGATGTTCTCTCCCACCCACAACGTGTAGCCTAAACAGAATGTAGGGGAAAGTTCTATTCGCGAGCACCTATGAAGGCCGGCACAGCACACGAGGGAGTGGGTGACCAGCACCATTCCGAGTCACTTTTGTCTCCCGAGTCGACCTAGGGAAGGCCCAGACCCGGTTCAGATAATCGTTATCCGGTGTTGGCCGTGAGCAGGATTCGAACTCGGGTCACCTGGTTCGTAGCGCAGCGCGCTAATCACCGCACTACCGCTCCACGCTCACGCACATACATGCACGCACTTACACGCTGATTTTCACCCGTAATTGTGCCCTAATAATAACCTGTGTCTCCACCGCGTTGCGCAAATACGCGGCATCAGCCCTTGTCATTTGCCTGCCCCATGCGAGCAAAGCACTCGGGCTAAACCTCGTCATTATCGCCCGTCTCACTCTCTGTGAGTCTGCGCGATGCCTCTCTCCCTGCCTGCGTGTCGCCACACGTTCTTAATGCTGCCATGTGCGTATTTAATAACCATTGCGTGCGTGATGTAATTGAAATAGGTTATATATATACATGCGTGCATGCACTTATGTGTGTTGGGGGGGGGGGGTCGGTGGAGGGGGGGGGCAGTGGCGCAACGGTTAGATCACTGCAGTACCAACCCAGCGACCAGATTTTGATTCTAGGCCACGGCTAACGTCAGTGGCGAGTTAATAGCTACACCTCTCCCGAAGAGTGTGCCGAAAAACACCCTTGAGTGGAGCTCTCCAGATCTGTCTCGATCTAAGGCCCAATCGCCAGCAGTGGCGCGAGCCAAGACATTGCAGGGCTGCACCTTGACAGCTCCGTGTGTGTTTGCAAATATCAGCCACTTAGCAATTCCCTCCATGAAGCAAGCCAGTAAAGCATCCACTCAGGAACTTACCAGGCCACCCAGCCACACTCAGCCACACGCTCATCGACAAAAAAAAAGGATTTTGCAAACGAGATCAGACACCGTTTGCCTCTTTGTGATGTGCGTGACCAGGAATTGAACCCAGGCGGCTGGAATTTTAGAGCCAGTAGACTGGTGACCTCGGGCATCAGGAAACCTGCGCTGACACAGCTGAGGACCTGGGTTCGAGTCCGGGTTTTCAGCCGCGCTTGTTCGCGCTGGGTTTCTCAAGGGGTAGCGAATTGATGGTCTCAGCCCGGTCACGAATGCCTGCACGCACGGCAAAAAAAAACCCCAACAAATTATAATTGGATTTTCATGAGTAAGATTTTATTATTTTCATTTGATTAGCATGTGAGGAACACTCTAGTCAGTGCGCGTAAAAAGGTGTGACCGTATTGTGGCTAAATAAGTAGTTTTGTGATGCCATCTTCAAGGACCAATTCTGGAATTGGCCATTCTTCATAGCACATATATACAGTATAGGAGATTGGCAGACTCGTCTCTTGCATTGTGTAATTGTTCAAAAAACAAACACAGACAGAGAGACAGGTGGACGGACTGCTGTCTAACGGGGCCTCCATTCGACGGACGGACTGGCTGATTAGTTTACCTTTCTTGTACTTTGCACTACTATCATGTGTTTGTACTGTTTGCTGTTTTAACGTTCTTACCCGCCCATACTGGGCATCTTTACAAAAAAAGAGCTTCATAGCTCATCGGATTCCTCGAGTATAAATGCATATTCTGATTCTGTAGTCGTCTGATGAGGTCTGCAGACAATGAACTGACAAACCGGTCTCTGATCATATCTTTAAGAGAGCAGATTGACAGACCAGTCTCTCAAATGCGTCGTTACGAAATACCAGAGAGAGGAAGGGAACGAGCGAGAGCCATGCAGACAGACAAAGCGTTCACTGATGGGGGGTGGGGGGAGGTCTCCGGACGGTGACAGCTCTAGACTTTGATTTTTAAACAACTTTTATTGCCGCCAGCAGCAACAGCACTGGAGGCGATTCCGATATGAAATACACAACGTCACCAGCAAACAAACAAACGCTATGAATCCACGCGCTGTGGCGCTAAATGCACCGCGCACAACACGAAAGAAAAGTCACGTGGTGGTGGTAGTCATCGCGCACGCCACGGTGACGAGCGAGCGCTTCAGAAGGTGAACGTGAGGGTGACAGCTCTTGAGAGAGAGAGAGAGAAAGAGACGCCGTCCGTCCGATCTCATCGTCGCCACCGCCACGTTCGCGGGCGCACATCTCACGCGGGACCTCGTCGTCCGTGAACGCGCTGCGGTCACTCGCCCGTATGAGCGAGGCACGTAACGCGCGCCTGTCGCTTCGCCCCAGTGTCACGCCGAGCGCGCTCGTAATAATAATGAGTGAATGGCGGAACAGAATTGCTCGCGAGCAAACGGCGGTTCCGAGCCGCGGCTGACGCGCGGCACTCCACTCTCGCGTGCACGCGGAGTGAGCTATCCGGTTTCTTCTGGGAGCACGAGAGTGTGCGTGCGAGTGTGTGTGTGAGTGTGTGTTTGTGAGCGAGTCGGGAGCGGTAGTGTAGCGGTTAGCGCGCTGCGCTACAAGCCCGGCCACCGGAGTTCGATTCCCGCTCGCGGCCAACACCCGGTGACGATTATCTCAACCGGTCCTGGGCCTCCCCTAGGTCGACTCAGCCTCAAATGAGCACCTGGTGCGGTGTGTAAACATCGCCACTCCACTATGGAGACACAGGCGGCCGGGCGTGGTGTTGACCACCCACCTTCTTGTGTGCCTTTCCGGCCTTCATAGGTGCTCGTTAACAGCACTTGCCTCAACAGTATGTTACAGGATATATGGGGGATCTTTGTCTTTGTTTGTGTGTTTGTGAGCGTGCGGAGGGCAATTGTAGCGGATAGCGCGCTGCGCTTGTGAACATCGCGACCCGAGTAGGCTTCCCGCTCACAGTTAACACCAGTGACCATGATCTGAACCGCTCCTGAGCCTCCTCTCGATCGACTCAGCCTTAAATTAGTACCTGGTGCCATTTTTGTGTGAACATCGCCACTGGGGGTGACAAAAGTGGCCAGGCGTGGTGCTGGCCACCCACCCTCTCCTATCCCAGTCGGCCTTCATAGGTGCTCGCTAAGCACTCGCCCCAACAGTCTGTTAAGGCTATGAGGTGGGGTGGGGGGGGGGGGTCTTTGTATCTGAGCGTGAAAATGTCCGTCACTTAGTGAGGTTGTTTCTGAGTGACTGTGCATTTGTGAATAGGTGTGAGCGTGAGTTCAAGTGTGCCACTTTGTAAATTGATTTTTCAAAAAGTGTGCACTTTCGTTATCCAGGGAAGCCTCACCAAGGCTCAAGACTCTCTGTCAGGAGGGTCCTGCCACGTGACATATTTAACCAATGGGTAAATTGATTCATCAGCTTCCGAGGTATGCAGTCCATAAGTCCAGACCAGATGTCTCACTTCTTGGTACCGCCTGGGACTGCGTAGCTTTATTGATTCTAATCCCTTCATGGTCCCAAATAACAGTGAATGACGTGACCAATAATTTGAAATGAGTGGGCTAATCAAGTAATTCACTCTTATTGGCCAAATCAATAAATGGATACCACTGAAGTTTTACCGTGGACGAAGGAGGAGATCGAGGTGAGTTTAGGATGAATCAGTCATGGGCAGTGGATTGACAAGTGGCTGCACATTCTCATGTAATGTCGTATGTATGCTGAACTTCTTTCGCGCCGCACGTAGCCAACCGTGCTTATCGGAGGTGCAAGTTCAACGTCTGCCACGTCTGTCGTTGCAATGTAAACATCACCAGGCCGATGCGCACATCCCCTACGTGAATGCAAAAATTAAAGACACACGTGGCAGTGGTGTCGTGCGAGTGGGGCCATACAACCCCGAACTCTGGACCACGTGGTACTACACCCATAGAGACAAACAGAGATACATGGAGACTCATAGAGCTACGTAGAGAATCATAGAGATACAAGAGATACATTAAAGACAAACCACAGTAGGGCGATTGTGGCCATACAACCCAAACTATGGTCCTTATAGTAAACCACCGTAATCTGCGCAAACCCTCAACGGAGGAGGAGGAGGAACAGCAACACTACACGAACTCCACTACACGAACTCCACAGCACGAACTCCTCTCTCCCGAAGCCCTCTGGTCGTGGCAAACAGCAGACCTCGACACTGCCATTCAGCTGCTGAATATGTTTGTCACCATCGTTCGCAAGACTCGAATCGCTGGCCACTAGTGCCGGATTAAGCTCGTGCGGGGCCTGTAGCGTATGTTATAAAGGGGCCCTAAATAAAAAAAAACGTAAATATTAAAACACATGTTTTCACTTGCATAGTCGAGTAATTGTAGTTTTTCATTTGCTACACAGCCAGGTAATACGTCAAATCGCTAACCTTAAACACCCAGTCGTTCATAAAAGTTGAAGGCGGTATAGTACTATAGTAATAGAGCAAGTGCAGAATCACTGAACCGGAATTGATAGCTTGAAAGCATTTAGCGTGGGGTCCTTGAAAGTGCGGGGTCTGTAGCTACTACATATGTAGCTACTACATGTGTAGCTACTACACGTGTATCTACTACTACACGTGCAGCTACTACACATGTAGCTACTACACATGTAGCTACTACATATGTAGCTACTTGTGTAGCTACTCGTGCTCCTAGGATAGTCCGGCACTGCTGGCCACGCCTGCTCCGGTGTCGAACCCTTAAAAATTGTCTCACAGCGTGCGGGCGCTGCTGTGGAATTGTCGTTCACGCATCACGCCGAATCCCCTCTCTCTCTCTCTCTTCCCACCGCTGATTCACCTCCCCCCCACCCGATCCTCTCCCCCAACTCCGCTCTTCTCACGTCAGCGATCGGGTTTCCTACAGTGCACCCTGGGCCGCATGCCTGTTTAATTGAGCGTTCGTTAATTGGCTGCCGCACAATGAATGGCACACGCGGTGGCGGCCGACGGCGATTCCATCGTGACCGAAGGGAACGATTTAGAGGTTGAATTCGCTTTGTTTTGCAAGCCTACGGTCGTGCTAAAAAATAAAATAAGATCGTGAATCACGTTCATTCATCCCTTGGTCAATCCCACCGCGAGATGAAGGCCTGTCGCCGCGCCACGTCGGTCGCGCGTGGAGGTTTACTCGACGTCCGGGAGAGGCGCGCGCGCATGACTCGCCACTGAAGTTCGGTCGCGTCTTCTTCGTTCGCACGGCTGCTGATGTAAGATTGCAGAGAAACAACGACAACCTCCACGTCCAGGTGGGTCAAGGGAGATGGGGAAGAACCGGCGCCAAGAGCAGCGGAGTGCGTCGCCGTGATGTCTCCTTCGTCTATTTGTGGAGTCGGACATTGCGTCGTTTCGTGTTGTTAGTTCAGTGGTGAGTGATACGTGGTGGGGAGTGGGGTGGGGGGAGATTTGGGGGGGGGTTTGGTTGGTGGTGAGGGGGGGGAGGGGGAGATTTGGGGGGGTTAGGTTGGTGGTGGTGGGGGGGGGGGGGAGATTTGGGGGGGTTAGGTTGGTGGTGAGGGGGGGGGAGATTTGGGGGGGTTAGGTTGGTGGTGAGGGGGGGAGATTTGGGGGGGTTAGCTTGGTGAGGGGGAGATTTGGGGGGGGATTCGGTTGGTGGGGGGGAGATTTGGGGGTGGTTTGGTTGGTGGAGGGGGGGAGATTGGGGGGGTTAGCTTGATGAGGGGGAGATTTGGGGGGGGGGGATTAGGTTGGTGGTGGTGGGGGGCGAGAGATTTGGGGGTGGTTTGGTTCGTGACAAGAGTCCCGATCACGGCTAACATCGGTGGCGAGTCATATCTCAACCGGTCCCAGGCTTCACTTCGTCACTTTCACCAACACACACTGACGAGCATAGTGAAGGAAGGTGGGGTGGGTGGGTGGGGAAACGTTGTATGTATGTTGAACCTTTTTGCACCGTACGTAACCAACCGTGCAAATCGGAGGTGCGGGGTAAGGACAACAAACTAAAAACTTTAAACCAGTTCTAAAGAAATTCGTTTTAAATCCAGATGATTTAAAAGCTCCAGTGGCTTCCTAATATCGGAAACGAGAGCGTTCCAGAACGCCGCAGAAGTTCATCTGGAAGCGCGCGATGCAGTGAACCTTCATTCAGCAGTGGATTGACAAAGGCACCGGTGCTTGTGCTTGAGAATTGAGAGGGACAAGATAGGGAGAGAGGGGATGGCCGGTTGGGCGAGCAGGCGAGCGGGTGGGTAGGTGGGTGGGTGAGAGTGAGCGGTTAGGGGGTCATCTTTGTGAGCCGTCGCTCCCGGGCATGACCTTTGCCGACCCGCGCGAGACTCGCACCTTTCGACTCGCAACACGAGCGCTAATGTCGAGGCATTCATCCTCAAGTGCTTACACGCGGCCCCGGGCGACAGACACAACGATGTGTAGCGACGGCGGCGGCGGAGAGCAGTTGTCGCCGTGCGGTTATGTTCAAGGCAAACACCTGCCGCTCCATCAGGCGGGCGATGACCTTTGCAGTTGAGAGTGGGGGTGTGCGCGCTGCGTCAAAGGCATCCCCGCGGCACGTGTCCGCACACGCTCGCTCCCAACCGCTCCGCCTCATCACCCCGTCTCTTCCTCGCTTTGCTGCCTCCACTGCCATGTATACAACAAAGACCTCCCACCGTATAGCCTTGAACAGGCTGTTGCGACAAGCGCTGGGAGCGAGAACTTATTCAGGCTGGCAGGGCACACGAGGGGGTTGGTGGCCAGCACCTCGCCCGGCTGATTTTGTATCCCCCCCCCCACCCCGAGTGGCGATGTTTATACATCGCACCAGGCACGCATTTGATGCGGAGTCGACGTAGGGGAGGGACAGAAAATGGTCACTGGTGTCGGTGGCCATGAGTGGGAGTCGAACTTGGGCTGCCAGGTTCGTAA
This sequence comes from Petromyzon marinus, assembly GCF_048934315.1. NCBI lineage: Eukaryota > Metazoa > Chordata > Hyperoartia > Petromyzontiformes > Petromyzontidae > Petromyzon > Petromyzon marinus. The sequence goes on from NC_133669.1 coordinate 9,152,826, forward strand.
TGCAGTGCGCTCACCACTGTGCCAGCACTCCCCAAATGTATACTATCAACAAGCCAAGGACAAAGATCCCCGTGTAGCCTTAACATGCTTTTGAGGCAAGTGCTGCTAGCGAGCACCACTGAAGGCCCCCACGGCACACGAGGGGGTGGGTCGCCAGCACCACGCCTTTGCCTCCCTAAGTGGTCGCGAGCGGGAATCGAACTCGGGCGGCCGAGTGGCGGCAGCAATTTGCCAAGCGTAAGGATGATGGACGTGACATTTGGGGCATTTAGAAATGAGGATTGCTCCGAATGTGAGTGTCATTCTTGTGACCTCTCCCGCCGCCGGACAGCAATTGCGTAAATAACCTGCTGGCAAAGTTGTGTGTTCATGACGAGCCGCAGGAAGGAGGCACAACTCAGGCCACGTACCCCCTCCCTACGTGCCGCTCGCTCAAGGGGGTGCTGGGTTCCCGTCGTGTGCAGCGGAGTCCTCGTATCAAGCTGTCGATGCGTGAAGCGAAAACAATTTCGCCGTGAATGATACTGTCATAAGTTTGACGATGTACGCACACGCGCGCACGGTATGATGGCGGGACAAATATCTCGAGGGTATGCCGTCGCGTTACTGTATTATTCCATACACTGTATCTACTCGGCCGTGCAGCACAAGACAGTAGTTCGTCATCGACCTGCTCATAAACTGCGTTATATAACAGGCGCGTTTCGAGTTATAATGGGCGGCTTTCGCAATTTAAAGGGCGCATTCTGCATTATAATGCGGTACGTTCCGCGTTATAACGGGACGCGTTCCGTGTGATAACAGGGCGCGTTCCGCGTTATAATAACGGTGCGTTTTACGCAAAAAGCATTCCCTAATGGAAGAACCGCGTTATTGTGAAGACGCGTTGTGTGAATACCGCATGTAAAGCGAGGACTTGCGGTAAAGATAAAGAAGGGGGGGGGGGTGTGGCGGGGGAGTATTGTCTCCGAAAGACGGGAGGTTGGAATAATTTGACGCGGACGGTTGCACGTTTTTTTTCTCTCTCTCTCTCGCTCGCAGTCCAACTTCAGCGACGAGTGCAAGTTCCGCGAGATCCTGCTGCCCAACAACTACAACGCCTACGAGTCGTGGGAGCACGCCGGGATGTACATCGGCCTCAGCAAGGGAGGGCGCAGCAAGAGGGGCGGCCGGGTGTCCCTGGCTCTGACGGTCACGCACTTCCTGCCCAGACGCATCGGCGGGGAGAACGAGCACCCGGCGTAGGCGCGATGGCCCCCTTCAACGGAACGCGGACGAGGAACCCCGTCGCGTTTTGACTGTTCGAGGCAACGCTGAGGTGTGGGCTTTGGTGGGACACGCCGTCGCAAGCGGGGGTGGTGATGGTGGTGGTGGTGAGGATGATGATGGCCGATGGAAGAGACTGGTGATGGAATGGCAGCCAAAGGGAGAGGAGAAGAGAGAGGGGGGTGGGGGGAGAGCGCCCGAGAAGTCAACTAGCGCCGATGTTGCGATGGAGCTATGAGATCAAAGCCCACGTGTTAATCTGAGATCAGAGAGTTGGGATGCATGAGCGTTGACGCTGATTGTGGTGGCATCGCGGAACCAGCGCGGTGAACAACAACAAAGATCGCAATCACTGGCACGGCATGGGGAGGACTTCATGCAGCAGTAGATAGACCAAAGTTCATGATGGTGATTGGGAATTGATGATGATGCCACCAGCATTGGGAAGAGATGGTGGAGTATGCGTGTGTGTGTTTGCGTTTGGGTTCTCACAGCTTGATTGGACTATGAAGTTGTGGCCTAGGGGGGCCTCGATGGAGTGAGCAGACATCAGCCACAATCACCTCCGGCTCCAAACGATGAAGATTACAATCCTACGATGAAGATTACAATCCTACGATGAAGGTCCACTTCTCTGATGAAGAACATCGACCACCCGAACACAGCCATCGACTTTACAACTGTCGCCAAATCATCGCGTGGTTGCTCATGAATCGGTGATTCCATTTCGCTGCAATTTGTCCGCGATGATCTGGAGGAGAAGAATATGATGATGATGATGACGACGACGATGAGAGGATTGGAAGACTTCGAGAGATAGACAAAGAGACGTAAGGTGTCCGGAGACCTGACACCTTTTTTAGGTGGCGGGCTGAGGCGGTGGCGGCGATGGGTGGAGTTGACTTGCCTCGGTAACGTTGATGTGGCAAGATGCGAGGGCACTTATAATGGGACACGGCAGTTCTTAGATACGAGCCGACGTGATAGGGGAGGCGAGGCGAGTGAGGCTTGTGAAGGACAAGACGTCCGACCGCCATCTTACTCACACCCTTCCCACAAAACCCACTTGTCCCCAATGGTAACGGACTACGCATGTCCGGTGACTGCTACTGACCGATCATTTTGGGTTGTCCACGTGTCGTGTAAAATCAAAACAACATAATTGATGTTCTTTATTTTTTGCTTCTCCTGAGTGTAACCCGATCGGGATTTTAGTAGCGAGTTGCCGTGAGATGTGGATATTCCTTTCTGGGAATTCTAGCATCGAGCAGTGTAGCGTCACCTCGTGTCGGGGAACGGCCCTGGACGAGGATCATTGACGACGACGATGACGATGATCATGATGATTATCATGTCATAGAACTACTGCCCTTCTGAGGTCACTGCGGTTCCCTCTTTGTTCGCACGAGGGGGGCATTGTAATGCCTCACGTGCCCTGCTACTATAGACGCGTTCCTCGCCGCATGGCAATCACATAAAAAACTATTTCATTTTGGAAAATTATTTTACCCCCCCCCCCACCCACAAGTTTAACACGATGGGAAAAAATTACATTTTGCAGTCATCGGTGGTGACTGGACTGAGACCATCATCAATTGGCTATGCTTGAGAACCCATTTAATCACAACTTTGTTTTTGCAAACCAAACAAAAAACTATAAAGTAAATAAAAAAATAAATGTTGCCAGGTAAGGTCCGCTGAGCTGTATCGCTCTTTTTAGAAGCCACAAATGAAAGCTCAACGAAGTGGCTTATCACGTGGAAATGTATAGCAGCCAAATACTCTAAACGCATATTGATTCTAAATCTGGAGGGAAAAACTGGAGGACATGGAGAAAAATCCACGAGACCACGGGGAGAGGTAGTTAACATCGGGGCACCACCGTGGCGACTAGACTGGCCTCTTTCGGTCTCTCCAGCTGAGTTATCGAGTCTCTCTGCGAGTCTATGGGTGGGTCTCGATCTACCACTGATCGGTCTCTTTACATGAGTCGGTGAGTCTACGCTCGAGAACCTCGGTTGAATCATGGTCGGGCGGCTGAAACCTGGATCCGAACACAGGCTCTGAGCGGTTCCGGCTCAGTGACTCCGACACGGTTATTATAGCCGCTCATATTTGTTTAAAACATATAATGCAAGAGGATTTGGAAAATACGCTGGATTTTTAGCTGCCCGAACCCGACGTCTGTCGGGGTTTTGATATTTTTATGGGGCGATGATGTGGGGGGATAGGACATATAGACAAACACGCACGTATATATGTGCGACGCACACGCACGTACAAATACTACGTACAGGATAAGCACACACGGCACATTCACACACACTTGCATGTAAAACGCACAGACTTAGTGACACGTGCACACAAATGTACACATATACTCATGCAAAGACAAACATCCCCCCTATAGCCTATAACAGACTGTTGGGGCAAGTGCTGTTCACGATCACCTATGAAGGCCGGAACCGCATACGAAGGGGGTGGGTGGCCAGCATCACGCACGGCCACCTTTGTCTCCCAAACGGTGATGTTTACACATCGCACCAGGTACTAATTTGAGGCTGAGTCGACCTAGGGGAGGCCCAGGACCGGTTCAGATAATCGTCACTGGTGTTGGCCGTGAGCGGCAATCGAACTTGGGTAGCCGGGTTCGTAGCGCGGCGCGCTAACCGCTACACTAGCGCTCCCCACCACACGCACGCGCACACACACATTCATACATACGGAATACAGACGCAGATGCGCACAGACACACACTGACACGACCACACACACAGCTCCGGTCTGCACAGAAGCCCCGCTAAGCCCAGAGACGCATTCTTATCCAACACCACCCAAGCCTGGCGTGGTGGGGCACGCCCGTGAGACATCGCATTGGAGGCCGAGGGTTGGTCTATCACGCAGAGCTCCCTGCGAAATTCCCCAAAGCCGGCAGCGATATACTCAAGTTGCCCCACCGGGCGGTTTGCAGTGCAGCAAGTGGGTGGCATTCCTGAAGCCGTCTGTGTAGGACGTTGGAGGGTGATGCCCTCCTCGTGCGTGGTGGTGGTGGGGTTTCGCCCGGGACTCCCGGTTTTCCTCCCACACGAATTGATTTCAAAAAGTCGTCATTAAAAAAAACAATGACTTGGCCAAACATCCCAATGTAAAGCAGGACCCGCCTAGCAAAAGAAGTCTTGAGACTCTCGGTAAACACGTGAACATTTTTTATGATTTGTATTTATTCTACTCATCCTGATTGACTCTACATCCCACTGTTCAGGGTTCCATTGCAGCCCATCATCCCTTTGAGGCCGTTAAAACGATCACCACTTCGTGGGAAGTCAAGTGGTGGGTTTTATGATCAGTCTGGCCATCGCCATGAAAATATGGAATTTCCATCGCTTCCCCCCCCCCGCCACTCATCCTGTTACACTGGCTGTACCTAAGGGAAAACAGATCTAACAACAGAAGAATTGGTCGCACTCGATGCTGTATAAACTCAAGTGCCCATGTAAATTAAACGGTACCACGAAAGTTTATCGACCACGAGTGGTAGGTAGGTTCGGTAGCCTGAGTGGCAAGTTCAACATTTGGACTGCGTTCGTGTTAACCGACTTCGGGCACGTGGCTCCCGTCTGCGGGTCTCTATCGCCCCCCAGTGGAGGATTTATCACACTTTAATGGGCACGAAACGATTAATCGATTGATCAATTTATATATATGAACAAAAATGTTACGTTCATTCGCTCCTGACACATGCATATGTAATCATTACGTGTGAAAATAGATTGCGTGCGATCGATGCCTATTCCATGAAAAATGTCACGCTCACGTTCATTTAGGCTAAATGGGACAAATGTCAGAGACGGGCAATACAAACGAATGAGCCAACGCGAATGAGATGGGAACAAATTCAACAGAGGATTTTTTTTTTTTACAAACGAATCAAATTATGATTCGATTCAAGAACCGATGATTTGTCGCGTCTCGTTTGGTACTGTCTCCTTCGTATCGTTTGTCTCTCTGCCTCGCTCGCCACAGTCGCCATGTGTCCAGATTAAATCATCGATTCTCACGCCGCACAATCCGATCGATGCACGCTGTTGCAATCGCGAGCGCTCGATTAATCGAAACATGCCTGGCGACCAGTGAGCACCAGACCACTCATCGACCCACCAACCCTATTATACAAACCATCTCCTCTCCTTCCGCAACCACTTCTTTACAAATGATGAATGCACTTTTTAAATGCGGTTAAGTATGCAGTACAGTACTTACTATGAGTAGTGTGTGTGTACACAGTATATATACAGTATAGAATTATAAAAAAATGGCTATGTGTATATTTGGATCATTTTAATTATAAGTTATATACGGTTGCTATTTGTAAAAAAAAAAAACATTTGAAAAACACAACAAAATAATTTCGTTTGAAAGGTATTCTGTACAGCACTTATATTTCCAAATATTTATTAGTTATCCTAGCTTAGAACTCTATTGTTGATGTTGTCCTGTTTGTTTTCGGCGTTGTCGCAGTTGCTCACTGTTGGCTGTCGTTACCGTATTCTCTGGAAAAGTAAGACGCACCCACAAACCCCTGCCCCGGGTGGTAATAAAGTGCCACAAATCTGGTATCTACATCCACACACACACACAGCTAACGGATTATAAGACGCACCTATTAAGTTTTATTTTTTAATTAATAGGGGGTGAAAAAAGTGCGTCTTTTATTTCGGAGAATATGGTATTACTAAGACATTTTGTTTTAAAACGTTTACAGAGTGTTACATGTACAAAGTGGAAATCTGAAAGAAAAGAAACACTAGAGTTGTGTTTAATCACAATCGGCTTGCCGCTAAATAAACAAGTTTAGCGGAATTGCTTGCAAGACACACTGCGATCCATTTGTAGATACCCCACTAAAACAATTAATATTCTCCTCTTGCGTATGGCAGCAGCGAAATGTTGAGGAGCTCGATGCCAATGTCGAGGTCCGTCGGCCACGACGAGAGGGCTTCAGGAGAGAGAGAGAGGGAGGGAGTTCGTGTAGTTTTGCCGCTCCTTCTCATCCGCTGAAGGAGCGCAGACTGCAGTGGTTCACTTTGATGGTCCCTAGTTTGACTTGCTTGGCCACACTCGTACTGCCTTGGCCACGCCCGTCTCTTAAATTGACTGAAACATTCGGGGGACATCGTTGGAGGGCGCAGCATTTTTTTGCGTCAAAGCCTCTACATATTCCCCCCTCCACCAATCCTCAAGAAACACGTAATTCGATGTTTTTACTCTCTTTGGCCAGCATCGCGCGCAGTGATTGGCCTGCAACGTGAGTTGAACTTCTTTCGCACCGTACGTAGCCACAACAATAAAAACAATCAGCGCATTAGTCAATCACACTGCCTTTAAAGGGGGGGGGGGGGGGGGGAACCCCCATGCAGTAAGAGAAGGTTCGGGCAATCGCTCTCATTAGCGTATTATAAATACGAGTTTTTTTTTCTCTACAAATCAGTGGGGTATCTATAATCGATGGATCATCCTGTATAGTCCCAGGCACCTTTGCTTTTAAGATGTCTTAAAGACGCAGTCTTTGTTTCCCGCGTTGCGTACACTGATGTTCAGGGAACATTCTGCTCGGATTGACAAAGAGCTCCCTCGTCCTGTCGCTGCTCGAGATGCAGGGATTGGTTTGCGATGCAGGGTCTCGTTTCTCTGAGTAGGAGCGCCGTAGTGCAGCGTTGTGGGGCACGGACTCAATCGATTATCCTACGTTCCGCACGCACAGCAAGTATACCCACGTGCCGTATATACAAAGTCAAAAGTGGCTTAGTCCATAGGCCCATTGGCCATCCGTTCTTCCGTTATTATTATTATACAACCATAACAGCATTTGCTTACGGAGGCAAAGACCGGACCGACCGATCTCACCCTTTGCGGACTTAATCAGCAAGAGTCAGGTAAATGATTTACAAACAGTGCTGCTGGATTTCCAGGTATTATTTCGTAAACATTCGATGACGGGTTAAACCAAATCGCCGTCAGGTCGAACGGGGGGGGGGGGGGGGGATTGCGGTGAGGGATGAATCGTCGAACGTCCAGATAAAGACTTTCAAATGACGTTGGGTCGTGCCGGAGCGACGGCACGGCAGGGTCACTTTCGCACTCTGTTCAATCCCCTGCCGTGGCCGTGACGACAGCACCCCCCAGTTCCCTCCCCGGGCTTGGTGACACCACGTGTCGGTCAGCCAGGGGACAACTCAGCCTGTCGATGTGTAGCTACAAGAGAAGAGCTGTCTATATTATTGAGCTGTCTATATTATTGGTTCTTTCGGTAAAGTCACGTGGATAGAAAATAAAAATGCAATAGAATTAAAATTAAAAAATACATTAATATGTACAAAAATAAAAACCACGACCTTTCGATTGCAACACAAGCGGTCTCCGCCTGATGAAGACCGCTTGTGTTGCGATCGAAACGTCGTGGTTTATTTGCTTTTATTTTAAATTTGAATAAATTTTTCATTTTTATTGTATTTTCTGTCTACGTGACTTTACCGAAAGAACCAAGAATATGAATTTCTGCAGTCACGAAAGTTTTAAGTCAAGAAGAGCTGTTTATTTGTTTGTTTTTGGAGGGGGGGAGGGGGGGCGGAGGAGCGGGGGGTGTTGCGTCTGAGAATATATATAGCATCGGGGTGATGATGTGTACTTAATATTTCGTAACGTCTGCTTTCATAAATGTTAACAATTTAGTAATCGGTGCGTCACCCACACACACCCACACACGCACGCCGCTGCCGTTTCACGCGACGTTATTGAACTCGCGTAATACATCTCGAGATGTACCACGGATGATTGATGATGATGGAGGAGGAGGAGGGAAAAAAATAAAATGCGTGAGGTTGACGATCAAAGTGGCGGGCGAGCGGGCGGTGGAGGCGGCGTGGAGACCGGCCAAGGAGGCAGCCCCACACCACCGCTTGTGAATTCACGACCAGCAACAACAACAATAACAACAACAAGAACGACGACAACAACAAGATGAAACCAACACGCAGCGAGACTCGCGGGACTGTGTGCAGTGTCTCGTGTGCGTCAACCGCGTTGTGGGTGATCTCAGTCATCGTAATGTACCACGCATGCACGCACGCGCCTTCTCCCAGTGCGCCTGGGAGATGATGGGTTTTGGAAGCTACTCCAGCCGACTGTGAGAGGTGGCCAAACACCTTGGGACATGAGATGGGTGACGATGGGGGGGGGGGGTGCAGGGTAGAGGGAGACGAGAGCGCACCAGCCGATGAAACGTGATCCCTGCACCCCCTTAATCAGCTCGCCGACCAGCCCCGAGAGTACGAAGACCTTCCCCATGACCCTGACCAACGAGCTGGCCAGCCACGACTACGAGATCAATCCATACAACTACGCATGGCCGGAGGAGGCGGGGGGGGCAACGCACCGCCCAAATTGGACACCTTTATACATGTATTTTCAATAGTTTACAATTAAAATGAAAACTAGATTAATTATATGCACCCGCAATTCCTAAAATAGAAGTCAAACTCCACCTATGGGACGACATTTACCCATCATGGGACCTCCTTTGCCAGTACCAAAATATGATCATAGGTTTTTCCCCTTTTTTCTGGCAACAAAACAGGTGTTCATATGTTAGAACACCAAACTGAAACTTTTAACGAGGATGATTTTAACAAGGAATCGTGTCTGCATTAACCACAATGCCTGTGGTCAGAATGCAAACCAACTCGGCAACCTATCGTTCGCCCAGTCCTAACAGCTGGCCCTCTCCTTAACCAACTAGCCAACTGGGCAAGATTACTAGCCCATGTCCAACTAGATAACCAGGCACGAGTACAGCATCAGAATAATTCTTTATCCTGGAGAAATCGGTACAAGTCCTCGTCCGAAACATTAACCCAATAGCCAAACCAGGCACGGGCACGACCCCACACCAACTTCGCCACCCACCCAGCCACGGACACTCCCCTGCCTCTCTCGCGAGCCAGTCGACAGTGGGACTCCCCTGCCGGTCTGCAGCCACCGTCCGAACGACACCCGGTCACGTTGCCTTGCTTCATTTACACGGCAGGGGTTGGGTGTGCGCCCGGCGAATCGTTGCGTCAGGGCTGCTTTGCTATCCAGCCTGACGTGTGTCCGGGGGGGGGGGATCTGCGGTCGCGTGGTTTGACGTCTGTTTAGTGTGTCCGGTCTTCCGCTGCGTGTCTGCTGTGTATCTGTGGGCTGCTGTGTGTCTGTGCTCTGCTGTGTGTCTGTGCTCTGCTGTGTGTCTGTGTGCTCTGCTGTGTGTATGTCGGTACATCCCGCAGTCTTCGTCTGCATTGTTTGGTCAAATTGTGTCTGGCCCGCTGCGCGTCTGGATTGCTACGCCTCCGTTCTGCCCTTCCGTGCATCGTACTCTCGAGTATGCCGCGCGTCTTGGTGGCTGTGTCCGGTGCCCCGTGGACACCCCGTCTGTGTGCCCGCCTTCTCGGCGCCTCCCACGTGGCGGCTGGACGCGCTTCGAGTCGCGAACACAGAGAGCGGTGTCCGCGACGTCTTCCGTGCCCCCCTCCCCCCTCCCCGAAAATCCCTCTCCAGCTCCTCCACCCTCGAGCCCCCCCCCCCACACACACATTGGGATAGAGACCACGTGGCGCAATTCCACTTGGCGATGATGAATTCGCTTAAACACCACCACTACAATCAAATAACAAAAATATTATACATCGTATTTATCCTGAGCGACGCCATTGTGGCCAAAATGTCGAGTGTATTTTTGTATCAACGGAAAAAAACAATAAACGTTTCGTGTTGGGGTTGTCCAAAACTCCCATCGTCGCGATCCACCACGGGACATCTTTCCACGCTTGGCAGTCTTCATACGCTGCACGCACCAGATGATTTGTAAACACGGCTCCCACGTGGCGAAGGGAGACTCGGTTCAAATGAACGTTGAAATTCTGCGTGTTTCTGTATGTCTGTCGTGGTTAGCGCTCTGTGGTTAGCGCTGCGCTGCGCCACGGAACCGACAACCCGAGTTCGATTCCCGCCCACGGCCACCCGCACCAGTGACGAATATCTGAACCGGTGCTGGGCCTCCCCTAGGTCAACTCAGCCTCAAATGAGCAACGGGTGCGGTGTGTAAGCATCGTCACGAAGGAGAAAAAGGTGGCCGGGCGTGGTTCCGGCCACCCACCCACTCGTGTGCCTATATCGACCTTCATAGGCGCTCTGTCTCCGTGATGCTGTGCGTGTTTATCTCAGCGTCTCTCTCCATGCCTGTCTCTCTGTCTCCATGGCTGTCACAGAGTCGGCATTTTCGTTACCGTCGAGCATCGGTCACAAGTTCAGTTGATGAATGCTGAGACAGCCGCCGTCTGTAGAACGCAGAAGAACCCGAGCTATACGTTGTGGGTGTAATGCGCTCCCTGGCGGGGAATCTCTTGTAGTACAACATCTCTGATGCTGAAACATATCTCGTGTCACAAACTCCTCGACAAAGACCCGAGGCGGAAGGCCTCCCTGTCTTGCATCTTCCGCAAAAGCTTCCAGGCAGCAATCCTAAGCCGCATCGAGATGTTAGCTAACTCGCTCGGTATACAGGAGGTCGTGGATTCGATCCCAACCCTGGCGCCTCTATATTTCGAGGTTGCGTGTTCTCCCCGTGGTCGCGTGGATTTTTCTCCGGATCCTCCGGGTTTTCCCTCCACGTTTAGAAACATGCGTTCAGAGTATTCGGCTGCTATACATTTCCACGTGATGATAAGCCACTTCGTTGAACATAATTTGTGGCCAGGTCGCTTCTGAAAAAGAGCTATAAAGTTCAGTGGCCCTTACTTGGTAAATTAAAAAAAAACAAGTAAAATAATTGTTTTAACTTGATGATGATTAATATGATGATGAACAAAATGGAAAATAAAAAAAAACTCTCCAGCAGCGTGCAGAGGCTGTGGTCACCCTGGACAGAACCATTGAACTTAGAATAACGGAGGAGGAGACATCATCACAGCCACGATGCACCACTCCGCTATTCCTGAAGCAATCGTCTGGCTCCACCGCCTCGATGTACAACGACAGTATATATACGTTGCTGTCCATCAACATCAGGGACGGGGTAACTTGCTGAGCTGCCCCTGCTGGACATCTGTGAAAAAGAGCTTCATAGCTCGTCGGATTCCTCCAGGATAAATAATGAATTTCATTCTGCCATCAGCCACACGAAGACCTTCAATTTGAAAGAATGATTGGCGCCGTTATTGAGAATATAAGTAACAAAATAAGCAGTCTATCTCCATACATCGGTTCATCTCCAATTTATCCCCCACCACGTCATAGCAGTCTTTAGCAGGAGGGTCCCAGCAGTATTTTATTTTAAGATGTCTTCAATTCATCAATGAGTAGTTGTTTATTATTATTATACGTGTGGGAGGAAACCGGAGCACCCGGAGAGAACCCATGGGTGCGAGGCTGGCAACACTCTTGTCATCTTACGGATGGAAACAGATGGCGATTCGTCCACTTGCCGTACCGCCTTCTCCTGGCGAGCCCGCGGGAGGGGAGTTTCACAACAACTGTGCGACGATCCACCGACCCTCGCTGCCTCCACAGTGCTGGAGTCCAGGCCACGTGTGTCGTAGGCTCGTAGCTACCAGCGCTCGGCATAACATTTTAAAGTGTCATTTACACGTGAGCAGCAGCCGTTGCTGACAAAGAGTAAATAAACGCAGATCGCCAACATTGTAAAAATACACTTTATTTTCGTACAAACTGATGTCCAAAATATAAATTATTACAAAAGTGTGCGTGCGCCCACACACAACCGTCCATAGCTCGCGAGGAGCGACGGCGCGGATAACTCAAATCATTTTAGTTCGCCTCATTGATTAGTTTCATCTCATCATCTCCACCGCAGCTGCTTCACAAAGTATGCATGATAGGGTTCTTGAACAGGGTGGCATGGGGGCCAAAATGTGACCCGCGAAGGCTCTTGGAGTGGCCTGCCCACCAAGAGACGTGGCCCACCGAGATGAGACACAGAGAGATACAATTTCTTGAGATATGATAGAGATAACCGAGAGATTAGAGATACAGATTAGCGGTCACACGTACAGACATCGTGACCTTTACAATTCCACCGCACGAGATCAAAACGTCCGTGCACGTCACATTGTGACGTCAGTCAAACAAAAACATGTGACGCGTGATGTCACGTGGCCCACCCAATGGCCCTCGGGAAAAGACAGCTGAACAAACTTGTATTACACGGTCCAACCAAGTCCCGTTTCTTCATACCGCACGAGCGTACTCCTCCACCACCACCTCCGACCGCCCTTCAGAGGCCGCTAAAGTTAATACGCGCGCAGCATGCGAGCCGCCACGGACGTCGACCTGGCGGCGGTGTTCAAGGTTGTTTCTTCACCTCCAGCCACTCCTCGCAAGCTATCCACTCGTAGCTGCCTATCGACGATGACGTGTGCGAGAGGACGCTACTTGCGCGAAGGCATCACTTCGAGAGTGGGCCCCCGACGCCAACTTGGGCTGGACACCTTTGGGAAACACCTCCGTAGCTCGTCGGGTTCCTCCAGCGTCAATCGAACGCCCGTTGTCTGTGCTTGATGCGTGTGGGAGTCAACTCAAAGTACGTTCCCTCGTTATCGCAGCTTCAAACTTGTGTCGGGGAGTGGGGGAGGCGGTGGACAGCCTGGGCCCGTGGCCTAGGTGAGTCGCCACGAGTTGTTCGTTTTTTTTTATGTTGGTAGCATCTTTTCATAAATCCACAAACGTCAATCCCTCACTCGAACCCCACTCTCATCCCCCCCATGAATAACATCAACAATATAGCGATCGCAATGGACAACAACGGTCAATTCAGACATACGTATTTGCAATTAAGCACACTTAAGAGTCCACGGCACGTACAATATTACCACTTTTAGGCGATGGCAAACGGTTGGTATCTGTTTCCTGTTGCCGTGTTGGGCCGGCACACGTGGTGGAGGTGGGGGGACTTTGAGCTCTGGCTCCGCGCCTCCGGAGTTTCACAAATCGAACATCGCGTCCGATTCGTGAAACACGTACGCCCCATAAATTGTGTTCATCACGAATGTCGTCGCGCTACGGCCTAGATTACGACTATATCGATGTCGGACCGACTTTGTCTGAATGAACCCAGTTTCGTTAGTTTATTTTCTTGGATGGGAGACCGCCTGGCAATGTCAAGGTGTCCTAGGCGTGGGCTGTTGGGTAACCACGAGATGGAGGCGCATAGCCAGGGAGCGTCACCCTCCTCCTATGCCTGCTGGGGTTTCTCTCCGGTTTCTATCCGACTGCAGCCACTCACGGTACTGGCCAAACATCTGACATATTGCAACCGAACCCTCCCGACAACGGGTCTTTTGAGGCTCCGCGATGCTGTCCTGGGTAAATCATTGCCCATTGTTCTTAACACAATGGGCAAGTTTTGAAAACGACGCTGCTGAGGTTTTTTTGCGCTCAATCCAGTGAACCGTGCACATCCCCGGTCGATAATCACAACAACACCGACCGAAGTCCAGAGGAAACTATCCAGCGTTTGTCTTTTTGGAAACGGACCGTTGTCTCCGTGCAAACTAGTTCACCAGCAAGCCACGGTGACTGATCTAAGGCTATCCGTCTCTCCAGATTCCAACTGCCTGCCACTGGCAAACATTCTCATAACGAAACGGACCGACCGACCGACCGCGCTCTTTGTGCGTTCCATCCCACGAGGCAAGGTACGAGCACAAAGATTGTCAAAAAAGACACAAATGTACACGTGCTATTCGGTAGAACACGGTAACACAATGGCCTCTTCGGATTTCACAATTAGCAACGCGAGCCCATGAAAGGGGGCAATCTTGTGCGGATAAGCGTTTGTTGCGGCCGGTAAAAATAAAAAAACAACAACAAAGGAGATCACGATGGACGGCGGTTGTGGGAGGGACGCAGGATGAGGAGAAATGTAATGGAATGGGGGAGCAAGAGAGGAGTGACATGGAGAGCAGACGGTGGACGAGTGGGCATTTCCACACCCAAACCCAGGGCTTAAATTATCGCTGAATATTTTCCAGGGCGGCTGGTGGCACGCGACGAGCAACCCACAGCCAGAGGGAGAGGTACGGTGCACGTGATGCGATCGACGCGGAATTGTTATTCCCAGGTCACAGACCTGGACGAGCCCAGCCAAAATGAATCAACGGCTAAGCCCATGAACACGGAACACGTGCCCAAGTGCGCACGCGCGAAAACGCTCGCCAACATCGCAACATCACGATGCCGTGCCGCGATAACCGGAGCGCAGCTTTCATTTATAGCCACGTCCGTAAAAAGATGTGCCGTCATTCTTCGTCTCCGTGCGTCAGTAAAAGAAAAAATAGAATCGGTTATCCCGAGTGCAATCAGGGCTGCTCAAGTAGTGGAGGGACGCAGAGCAGCTACTACGGCCCTCGCTGATTTCTGCAACCCTCTAGTGGTGCGGTCGCGCCGAAACGGGTCGCAAACCATTGCGGCGCAACTCCCCGGCGGATCACAGGGAGAGACCTTCCTCCTCTTAAAGGAAGACACAACTCAGAAAACATAACCGGCTCTAGCCGTGTAGATATTATTTATACATACCAAGCGTACCTGTGTCCTGGGCTGTCTGCCTTGACTTTTAAGTTGAACCTAAGCAACTAAAAGACTTGAAACGTTGCGTACGTTCCGCCGTGCCGTTGCGGCATCGTTGAAGACGCCAATGCGATGACGACGACGACGCGTTGCAAAATGTGCGGGAGGAATGTCGCAGCAACGTCACCGCCGTGGTGCCGGAACGGCGAACCTTGACCTTTTAGCTTGAAACGTCGAATCGAATATTGACGCGAATGCGTAAATCCTCCGCTCTCGTCGCCAATACGATGATCAAACGGTTCAAATATATACGGGGAAGTAAGTCTGATAGGAGACGGTAAATGCCCTCGGGGGAACAGAGCTAGGATTTGCCACGAATTAAATTAGCATTCAGCAAGAAGGTGGATGAGCAGGGAGCGGGAGAAGAGAACAAAGTGAAGGCCCTTAGCGTGGAGCACTGAAGTGCGTGGAGCGTTACACTCGGCAGGCATGGATGCCGGGAAGGCCTTGAGAGATGGGGAGTGGCGCCGAATGCAGAAAATCGGCTGTAGGGGGAAAGAAAAATAAATAAGCGCTCACGTGAGTTAACGAGCAGTCTAAGTGGAACCTATTGGAGAAGGCAAAAGGCCGAGGCTGAGCAGCACTGGTAGAGGGGAAGGCTCGCGAAAGGAAGCTCTTCAAGAGCCGGGGGGAGGGGGGGAGGGGAAGGCCAAGAGGTAGAAATGGGAAGGTGCTGCTCCACCGCTCATAGAAAAGAGGTTCCATGAAAATGAAGAAATGCAAGTTTAGACAGGATGGAGGAAACGTAACCCTTTTATGATGAGAACTCAAAAAAGAACATGATGGAAATAAATATATATACATAAGACTGACTCTTTGGGCAATGGCCCTGGGGGACACACGGCCTAGGTGCGCATCTACCTTCCGCTTCCCGGACCCGCATCCCCCCCAACCCCGCCCCCCAAGAGCCGTCGCTTACGAGGCCCCTGGGCCGCTCCCGCTAGCGGAGGAGGCCCAGCGGTTCGGCCCGCCACGCCGCGTCCATTCCCAGCGGATCGTCGACGTCCAGCTGGCCCTCGGATCCACCGCCGCCGCCGCCGCCGCCGCCGCCATCTCCGGGGGGCTCCGCCAGGTCGTCGTAGGCCAGCACGTGGTGAAGTGGCACGGCGTTGACGGTGGCCAGGAACTGCGAGAGCGGCGGGAGGAGGTGGTGCCTCCCCGACGAGGTGGACGAAGAGGAGGAGCGCAAGCGGCCCTGCCCGGGGCTGAGCGTGACGACGGCGTGACGGTGCGCTGAGTAGAAGATGGTGTAGCCGTCGGGCAGGGTGCGCTCACGGAAGGTGCACTCGCGCGGGCGGTACTCGGTCTGAGGGAGCGCACGGAACGCGCGCGTGAGTTCGGTACAACGTGGGGGGGTTTTATTTTCATCTCGTGATTTTATCTCGCGATAAACTTCGTCTCTGCAGTGAGGCTACGGCTTAGCCCGGGGCCCGCCGGTTTTTCCCTCCACAGTTAGGAACATGCGTTTAGAGTGTTTGGCTGCTGTAAATGTTTCTGTGGTAAGCCACTTCGTTGAGCTATCATTTGTGGCCAGGTCGCTTCTGAAAAAAAGAGGTATATAGCTCAGTGGGCCTTATCCGGTAAAACAAAAAAATAGTTTAGTTTTAAATAAGGCTGAGTCGACCTAGAGGAGATCCAGCAGCAGTTAAGAAATGTCGCCACTCATGTTGGCCGTGAGCGGGAATCAAATTCGGGTCCTTGAGTTCGTAGAGCAGTGCGCTAACCACTGTACTGCCACTCCCCACCCTGTTCCCACACTTGTGTATATGCACCGGGTGTCTGGTTCTGGGCGGTTGCAACTTTGGCGGTAGCAGGAACAGAAATAGTTGCTCAGCTCTTCTTGCCTAGGAATGAAAGTGCGTTGTGTGCGATCGCGTCAGTCCAAGCAAAACAAAAACAATGTCTCGCGCGTAATCGCAGTGGTGTAGTGTGCTTGGCATGCGGCCTGGTGGAGCAAGGGATCAAATGGGGGCTCCCTGTCCAATTTCCACCCCCTCCTTCGTGACTTGGTGCCTGGGCCCCTCCGGCCCCTGGGCCCCTCTGGCCCACAGGCACCGGTTGCAGTTGCACCGCCTGCACACTTCTGAGCTACGCCGCCATGTCATTGTTGATTAGCAGATTTTAATTGTTGTAGGTGTTCAAATGTGAGGTGTCAGAATACTCTTTGTTTTTTGGGTAAAGTCACGTGGGTAAAATAAAATTTAAAATAAAAGAAAACAACTAAATTAAATCGCGACGTTTCGGAGGCAACACAAGCTTCAAGCACTTGATGCAGATATCTTGCTGTGACTGTTCCACCTGAAGATGGAAGCTTGTGTTGCCTCCGAAACGTCGTGATTTAATTTAGCTGTTTTCTTTTATTTTCAAATTTATTTTACCTACGTGACTTTACCGAAAAAACAAAAGAGTATGAATCCTTGCAGTCACGAAAGCTTCAAATCTAGAATCAAAGGTGTCAGAATGTTACGGGGTTTTTTTTTTTCTGCTGAGCCACACCGGCTGACACGGAACACCAGGAAATACCTTTCTAACGTGAAAGAAAATGAATGCTATTTCCATCTGTCATCACCATTATCTACGAAGCATCTCATGCGCGCGCGCATTCACTGGCAAGACACACCTCCCCCAGGGTCACACAAAGTCAAGGATCCCTCGTTCAGAGCCATGCTGACTGCTAGAGCCAGTGCAGTTGTCGTTCCGCACGACGGAGTGATGAGAGCCAGCGCCACACAAAGCCCCGGCCTCCACTTAGGTTCCCCCCACGCGACCTCATTAGCAGATCACGGTTGTTAGCAATAGTAATTTACACTCATTGATCACGCATAGTCAGCGAAGGACAGTTGCGCCAAAGGCGTGACCTCTTGTGACAGCATTCGCATCAACTGCTCTTTGCTGCCTTACACAGGCAGCAAAGTGTTTGATCTACGGATCACTGGGGGGGAGGGGAGGGGAGGGCGCCATTCCTTGGAGGGTCACAGTTCTCACTCGGAACGTCGACCGCCAATTTGCTGCAGGAGTTTGCGCGTCGAGACGGGGCGACAGTGTCCACAAAGTGGCAGCCGTCATTTACAGTCCTCTGTCGATCCATCTGCTGGATGAAAGGCTCCCCACGCCCCGTCGGTTGTGCGGGTTGTTTGACCCCACTTCAACCTGAAGATTTGTGCAGGTTGGTGCCCAGGACCGTTTCAGCTATCACTCGCCACGAATGTTGGCCGTGGCCGGGAATTGAATTTGGGTCGCTGGGTTCGTAGCGCAGTGCACGAAACGCTGTGTTCACTGCTGCTACCCCAGTTCAGTTTTTTACACGTCGCAATCGCTGGGAAGGCAGTAATGATTCAAGCCCTGCCACCCCACTGCTGCTTGACAAAGAACGCTTACACCGCACGAACCTTCTATGTGTTTTTTTATACGCCGCCATTCATATTTTACCCCGCGATTCTCTGCAATATAATGAGGTTTTACAATGTTGCTGTTTGGTGTTGAATAGATGCCACTGCTTACGGGCGGTGCTCTTGCGAGTAATATTTGGTAACATACCCTGCAAGCACTGAATGTGTGAGTAAAAAAAATTGTGCCATGCTACTTTACAAATTAAAATTTTATGTAAACCTGTGAGCATTGATTTGTATGTCGGGCCAAAGACGTTTCCAATTATCTGCGTTATAAGATACTTTATTCGTTGGTCTGTCAAAATTAATGGTATCGAGTCGAGAATGGGCTCATTCTGACTGCAAGTGAGCCTTGAGACTGATGGTATTGAAAGGTTATATATGGACCTTGGAGCTTGGCCCATCTGTCATAAAAAAAAAACATGACCCGAAACTTTCTCCTCACTAAACTTAGGCACATTCTAAGCTCTCCTTCCGGGTATGTTGTACATTGAACTTCTTTCGCACCGTACGTAGCCAACCGTGCTAATCGTAGGTGTGGAGGGGGGGAGGACAAACGACTGCGCGGCCTCTCGTCGCTCATCGGGAAAGTCGAAGCGCTCCACCGTGTCCACCGGGCACCCGACTTCCCGGCTTGCCCGCATGGTATATTTGCATGCGTGAATGTGATTTTGATGTGGCCTGCCCCAATGCCCAGCCGGCGCTCCTCTACCACTCATTCGGGGGAAGCGGGAGGGGGGCACCGCTGTTCCTCACCGAGCCGTGCAGGCCGCCGTGGTCGTCCATGCACAGGTACCGCTGGCTGCTCACGCCCTTGATGGCCACGACGCCCCTGTCCACCCAGCGCATCTCCAGCAAACCTGCAGCGCCGCGGCACACGCGAAGGGGCGAGCGAGCGACCGTCAGTGCGGCAAGCTGGCACGCCGGTCCGTCTGTTAAGAGAGCCTCCGTCGAATTTTCAGGAGGGTTTAATAATAGAGACGTACGTTTGTCAAGTGGCGCATTTCATTCCGTGAGATGCCAATGCGCCCCGTGTGTATTGTCAGCAAGAAATCAACAGAATCGAGGTATACGGAGAGAACTCGGGAGTAAAGGCGAATTTAACGAGGTGATAATAATAATAATAAGGGTTTTCCCCTTTTTATTTTCTGGCAACAAAACTGAAACCTTTTTTACGGGGAATCAAGTGTGCATTAACCACAATACTTGTCGTCAAAATTCCAACAAAAAACGCACTCTGATAATATATGCATATACACACTCTGCATATATGCATATATTATCAGAGTGTGTATATACATATATTTTCAGAGAATTATTTTGTTGCCTATATTGCCAAAATCTAACCCAAAAAAACTATATTATTTGGGTGATTGGTGACAGGGATGAGACCATCAGCTCACTGCCATTGAGTATCCAGTTTCATCAAAGACATGACAATGGTAATGTTTGCCTGAATTCAAACGCAGGATCTTAGCAGTGCCCACTCAGCGCTCTGACCTGTGATCCACCCTGCCATCTACCCCCCCCCACCCACCACCATAAAAAAATATAAAATAAAATACCTCGAGAAAATTATTTTGTTGCCTATATTGCCAAAATAATATAGATAGATGCACATTTCTGTTACACTATATTTTATAAAAAAAAATTGTCTGGCTTGCGGGCAGGTGCGCAGTGGTTAAAATCACGTGCACACCTGCGTGATGACGTCACCTGCATCCCTCAGCGTTGAGCCGGCTTCACGCGTTGTGCTGATGTGACCCCTCCCTGACCCAACCCCGGTCGTGTATGCCGCGCAAATGCACGGCAGTGCTAATTAGTGTAATTAGTCAGCTGCGTGTTAAATTGCGTAGCAACTGGTTCAGCGGTTCATGCGAAATGTCCAAAGATAAACATCCGATTTATAGCCTTAACAGACTGTTGGGGCAAGTGCTGTTAGCGAGCATTTATATATTAAAAAAAACTGACACGGCACACGAGTTGATGGGTGGCCAGCGCCACGGCCGGCTACTTTTGTCTCCCGAGTGGCAAAGTTTGACACACCGCACCAGCTACAAATGTGAGGCTGAGTCGACCTAGAGGAGGCCCAGGACCGATTCAGACAATCTTAACTTTTGTTGGCCGTGAGTGGGACTAGAACTTGGGTTTGCCGGATTCGTGCTGCAACGAGCAAACTGCTGAGCAGTGGCTTAGCGGTTTGCATGCTGACCCTTCACGTGAAGTGTCCTCACACGGACCGACGGAGACGCAAGCAGACGCATAGCAATAAAGTGCCAATCAGATCCCTTAAAAATAAAAGTGTGGGAGAGGTGGCCTGGTGGTGGCTCAGAGGGGTAGGAGCACCGAGCCAGCACCACCAAGATCCTGGATTTTAATCCAGGCAGCCCATCAATGATTAAACTAGGTTTAATACGTAGACTTTCACGACCAATATTATCCATAATGGAGGTTTGTTGGATTAGATCACGTGAATGTGTCGTTAAACCAACCACCACCCGACACGGCCAATTAGTAAGGTTTGTCACGTGAACGAAACATGGCAATTACTTATTAGTTCAGAACACCGGTGTGTTGGAGGGTAAACCCACAACATTTACAATTCGAGTACGATATTCCGCCGGCAATTACAACTCGCCTCATCAGGTGACATCCAGAATTGTGGATAAATCCTCCTGTTTGGGTATTAAATCGAGGGTGATTAAACTGGGTTACCAATTATAGAGAGATGGCCTCTATCCATTCAGCAATTACTGAGCACAAACAAAAAACATCGTGTTACACATTTGCCCGTTCACTTAATTTGGCAAAACTCCCAATTCTGAGAAGTCACAAAAACAAAAAAATGTCTGAACCTGACTGTTATGTGTTGAACACCTCAATAGTAGCACATTGCGGGTAAAGTGCAGCACCGCTAGTGTGTGGATAAGAGGTCGCTTGAATATCTCAGAAGTAGTTCTGTAATGTCCCCCCCTGTGGGCCAGTCTCTAACACGTCGGTTGATATGTTCCTTCCACGGCCCACTCTCTGACACCTTGGCTGCTCTTCGGAATGGAGACTGCGTCTCATGCCAAGATCTTTGTTTGGTGGTGATGATGCTCATCGCAATCAATCGAATTATATATGGGGTTAGTGGGTCACGCAGAGATGTAGCCTTCGTGTGCCAGAGACCCTCACCTGCAAGGACAGTGAGAGGTGGTGCCTGCTTGAAGCAGTACAGCTAGTCGTTGGCTAATGTCTTGAATTCACGATTGCTGGTGTTGTGAGTGAATTCAAAATTGAGTGCCCAGTGAAATAAACTCATGATGAGGAGAGTACCAAGAAAGCATCCGCATGGTATGGAGCAGCAAACTACTTGATGTACTGCCACAAACAGGCACCACTCAGCCCCTGCTGCTGAGTGTCTATAAATATGATTGTTTGCGATCAACCAATCCCACACAAATGCATTTGATTACAGATGTGTATGGCCACATATATTATGCTGTATCTTCAGCATATACCTCAAATTATCTCTATATCTGTTGCGCCATGCAACACATTCACATTATCCTGCACCTCCGATTAGCACGGTCCCGCACCCCCCGGTTAGCACGGTTGGCTACGTACAGTGCGAAAGAAGTTCAACATACATACAAGACGTGTGAAAATCTATGAATGCCCTCATCCATGAAAACATCACCGAGTCTCAAGACAATATTTCAGGAGAGCATTGCGATATTGGGGCGTTGGCCAATTCCATTCATGAGAGTTTGGCTTCAAATGGCAGGAATCCTGAGAAAATCCACCATGCATATGAGGAGGTAACACTCAAAGCTCTGCACAGAGAGAATCAAAATCTCTTTTCCGTGTCACCCGTCTCCGAGCCACCTCGTAGCCCTAGCCTATAACACCTGGCATTCCGATAGGCCCTCTCCTATGCAAGTACTAGCCAGTCTCAAACCTTCTTAGCCTCCAAGATCAGACGAGATCGGGCACATTGAGGGGCATTTGGACGTCGCTGCGTCAGAGAAATGCTTCCTATAAACTTCCTATTAAACTAACAATTTCCGCGTCAACTTCAGTTTCACTCTTACCCGCTGTTCCAAAGTACAGACTGCACAGGGGATTTTACGACAGCTTAGGGCACTCGCATACATTATCAACAAGGGCCCACCAGGGTTGTCGAGGTCCAACACAAGAAGTCAGATAAACGTGGCTTTTTCCCGGTTGCGCTTTTTCCCGGTTGCGCGACGCGAAGCGCTTTGAGGCTTCTATGTGGAGGTGGCAGGCGCATCGGGGGGCTCATAATCGCCGTGTTAGTGACACCGTGCCGGCAAGATGAGAACATGGGTTCGGATTGGTGACTCGGCCAGCCGCACGTGATTTAAACCGAGTTCTCAAGCGTAGTGAGTTGACCGTGGTATCGCGAATATTTCACTGTCGATTGAAATTTGCATTTGACAGCATTCATCGTGTTGGGTTTAACAGCTATCCACGGTGTGCGCTTAATGTGAGAATGTATGAAGAACATCTTTGTGGCCAACCATGTTAATCGGAGGTGCGGGGGTAGGACAACAAATTAAACACAAAACGTAGTTCTAAAAGAAATGACTCTTCAATCTATATTTAAAAGTACATAGCTCCAGTGGCTTCCAAATATCTGAAGGAAGAGCGTTCCAGACGTCCGCAGAAGCGCATCTGAAAGCGCTCGATGCGGTGACCGTCTTTATTCAATGGCAAGCCAAACGCCGCTGCGAGGATGACCAGAGTTTGTGTGATGGTCTATGCTCCTTAGCTAGATCAGCAAGGTATTGTGGTTCGTTTGCGGCGAGCAAATTGTGTGTGTAATGATGACAACCAGCACTGGCTTAGAGCAGGGAGGGGCTGCAGAGATCGGAATCAGAACATGTATTTATACTGGAGGAATCTGAAGAGCTATGAAGCTCTTTTTTACAGACGCGCAAATCAAAGTTTTACAATCAGCCCCCCCCCCCCGCTCAATGTGCTGTGTCCTTTCTCAACGACGTCAGCGATCGTGGTCTTCCATCCACTAGGCGCTGTGCAAAATATTGCTCAGGAACTTTGCACTGGATACTCCTCCGAGATGCATCAAATTGTTCAAATTGCTCCCTTATTAAATTTGCTGTCTTCGGCTTGTTGTACATATAGCTTAGTGTGCCTTTAATAGTACGTCCCCGATTGTACCTAAATATATTTACACGATCTAAGCTAAACACGGTTATTCTAAATAATAAAGCCTACGTGTTAAATTGTACTTATACAATCAGGCAGATAATAGAAAAGAGCTGTATGAGTAAGATGTCGGTATTTGTTTTGTAAACTTGAATCAATCACGGGATTCTGCCTGGAGGAAAGCGCTATGGATGGAAACGTCTATGTTGTTGTTATGGTATTTGGGCCTGCTTAATAACTTATGTGATGGAATTTTGGTCTGTGTGTGACGAGTAGCCAGGGACATCAGAGTGGTTGAAGGTGAGGACAAGTTATTTGACAGGGGTGTATTTTGTAATTATAATTAGAACCCTTGGTATTTGCGCCGTTCGTAAGGCACAAGGCGCAAATAATACACTGTTTCACAGACGAATGTAGACGTATCAGAAGGGTGTTATGTTGCTCGTAGGTATTACCCAATTAAGAACTTTTTTAACTCAATTTGTTTGAAGTCGTGCTCGACCACGCGTTCACCAAAATCATGACCAGCGTAGAGACAGCAAAACATCCAGGGATTAACTATGGATCATTTACAATTGAGAGGCTTGGACGTGCAGGTTGGATATTTAACAACGTCTCTAGAAACAGTGGTTCTCAACCCGGGGTGCACGCATCCCCTGGGGGTGCGAGATGCCCTTTCTGAGAACCCAAGTGGTGCAGTCTGTAGTAAAGGTTTAGCACCACTGCTCTAGAATATAAGCTTCTGGCCCCTGTGCACACAGGTTCAAGTCGAAGGTGCAGGGAATTTCATGGCAGGAAGGGGTAAACAAGGTATACGTTTAGGAATAGAACATGGAAGAAAATGTACCATGTTCTATTCTGAGTTTACAATGGGAGGGTGGGTCACATGTGCAGGGTGGAGGAGGGCAGGTTACAGAGTCAGAGGTTGACTGCCAAGGGGAATACCTGAAGTCTGATGGTGGCGGTGGTGATGATAATCAGAATCTTTATTCAGACTGGAGGAATCCGATGAGCTATGAAGCTCTTTTTCACAAACGTACAGTCGGGGCGGATCAGCAAGTTACAACAAATAGAGAAGAAGGTAATAAAGTCACAACATATAAAGAATTAAATATAAATAAAGTATACGTCCGATTTTTCAACACTTTATGCAAGCTTGGGCAAGGCAGCAAAACAACAACAAAAACAGTCCAAGACCACACCAACACAACACACCGTACTTCAATAAAATGGCACATTAAAATTGAACTCTCATTACAAAGTTAAGGATAAAAGTTACAAATCAAATTGGCAAATGTGACTGTATCCAGCACTAATCTTCTGCATCAGGATATAGATTGAAACTGTGATTTTTAAAAAAGGCCTTAGTGGTCAGGTATGGACTTTGCAACAATAGGGGGATCTAGATCATGGGACCTCCTTTGCCAGTACCAAATTATGATAATAGATTTTTTCCTCTTTTATGGCAACAAAACAGGTGTTAAGATGTTAAAACACCAAACTGAAACCTTTTACGAGGAATCATGTCTGCATTAACCACAATACTCGTGGTCAGAATGCAAACAAAAAATATACTCTGATAATATATGCATTGTCTTTGAAACTGATTGGTCCACACCAGAGACAGCTTTCTGGTCTAACACCATTTTAGACTAGGCTCAAAAGAAAGCTGTCTCTGGTGTGGACCAATCAGTTTCAAAGACAATGCAAATATTATCAAAGTATGTTTTTTGTTTGCATTCTGACCACAAGAATTGTGGTTAATGCAGACGTGATTCCTTGTAAAAGGTTTCAGTTTTGTGTTTTAACATCTTAACACCTGTTTTGTTGCCAGAAAAAAAGCGGAAAAACCTATTATCAGGGAGATCTAGCATAAGGACGTGATGGCGAGGTGTGGTGGAATCGTGATGAGCTCTTGACCTGAACCAGCAGGGTGCTCGTAATCCTATCAACTGGAGGTGGGGTTGGTGGATCAAACAGTGATGCAGCCTATGTATGTATGTATGTAGAACTTCTTTCCCACCGTACGTAGCCCAACCGTGCTAATCGGAGGTGTGGGGGAAGGACAACAAACTAAACCCTAACAAAAACTGTTCTAAAGAAATGCGTTTTCAAAGTAGATTTAAATGTGCATAGCCCAAAGCGAGATCACCCCGACAGGACAACCATGACAGAGATGGAGCGATGAGATCGGCTCTGGTACAGGAGCGAGATGCATTTTGGCATTGTCGTGCCACAAGGGATAACGACGACACGGGGAAGCTTTCATCCAGCAGTGGCTCGACCATGGATGATGACAATGATGTACAGCACAAGCGTTTAAGACACATCTACTAAGAGACACCTCGCGATGTATCTCAGAGAAAATCCATGCATACACAACGAGATGCTACTGGACTCAATACCCCGCTGTCTGCCCACTTTGCAGGTGAATTTCAGTCGCCATCTCTAGGCGATCACTAACCCCGCCTTTAAGTTGTTTCATCGCATCGTGATCTTTATATCGGCCAATAGTACAGTGTTCATAATATAGCAGCAGTGATTGAGAAGTCTGGGCTGAGACGAGGAAGCGATTCATTAAACCATGCTATTTCATTATAATATAGTCCTCGAGCTTACTGGCTAGCTACTGGCTCCTCTGCACTCCAAAAATAATAAAAGTGTTCGTGGCTGTGGGCCGCTGCCACTGAAGCTAGCTGGGTAACTGGCTAAACGGGATTTTTTTCCACGCAATCAAATAAACGTTCAACTGATTTGCAACGGCTGAAAACGTTCGGGAAGACATTTATTAGTGACACTGCAGAGGTGGGAAGAACCAACACAGAAGACTGACACGGTTTATTTAAAATTGCTCAAACATTCCAATTTGTGCCTCTATAAATGTAAATTCTTTCCGCCAGAACATTTTTGTTTTAATCCTAAAGAATATAACAGACAAAAACCTCACAGCTCACAGTACGTATTATCTTGGCATTTTGTTACAAAAAAATCGGCTAACTTTAAAGTGCTAAGAGTACAGGACGATCGAGTATGAAAAAGGCAGCTCTTATTTTCTATTTCAGAGAAACGGGTTCTTTACTGGTGGTCTTAAAAAAATTGTACGTACACGAGTCGAATAGTCGACTTTAAATAATTACTAGATGAATCATACTTTATGGATTCAGTAGACTCGAGGGCTTTTCTCGTCACTGTGAAGCGCCACGTGCTGCATTGTTATGGAAGGAGCGGAGTTAAATTTTATCGGTGCGAATTAAAGGGCACCGCACTTCAAAGGGGCCCGCGTGCAGACAAAACGGCAGGGCCGTCAAGGCCACTCGCGCTGACTTTTGTGGCAGTACAGAATTTTTCTTGGCAGCGTCCCGCAGAGATGAAAACATGAAATACAAACGAAAGTGCAATGTATCATTCGTAATAACACTCATAACGTCATCGATATATCGCGAAAGCCCGAGACTCGAGATTTGCATCAGGAGAGTTCCATGCATTTATTTGGGGGTTTGCCCAATACAATGAATGTGTGTTAGCGCTCGATGTGGGACACAACCAGAGAACCCCCGGATGTGAATCCAGCATGCTTACGAAGCGGGGGAAACACTCTTAAAGGGTATGCTAGAGCGATGCGCTCTACTTAACCAAATTGCTGCACTGTGACATCCTACCCACCACCACCAACCACAACCTAGCAGCCCTTCGCAGCGGAGTTTGAAGGAATCTCACACAAATCACTACGTGATCCACCACCCCCCCCCCCCGTCCCCGTTGGCTGCATTTTAAGCCTGAAAACTAAAGAAGAGTGGGAGAGGGTGCGTGTGGGAGAGCCGGCACAGGGAGGATGACAGGAGATTGAGTGGTGGAAGGGGGGGGGTTACAGTGGTGGGTGTGCTAACCCATTCCCACCACCACCCCGCCTCCCCTTTCAATGAATCCAAGTCTGGTGAGGTGACAGAAGTGATATGGACAAGAGCGCAATGTGCGGCGAGGCGAATGAACTGTGGACAAAAGATTGAGGTGTAAAAATGAGACGAGAGAAGGGTTCTACGCGAGACCGGGAACGTCGTGAAATGAGATGCGGACAAGAGAGAGCCCATGTCGTGAGATGTGAGAATATAACTGAAGGCAATATTTGAGACGACAGAGATGAATTAGCTTACGTCAATGAGTATGTAATGCCCATTAGGGTGTGCATTCGAGCTCATGTTCGGTGCCACCTAGATTGTTTTCTAAACATCAAGGAACACTTGAGCTACTTGGGACGCTTCAGTTTTTTGCCCAGATTACTTGAGCGCAGCACCTACATTTGAAAGCGAAATTTGGGGGTGCGTCTTATCATCCACGAGGTGTGCCTATGAGCAGATTTGTATGACTTCATCCACACCGGGCACACCGTTTGAGGCTGCGTCTGATTTTCCGGAGCGTCCTGTAAATTCGAAGAATACGGCGCATAATCAAAACAAAAAACGTGATACGTACTTTGCTTACTCTGCTGGGCCGCTCCGCCCACCGTGCCGTCGTCTCTAAGATGCAGGTGCAGCCCTCCCGACCCGCGGCTCTCGGGGCTGTACAGGTGCCTTAGACGGACGGGTCCCGCCGCAGGAACGTGCCTTGGACTCCTGTGGGCTGCCGGCAGCGAAGAGGAAGACGACGACGACGACGACGAGGATGACAACGCCGATGATGACGATGATGCAGCAGCAGCAGCGGGCGCCGCAAGAGAGTGTCGCACAAAGTCGAAGTGCAGAGCCGCGATGAGCGCGGCCACAACCACTGACGGGAAGAAGAGTCCCTCCGAATCCCTCCGCGAGCCCATTCTCATCCTCTGGCAGCGCGGGTCCGCCGCATACGAACACGTGTCCCGTGACACTTGCAGTCTTGGCCACGCCAGAGGCCCTCTCTGTGTATTTTTCACGCCCTCGGTTCTGGCTTTCTGAAAATCCTCCTACAGGACGAGCTCGCTGATGGCAAGGCTGGTTGGTGCTGGTGAGTATAAGTATGCTCTTGGTGATGATTGTGGTGGTGGTGGTGCTGGTAATGGTGATTATACTGGCGGTAATGATGCTGCTGGTAGCGATGGTAATGCTGGTGGTAATGATGCTGTTGGTGATGATAACGCTGGTGGTAATGATCCTTGGACGCGCCGATCAGGCGACGACCGATGCATCCATCGTGTCTCCCTCCATCTCCTCCCCCTTATCTCTCTCTCTCTCACACCAACTCTTGCACTTCTTTATCTCTCCCTTCCTTAATTGTTCAACTTGTTTGGCGCGACATGACGTCTCTCCGCGCACTGCCTGTCACGAATAGTCGTGTCATCACCTCCCTTGCAACCCAAAGGCGTCGGGACGGCTTTGGTAAATCCTCTGTTATTACAGTTCACACTATTAAAATTTAGCCCTATTTGTGTTGTTGTTGTTGTTGTTTACTTCGCCGTTCGAATTGTCATCGCGCACCTATCTCTCTGTCCCGTTAGCCTACAACGGTGTCTCCGTGTGTTGTATCTTGTATCTAGCTAGACAGGGCCAGCCTCAGGCTTGGACTGGTCCGACCTTTGATGTCACCGTGTCACCTCAGTTTCCTAAGTACCCACTCGGGTGAGGAAACACTTCCAAAAACTGGCCAATTTCAACTCCGCCTCTTGTCTCTCGTCGCACGGACACAGAACACACGCAACCACCCCCAGCCAGTCTCTCTCCGGACACTTTCAACAACACACCAATTACAACTCTTGTCTCTCTGTCTCTCTCTCGTCGCACGGACACAGAACACACGCAACCACCCCCCAGCCAGTCTCTCTCCGGACACTTTCAACAACACACCAAATCCAACTCTTGTCTCTCTGTCTGTCTCTCTCTCTCTCGTCGCACGGACACAGAACACACGGCACCACCCCCAGTCAGTCTCTCTCCAGCCGCCCTAAAAGTGGTCACCAACGCCGGCGAGTCGGATTACAGCTCAAAACGAGAGCGGCCTCCCACGACGGGCGAGCTTTCTCTCTCTTTTCCCTCTCTCCCTGTCTCTCTTCTCTCTCTCTCCGGCGCGCTCTCTCTCTCTCTCCCGGTCTATGCTTGGCGTGTTTTTATTGATGGATTCGATATCGTGTGCCGATCCACTCTCAGCTGGTTTAAACCAGCTGAGAGTGGAGCGAGTACACGGGGCAGCGTGCGTGTGTATGTGTCTGTCTGTGCGTGGGTCCGTGCGTGTGTATGTGTCTGTCTGTGCGTGGGTGCGTGCGTGTGTGTGTGCGTGTCTGTGCGTGCGTGTGTATGTGTCTGTCTGTGCGTGGGTGCGTGTGTGTCTGTGCGTGTGTGCGTGTGTATGTGTCTGTCTGTGGGGAGCGATAGTGTAGCGGATAGCGCGCTGCGCTATGAACCCGGCGACCCAAGTTCGATTCCCGCTCACGGCCAACACCAGTAACGATTATCTGAACCGGTCCCGGGCCTCCCCTAGGTCGACTCAGCCTCAAATTAGTACCTGGTGCGGTGTGTAAACATTACCACTAGGGAGACAAAGGCGGTCGGGCGTGGTGCTGGCTACCCACCCCCTTGTGTACCGTTCCGGCCTTCATAGGTGCTCGCTAACAGCACTTGCCCCGACAGTCTGTTAAGGCTATATGGGGGATCTTCATCTTTTATGTGTCTGTCTGTGCATGGGTGCGTGCGTGTGTATGTGTCTGTGCGTGCGTGTGTATGTGTCTGTCTATGCGTGGATGCGTGTGTGTATGTGTCTGTGGGTGGGTACGTGTGTGTGTATGTCTGTGCGTGGGTGCGTGTGTGTGTATGTGTCTGTCTATGCGTGGGTGCATGCGTGTGTATGTGTCTGTCTGTACGTGGGTGCGTGTGTGTGTATGTGTGTGTTTACAATCGACACGTATGCAGACACACGCAAAGATCCCCCATCATCGTCTTTAACAGGCTGTTGGGGAGCGAGCGCTGTTTGGGTCGCAACGTGACGAGTGGCGCGTGTCCAGCAGCAGCACCACGCCCGGCCGCCTTTGTCTCCCTAGTGCAGATGTATTATTGTTATAACACGCCGCACCAGGGTTACCCATTTAAAGTCTGGGAGGGTTACCCAGGAACCGGTCTCTGATATTCCTCACTGATGTTTTCCATGAGCGGGAATCGAACTTAGGTGTGGCTGGGTTCGTCGCGCAGCGCACCGCTTACGAATCACTGCACCAGCGTATTTGCACACAGACACACGGACGCACAGACACGCCTCACACACAGACACTCCTCACACACAGACACATTAACGCGCAGACACACAGACACACGGACGCACAGACACACAGACACGCCTCACACACACAGACACGCCGCCTCACGCACATACACATTAACGCGCAGACACACACGCGCTGGCTTGCACGGTAACGGCAGCTGCGGCGTGGCAAAGGTCGCGTGTCTTGGAAGACGTGCCTCTCGACTCTTCCCATGGAAGAGGTGCCTCTGGACTCTTCCCATGGAAGAGGTGCCTCATGACTCTTCCCATGGAAGAGGTGCCTCTCGACTCTTCCCATGGAAGAGGTGCCTCTCGACTCTTCCCATGGAAGAGGTGCCTCTGGACTCTTCCCATGGAAGAGGTGCCTCATGACTCTTCCCATGAAAGAGGTGCCTCTCAACTCTTCCCATGGAAGAGGTGCCTCTCGACTCTTCCCATGGAAGAGGTGCCTCATGACTCTTTCCCATGGAAGAGGTGCCTCATGACTCTTCCCATGGAAGAGGTGCCTCATGACTCTTCCCATGGAAGAGGTGCCTCTCGACTCTTCCCATGGAAGAGGTGCCTCTCGACTCTTCCCATGGAAGAGGTGCCTCATGACTCTTCCCATGGAAGAGGTGCATCATGGCTCTTCCCATGGAAGAGGTGCCTCTCGACTCTTCCCATGGAAGAGGTGCCTCTCGACTCTTCCCATGGAAGAGGTGCCTCTCGACTCTTCCCATGGAAGAGGTGCCTCACGACTCTTCCCATGGAAGAGGTGCCTCACGACTCTTCCCATGGAAGAGGTGCCTCTCGACTCTTCCCATGGAAGAGGTGCCTCGTGACTCTTCCCATGGAAGAGGTGCCTCACGACTCTTCCCATGGAAGAGGTGCCTCTCAACTCTTCTCATGGAAGAGGTGCCTCTCGACTCTTCCCATGGAAGAGGTGCCTCATGACTCTTTCCCATGGAAGAGGTGCCTCATGACTCTTCCCATGGAAGAGGTGCCTCATGACTCTTCCCATGGAAGAGGTGCCTCTCGACTCTTCCCATGGAAGAGGTGCCTCTCGACTCTTCCCATGGAAGAGGTGCCTCATGACTCTTCCCATGGAAGAGGTGCATCATGGCTCTTCCCATGGAAGAGGTGCCTCTCGACTCTTCCCATGGAAGAGGTGCCTCTCGACTCTTCCCATGGAAGAGGTGCCTCTCGACTCTTCCCATGGAAGAGGTGCCTCACGACTCTTCCCATGGAAGAGGTGCCTCACGACTCTTCCCATGGAAGAGGTGCCTCTCGACTCTTCCCATGGAAGAGGTGCCTCGTGACTCTTCCCATGGAAGAGGTGCCTCACGACTCTTCCCATGGAAGAGGTGCCTCTCGACTCTTCCCATGGAAGAGGTGCCTCACGACTCTTCCCATGGAAGAGGTGCCTCACGACTCTTCCCATGGAAGAGGTGCCTCACGACTCTTCCCATGGAAGAGGTGCCTCATGACTCTTCCCATGGAAGAGGTGCCTCATGACTCTTCCCATGGAAGAGGTGCCTCATGACTCTTCCCAAGGAAGAGGTGCCTCATGACTCTTCCCATGGAAGAGGTGCCTCTCGACTCTTCCCATGGAAGAGGTGCCTCGTGACTCTTCCCATGGAAGAGGTGCCTCTCGACTCTTCCCATGGAAGAGGTGCCTCTCGACTCTTCCCATGGAAGAGGTGCCTCATGACTCGTCCCAAGGAAGAGGTGCCCCTCGACTCTTCCCATGGAAGAGGTGCCTCATGACTCTTCCCATGGAAGAGGTGCCCCTCGACTCTTCCCATGGAAGAGGTGCCTCATGACTCTTCCCATGGAAGAGGTGCCTCTCGACTCTTCCCATGGAAGAGGTGCCTCATGACTCTTCCCATGGAAGAGGTGCCTCATGACTCTTCCCATGGAAGAGGTGCCTCATGACTCTTCCCATGGAAGAGGTGCCTCACGACTCTTCCCATGGAAGAGGTGCCTCACGACTCTTCCCATGGAAGAGGTGCCTCATGATTCTTCCCATGGAAGAGGTGCCTCTCGACTCTTCCCATGGAAGAGGTGCCTCTCGACTCTTCCCATGGAAGAGGTGCCTCATGACTCTTCCCATGGAAGAGGTGCCCCTCGACTCTTCCCATGGAAGAGGTGCCTCATGACTCTTCCCATGGAAGAGGTGCCTCTCGACTCTTCCCATGGAAGAGGTGCCTCATGACTCTTCCCATGGAAGAGGTGCCTCTCGACTCTTCCCATGGAAGAGGTGCCTCATGACTCTTCCCATGGAAGAGGTGCCTCATGACTCTTCCCATGGAAGAGGTGCCTCATGACTCTTCCCATGGAAGAGGTGCCTCACGACTCTTCCCATGGAAGAGGTGCCTCACGACTCTTCCCATGGAAGAGGTGCCTCATGACTCTTCCCATGGAAGAGGTGCCTCATGACTCTTCCCATGGAAGAGGTGCCTCACGACTCTTCCCATGGAAGAGGTGCCTCACGACTCTTCCCATGGAAGAGGTGCCTCATGACTCTTCCCATGGAAGAGGTGCCTCATGACTCTTCCCATGGAAGAGGTGCCTCTCGACTCGTCCCATGGAAGAGGTGCCTCACGACTCTTCCCTTGACGCCGCACTGAATGCGAGCGTCCGTCCGGCCTTTGCTGTGGTCCCCGTGGCCCGAGTGCTCGTGGTCACACTGGGACGCACGCACTGCCTGGTGCTAACACTGCCGCTACTGCTGCACGTGTTGCGAACGCGGTAGAATTTGGGCGCAACGTAGAGGAGGAGTAGCAGCTGCAGCAGAAGCAGATTTTGGGGCGAACGCTATGATAGCAACGACGTCTGGCTGTCATGTATTTGCGCGTGTACTGTGTGTGTGTATGTGTGTGTGCTGGGTGTGGTGTCGACCACCCGCTCAGTCGTGTGCCGTGCCGGCCTTCAAAGATGCTGCTCGCGAACAGCACTTGACCCCAACGGTCTGTTAAGGCTCCGCGGGGGATCTTTGTATCTATTGCATGCGTCAGTGTGTCTGACTGGGTATATGAATGCGTATGCTGTGTGTGTGTGTGGCGGACTGTATCTGCATGTGTATATATGTCGGACTGGGTGTATGTGTGTTTGAACGTGTGTCTATCCTGGAAATATGTATGTATGTTTGAGTGTATGTACAGCATGTTGAACTTCTTTCGCACCATACGTAGCCAACTGTGCTAATCGGAGGTGCGGTGGGGGGGGGGACAACAAACTAAACACAAAAAGCAGCTTGTGAGAAATTAGTTTTCAATCTAAATATAAAAGTGCAGATAGCTCCAGTGGTTTCCTAACTTGGCCTGTGGGGACCGATCGTGTAGCGGTTATCCCCCACTGCGCTACGAACCCGGCTACCCGAGTTCTTTATATATTTTATCTATTGTATCTATTTATTTGACTTATATACTTTATATATTGTATTTATTGTTAGTAAATTTGTCTTACCTTTCCTATACTTTGCACGCATATCGTTTTTATTGTTTGCTGTAGTAACTTTCTGACCCGCTCCCTCTGGCCATCTGTTAAAAACAAGCTTCATAGCTCGTCGGATTTCTCCAGGATAAATAAAGATTCTGAATCCCGCTCTGACTCATACTATATTTGTTCATATATTTAATGGGCCGTACCACAGAAACAAATAGTTCTACTCCGTGTTCTGTTCCGCACAACCGTCGCGGGAAGGTGTTCATCACTGATTAAAGTCAATTCTGAAAATCCCTTTGTTACTGACGTCATTGGGCGACCCAGGTCACGCATGCAAATGGGACTACATGGACTCCTCTACTTACGAACATTATACTTACGAACGTTCAGAGATACAAACAAACCTGTCCATATGCCATGTAGCTGTTGCACGAAGAACTAGTAGCATCTACATTTGCAGAGCATGAAGAACTAGTAGCATCTACATCTGCAGAACATGAAGAACCAGTGGCATCTACATATGAAGAACATGAAGAACCAGTGGCATCTGCAGGAAATTGTACAACTTGTGAAGCCATTTCCCGTGTTTAGTGTACATGCCGTACAACATGTTTTAAATCGACAAGAGTAAAGTTGGACTTACGAACAAATCGACTTACGAACATACTCCTGGAACCTAACTCGTTCGTAAATAGAGGAGCCCCTGTATCCCTGTCTCTTGAGTTCTCACCTTGGAAGGGTTACGTGGTGGTGATATTTTTGGAGTGGGTGGGGCTTTGTAATGGGCGTGGCGGCCAATAGCCAATCGCATCCAAGTGGGCGAGGCCGTAGTGTAGTCAACTAAATACTGTCGGTTAGCAGACAATGTCTCCATAACATGTCCACATAAAGAATAAAACTTGTTCACACAATCAAACGGCCTTCCGAGAGTGAATCATTTCAGCAGCATTGATTCAGTGCAAATAAACTCTGGACCGGCTTTGACACTGAGTGTCTCATCAGTAGAGTCAGGCTTGCTTGAATCAATGCTGGTGAACTGCCAGATGTTGAAGGCAAGGGCCCTCTTAAAGATATGGGTCCTAATTCGACGCTAAATGGTATAATACATAACATAATAATCAACGTCATTTTCGGAGCATATAAATAACAATAGATATGCAGACCTTATGTCGCTCAACTGAGCTGGGAACGCCTGGGAATTCCCCAGGAAGAGCTAGAGTCTGTGTATAGTAGTGTATAGTGTAGTGTATAGGAGTGTAGTGTATAGTGTAGTAGTGTATAGTAATGTAGTGCTAGAGTCTGTCACCAGGGAAAGGGAGATCCGGACCGCCCTACTCAACATGCTGCCACCACGACCCCCACCAGGACAAGCGGACTGAGAAACGTACGAACGAACGCACAATATGTCAACTTCATATATATAGATATAAAATATTAAAGTATTTTCACAACCCATCGGCCCCAAGCTCTTCTGGGAGCTAATGATTATTTTGAGTTGTACGGTATAATAATTAATTCTGTGGCTTCTTACTTGGCTCAGCACCATTCATTCCAACACTGTTTGACGGAGTTAAAGCCGATGCAATTCATTACAAAAAAACGTGATTAGCATGCGTTTTATCATCTAAAATTCATGTGCACCGTTTTTTAAAGAAACTTTTTCTCAAACGAATCGCCCGACATTCAGATAAATTTGTCTTTGTAAGTTTCCCTGTAATTTTTGTGTGTGTTACTAGCGTTCGAAGGAACCTCGTTATGTAATATTGCATAATATTGGATATAAATGAGTGTAGTATTCGAGTACATACCACGGGAAACCAAGTCTGCCAGCAGGGCAGAAACGTCTTTCATGAGGGCACTGCTGGTATGGGGCATTCATATCTGCTTATTGATCACACACAAGCACAAAGACAAAGATTTCACTCATAACCGATTAAAATTCAAGGTGGCAAGCGCTGTTAGCAAGCACTTATTAAGGCTCCGCACGGCACACGAGGGAGTAGTGTGGCCAGCTAAGGTGCACGGCCACCTTTGTCTCCCCAGTGCTGAAGACCACACGCTCTGCCGGGTTGTATTTTTTAATATTGTATTGCAGCATACACATCTTAGGCTGAGTCCACCTACAGAGGAGGTCCAGGTCAGGTGAATATGAACGTGCCACTCATGTTTGTCCGCGGTTGAGAATCGATATAATAAACAGCTTGCAGGGATTTTAGCGCAGTGCACAAACCACTTTGAAATGAGTATCCTTGTGGCTTTGTCATTTGCAGCTTGCTATTGCAACATTCTCGGTATCATGACGCCCCCAGGTCATCTTTCATTGTCTTCCGTGTGCCTCCACTCTTAGGTGGACATTGGAACGAGACAACCAGGCACTCGTACTATCCCTCCCACCGAGCATAATTTAAACCCTTGACTGCCACTTCTGACACTCTGCCAAGGATGCCCTCCTCATTTGTTGTTTGTATTTTATGTTTTGGTGTTCACATCGCTCAACGTGGCTTGATGTTGAAACCTACAAATGTCAAAACAGCACTACTAGTCCGAGAATCGATATGAAATGTCAATTTTTTTGTAATCTCGTAAAAGCCACTTCAAGAAGAGAAAACGTTGCAAAAGGATCTACACAGCTCTTTTAAACATCTAATACAGGATGACGACCTCCTTGTGCTGTGCGTGTCAACGGGGTTGTGTGACCATACTTCACAATACTGATCAGTGCGGGTCCGTGAAGACCTTTACAGACTTAAACCTATATTCTTAGTTTTTTCGGTAAAGTCACGTTGAAGAGAAACAACAAAATAATAAAATATATATATAAAACGATAACAAATTCTCACGACGTTTCGACCGTAACTCAAACGGTCGTGAGAATTTTTTTATTGTTTTATATATCTTTTATTATTTTGTTGTTTCTCTTCAACGTGACTTTACCGAAAAAACTAAGAATATGAATTACTGCAGTCACGAAAGCTTTAAATCAAGACTTAAACCTGCTTAGCTTCCAATATCTCATGAGTTCGGGTACACTCCGGGTGATGTAATCAATGATTTGCATGCTGGAGCGATGATTAACCTTCATTTAAACCGTATGAGAGTGAATATATACTCAGTCTCTTTGTCAAGGGAGACCTGGGCGGAAGGCCAATTTTTGTTATGTTTTTGGTGTGGCAGGGCTGCAAAGAAACTTGCTGCCAAATGCAAAAAGCAGCCTTCTGAGGCGTAGAGATAGAGAGAGAGACTGGCAGAGACCGGGGAAAACTGCCTGGGGCCAGTGGGAGGAGCATGGGGTGGGGGAGACGGGCGGGCTTGTCACCTTGAATATATTCACAAGCATCACTGTCACTATCAGCATTATGACTAATGCCATCATTGCCATTGTCGCTATCATCGTTTTTTGTCTTTTGTTTAACACAATTACCGTCATTGTCGACCTTGTCACCGTAATCATCACTCTGGTCATTGTCACCGTCATGGTTTTTGTATACCATCTTGATCGTCATCATTATCGTCATCAGCAACAGCATTATGTTATATTTCTATTTAAAGCTTTCGTGACTGCAGGGATTCATCTTCTTGGTTCTTTCGGTAAAGTCACGTGGAATGGAAATAAAATAATAAAAAGAAAACAATATTATTATGTTTTATTTTATTATTTTATTTCCATTCTACGTGACTTTCCCGAAAGAACCAAGCAGAGGAGCATTATGTTATCTTAAGCATTATTATTAGTAGTACTATGAATCTTAACCATTATTATCACCATTGTTACAATCACCATTATCACTATCTCCATCATTATTACACGTGATACAGTATTTATTATTGCCATAATAATTGTAATTGTCGTCACCATACTCAAATGTTGTCATAATCTTCGTCGTTGTCATCACTATAATTGCCATTCACCCTCATAATTGTTTTCGACATCATAACCATCAGCACAGTCACCATCATTTTAGAAATTGTTTCCATCATCGTTAAGTATACCCCGTCATGATCGTCATCACCATCTCCTTCAGGACCATCATCGTTATCATGATTACTATATCATCACGATCGTCAGTTCACTATCATCATCAATCCCATACTGGCAGATGTATGTGAGCTGAATATATGTTTTTCCCATGACACAGTCAATCTTAAATAAACATTTCATACATTTTTACCTCCTAGAGAGAATGAGTAACGATATGATCTGAGGTTGTCCATCATACATTCTGCTACAGCTCTCACCCACGATTTATCTGAGGAAATGATCCCCATTTCTTAATTGCCAATGGTATTAAATATTATGCCACCAATGTTTGGCTCGATTAAAACAATTTAAATGGGGGCTGAGCCAGTAGGAAGGGGCAGGAGGGGTCGTCAACATTTCAAATAAGTACATAATTAGTTTTGTTTCAGTCTTTGACCAAAATAGTTCGAGAGCCGCATCACGCGCGGAGAGAGCCACTTGTACACAAACAACGGCAGGTATACAGCAGATGACCAACAAATTCTGACTTAAACACAATAGGTGATGGAATAAACTTCGTCTGTTTAGTTGTTGTCCCCCTTAGTTATTCTTTAACAAAAAAATAGTTGGACTGTGCATTTTGTTTTGTCACGTTAAATTCCGTTTATGATTTGAGGGGTTTTTTTTTTTCTTCAAGCCGAAGAGCCACCGCATGCGGCTCCGGAGTCTTAGGTTTGCCGACCCCTGGGCTAGGGTGATGTTTACAGTGCACAGAGCACGCTGTGATAGCTCACGCCGCGATGTTCCAGTGTAAAGAGGCATGGCTAAAGCAAAATCGCAGTATTTTCCTGCTCAAGCGAGCATTAAGGCAGCGCTCAATCCCTGTTCACGTACAGCACTGGTCACATGATTCTCTCTACACTGGGTCTTCATTAGATAATGTACAAATGCAAAATTACAAGGTTACAATCATTAGAAATTGCTAGATTGCCTTGAAATACCACCTGAATGGAAACGCGACTAAATGTGTTACTTTTATGAGCCCCAATTCTACTCCAGCTCAGAACCATTGCAACTTTGTGCAGAACCACTCTATGCAGAATCACAATTGAAAATGTTTCCTCATACAATTATATTGGCATCTGGCTGGATTCCCATCTCATACTCAAACCTCGGGGAATTAATTATTGAACATTGATTCACGTCTGTACAGCATTTCCGATTACTCATGTGACAGTTGTCACTGCTTTGATTTCTATTTGGTTCCATTGCTGAACTTTATTGTATTTTTGACTTAAAGCTTTCGTGACTGCAGGGATTCATTCTTGGTTCTTTCGGTAAAGTCACGTAGAAGGAAAACAATAAAATAATAAAAATATAAAACAATACAATTCTCATGACGTTTCGACTTCAACACAAGCAATCAGCATCAGGTGTGAAAACCACAGCAAGAAAATTTGAAAAAAGTGTAGTTTTTTTTTTAAACGTTAGCACCACGGAGAGCGATTTGACAGTTATTCAGATGGACGAGTCCATCTATGTTCGGAAAGGAGGAGGGGGGAAACTAAAATAATGGATGCGGTCTGAAAGCCACCGTAAGTGTGAACAATCAATTAAGACCCGAAATGGTCTATCAAATCCTTCCAATGATTGCTCAGCCAGAATCCATCTTCTCGGTTGAAATTGTCTCTGTGTTTATATATGTGGATAGCTTCATGAACGAATCTCTCATGGTAGCCAGATGGCTTGCAAAGAACCTCTGTCTTGGAGAAGTCAATGTCATGTGAGCCTACTGAATTATAACAGTGATCTGCCACGGCCGAGGTGTTGGTCCTACCGTGTTTTAGATCTGCTTTGTGTTCACGAATGCGGTCCGAGACATGTCGTTTGGTTTCTCCATTGTAACTACTACCACAGAGGCAACTTAGTTTGTAGACGCCAGGGTACTGTATGTCCGGAATCACATCTTTTACAGACGGAACCAGATCACGGATTTTATGTAATGTGTTGAATCGGACCTGGATCTTGTGTTTATTCAAGATTTTGGAGATCTTTTTTGTGATCCCTGCAATGTAGGGTAAAGTGATGGTTTTGAAAGGCTCCTCAAGAGGGTCCTTCTTCATGGTTGGAGTGATAGCTTTGCGGATTGTGTAGTCGGAGTAACCATTAGCCTTAAGAGTTAGGTGTACGTGCTTGAGTTCACTGGCTATGTGTTCCTGGTCGAATATGCATTGGGCTCTATGGTGCAGAGTCTTGATGAGGGAATTCTTCTGGGATGGATGGTGGTAGGAATCCGGTTTCAGATAAGCATCCGTATGGGTAGCTTTCCTGTAGACAGAATGACTCATTGAACCATCAGGTCTCTTTTTTATTAGGACATCCAAAAAATCTAGCTTGCCATCTTTTTTGACTTCCATGGTAAATCTGATGGCTGGGTGTATGGAGTTGATGTGGTCGAGGAATTGGTCTAGAGCAGGCAGGCCATGTGGCCAGATGACAAAAGTGTCATCCACGTACCTCTTCCATAAGGTTGGGCGTCAGTCTCAAATTTCTCCATGAAAATGTTGGCTACAACCGGAGATAGGGGGGAGCCCATTGGGGTGCCCTCAGTTTGCTTGTAGAAAGTTCCATTCCAAGTGAAGTATGTATTGGTTAAACAGTGTCTCACCAGGGGGGGTACCTCAGTGTTTAGTCCTTGATGAACCAAGTCTTCAATGATTGCGATGGTGTCAGGTATAGGAACTTTGGTGAATAAGGAAACTACATCAAAACTGACAAGCAGGTCGTCTGGGGACAGGGAAATAACCGTGATTGTCGATACCACGTGAGTAGAATTTTGTACCGCAGAGGTGTTTTTTCCAGTGAAGGGCCGCAGGATTTCAGACAGCAAACGAGCCAGTTTGTAGGTGGGGGAGTTGATAGTAGAGACGATGGGACGAAGAGGTGTATCTACTTTATGTATTTTTGGTAAGCCGTATAATCTTGGTGGCCTAGCAGCAGAACATTTCAACGAGAACTGTTTGGTTTGCTAAATTAATGCGGTTGAATCAGAAATGATTTTGTTGGTTTGTATGACGAGGCTGTTGGTGGGATTTATTTTTATTTTTATATAGCTGCCATCGTTGAGTAATTCTTGAATTTTGTTGTTATATTCTATTTTATCCATGATGACAGTGGTATTGCCCTTGTCGGCTGAGAGGATAACAATGTCATCCCTCTTTTTTAATTTATATAATTAAAAACGCTTATCTTTGCTGAGGTTGTTAGCTGGCATCTTAGCGTTTTTGAGGGTTGCAGCGATTTCAGATCCTGCTACGTCTGCAGCGATGTGACCCAGGCCCTTGAGAGCCACGTCTACTTGGGCAATGATGTCATTAACTGGTATGTGTTTAGGTGTGACTGCAAAGTTTAGCACGTACACCAAGCTCTTAAGGCTAATGGTTACTCCGACTACACAATCCGCAAAGCTACCACTCCAACCATGAAGAAGGACCCTCTTGAGGAGCCTTTCAAAACCATCACTTTACCCTACATTGCGGGGATCACAACAAAGATCTCCAAAATCTTGAATAAACACAAGATCCAGGTCCGATTCAACACATTACATAAAATCCGTGATCTGGTTCCGTCTGTAAAAGATGTGATTCCGGACATACAGTACTCTGGCGTCTACAAACTAAGTTGCCTCTGTGGTAGTAGTTACATTGGAGAAACCAAACGACATGTCTCGGACCGCATTCGTGAACACAAAGCAGATCTAAAACACGGTAGGACCAACACCTCGGCCGTGGCAGATCACTGTTATAATTCAGTAGGCTCACATGACATTGACTTCTCCAAGACAGAGGTTCTTTGCAAGCCATCTGGCTACCATGAGAGGTTCGTTCATGAGGCTATCCACATATACAAACACAGAGACAATTTCAACCGAGAAGATGGATTCTGGCTTAGCAATCATTGGAAGGGTTTGCTAAACCATTTCGGGTCTTCATTGATTGTTCACGCTTACGGTGGCTTTCAGACCGCATCCATTATTTTCGTCTCCCTCCTCTTTTCCGAACATAGATGGACTCGTCCATCTGAATAAATGCCAAATCGCTCTCCGTGGTGCTAACGTTTAAAAAGAAACCCGCCACTTTTTCAAATATTTTTGCTGTGGTTTTCACACCTGAGGATGATTGCTTGTGTTGCAGTCGAAACGTCGTGAGAATTGTATTGTTTTATATTTTTATTATTTTATTGTTTTCCTTCTACGTGACTTTACCGAAAGAACCAAGAATATTTATTGTATTTGTTTTGTTTTATGCATTCTGGTGACACAGGTCACTCTTGCAAATGAGATTATCTGGTCTGTCTAGTTATCGTCCTATTAAACAGATGCACTTGAAACTTCGGAGGTGTAAATTCCACGTCCCTATGTCGGGGACAGGTTTCTCCAAAGGAAAACCATCAATTATTAAATGAAAACTCATCTTATCGATCCCGGAGGGAGTGATCGGCTGGGTCAACCATGGCAGACGGTATAGCATGGTGACCAAGGTTAAAGTGCTGATGTCTACTGTTGATGTGGTTTCTTTCCACAAGGGGGCAGCATCGCTCTGTTAGGCCGAGGTGAAACGCTTAAAATTCCCAGCACCTTAACACAACCAAGTAGCCTTAGTTAATGACTGAAATAGAGACAACCATGAGCTTCTTAAAATTCAAAGTGCTGTACATGTGCAAATGTCTGGAGCAAATGCACACTTCATATTTTTGGTGAAATTAATTCGGCCCAGGACTCTCCTGCCTCAATTGACTTTTATTAGAATCATATTATCGTCTGCTTTTCTTGTTCTAGGCAAGCCAAAGCCGCTTTCACCAGCAGCAGTGTGGAGCTGGTACGGCCCTGAGACCAACGTGAAGTCCAGCCAGGGGACACTGTTTGACATCGCGTGCGATTGACAACTCAACCAGGTCGACTCATCACTATTAATCCCGCGATGACAGTCCAAACACCGTTCAGGAAAGATGACACATTCCTCTGCCATGAAGAAGGCCCATCACCCGAAACGTCGCCAATTGTTTCCTCTTAAGGCCACTCCGGTATCAACGGAGGTGTTGAGTCAGTGTGTGTTAGGGGCCGTCCATAAATGACGTCACGCACCTGGGGTGGGGGGGGTCAGACATTTGTGACGATGTGTGACGAGTTGGGGGGGGTTAAGAAATGTGACGTCACATCAAAATACGCAACTTTAGATATAGACAACACTTTCTACTTAAATAAATTTCCTTTTAATGTTTTCTCCTACATCAGAGTGCAGCGTCACATTAAATACGCACTATAATGACAATAGTTTAAAGCGATTTGAAGCATGTTTTGAAATATGGTTTTTGGGGAGGGGGCAGAGCTTCGTGACGTCATATTTGAGGGGGGGGTCTGACTTTTTATGACGCCGTGTGACGACGGGGGGGGGGTCAAAAATCGTCCAAAATCGCGTGACGTCATTTATGGACGGCCCCTATCGGTCGCGAAAGCCTCCGTGTTTATGCTCGTTACACCACGTGCCCACGAAACCCCCCCCCCCCACACCTCCCCGCATCGCACAAAACAGACGACTGCCTGTGTTGCGATCGAAACGTCGTGACCTATTAATTTCTATTTCCGTGACTTGACCGAACGACCCAAAGCGTTGGCGACCATTGTCGCCGCTGCGACACAACCACGCGGTTAGGCGAACGGGGCCGCCCGTCGTCGCCGTGCCAACGCAACGCGCTTCCGGTTTACACGGGAAGTGACGTCACGCCGCCCTACCCCCCCACCCGCCTTACCACCCCTTAGTCGCCGGCTGCTCTGTGACCAACGCGCGCTGCCCTCAAAACCTTTGCCTCTTCGCCCGGGTTCGAACTCGGCCGTTCGTGGCGCCGCCCGTTGGCTTCTTTGACGAAGCCAAAGATGTCAATGCTCGCCGAGCGTAAGTCGGGTGTGGGTGGGTGGGGGTGGGGGTCGGCGTTTGTCGTGGTGGCAAGCGAGTGCAAGCGAGTGCACGTGCTCGCAGCGCCCCCCCCTAAAAAAAAAAGAAAGCCTCGGCTGGGCCCGCGTTGCTGGAGGCCACGGACGGTGGGTCAGATCGGTGGTAGTTGCCGCGTTGGTGGAGGTGGGAGTGAGTACCCACATTTGTGCCACCACCGCACGCCGCATATGCCCCATTTATACTGCTTGGTGAAGGAGGGGGGGGGCGGTGTGGCACGCGAGACTTGAGACAACTTTCCAATTACATTTTGATTTAAAGCTTTCGTGACTGAGGGGATTCATATTCTTGGTTCTTTCGGTAAAGTTACGTTGAAGAGAAACAATAAAATAATAAAAATATAATATTAAACTATATATTTTTATTATTATTTTATTGTTTCCCTTCTACGTGACTTTACCGAAAGAACCAAGACTATGACTTTCCTGTTGCTTGAACTGTCGGACCGGCGACCTCTGGATTGCAAGTGCTGTGTGCTAACCGTTAAAACTCAACTTTTATTTTACCAGGTAAGGCCCACTGAGCTATACAGCTCTTTTTCAGAAGCGACGTGGCCACAAATAATAGCTCAACGAAGTGGCTTAGGGGCCGTCCATAAATGACGTC
Organism: Petromyzon marinus; assembly: GCF_048934315.1. Classification (NCBI taxonomy): domain Eukaryota; kingdom Metazoa; phylum Chordata; class Hyperoartia; order Petromyzontiformes; family Petromyzontidae; genus Petromyzon; species Petromyzon marinus. The sequence continues at coordinate 9,197,549 of NC_133669.1, forward strand.
ACGCACCTGGAGGGGGGGTTGAGAAATGCTCAACTTTAAATAAATATAGACAACATGTTCTACTTAATTAAATACACTTTTTTTAAAAAAATTCCTACATCAGAGTGCAGCGCCACATTAAATACGCACTACAATGACAATAGTTTAAAGCGATTTGAAGCATGTTTTATTTTCAAAATGGAAATATGAGGGTCTGACTTTTTGTGACGCCTGTGACGAAGGGGGGGGGGGTCTAAAATCATCCAAAATTGCGTGACGTCATTTATGGACGGTCCCTGATGTGGAAATGTATAGCAGCCAAATACTCTAAACGCATGTTTTTTTTTATGTGTGGAGGGAAAAACTGGAGGACCCAGAGAAAAATCCACGCTTCCACGAGGAGAGAGACACCGCAAACTCCAACTATACATCAGACGTCAGGGTCGGGATCGAACCCATGACCTGTATACCAGGCGACGTAGCTAATATCTCACCACCGCGGCACCGTTACAGCAAGGGGGCATCGGTCATATGGTGGAAGTACTTTCCCGACAATGGGAAGGTGGAATGTTTTACCGCTGACTCCGGGATGCAGAGAAAGAGATGGAGCTGCTACCAGCTCAGCATGCTGACCTCTGAACCAGCTGGCCCCCTCCAGTGGCACACATTTAAATGCCCTGTAAAGAGTGTTAATTTCTGGGTTTTACTCCTTAATGCTGCAAATTAAAAAAAGGGAGGGGTGTTGCATTGCTGTGCGAGAGTTCCGAATGGATTCATTGTCTCGTGACATGATGCCAGTAGCACAACCGGAATAAATCGATTATTGAATTGAATGAGCAGCCTGCATTGCAAAAAATCTAATCACTAGGTCCGGGTGAGGGTGTGACATGTAACACCATGCCTACTGGTTTTGAGCTTACCCACTATGGAATTGTTATTTCCACACCTTACTCATTCGTGTCTCGGGCCACAGCATTGAGCTAGAGCAGAGTCATTGGCGTTTGTAATCGTTGTCGTCATTGTACCTGTGCAGCACGCAGGAAGCAGAAGTGGTCGGTGGACCCCAGGAACTCCGCGTGGGTCAATGACAACAGCAAGTTCGGGCAGAAGATGCTGGAGAAGATGGGATGGAGTTCAGGCAAGGCAAGTGGGGTTTTGTGGGCTGGAAGGGGCACGGAGGCTCAGGGGTACCTTGGTGGTGAGATGAATACTACATGTCCTGGTATACAGGGGGGGGTCATGGGTCCGATCTCGCCGCCGACACCTGTATATTTGGAGTTTGCATGATCTCCCAGTGGTCGTGTGGATTTTTTTTCGGGTCCTCCGATTTTTCTGTCCACATTTATGTAATAAGTGAATCTACCTTTTATCGGTTCGATTACTGGACTAATCGGTGAACACGACAGGAAATAAAAAGTCTCGCCTCTGTTCCTGTGTGTGCCGCTAATCGGGAGGTTAGGCTTGATGAAGCCTTTGTTATCATTATTATTAAAGGGGCCCGACTAATTGACCACGAAAAAAGTAGTGGATTAAAAAAATTAGCCAAATAATAAACTATTTCAGAAATTGTCCCAGCTACAGTTACTTACGAACTTCCTCCAGTGCGTTGTGGTTGTGCGCTTTTGCTTTTATGTCAGCAGATGGCGCTGATGTCACTTGGTAGTGGAAGACCAGTTGCTCAGTGTTGTGTCTCTGTCTCTCATTGATGTTCATGAAGGGCCTTGGGGCAAATGAGCAAGGTTCCACCAACCACATCAAAGTGAACGTGAAGAACAACAACCTAGGGGTGGGAGCCGCCGTTAACCAAGAGGTGGGTGGGAACACAAGAGGTAACCAGACAACTCGGTAGTGCTAGTGCCATGTCATCACCAGCATGATCCATCCACTGCTAGATGAAGGCCTGCCTAAAGTGTTGCCATCTCAAACGGTCTCGTGATACAGCAATCCATCTAGCCGCTCGGAAGACGTCCACTTGGGCACGTTCCCTCCTTTGTCACTCCGTCGTTCGTATTGACCCCCGCCATCATCCCTTGCAACGACATCTCTTGGCCAACCCCAATTTTCTTAACAGTCGCTACGATGCCTCTAACTTGCGTATATTCTAATGCACCAGTTCCTCTTCCTGTCTCGGTGGAATTCCTATTTTTGTTTGCTCATTAGCATGGGCATCAAATGCATAATCGTTGTGATCATCACTATCATCACCGTCATTTTTAACATCATGAATATATTGTCATTAATAATCAGCGACGTCATCAACATCGCTTTGAAAGTCATTGGTACAGTCACTGTCATAATATTCATCATCAGGGTCACCAACATGAACATTGCCATCATTGTCATCCTGATTATGCATTATACTGTCCTCTCCAGTCTTGATCATGATCATCATCATCCATGATCAGTCCAATGCTGAATGAAGGCCTCCCCAAGCCATCATCTCTCATGGCCCTGTGATATCACAATCTAGTGCCTACACACAAGCTGATTTCATCACTCTATCTCTGTAGTGGACGTACTTGGGCTACCACATCCAACTGTCTATGCGGTTAAAAGGGAGGTGGTGTCTGTGTCCATGCTTTTGCAGGACAAGTGGATCGCGCACCAGGACGACTTCAATCAGCTTCTGGCCGATCTCAATGACCAGCACGGGCAGCAAGGTAAAGTTGCATCACCAAGTCGCCTGCTCCACCCCTAACACTCACTTCCTGGGGGAAGTGCTGTCACCATGAGAAATTAAAGGCCTCCAAAAACTAAAAATGTCATACATTGAAATCGGAATGATGGGCGAGCAGTTTGTGGGTGGAGCACATTTGCTAAATAGTTACTAACCCTAACTAACCATTGAGCCAAACATTCACTCCCGCGAAAGAAGTTCAACATTTATACAATTAGCCCTAGTCCTGACAAACTAGCTACCCAAACACTTATACTAGCTGTACTCCCTCGCCTTAATCAACTAACCAACCGGCGATTACTACTCACCCTCCTAATCCTAACTAACTAACTCGCCAAACAGCCACTACTACTAGCCACCCCAATGTCCCTATCCTTACCCCTAAGCAGTCACAAATATCCTATTTTTGCCCATAACTAGCCACAAATACGAACCCTATAGTATTTCATCAAGCTCCCTTTTCACTTTCGTGTTCGCTTTTCATCTTTGGTGTCCAATGCGTCTTGTGATGTGGTGCTGCCTCCTGAGCATTGACCTGGCAGATTTGTCGGTGATGGAGATGTTGGAACTCTTTCGCAAAAGGAGCAATTGTCAAACATCCTAATTTGACCCATCATGACTTAAAGCTTTTGCGACTGCAGGAATTCATATTCTTGGGTCTTTCGGTAAAGTCACGTAGATAGGTTCAAAGAAAATAACAAAAAGACGACCGCTTGCGTTGCGATCGAAACGTCATAGTTTTTTTGTTATTTTTTGTTATTTTTGTTGAACATACCTACGTGACTTTACCGAAAGGCCCCAGAATATTTGACCCATCATACTATATGATTTTCAAATACGTTTTGCTGCCTGGCTGGCGTGCGGGCAAGATGGTCATGTTACCGTGCACATTTTTGCGAGATGACATCACCCATGTCTCGCAGCGTTAAGCCATTCGTGTTGTCCCGCTGACGTCCGCCGCCCCCCCCCCACCCACCGTCCGCCCCTGATGTATATCCCGAGCAAATGCGTGGACAGTGCTAGTTATCCTTTAAAACAAATTGAAAGGCAGCTGGGCAGTTCAGGTGCTAATACTGTGTCAGAGGCACTGAGCAAGCAGCTTTGAGATCCTGGTTTCGAATCCGTGTATCAAATGCCCGTGATTCAACCAGGTTCTCAAGTGTAGTTCGTTAATGTTGGCTGTGGCTGGGAATCAAACTCTTGATCGTTGGATCTGTAGCGCAGTACACTAACCACTGCCCCGTCGCTCAACCTGTCATGTCCCCAAGTGGAGAGATTTCCTTTCGGAACGATTGCAGCGAGCTGTGCATCACCTCCTGTAAGGGAGCAGCTTCAGACTATGACATTGTATATCTACTTCTGAGGTTACGTCACCAAAGCTCTTGTCCGCACAAGGTGGTGCACTCTGTTACCACACATGCCCTGCAAAAGAAGCGCTCGCCCCCACGTCAATCACGCAGAGCTTTTCTGCGAGACGCGGATCGTACGCGCTGCGAGCAAGCCCACTTATTGAGTAAGCGGACTTAGTTTTGTCACGAAAACAATTACGCAACCTTTATTATTATTTTTCTTACCACGTTATATTTTTGTTTTGCTCATATTAACCAGCTTGTGAAGCCACGTTTGGGCACAGCCATTAACGGGCATTTTTTTCCCTCCACCGTCCATTGTATGCGGTGCCCCCACAAACCACGCGGCACGGCCACCGATTGTTGCGGGACCGAGCTAGCCTTCGCCCGGCTGCACAATGGCCCATTGTGTCACAGCCATTAAATTGAGCCACGTCTCGGGAACGTGTTTCATTTCAGAGGCCACGGAACAAGTGCAGAAAGCCGCCTTCAGCCTGGAGGAGAAGTCAAAGCGATCCCGAAAGCGCGTGCATTACATGAAGTTTGCGAAAGGTGGGTTTGTCTCTCGCTCGCTGTCTCACTCGCTCGCTGTCGGCACACCTGTGGCGGAGATGTATTCAATAGAGGATTTGCTGCTTTTTTTTTTGCGTGTTGCCCGTTGACTTCCTGTTGTGCTGACTGTGTCCGTGAAGGAGACTTTGCAGTGGGCTTAGCTTCGATTTCCACTTCAGCGAGGCAGGCGTGGTCCCTGGTGGGGGTGGGCAGGGGGCGTTGAGGATTCTTGCCTGAACCGCCGAATGCACACGCGTACAACACGCACAACACGTACGCATATGTACACATATACATTCTGACACATACGTTCGTGCGCGGACGAGTACATTCACGTCTACGTTCATACGCGTATACATTCATTCGCAAATATATTATTATACGTATGCATTCATACATTTTAAAGGTACGTAAGCATGCTCCTGCTTTGTCCCATATGAAGCCAAACATTCACTTGTTAAATTTGTCAACATCCCAGCCCTTGAAACTCAGATCCTTTCATCAATGAACACAGGATATTATCACGATTTAAAAGTGTAAGGGTAAGAAATTAATAAAGGCGTTTAATGCATATGACCACTGAGTGACGGGAAGATGAAATCGCGACAATTTCCAAGTATACAACTTATAAACATTTTACCGCTAACAAATATAAACTACTTTAGGGTATAAAAGGGGCAAAGGGGTGCTCAGGGCAGGGGAACACGGCAGAGAAGAGAGCGACACTGCGGCACAGCCAGGGATGAAGCAACCGGGCCAAGCACCACCACCAACAACAGTTAATACAACAACTACATCAACAATTACTACAACAACAACTACAATTACTAAAACAACAACAATTACTACAACAACAACAATAAGGAGCCCGGGAATGCACAAACACAACTGGGCACTGTGTGCAGCTCAAAACACGACCGCAGTGAAATACGCCTGCTGTTAATGTGCTAATGACAGCTGCTGTTGCATAATAGCACGATTCTATAGTTTTTGTTCAATTAACATTTGCTACGAATGAATCTAATTATGTTAATGTTTTGAAGTCATGTTCCTTAAATAGGAATTTTCCAAACATTGCAATATAAGTCCCTCCTGAAAGAGAATCTTGGGACTCTGAAAAGTAAGGCTTTCATGGATAGGTAAATAAATAATTGTAAGTTATTTTGTATAGCTGTGTAAATATGTAATTCAAACCTATAACATGCCGCAGAGTTTTCATCGAGGGAAAATTGCTCGTAGGCGTGTGGAACCACAGACAAGCAGGAAGGCCGCCACGCGATGAGCCGGCGTCAACAATCGCCCAAGCTCTGCGGTCCTGTATATATTAAGGTGTGATCAGCCAATTAATGTTTACATGCTAGAGGAAACCGGAGCAATTGGTATATGTCATGATTTGCAATGTCTTGTATATATAATTGTCATGCTTGAGTGGCAGTGTAGCACATCGATAACACTTGTGCCTCGCACAGCCAGCAACTAGGTCGCCTTTCCATGTGGAGGTTGTGTGTACTCCCTCTGTCCTGCATGGGTTTCCTCCAAGTTCTCTGGTTTCCTCCCGTTGCTTACAAAATATAAAATCGTCCAATGTAATTGGTGTTGACAAAAACATCCAATGCGAATTTCACTGCACGTTACTCAATTGAGATTGCACATAGTAACATCCCGACCCCTACTGCTGGCAGGAGGGCTCTCCTGAAACAGTCTTGAGACTCGACGAGGCTTTTCCTTGGTAAACGAGCGTGATAATGTACGAGGTTGCCAATATATGAAGAGACAATCTTCTGCCCCGCGACAATTTGTAAACACGTAACGCCTTGACATTTTGAAGTCCGCGAATATGCAATGGATTTGTATTCTGTGCCGTAATCTTTCCAACTACTATGTGGGTGGAGGAGCAGGGAGGGGGGAATTCGCCACCCATGGACAGAATTAAATTTGGCTGAATAAGCTCTTATCAGCCCTGCGCCCACCACTGCCGCCACTACCGCCAAACGCCCTGGCTTGTCTCTCCCATCACCCTCCCCCTCCAGAATCGCTGAAGTCATCCTATGTAAAGGATCGTTTCCTTGACCTGTCATGACTTTTGTAAATCCACATTGGAGTTTCCCACTCCAAAGCGCTATAAAAAGGGCCGGGCGTCAGCCTCTTGGCAGCGGTGGAGGCGGCCCGCTTCAGAAATGGCCGGGGGGGGGGGGTGGGGGTGGAGGTTTGGGACAAGAGAAACGATCGTTGGCCTGCCATGCTTGGTGATGACGGAATATGTATATTTGTGGTATGTGAGGTGGTTACCGGTAGTGCAACGGTTAGCTCGCTGCGCTACGAACCCGCGGACCGGAGTTGCATTGCCGTTCAAGGCCAACACCAGTGACGATTAGCTAAAACGGGCCTGGGCCTCCCCTAGGTCGACTCGGCCTCAACTGAATACTTTGTGTGGTGTCTAAACATTTCCACTAGGGATACAAAGGCGGCCGGGTGTGGTGCTAGCCACCCACCCACCTCATGTGCCGTGCCGGCCTTCATTGGTGCTTGCGAACAGCACTTGCCCCAACAGCTTATGAAGGCTATATGGGGGATCTTTGTCTTACGTGAGGTGCTCACTAACAGCACTTGCGTAAAAACTCTGTTAAGGCCACCAGAGTAGCTTTGTGTTGTGTATGTGGCGTGTATGGGCAAAGTGCTGGTGTAGAGATTAGCGCACTGCTACAAACACGAGTTCGATTCCCGGCCATATCTGACATTAATAGTAATAATGTGAGTCCATACTGGGCCTCTTGTCAGCCAAGACAGCCGTAAATGAATACCTGGTACGATGTGTAACATCAGCACTGGCCAGGCATGGTGCTGTTGCCACAGCAACCTCCCTTTCGCCGTGTCAACCTTAATAGGTGCTCGCTGACCGCACTTGCATCAACTGTCTGTTAAAGGCTTTATGTGGCGAGGGAGGCAGGTGGCAGGAGCCAGGAAAGAGCCGCAGTGGTTTTGGATTGGGGGCAGAAGTCTGATTGTAGTATCGCTACGATCAGGGTGGCCTGGGTTGGGCAGGCATGTGGTCGTGTAGTACATTTACAAACTCGCCTATAAAAGCATGCGTAGTGACTTTAGAAAGTGAACCGCATGGCGCTCCCTCCCTCCGGTACTCGCCCCACCGCTCCTCCCTCCCCCACCACCTCCGCTCCAACCGCTCCCAGTCGCTGAGCGCTGACAATGGGAGTGGCGCCGAAAGTTACTAATTCTGGGAAGCGGCAGAGACGGCGGTGGGTGTGTTGTGCTTGGCGGCGCTTTCCTCGGGTAGCTCTCCTCCCCTCGTCCCCCCCCCTCCCACGGGGCCACTGGCGCGACACTCAAATCCCAGCGGGGGGGGGACCGCTATACAGAAACAATTAATTAACAAATTACGAGCGTGTGCCATCGCTGTCACCGAATCGTCCCATGGGTATTTTTTTTGCTGAAGTGACCTTTCTGATATTAAAACCAGGTAAGAGTCCACTGAGCAGTATGGCTTAATGCAGTGAATGGCTCATTTAGCAAATTAGAGGCCTCATTTACTGAAAAGTCAGTGGGGCTTGGGGAGTACAAATTTATAGAAGGGATGCTGGTTCTCAGTACTAACGAGTGTCAGCCAATTTGTACTTAATTTTTATTTCGTGACTTGCTTAGATTCCCTATACTTTGCACTCCTGTTGGGGTTTTCATTGTTTGTTGTTTTAACTTTTTGACCCACCCCTATTGGACACGTGAAAAAGAGCTTCAAAGCTCACCAGATTTTTCCGGTCTAAATAAATATTCTGATTCGGACTAATGAGTGGCGGCGAAAGGAGGGTACATTCCCGAGGATAGACGTCCACCGTGGAGATGGAACGTTGAAATCTGTTCTTGTAGGAGCTACATGGTTATTGCAACGCTTGAGTGTAAGGCTCGTCGACAACTTGGGGAGGGAGGCCCAAATCCAGCAGTGCATTAGCGGTGGCACTTCCCATGGTGCAGTTTTGTGGCAACATTGTTTTGCCTGTTATTGTAAATGGATGACTTTGAATGTATGGTTTGTTTGATACACAAAACTGCTCACGTGTCAATTGAAAATGTGTTCATTCACCAACCTTTTCCAAATGGCCTCATTTTCGCAGGGCACCACAGTGTAAAGTGCAATCTCCAACGATGAGACGAAAGTCAGTCTCGCCACTGCCACGAACCTACATCATCCACCAACCCTTGCCTCCAAAGCAATGGAACGCACACTTTCTGTTTAACATTGTTGCCGTAGTGTAAAAACAATTTGTTTTATTGTTAATCAGCTATTTCTAAATAATATTTGACTAACTGTACCAGATTCTAACCATTTTATGTAAACATAAATTCCAGCCATCCTGAGTCCACCAATGGGTAAAGGCCTTCCCTGACCATGGGGGGGGTTTGACTTAACTTTATCATGCTAGCCCCAGTGCAGGTTGGTTGAAGAGGTAGATTGCAGGGACGGTTCTCATATAATTCAGCACTGATGTTGGTTAGCCATGTCTAGGAGTCAAACTCAGTTCACAGGGTCGTAGTGAAGTGAGAAAATGCCTGTTCCACCGCCTCCACCCTAGCCCTTTTACCACCTGTAAAATTACCTTCAGATCTCACAACCAGTCGGCTCTGGCTTGCAGCGTGGCTGATAAGACACTTCAAAGTTTGAATATCAAACTAAGGGCAATTCCCTTCACCCCCCTCTCTGGCACCGCCTCCTGTGATGTCCCATTACACCCATTAAAAACCCGAGGCTCTTGTTTGCAGAGCCGGGGCTATGGTTGGTTGCTGATTAAACCAAAAGCTAGTTCAGTGTTTTAATTAATCCAGAGCTAATTCAAACAGACCCTATAATTTGGTGTCCTGTGTGTGCACAGTATACACCCTTTGAAAGGCTTAGCACTTTAGGATAAGTTATATTCTAAAAGAAACATTACCATTACGTAATGTTTGTATTTTGTGATGGCCAATGTGATTTGAGCCAGATTTAAATCTTACTAAAATGGCCGAAAACGAAATCACCTGGAGAGACGCACTGCCCGGTCTGTCTTCTGCAGGGTTGGTGATGAAGACATCGCCACGTGTTTTTTTTGTCAAAACTGTTATGGTGCATACAATGGTAAAGGCATAGCTTTCCCACCAGTTTTAATGATTCAGGTACTTTATTCATTGCCAGGTGAGAGCCATTTTGACGTGTTGGTGCGGTGGTCATTCGCGCGCTGCATTACAAACCCGGTGACCGGCCTGGTGAAGTATGGTCAAACACTCTCCATCACTCGAATGGTGTGAGGGAGGTCTTTGTCCAGCAGTGGATTATTAGAGGGCTGTAAAAAGAAAACCAAGAGAGCCCTTTAATAAAAGTGTTTTTTTTGTACAAGAGAAACATTTCAGTATATTAAATATTTATTTTTATCCATGAAAAACATCACTCAATCTTTAGACCCACATGTATACCCAGATGTCGGTTATTGTGCCACCGCCAGTGAGGCTAGCTTTGTGTTGTATTGAGACATAGCTGCATTGTAATGTGTTAAAATACGACTCTATATTGCAACAAGGTTTGTTAAGCTAGGCTTGTTTTTGTGCATTACCGGTAATCACGTGAAATAAACGTTTTTTTTATTATAATTACCTGTTTGCTGCGCATAGATAAATGTCTCGAGCAACATGTGTAAAATGTTCATCTTAACTGAGACTCGGCAGGAGCTGCCACAGTGGTGTCACGGTCAGCACACTGGACTGACTTCTCCTGGTGCGGCAGTAGAAACGATGGTGACAGTTTCTTAAATCCTTCCCAGTGCCTCGGTCCACCCAGCAGTATAAGCGGGTGCACCACAGTTAGTCGGTTGGTAGGTTGCGTGTGGTGGGGAAAAGTGTGGGCATAACACCTTTCAAGATGTCTGGACAGCGTGGAAGAATAGGCCAAATACTTCCTGGAGGGACCTCTCTAGAGCTCCCTCTGGTGAAGGCCCTTCTGCCAGCAGTGGCGTGAGTAAGGTATTACAGGACTACACCTTAACCTTCGAATATTTACCCACAAAGTGGTCAACGACAGACAAAGAAGTTCACAACCCCATGACTTACATCTCCTGGCCACTTGGTTGCGCACAAGTTGGGTTACGGGAGTTTCCCAAATCTCTACGTGATCCACCAACCCTCCCTTCTGCAGTGCTGTATCATGGACGTTTGCCACCACCGCTACACCCGCATGACTCGGCATTCACCTCCCTTTCCCCCACCACCGCCCCGCACGCCCCCCATTCATTTTGCCAGGCAAGGACCTGTCCACGCGCAGCGCTGACGACCTGGCATGCGTCTTCGGAAAGCGAGCGAAGAAATCCCACGGGGAGACGGAGCGGGACGCCCCGGCCTCTGTGCAGGAGGTGAGGCTAACCCCACGTTAACCCTTCTCCTCCTTCCGCTGCTGCTGGTGGAGGAGGAGGTGGCAGGAGGAGCGACTGACAGCGATTTTCATTCCGTTTCCACTCTGAAGCGGGTTGCCTGTGCTATTTAGCGCGGCGGACATCGACTGAATGAATGATTGAGTGGATAAATGACTAAATGAGTCCTGCGGTTGCAGCGCTTGAGCTGGTGCGGCCAATCTATGTCTCTGCCGCTCTTACTCTGTATGTTCCTCGTCACGGTACATGGGCGGGTGGGCAGTCGCGTACGTGAATTTTTGTTGTGCGCTCTGCGTTAGCCGTGGCTTTTCAGCGGTGGCTTGCGAGGGGGACTCTCGGTCCTCGGGGCTGTTGTGTTGCCACTACCTCCCGCCAGTGTTAGAACGGAACGGTGCACGCTGGTCAAGCCTCGGGGAGCCCTGACAGGCATGCGCGTGTACGTGCGCGTCTCCTTTAGTGAAACATGACCGATGGAGTAATGTGATTGTCGCGGTTTAATTGGACGAGCGCGGCGGTGGCCCCAGGAGACTGGGAGAGGGTTAAACCGCGACGGGTGACGGCACATGTCGCTTGCAAGGAAAATCCTATTAATTTGCATAATTGTGCCGAGCATTCCTACACACGGCCCTCGTTAACGTGGGCGGATCGGGGCCGCGTTCACGGGGATTAAAACACGCGGCGGTCACGTTGCTCGTATTCGGAACTAATGACATCGCCTGGCGACCTTGTGGTTCGTTGGCCCGTGCGTGTGTGTGTGAGGTCAGAAAGGCCTGTGTCAGGTTACTACGGAGGTGGCTGAACAGCTCAGGAGTGTCGGAGACACTGAGCCAGTAATCATCACTTGAGGTCCTTGGTTCAAGGCTTAGGTCTGGGTGTCCCTCTTGGTCTCTCATCGTCATCACCAACATCAGGCATTATCTATCCATTGTTGGACAGAGTCCTCCCCAAGCTGTTGCGCCAGCTCTCACGGTCTCGCGATGCAGCAATCCCTTCACTTCCTGCACACGAGCTAATTCCGTTGCCCCTTCTCTGCGGCGGTGACCATCCTCTCAGGGGTGTTTCCTACCTTGGCTTGAACTCTGGTCGTTAGTCCTTCAAAACCACATGTCCTGCCAGTGCTTTCAGGGGCATCATAATGGCCATGTCGGAGGCACTGAACTGGCAACGCTGTGAGGCCTGGGTTTGAATCCAACTTCCCACCTTGTGTGATAAAACCGGGTTCTCAAGTGTAGTGAATATATGGTCTCGGCCCAATCACAAATGACTGGGAAAAAGAAAGTCATTCTCTAAAAAAATTAATGGATTCATTCCTGCCTTACCTTGATGGATTATTATATTTGTGTTTGTATGGCGTGGTTGAAAACAATGAACTACGAGTTAAAATAGAATGTAGTAGTTCTCTTTAGTGTTTGGGTAGAAATGGCCTTAGTAAAGGACAGATCTTCATCACTCGCGCAACAACTTATCGGGGTACCATATAAAAGGCTTGCCTTTCTGAAACCAACTCCTAACCTCGCGAGCATCCTTGTCTAAACTCGTAAGCGTACCAATACTGGCGCATCGTGGGGGACGTATCCTGGTGAAAGAATTTATGTAGGCACCCTCTGTCTTCATAGTCGGCATCTAGGCCTCTCTCCCTTCTATGGGCCCTGGTGCAGATGCACCTCCTGCTTACTCAGTAGTTATGCCACTGCTTTAACTGAAACTCATAATCGCTAACAGTAAACCCTAACCATTAACCAGGTATACTCCCTCCTAACCCTCAACCCCAATCCCGGGGTTGATGGTTTCTTTGTACGTTGGAACCACCAATCAATCAATCTTTGTTTTACGGTGCAATATCACCCTCGATAAGGTGAGCATCGGTGCACGTCGCCGCAGACCGGGAGCGGTGCAGGGGCAACGTTGTGCGAGAGCGGTGCCGTCCCACCTTTGGGGTCGCGTTTTTTTTTTGCCGTCACTCGTCCAAACCTCCCTGCCGCCTGCCCACCCCCAGCCGCTGCCAAGGCCCCCACCCCCAAGCTCTCCTTGGTGACTTCCTATGGCAGAATGACAGGGCATCGTGACTGGGCCTGGCCCACCCAACTCGTGCTGGGCCACGACCCGGCGGCTTTGCTTCTGCGTGCCTTAAGCAGCGTGCTTGTTTGCATTTTCGAGCAGACTGTGTACGTTTCATTCCCGTTTGCCAAGTTGGAGAGAGAGCGATGGGCGAAGTTAAAATCTGATCTGCGGTCGACGTGGCACGTAGTTATACATTGTCCATACATTATTCATAATCGTCATTCTACATCATCCTACAAACTCATCATTGATCTATATCCATTGTCATTTTCCGTGCTCGTCCATTCATTATCATCATCCGTAATCATCAATGACCAATCGCTCATGAATTATTCATGCATCGATCCTTTGTTGATACAAGCATTGAATCATGTGCATGTGAATCAATTATTCATGATGTAAGAAAACTACATACAGATTTAATGATAATGCTTCATTTTGGCTCCTGGAGCAGAAAGAAAGCGGGACAGAGCAACCAAGAATCTGTACAAAACACGATGGCAAAAATACAAAAACAAAACTTGATTCTGGATCGTCCTGGTCAGAGACAACTTGATCATCATCTTTGTCATAGGAATGTGGAATTTCCACCTCTGACTTAGCGCCACCAACAGAGATGTCCCCTACCCATCACCACTCATTGCCTTGGTTTTCTAAATTCCTTTCGTTGACTCGTAGCATTTTTGTATATTTACATGTCAATATGTAACTAGGCGTGTGTATTATAAATTGTTGTGCTCTTTTTAAAATAGGATCATCCATTCCCAACACGGATAACAAAGTTATTATGTATACAGAACCTACAGGTCAATGTTTAGGCTGTGGTTTGTAGGCATTTGTTGATGTTGCCAAAAAGCCAGTGTGGATGTGTTTAATTACCACTGTATAATATTTATTATTTCATCAAGTTTCATACCTTGCTGAGAGTTTTTAGGGTTTTTGTAGGGTTGGGCATTTCACCGTTTAATGAGGGTGCGGGTTTATAATCCCTATCACGTATTGGCATCTTGGATTAAGTAGATAATTGTTTATAGCCCTGCCATGTGCTCTCTAATCAAAAGTGCAGTGTTTAAAATGTACCCGCTTGTAACCAACGGCAACAGTGTGTAGAGTGCGTTTCATCTGGGGATGCATTACAGTCGTAAAATACTCAAAGTAATTATGCAGGGGAGGGTGGCACAGGGGTTAGTCCTGCCCGGTGCCTGAGTTCGAATCCTGGGCCGTGGTTACTATCTTCTCATTCTTCCTGTCGCTGATGCTGATATAGAGAAACGATTATATATTTTTTACATTGAGACGGCGAAGCTAGATTATTGCATCAGGAGTAGTGCAGTGGTGCGTCGCTGTGGTGATGATTTCTTTGTATTGGGCACCATGGTGGTGAGATGTTATCTGTCTCGACTAGTATGTAGGAGGTTGTGGGTTCGATCCTGACCCTGATGCCTGTAGATTTGCAGTTTGCATGTCTCTTTCCCCATGGTCATGTGGATTTTTCTCTGGGACCTCCGGGTTTTCCCTCCAACTTTAGAATCATGCTTTTTAGAGTGTTTGGCTGCTACTATAAATTTCCACATGCTAAACCATTTCGTTGAGCTATCATTTGTGGCCAGGTCGCTTCTGACAAAGAGCTGTATAGCGCAGTGGGCCTAAAAAATTGCTTAGTTTAGTATTTGTGAATCAGACATTGAGTCGTTATATATTCCAAGGTATGTTCCTGATGACCACAAGGCCATCTATATACCCTACCTTTAATTAAAATACATTACAACCCCTTGTCAATTCACTGCTGGATGAAAGGCCTCCCCGTGCCGTGTCAGTTGTGGATGTTGTTTAACCATGCTGCACCACGCTGGTCAACAGTGTGGGATGATGAAGTGGATGGAGGGGGGGGGTCAGAACCAGTTCGGATATCACTCCGCCACTGATAATGTTTGTGCCCGGGATTCGAACTCTGGTCCACCGGGTTCATAGCACAGTCCGTTAACTACTGTTCCACCACTCCCCCCACCTACCTGTGTGTATCTGTCTATATATCTTAACCCCGATTAGTACTCTGCCTGACCTCCCTGAGTAAACGATCGTCACAAAGGTGCCATGCTTGAGCAATCTTGCCTTGCAAGGTGCCATGCTTGAGCAATCTTGCATTTGTCCATTTTTTGTGACCCTCGTGTTTGCTGCGTTTATGGGGAGGCCTGTTTTTAGGAGCTTGTGTGTGCGTGATGATGGTGGCGAATCCTGTTATCTCTCACTTGGCATCACTGCCACCGCTGTTAAATTCTCTGTTAAATTCTCTCCACGTGGTCTCCACTGCAGTTCCGGACCCAGCAGTATAGCTTCAAATCCATTTGTTGTTGTTTGTGCAAATCCTACTGCTTGTTTTGGATGTATCGCAATGTGGGGGGGAGCTCCACGTCTACATCATAATCATCAGCAGCCATGATCAATCCACTGCTAGATCAAGGACCCACCCTGCCGTCGCAACCTCTCACAGTTCTGTGATGAAGCAATCCACCTCGCCACATAAAACACGAGGTGTGATATCGTTCCGACATTACGGTGGATATCCTCTCGGATGCATTTTCCCCTCTGGCTGCCACCTTGCCATGAGTCTCATTAGCCAATCATCATCATCCCTTCTAGCGACGACGTGTTCTGCCTAAGGCCACCGACTTTTCATGATTGCCAAAACGCGACGAGGTTTTCTTTGGGACCTCAGAGAGCAGTGCACAATCCCCCCGTGTTGGAAAACAACTACATAGAAATTAATTGTAATCGATGCGTCGCTACGTGTCTTGCGGTTAGTGTTGGCCTGCACCGTACGAGTCCGTCGTGCGTCTGCGTGCCCCCTTGTGACCTCAGTCGTGACCCAGGGACTCTGCGTGTTTGCGGGATAACACGATTCTATCTCCACTCCACAACCGCGCCCCCTCCCCATGCCAAAACGGGCACGCGTCTGTTTATGTTTACGTTTGGTGGGACTGGCTCAGGCTTTCCTTTCCATTCCCGCAGTGCGGTCTCTTTTCTTTTCATGCGCTCGCTCCCTGGTCTCCCGCTCTCACCTACCCAGCCACCCACCGACCCACCCGGCCAACAAAGCGAAACTCCCCACTCTATTGACATAGCAGCCCGTGGGTAGGTGCGGTACACAGGGGTGCGCCCTGCCTGGTATGAAAGCCTCTCTAAACACTGGCTGCTGCTGTTGTTGTCGTGTGGACGTGTGACCCTCCTGCATCGTTGAAGTGAACCAAGAAACACAACTGTTGTGCTGAGATATCGTAATTCGATCGGAAATTGTAGCCGGGGCAGCTCAGAGGGGCTTGTAATTGTAGTGTCGGAGACAGCTGAATTGCTGCATTTGAATCCAGGTTCCCGCCACCCCTAATGATATTAATGTGCCTCCTTTTCCCTTGTGATGCATGTCCTACGGTTTTTTAACAGCGTCTTCAGATGCAGTTTCATTCAGACGATCTATGATAATGGTCTGTCTCTGGTAGAAAAAAAATACTCAAATTTGTTTTACTTTGCTTGACTTTTTACTTAGTATATTCTATCCCTGAGACGTATACATTGTTCGTTTTAAATTGGCAGACACCCTTTGCGTGTCAACATTGTGAAATTACTTTTAGAGATATTTTGCAGTGTTGTCCTCTGACACAGGGTGATGCACAGCAAACTGCAAGAGCGTCAAGTAAGTAGCCTTCCTTCATCTCATGGCAATAGCACACTTAGAATATAGTTCTGGGAGTGGGGGGGGTGTGGAAGGAGAGAATAGAAACTATTTTGAAACTATAAACGCAGATGAGCGTGTTGTGTTTGGCTTTGGAGTGTGGTTACGCCGCCAGTCTCATTGTCTTTCCTGTAACCCATCGCACGGATTCGTCGCCCGAGTCAAACCCCAATTATCCCAGCGCTGTGCTGTACGGTGATTAGGGAATTTGATTCGTTATCTCGGGTGGAGTAAAAAAACAGGTATTAATTTAGTGACTTACATTCACCACTTAGCGGAGAGGTCGAACTTGATTGTGTCGTCATCTCTCCGTTCCTGCCACGGCGCGAGATCTTGAAACTAAAACGAAACTGTTTTTATTTTACCAGGTAAGGCCCGCAAAGTTATACAGCTCTTTTTCAGAAGCGACCTGGCAACAAATGATAGCTCATCGAAGTGGCTTATCACGTGCAAATGTATAGCAGCCAATTACTCTTAACGCACGTTTCTAAAGGTGGAAGGAAAAACTGGAGGGCCCGGAGGATAATCCACATGACGACAGGGAGAGAGACACGCAAACTCCAATATACAGGGGTGAAAGGTCAGGATCAAAACCACAACCTCCTGCATACCAGGCGAGGTAGTTAACATCTTGCCACCGTGGCGCCCCTCCCTGCCACTCTCGTGCACACCCCTTGCCAAAGGCATATTCCTATCCATTGTATGTTTTTGAAATGTGGCTCGCATCGCCCACCGGGATATTTTAAATTGTCCAGTGGATAAAGAGTGCCCGGGCTCCGCCTATAGGCCGAATTTGCCAAATTATCAGGTCAAAATACAAATTAAATTATTACTTTCTACCTCGTTGGCATAAAGCACACACAGGCAATCAAACAACAACAACACGTTACAATTGGCAGACTGTTGGAGCATACTAGTTTCATACCTAGGATTTTAACAGCGCTGGTTGAGATCTCAGACACCCATCCAGTTTCGGTGCTGATGTGGCATTATTCTTTGCTATGCTATTCAATCAAAATTCCGCCACCAGTCTCTGCAATTTACTGTCAGCGTCTTGAGATGCAGTTGCATTCAGACGCTTTGTAAATCAGCACTGTGTTTCTTTATGATCTTCCTCCTTTACCCCACCAATGCTTACGCCAGTTTCTCTCCCGGCCACTAGGAATGCAACGTTCAACCCCTACCGTAGGAATACCGTTGTATCGTCACTTTTCCATCTTGTCGTTTGTATTGTTTCCACTTTTCTGCATCTCATTTGTACAATTGTGTTTACTCCGTTGTCCTACTTGCAACATTCGCACATCGTTTGCATGCGCACGCTGTATCAATCTGAAATAAGAAACTATTCCCACAGGCATCGGCCGAGCGTAAGGATTGATTGTAATAATTTAGTCGATTCTTCGTTTGCACGCCTGCTCTTCACTGTCGGCCTCCTACTCGGCACGTATTGACCTGACCCCTCACCTCCTACGCTCCCAGTTACTGTCGCCTACCGTCTTGCTCCTCTCGCTCCCTCCATCCTCACCACTCCACTCACCCCCACACCCCCAAGGGGTTCCCATCCGCCCCCTCCCCCTCTCTCATCTTGGCGCCCTTCAGCCCCCGCTCGCCACCCCCCCCCCTCCTCCGTCCTCCACCACGACTGCCTTGGCCTCATCTTCCTCCTCTTCACCGCGTGAGCCTTGAAATAGCCGAGGCACGACCCCTCCTTCCTATGCGAGGTCTCCGGTGCCGTTCTCATGGCCTGCCTCCCCGAGCAGGAAGCCGGGTCATGGCTGCGCTTGTTTGTGGCGTGTGATAAGCGGGGGGCGCGCGCATGTGGGGTGGGGGGGTGGAAGGAGGAACGTGCCGCGGTGGTTGTTTGTTGGTGGTTGTTGGTGGTTGGTGGAGGTGGTGGGGGCATGACCCTGTCGCGTGACCTTGTTTAAAGGGAAAGCGTACAAAAAGCTTGGGGAGAACACGACACAGTTAATGTTAAATGTTGTTTCAGCATTTTTTTTTTACTTTTTTTGAATTGACGATATAAGAATGTATAGGGGGGGCGCTGAAAATTTGGCACGTGAGTGATGGTGCAATGGCGAGATGTTATCTCTCTCGCCTGGTATACAGGTGGTCGTTTGTTCGATCCTGACCCTGATGACCCCTGTATATTTGGAGTTTGCGTGTTCTCTCTCCCCGCAATGGTCGCGTGGATTTTTCTCCAGGTCCTCTAATTGTTCCCTCCCCAACTAGAGAAACATGCATTTAAAATATTTGGATGTTACAATAAATTCCCCCATGTGTGACATAAGCCGCCTCGATGAGCTATCATGTACGTATATATGTGGAACTTCTTTCGCACCGTATGTAGCCAACTGTGAATCGAAGTCGAGCTAAGAGCTCGGTGGGTTTTTCCCTGGTGAAATAAAAGCGCAGGAGTGATTTTTTTTAATTAAACTTTCTACCAACCCAGCGACCTGGGTTTTATTCCCAAGCCACGGTCAACATCGATGACAAGCCGTAACAGAGCCTGTCTTGAGCCTGCTCTCTGGGTTGACTCGTCTGCAAACACGGCTGACCGTGGTGGTAGTGGTGGTGGTGATGGGGAGCGGTAGTGTAGTTGGTTAGCGTGCTGCGCTACAAACTCGGCAACCCGGGTTCGATTCCTGTTCACGGCCAACACCAGTGACAGTTATCTGAACTGGTCTTGGGCCTCCACTAGATCGACTCAGCCTCAAATGAGTACCTGGTGCGGTGTGTAAACATCTCTACTAGGGAGACAAAGGCGGTCGGGTGTGGTGCTGGCCACCCACCCTCTCGTGTGCCGTGTCGGCCTTCATAGGTGCTCGCTAACAGCACTTCCCCAAACAGCCTTGTTAATGTGGCTATATGGGGGATCTTTGTCTTTGATGTAGTGGAAGCAGTGGCGATGGTGGTTTTCAAAGGAGGTTTTGGGAATGGTAGAATATTTTGAAATAAAATTGATGGGGTGTTTCAGATTCTTGGCAGTGCGCTGTTTCCTGCGTAAAAGGTCAATCACAAAGTCTTACACGCATTCATACATAGGCATATGCAGTATGCATTGCCTTCGATTGAGCTGTGATCGTTCGGTTCATGTCTACCGATGGTAATCTGAAAATCATCAAATCAACTAACATTTGAAGCGGGAACCCCTTCTGCAGGGAGCGCAGAGGAAGGCTGGAGGTTGTGCTGGTGACAAGAGGGGTTGTGTTGCTTGCTTATTGAGACTGAAATACACACACACAAAAACTACTGCCGTTTAAATGTCTAGTCTTAATTCTGCCGAAGAACCATTGCCCAAAATGTTACGAAGAATCGTTAATGTCAGCAGCCATGATCTAGCCATTGCTGGATGAATGCCTTCCCCAGTCGTTGCAATCTCTCCCTATCTGTCTAACTCCTGCCCACGAGCTGATTTCATCACTCCATCGCTACAGTGGACGTAGTGTCCGCGTATTTTGACAGGACTGCAGGGATAGGCTCGCGAGTCCTCTTGCTGGACTGCCACTCGGCGGCCCAGCGGGGGTTTGCGGGTCTCACGACTGGCTGGGAACGACGGGCCGTCGGCGCGCCACCACGCCCGGCTCGTGCTCCAGTCGCTCGGTCTGAGCGCCGACTTCCCAGGGGACACGAGGGCCGCTCGTTCCCAGATGTCCCCATGGGACAGCGGTGAATTCAAGAGGAAAATAATAATCATAATAAAACTTGCGGGTGGGCTGGGGGGAGGTGAAGGGAGGAGGAGGAGGAGAAGTGGGGGGGGGGGGGTGTAGGAACAAAATAATAAATAATGAACCCACATTTCCGCAAGCATTCCCTCTACAAAAAAAAATGGGGAGACGGTGCTAGGGGAACGGGGCTGCTGGGCTAGCCAAGCTGCTGCTGCTTCATCCCCGCGTAACACGACTGCCAGCCCAGCCTCGCCAGTCCTCGCTCTCCCCCGCCCGTTCTCTCGCTCGTTCTCCCGCTCGCTCGCTCGCTCCCACTGAAGCCAAACGTGCGCTGCGCGAGAGCCGGCCATCTGTTTGCAACCCTCGCTCGGCTTCCTTCCTGTGTCCCTCGGCGCTTCCTGCCCGGCGCTTATCGCGGCCGAAAACTCGGCAACTGGGCGCCGCTTCCCAGCGCCGGCTTCGCGGGCGCTCCCGGCCTCGCGCCGCACGGCTCCGACGCCGAAAAGGTAAATCGTCGCCTGCCCGCCTACGCCGCCGCCAACGCCGCTGCCTCTGTCGCCGCAGCCTCGCTCCCCGGAGGGAATCGGCTGCTCGCTCGTGTTGGGTGGGTTGGGTTACGTGGTTTTGGGGGTGGAGCGTGGGGGTGTAGGTGGAAGTGGTGGGCAAAGGGGGAGGTTGAATGAGCGCACTTTCTCACAAAAGCACGAAATGCACGTGGCGTGTTTATATAGAGCGATACAATGGAATCGGGCTCAAAGGATCGTTCCTCTGGTCTGATAAATCGCTGGGGATTCGTTGGCGATTCTCACGCGAAGTGTCTTGGAAAGCCTGGAGAAGCGTCATGCGATGACAGGGCGATGAGTCCCGACTTCCTGTGATGCCACTTCCTGATAAAAGGAATGCATGGCTGCGAGGCAGGGCGTCGAAGATGTTTCCTTACGTTTGTCACCGATTGACCCATCGTTGACATTCGGAGTAGCCATATGAGATGAAACGTCATGTGACAACATGGCACCAGCTGCCGTGTTCTTCCACCGAGTAAAACACTGCCGATGGATAGAGGTGCCCAGGTATCTCGGTGGGATCATAATGGCCATGTCAAAGATGCTGACCTGGCACAGCTGTGAACCTGGGTTCGAATCGTAGTCTAAGCCATCTATGATTAAACTGGGTTCTCAAACCTAGCGTGTAGATGGTCTAAAACCCCATCAGCAGTGAATGCAATCTTTTCGTACAGCCCTTTTGTGTGAATCCACTGCTGGATGGATGGTTTTCCCACACCGTGCGGTTCATTGGGCTTATTTAACTGAACACCACAAGGATGGGCAGCGCGGTTTGATGAAGGCGGCGAGCGTATATCCGAGAGCACAGGAGTGCAATACAACGGTGTGTTTTTGCTGTACTGCCCTCTGCTGCCGACGACGTAGCCCCACAGCACCCTGTAATGCCTGCCATGCATGGTCGTCATCCAAGGGTTAGACAGGCACAACAAAAAACACCTTAGCTTCCGAGATGTGACAAGATCGGCCAATTCGGGGCGATTTGGTCATAGGCTGAATTGAATCACAACCTCCATATTGTGACAGTTGATCAAATCATGACAGTGGGGGGGGGGGGGAGGGGTATGGGATCGGAGGGGGGAGAAGTGGTGAATTGTTGAATGGGGTATTTATCAGGCGAGCGCAGATTACGAGTCCGAGAGGGGGAGGGAGCGCGTGAGCGCGAGCTGCCACTGAGCTATGCAGCAGCCGAAGGTTCGTGTTTGGAAAATGCCCGCTCACCGACCTCTCAAACTGCCCCACCTCCTCCCCCCCCACAGCGATCTGATTTTTTTCCTCTCTCGTGCTGCGCGGGAAGATTTGTTTCAGGAAAGGCAGCATGGGTGGTGTTGCGTATTTGGTTTTTGTTGTGATTTCAGCGGCCGCTTGCCCGCTGTATAAATCAGATAAGGTGGATTTATGGCGGCTTTTAAAAAATATTAGTTTCTTTATTGTTATTATTGACGATAGTAATTATAACAGCAACAAAAAATAGAAATAAAACAATCGAGGCAACGACATAAATGATGTAGCCTCCCCTCGTGCGACGAGCGGGGATATTCACCACGGGTGTTTTTGGAAAATGATCGCATGAGTCCGTGTTCGTAATTGTGCCAATATTTTTGACCAAGTACAGCCTCGCTGAGTCACAGGATTATTGTTCAGGAGGGTCCTGCTGCATTGGGATGTTTGGCCAATTCCACGAATGAGAGCTTTGGCTTTCTGTGGGATGAAACCGGAGAACCCGGAAAAAACACACCCACACCTACGAGGGCATAACGCACTGCCATCCTCCTGGCCACCACGCACCCCACACCCACCTACAACATCTGGCACCCCAGTAACCTCGTTTACCAGCAAGGGTCATCTCAGCCTCATCATCTTCATCTCCTTGAGCCCCTGATCTCTGCAGCTTTCTATTTGCGTTAATCTCCTGGGCCGACACATCTTACGGTTTCAAACTCCTCATCCTATCAATCTCCAGATGTATTCAACTTGCTTACCTCATCAACTGATTGGTCCCATCGACCTTGTGTTGTCAGTAGTTTCCTGGTCCCCATGGCCTCCTAATATGAACCTCCCGGTCGCCCCCACATTGCCTCCTCAACCAACTGGCGCCATCAGCCCTTTGGTGCCATCAACCTCCTTGTCCTGTCAATCTCACGGTCTCCTTATCCCGACCTCTCGCTCCTTGATATTCTTGTCCCATCGACCTCGTCGGTTTTTCCACCTGTCTTCTCGGTCTCGGTCTGCCTGACATGTTCCACCAAATGCCTGGTCTCCTTGTCCACCTTGTCCCAACCTCTGTTGACCTTTTGCTCCCTTAAGTTTTTGTTGGCTGCTCATCCTCTGAACCTTTGAGTCCCAGGAGCCTGGTCATCTTCATCACCTCGGTTTCACCACTCTCACACTCTCCCTCTCTCCCTGTCTGTCATCTGTGCTCCTCACGTTTCAGCACTGACAGATCATCAATGTTCTTTAACCCCAACTTAATGTTCTTGTTATTGTTGTTGTTGTCACCGCTGTTGTTTCCTTTTGGCTACCACTATTAATAGCTAGTGACGGCAGTGAAGATGTACTTGCGTGTAATAAAAGGGTAGGAATGCGTGTACGTTTGTACGACGCAAAGGTCAACCGCGCACATTGCGCGCGTGCTGTAGTGCGCGGAGGCCCACCCCTTCCATTTAGAGATTTAAATACACACACGCGCGCACACACACGAAATGTGCACCCGGTTATTATAGTCATGTGGCATCTCACTAAAAACTGCCAGTTTCGGACAAGAGAATTAAACATTGTGTGATAGTCATCTCAGTCAGTCAACCCATCACACCTGCGTCTGTCCTGTGACCTCCTTTCCAGCGAGCCTTCGAGACTTCACGAAGGGGTGCACATAGCCTGGTACAAGGGCCGTGGTGAGGTCACCACCTCTTTGTGGCGACCGGCGGCTGTTGTTTGTTGTGTGCTACAAACCCGTCCACCTAGGTTCGATTCCCGGTCTCGGCTAGCATCAGTGGTGAGTGATGTGAAAACTTGTCTTAGGCTTTCTTTAGGTTGACTGAGCCTTAAATATGTACCTGGTATGGTGTGTGAACAACAGCACTGGAGAGACAAAGGCGGCTGGGCGTGGTTTCAGCCCCACCACCTCCTTGCGCACAACGCCAGCTTCATGGCATATGCCCCGACGGTCTGTAAAAAAGGCTACACAGGGATCTGGGGAGACAAAGGCGGCCAGGCGTCAGTGCTGTTTACCCAACATCAGTCGATGCTCGCTAATGGTGCTTGCCCCAAAATGTTAGCGTTGTAAGTGATATAGTTTACTGGCCACGTATGCTGATATTTTTGTAGAGTAGTGTGCTCATTATAACTGCCTGTGACTGGATGGAATCTTGTCTCATGTACGGAAATTCAACGTAAACCTTGTTCAGCGAGTCAAAATATACGAAGGGTAAATATTTATCCTTTTTCTCAAGTAGGATACGCCATTTGAAATATCCATCCTACCCATTTCCCAGACAAGTTTAAACGACGTTAATAGCGCTCGTTAGAACAAAAACATTAATTTTGAACCCAGTGACTCGGACTTATCCACACTCTCAGAGCCAACCGCGACCGAGTTGATGGTAAAATCTGCGGCCGGGCACAAGCCATGGAAGGCAGGCTGCGCAACCACTCGCTTATAATGTCAGTGTCACCGATTGACCCAGCAGTCCCGAGACTTCTTCAGGAGCACGCTGCGACATTGGAACGTTCGACCAGTTCCTTTTAGACGAGCATTTTACGCCCTGCGCTAGAACGCTAGACGGCCAGGGAGAAAAACCCACCGTGCATACGCGAGGGGGAAAACACTCATAGGTCGGCACATGTGGGTTTAGAACCTACTTGCTGTACTGCCATGTTATTGACTCCCCCTGACCAGTCTGCTTGGATTTGTGAACTGCCTAAACCCGTCTTGTTTCAGAGTTTCTTAAATCTATTTGATGCACCAACCCTTGCCTCCAAATTGCTGGATTATAGGAGCCCATTTCCAAGGAGCCCGTGTTCAAATTTCTCACGTGCTGCCTGCGGAGATTTAGTCAAGGTCTCTTGGTGTTACGGGCTTATAACACAGCAACTAGCATCGCCTCTGTGAGCAGGCCTCTATGTTTCTTGGTAAAAAAACAATAATGATGCGTAGAGAAAGAGTGAGGTGGAAGAAGGGAAGGCAAAAGGTTATTTTGTACACATTAGAGTCCTCTAACCGCCACTTACCACTGAATTATCTACACTCTGCACCTCACGGTTGCCCGAGGGCACAAGACTAGCGTGCGACGAATGGGGGGGGGGGGTGGGGGGCTGTACCACAGAGCGTCATCATCGCTAGGGGGAAAGATCGCGCGCCGATTCTTCATCAGCAACACGCTTCGTGTCAAATCGGTCAGCGTGCGCCCGCCTTTATACCACACCACGGCAATTTCCGGCGATTCCGGGCATCTTCACTCACGACCTGACGGGCCGGGCAGGCTGACGGGCAAGCGGGCGGGCGAGCTGGCGGGCGAGCTGGCGGACGAGCGGGCGGACGAGCTGGCGGGCGAGCTGGCGGCGAGCGGGCGGGCGAGCCGGTGGGCGGGAGAGAGGGGGGGGGAGAGACTGCGTGGGGACCGCAGGTTTCACACGGGGCAGGGCGCTGGCACCGACCGTTCCCCACCACCGCCGCCGCGGTGGCGACGCAGCTACTGCCAGGTGTGGTGGGAACCGGCAGGTGAGCGCCGCACTGTGTCTGCGCGACGCCGCCGGGCCAGATTCCAGGAGCGACGCGCGCCCAGGCCCCGGGGGACATCATGTAGACAGCGGCCGTCCCCGCCGATGTTTTCATCACTCGTCTGTGTGTCCACCCCTCTGTCTTTCCGTTCGTCTGGGTGTCTGCTGTCCCTCTGTATATCCGCTTGTCAATCTACCTGTCCTTCTGACCATTCCATTTGTTTGTCCATCTGTCAGTTCGTCCATCCGTCAATTCTCTGGGGTTGATAGAAACGAATACCATTTTGTGAGAATTCAGCAATGGGTGTCCAATGGATATACTGGCCCCTGTCACAAGAATGTGGAATTTCAACCACTGGCCGAGGTCAACTAGTGGAGACCGGTGCCGTCCATGCTTCTTTAAGCATAGACACAGTCAAACTTGCTTGCTACGAGCTCACAAACAGTCCCGTCAGTTTATTGGAGAAATTTAGCAACTGACAGTGGTAATGATGATTGATGATGCAACTTGACGTTGATGGTCACAACAGTGTTGCAGGTCACACGAACCCACGTTTTAAAGATGGCTTGTTTGTCCCCTGTCATTAATTCACTGTCATAACCTGAAGTAAACACAAGTCTTCTATAATTATAATAATTTATCTCGATGATAACGCATTTACTGTCTACTGGCATGAGTTATGGATAATTATGGTATCGTGGTACAAACCGTGGTTGCTGTATTGATAAACTGGTAACTGCCTTAGGAATGTGGAATTTCCACCACGAGCATTGGGTTACCATTGGGGATGAGAGTACCATCCTGTACTCGTTGGAGCAAGAAGACAGCTTTGACTTCAGTTGTCGATTTGCAACAGAAATCTCAGTAATGAGCAGCCACACACCCAGAGCAGGACCCTCCTGAAAAGACTCTTGAGACTCAGTGAAACATTTCCCTGATACATTATAATTAGTATTTCATGTGGGCCAAGTGGCACACACGGGTTGAAGAGCTTGACTCGCAATCAGAAGGTCGTCGTGAGTTCAAACTCTGGTCGTGGCTCGATTCAGTCCATCGTCCCTCTAGGGTGGACAACATGAAAATCGAACTCATAATAGACTGCTGTCCTGTCCAATACATTCACTGCAACAAACATACAAAAAAAATGTATTGGCACGAGTTGATTCGCGACCCTGAATCGTGACATTTCTTGGAAGGGTGAATCCTTACACCTCGAGCTCAGTCACGTTTGAATCATCTTGGAGTTTGCAGGTGATGGATGTGGTGACACGGTCGAGAAGAGCGTTACACAACGAGCGTAGGCAAGACGTGAAAAAGTTTATTACGACGAATAAAGCATATATATAAATATATCCGGAGTTAATTCCTGAATCACATAAGCTTTGTCTGACTCATCCAATTATAACTATTCCTATTTCTGGCTCATCCAGATATTTTCTAAGAAACGACGCAAATGAAATTGGACGGAGCTATGGACATGCCACCGGTGCAGGGCAGAAGGAGGGGAGGGAGACGGAGGGTGAGATGAGAGGATGCGATGGAAAGAGATGCGAGGACAGTGGCTGTGACTGGAGAAGAGGCACCGACAAGCAGTCGTGGAAATTGTGGCTTAGAAGGATATGATTGAGGCTTTTCTGACAGGCCTATCCAATAACTGCCTGGGACGACAACTCGCCCCCTGGGGAGCAACAGAGGTGTTCATTACCTTTTCCCCACGATCAATTAGCGTTCGCACGCCTCTCAGCAGCGCTCCGTTCACACGATTGTGAAGTCTTGCCCGTCAGTGTACGTGTGCTTGCATGTGCGCGTTGTTGGCCTGTGTATAAATTAGGTTTTCTCTTTGTGCTAATATTTTTAAGGGAACGTGCCCCCAAGTGAACACTCGCATGACGTTTGTAAGTAATTGTCGTGCAAAATTAAAAATGGGCGTGCGTGAGCGCTTGTGGGTACACTGTAACTCGAGACGTCCCGTGCAGAACCGAGCTCGCCAACCAATGAACCGACCAACCCACCAACCTGTCGATAAACATCACCTTAACTCCTACCTCTGCTGCCATAAGAACAACTTGGGGGAATTAACTTGAAAAAGATATGGGGTTTTTTTTAGGTCTAAAACACGCTGCGCCACAACCGCCACCACCTGCGCGCGGCCTTCGTCACTGAAATGAGTGCCACATCACTGCGTCGTTAAGCCAAATTATTGTTTTGCGAGTGTGGTACGCAGGACAAGGCAGACCTCAAAAACGCGGCTTGCCCCGTCACTTGGCGCGGTTTAGAAGTTGCGCGGCTGCAAAGGCGACTGTAGCTGCAGGAGGCGGAGAAGGAAGCACAGCTGCCGCTGTCGATGCTGATGATACTGCTGCTCCTGCTTCTGCCGCTGCCACAGAATGAACGCCTGCGGTTGCTGTTGTGTAAACACCGACGTATAGATCGAGTCAGAAAACTTTTTTTTACGCAAGACACAGCCCAATCTTAAATCCATCTGCGGCAGATGTTTAGAAAAAAAAATAACAAAAATTCAGTCGGGCGAGAGAGTCGACCTTCAGCTCCCGTGAGACGGGACACAATGTCGTGCGTGGATTTCAGATCCCAGTGGCGCCTCTCAACTTATCCTTATCAACCGTAATGTGTTTTGTACCCGTTCCCCGTCGCTCAAATCACAGTGACGGCGTCAGCCTGTTTGCTCCCGTTTTGTTTGGATCTTGGAAGCTAAGCTGGCTTCGAACCTGGGTAGTTAGTCCTTGAATGAAACACTGTGCTTTCGATCACTTAAACTTCCTGCCCGTGTTTGTTTTTAAAATAAATGCGTGGAAGGTCAAAAAACAAATATATTCTAACCTCAATTCGTCTTCGCTGGCTGAGTGGATCAGGTGTCCGGGACTCAGAGCTGTTGCCATTGAAATCCTGAGTCTGAGTCCAGGTTTTATCTGCCCGCGATTAAACTAGGTGACTGGATGGTCTCGGACTGAAGAGAAAAAAACGATTGTCACGTAGTTTAGCATTTTCCAGCTCTGAGAATAAAAATTTTTAGTTTGTGTGATGATGAGATCTCCGTTCAAGTGACTTTGCCAGTAGTTCTTTGACATCCTCATCCGAGAGGATGTTTTCTGTCACAGAGTGATACTTTGCTAGCCATGAGATTTCCACCGATTGCTAAATTTGAGTCTTAATTTTTACAGATGTGTAAATTGCCGATTTTTGGCAAATGTATGAGTGGCCATCAAAAAAGTGGAAATTTGCCACAGTGATGCCTGTTACTTTGGGGCATACATCTGACTTCTATGAACTTTAAATTTTGGCAGTTGTAAAAAACTATATACTGAAATTTAAACTTCTTATTTGACCAGATAAGGCCCACTGAGCTATATAACTCTTTTTCAGAAGGAACCTGGCCACAAATGATAGCTCAATGTATAGCAAGCAACCAGCTACTCTAATTGCATGCTTCTAAATGTGGAGAGAAAAATTGGAGGACCTGGAGAAAATTCCACGTGACCACAGGGAGAAAATTAAAACTTCAAATATGCAGGCATCAGGGTCGGGATCGAACACACAGCCTCCTGTATAGCAGGCGAGGTAGTTAACATCTCGCCACCGTGGCACCCCCACGGTGACGAATTGTGATCAGGTGTATACCGACTCACATCCGTCGCCCATCGCCACCGACCTCCCCTTCCCTGTCCTGCAATTCGACGTATGAGATTTGATTCCAGATTTCAGTTTTTTCCATCAAATTCCACTTCCGCTGATTCCATACTGATTGAACCTATCACTGTCTCATCCACTGCAATGCTCACAAATAACTTTTTGATTTAAAGCTTTCGTGACTGCAGTAATTCATATTCTTAGCTCTTTCGGTAAAGTCACGTTGAAGGGAAACAATAAAATAATTACATATATTTTATTATTTTATTGTTTCCCTTCAACGTGACTTTACCGAAAGAGCTAAGAATATAAATAACTTTTTGTTAAGTCTAAGAGAATAATTTAGTTTTCTTTATGCTCCGCCGATCTTAATATAACATGAGTGTCTCATTTACATCTTACAATTATTTAATGTGCTCACGATTCCATATGTATGATGAACTTCTTTTGCACCGTACGTAGCGAACCATGCTAATCGGAGTTTTGGGGGGAAGGACAAAAGACTAAACGCAAAAAGCATATCCAAAGAAATGTATTTTAAATTTAGAGAGATGAGTTTTTAATTTAGAGAAATTCGTTTCCAATGCAGGGTATCTTGAGCATCGGAATCAATTTGAATCACACATATCCCACACCTCCGTTTAGCACGGCTGGCTACGTACGGTGCGAAAGAAGTTCAAGTTACATACATACACTCCTCAGCGCTAGCGAGCTGATCTCGGATGAGTCGCCTTCGAGTTACCAGAGCGCCTAACGCGCGTCGACCAGCCGCTTTCCCCCCCCCCGACCCCTGCGGTCAAGCGCATTATCTCCTCTCCATCACAGCTGCTCAAACAGCTCTTCGGCAAGACGCTCGGAGCGAGCACCGCCACTGCTTGCAGGCGCTTCGCCCGCTGCCGCCTCCTTTATCCTCCGCCACCCTCCCCCCCCCCCCCCCCCCCCCCGGGGGACACTTTTCTCGGCGACGGAGCGTTTGCGAGTGGACACGCGAGCCTCGGGGAGGGGGGGGGGGGGCAGCTATTAGCGAGGGGCGCTGTTCGGTGACGGCAATGACGGGATGGGGGGTGGAGGGCGTATCATCTCGACCGCCGCTGTGTGCGTGTTAGGCAAGCAAAATGTTCCAGGCCCCGGCCGCGGTGGCGTGAGTGACGGGCAGGTGTGGGGTTCTAAGCCGAAACGACGGTCACTCTCTGGGGGGGGGGGGGGGGGGGGGACCGTGTTTTTCTCGTTCTCACCTGGCCTCATCGTGCCGCCCTCCTCTCGCTCGCTCCTCGCACCCGTCCGCCGCCACCCGCCCCCACCAGGCTCCCCGCCCACTCGCTTGCGCCAGAGGACACCTGGCGTGGCGTTCGTGCCGGGCTGCCGTGCCACCGCTGCTGTAAAGTCCGTCGCGCGACGTCTCGGGTTACCCTGACGTCGGCAGCGCTGCTTTCTGGCTGGCCCCACCTACGGAGGAGGCACTGTGACAGACAGAATATACGCACGAACGGACGTACGTACGTGCGTAGGAAACGTACGCAAGCACAGAGATCGAGTTAAAAGTCGAAGTGTCTCGTTGCTCAGATGAGAAACGGGGTGGCAGTAATTGCATTTGCGGCACTGAGCCAGCGCTGGAAAATCCACATTTCTATGGCCAGGGGCTAGTTTACCTATAACTAACTGCTATTGATAGCTGATGAAAAATCACTTGTTTTATTGACTCCCCAAAACAATTTCTGAGCCGAGTTGACCCCCGACAAACGAATTGACCTCTCGTAACCTTCCTGATGGTGAGTGGATGGAGAGATGAACTCTACCGAGAGGGGGGGAGAGCTCGTTGAGACACGCGTCTCTTGCAAGAGAGATGTTGGAAGAAGTTTAGAAGAAAAAAACAACCTGGCACAAAGCACAGCAAGTGACATAAAAAAGAACAACAAACGAGTCACAGCGTAAAACAAGCACGGAGTGGAATTCATCTCCCTATGACTGCGCTGAGCCCGTGGTGGAAATTCCACATCCCTGCGACATTGGCCAGTTTATCCACTTGATAACCGCTGTTGGGTCTCTGTGCGGGTGAAACGCATCGAGGCCTCCCATGCGTCAGACTCCTTGATGGCTTTCTGAAGGGCCTTTTGAAGGATTCGCTTGAGTTGAATTTGTTCGATTTTTCTTTGTTGTTGCATTTTTGTGCGTGTTCGTGTAAATTAAAGGGGACCAATGAAACGACTGCAAGTGATGCAGCTCTGTGACATAATCTCCTGGGCCCGTTCTCCGAGTGGTGCACTGCTCGCTGTCCACGGTTTCCAAACGGTAAATAATGAATCTCGCGACATTCCGCCGATAGCGCGGTTGCGCAAGAAATTTTGAACAAAAATATAAAATTAGGCGGAACATCATTGACATAAAAATAAACACTCCGTTGTTTTTGGTACACACAGAAGAACAGACACAATCACGACGCATTTGACACATTCGCTTATCTAAACTCAGCCACTCGTGTGTGGTGTGTATGTGTACCTTGCCGAAGTTTAGCCTACAAGCAGGATTGACCCGTACTTTAATTTTTCCTTTAATTTACACTCATGTCACGCTTCGCCGGTGGACTTCGCATTGTTTTATCAGCTGCGCCAAAGAGCCGCCTCGAGGGTCCGACGACGGTGACCACGACGGCGACGACATGCGTCTCTACCCCCTTGCTTGTTGAAACAGTAAAAGCAGTCGCTGCCGGATCGCGTTTCTTTACACAGCCCCTGCGCCACCACCGGCTCGACAAATTGAACGTCGTCGGTGGGAGACCGAAAATTGCCGGTTAAATAAACAATTTGCTAATTTATTTTCACAAACCGTGCCCCGTCTGTTTGCAATCGCTGTAAATTTGCCGTAAAGCGCAAACATTGGACGCGGCACGAAATGCCCGCCGCCCCTCGAGCCCGCCCGCTTTTAAAGTTGACGTTGACGGCGCGTCTGCGTTGTTCCATTTCTCTCTTGCTTTTACTTCTAGGTATGTTGTTTTTATTTATTTTATAAACGCTTCCCGCGCGTGGTCATTTTAGGTGGCGGGTGTTGGGGGGGGGGAGGAGCAGGCTGGTTAAAGACGGCCGCTAAAGCCGGTGTAGTGTTTCAGGCCTGCCCGCCGCAGTATCACTCGTACATCACCCTCTGCATTGTTGCGCGACCAAATGTCTCAAGTGGAGATTATATATTTGCCCTTTTCGTCTTATTTAGAGCATCGCTCTCCCGCCTCTTGCCCAAACACAGAGATCCCCCAACCCGTTCCCCCCTATCAGCCCCAGATAAAATTTCTGGAGCGAGTGCTGTCAGCGAGCGCCTATTAAGGCCGGTGCAGCACGCACGGTGGTGGGGGCGATGTATGGGACGGAAGGAGAGTGCGTGGCAACACAGACCTACGGGTCGTACTGCGTCTCACCGCTGCTGATGTCGGTTGTAGCCACTGCACCTGATAATGTTAGAGCCGAGTCGACCTAGGGGATGCTCACGGGACTCCACTGCTGAGTAAATGTGAGATTATGAAACATTTGGTGGTGATTTTCCCTTATCAACCCGTGCTGACCAGCGTGGTGAAGTGTGGTCAGATAACCCTCGCTACCGGCATGGCGTTGAGAGGCCCTCGTCCAGCTGATTTGTCGCGTTGTCGGCAAAGGAGAAATTGCCGCGTTTTTTTGCGAAAATCAAACAAAATAAACTCCTTTAAAAAAGTTTTTTTTTAAACCAACGGTTCTATTAACAACTTCGTTTAACTCACGGTCTTCGAGACGTACGTCAATGGCGCCTGAGACACGCGGAGCCTGCTTTTTGTGCGAGCCGATTCCACAGTTTTAGGGACCGTGGCGTTTTTGACCTACACACAAATGTATATAAATAATAAGGCGTCTATACAAAATGTAAATTGTTTTAAAGTAGCGATTTAATGTATTAATTAATTGCTTTTGATACAGGCATGCATTGTCACCGGATCTGAGTACGTGCGCAAAATGTGGAATTGATTGGACAACGGGAAGTGAACGAAATTTTGATTACAAGATTTGACCACGACAAACAGAGGAATCAAATTTTGATTTAAAGCTTTCGTGACTGCAGAGATTCATATTCTTGGTTATTTCGGTAAGTCACGTAGAAGGGAAACAAAATAATAGAAATATAAAACAATAAAATTATCACGACGTTTCGACTGCAACACAAGCAATCATCATCAGGTGTGAAAACCACAACAAGAAAATTTGAAAAAAGTGGCGGTTTTTTTATATAAATTCCATACACCCAGCCATCAGATTTACCATGGAAGTCGAAAAAGATGGCAAGCTACCTTTTTTGGATATCCTAATTAAAAAGAGACCTGATGGTTCAATGAGCCACTTTGTCTACAGGAAAGCTACCCATACGGATTCTTACCTGAAACCGGATTCCCACCACCATCCATCCCAGAAGAATTCCCTCATCAAGACTCTGCAACATAGAGCCCAATGCATATCCGACCAGGAACACATAGCTAGTGAACTCAAAAACGTACACCAAGCTCTTAAGGCTAATGGTTATTCCGACTACACAATCCGCAAAGCTATCACTCCAACCATAAAGAAGGACCCTCTTGAGGATCCTTTCAAAACCATAACTTTATCCTACATTGCGGGGATCACAAAAATATCTCCAAAATCTTGAATAAACACAAGATCCAGGTCCGATTCAACACATTACATAAAATCCGTGATCTGGTTCCATCTGTAAAAGATGTGATTCCGGACATACAGTACCCTGGCGTCTACAAACTAAGTTGCCTCTGTGGTAGTAGTTACATTGGAGAAACCAAACGACATGTCTCGGACCGCATTCGTGAACACAAAGCAGACCTGAAACACGGTAGGACCAACACCTCGGCCGTGGCAGATCACTTATAATTCAGTAGGCTCACATGACATTGACTTCTCCAAGAAAGAGGTTCTTTGCAAGCCATCTGGCTATCATGAGAGATTCGTTCATGAGGCTATCCACATATACAAACACAGACAATTTTAACCGAGAAGATGGATTCTGGCTTAGCAATCATTGGAAGTATTTGATAAACCATTTCGGGTCTTAATTGATTGATCACGCTTAAGGTGGCTTTCAGACCGCATCCATTATTTTTCGTCCCCCCCTTCCTCTTTTCTGAACATAGATGGACTCGTCCATCTGAACAAACTGTCAAATCGCTCTCCGTGGTGCTAACGTTAAAAAAAACGCCACTTTTTTCAAATTTTCTTGTTCTGGTTTTCACACCTGATGATGATTGCTTGTGTTGCAGTCGAAACGTCGTGAGAATTTTATTGTTTTATATTTGTATTATTTTATTGTTTCCCTTCTACGTGACTTTACCGAAAGAACCAAGAATACAGAGGAATCAAGTTAAGTAAAACCGTTGAAAAAGAACACTTGCAATACACGTGCATCGGACCCTAATCGTACCTGTATGTTACAAACATGTACGTATGTGCATGTGTGTGGGGAGCCAGTGGTGCAGTGGTTAGCCCACTGTGCTGCACACCAGACGACTTGAGTTCTTCCGGGCCACGGCTAACATCAGTGGCGAGTAATATCTGAACTGGTGCTGGGCATTCGCTATGTAGACGGAGCCTTAAATGAGTACCTGGTGCAGGATGTAAACATCAGCACTGGGGATACAAACATGGCCAGGCATATTGTATTGGCTCTCCCTAACAGCACTTATCTCCCCAAAAGTCTATACATCTGTATGGGTTATCTTTGTTTTTTTTTTCTGTGTGTTTAACATGTTTAGCTTTCTGTCCCCTGCCTTCTCTCTACCCCCCCACCTCAACTTCTTCCTCGCGATTGTCCCAAGCTTAACGCAGTCACTCCTCACAATATCGCTCTCGCCCCTCATTTTGAGACGTTAATTGTGGCCTTGTCACTCCGCCTCCACTAATGCCGGCCCCGGCAGCGCACGCAGCTCTCCGCGAGTGACCGTGAACATGACACCGGCGAGCGGACGAGCGAGCGAGTGAGTTAGTGAGCGGGTGAGCGAGTGAGTGACGGTGATAGAGGGCTGCGGCGGTGGCGCTCCTGTTGGGTGATGGGCCGGATTATCCGCTGACGGAACGAGGCAGGAGAGGGCTCTAAGCCGACTCGGGCGGGACAACTTTTGGCACGTTGAGCCGTGCGGTGCTCACTTGTGCCGGCACCGCCGCTTACTGTGTGCAGCCGGTGTCAAAATAATGTCCCTCGTGCGTGCGTGCTTTTGCGTGTGTGTCCAAGTACAATCGGAGATAGCGGTGACCCGCTTTGTAGCACACTACATGACCCGAGTTCAATTCCCACTCGTGGCCAACATCGATGACAAACATCTAAACCGTTCCTTGGTCTCCCCGAGGTCGACTCGCCCTTAATTGAGTACCTGGTTGCGGTGTGTTAGCATCACCCCCAGGGAGACAAAGGTGGCTCCAGCATACACCTCATGTGCCGTGTTGGATTTATAGGAGCTCGCTAACTTCCCTTCGCTATCGGGGTGTCTTTGTATAGCTATGGAAAGCAGAAACTAGTGGTTGGTACACTGCACGACCAACCTCGCCACCCGAGTTCGATTGTCAGCCACGGCTAACATCATTGGCGAGCGATAATTATCCAAACAGTACCTGTGTTGGCTCAAGCCCTAAATAAGCACCTGGTTCGATGTATGAACATCAGACCTGGGAAAACAAAGGCGGCTGAGTATGGGGTGCCGCTGTGGCAAGATGTTAACTACCTCGCCTGGTATACAGGAGATCGTGGGTTCCATACCAACCCTGACGCCTGCTGTATATTTTGAGTTTCCATGTTCTCCCCATCGTCGTTGCGCGGATTTTTCTCCGGATCCTCCGGATTTTCCGTCCATAATTAGAAACTTGTGTTTGGAGTATTTGGCTGCTGCTATAAATTTCCACGTGAAAATCCACGTCGTTGAGCTCTCATTTATGGCCAGGTCGCTTCTGAATAAGAGCTATATAGCGCAGTGGGCCTTACCTGGTAAAATAGAAAGTTTAGTTTAGCACCGGCTGCATCACCTTGTGTGCCATGCTAGCGTTACTAAGAGCTCGCTTAACACCATTTGGTACTCTGGGTTACCAAGTCTGAGTGGAATCTTTGTATGGGTGTGCACACAAGTGATTGTCACAGTGAGAAATGTAGCATCTCTTCGTGTCAGAGAACGGCTCTGGAAGATGTCACGCAGGGAGGAAGTCACTCCAATTGACCTGTTATCCGCACTCTACGGCGAGCCCTTTCATGTCCCTCACTGCGTGTCAATCAAATGAAAACATATTGCTCCCAGTGCAATAGAGTTTACATTCATGTAGCAGCGTCTAAATGTTACAATAAATAAATAACCTTCAGCTCTACCCACGTCAAAACGAAATGGGGTCTTAAGTTAATGTCAGACGTACGGCCTTTGTGACCAATATTATTCGTGCTACAGTTTCGTGCGTTGGATCGCGTAAACGTGAATGTGTGTTAAACCCGTCTCATTGACTTGAACAAGGACAGTACAGTCTCAGCTGCACAAAGTTCGAGGGGAAGGTGATTCCAGACAACAGGAACAGAAGCCGAGAAGGAGGGACCATGAAATGAAGGACGGCAGTGGGCTTTGAAGGGAAGCCTTCATAGCTGGAGCGGAGATATTGTGCCGGAGAGTGAAGTGAGATGAGGGAGCAATGGTCGGCATTCACCATCTAACCGTCTGTCTCTCTCCTAGAATATGCGTAATGATGTCATCAGACATGTGTTTAGTTTTGCTGTCGGCATCGCGTCAGATGTGTCCTTTCCAAACTCTCACGGAGCAGTGCATCGCCCTGTTTAGTCGGGAACAGCCCATGGAAGGAGATATCACAGAACTACTCCTGAGCTCTCTTGAAGCGACCTCTGATTCACATTCGGGGCGTTGCACCTTTCCACGTCCCCTGCAGCAGACAAATCTGTTGCATAGGAGTCATTGCTGATATTTATTTTAATACCTAAAAGAGTTTAAATTTAGCCAAATAAAAATGTAAAGCCACTATATAATGTAGTGGGTTTTCTTGTGCAGTCTAGATCAGGCTGAGACCATCGGCTTGCTACGCTTGACAACTCGCTAAACTCAGCCTGTGCTGAGTCTGTGCATCTTGATGTAGACCTGCGTTTCTCTGCAATTATATGGGTATTCTGTGTGAGTCTTTATGTTAGGCCATGAGTCTCTGTGTAGTATGTGAGTGTCTTGAGTTTATGCGTCTCTCTGTAAGTCATTGGTAAATTGGCGGAAACCATCAGTGCTCGCTATACATTACATTATCCTTTAATCATGGTCGGATGAGACCCGGTTTCAAACCTAGGATTTCAGCTGCACTTGCTCCGTGAATCTGGCACGCAAGGACACCACCACTAGCCCCCCGAGCTATTGCGGCACCTCTCCTCCCTCCTCAATTCCCATCACAATAAAGAGACACCGAACTTGCCACGGTTCTCACGGTCACCGCAGCCATATGGGGGGGGGAGAGAGAGAGATGATGTAAGGGCGCTGATGCCCCCCGCCCCCCACCGCCGACCGTTTCTCCCCGAGCCCTCGCTACGTCTCCCCACAGGGGTCGAGTGGCTCTTGACAGCCACAGGAGCGAAGGGAACTCAAGCGAACAAGCTCCAGGGGTAATTCCCCCCTCGAGGGAGAGATTCTCAAGGTGAATCTCGCTTCGCCGCCGCCGAGAGCCGCTGGAGCCGGTGCTGTGACTCATGCTCCCAGAAATAGCCGGCGCTGGACGACGATGAGGTGGGAGGTTGGAGGGGAGGGTGGGTGGAACCCCCACCCGCCTCGCCTGGCTAACACTAACCCATGGTCCCCCCCACCAACCACCCACGCCATGTGCAGCCAGCCCCGCGCCGAACGGCTGGCGCTAGCGTTCAGACTCGTTTCCTCCCCAGGGCTGGCGGTGGCTCCTGCATTCTTTGCGACGACGGGTCCCCTCCTTGTCCCATAAAATAAATGTTTAGAAGCAGGGTGGGGTGATGCTTGTGTGTGGGGGGGTGGAGGGGGGGGGCAGCTGGGGGAGTTGGAGGGGGGTGAGGAGAGGTGATGTGTGCGGTTAGGACCAGAGCGTGGTTGAGCTTAGTTGGCAACACCGGCTCTGATTGTCCCTCCTTTTTTATGCGAGCAAATCGCCCCCAATGCACCCAATGCCCTCGAATATCGGCAGCTGACGAAGGGCTAAATCCGATTAATGCTTAAGTATGCACACTATTGCGCCAGTAGTTTAGGGTTAGGTTAGTTTTTTTATGGTTATTACTATAGTTCGTGTTGAGGGTAGGGTTGTAGTTATTATTGTTGCTCGGGTTAGTGTTTGGGTGAGGATGAGTGCACGTTTATGGGTAAGGTTTGGGTTATTGCTTTCACTTGGGTTAACATCAGCTTGTGTTAGGGATGGCGTCCATATGTACAGTGAGGGAAAAAAAGTATTTGATCCCCTGCTGATTTTGTACGTTTTCCCACTGACAAAGAAATGATCAGTCTATAATTTTAATGGTAAGTTTATTTGAACAGTGAGAGACAGAATAACAACAAAATCCGGAAAAACACATGTCAAAAATGTTATAAATTGATTGGCATTTTAATGAGGGAAATAAGTATTTGACCCCTTTGCAAAACATGACTTAGTACTTGGTGGCAAAACCCTTGTTGGCAATCACAGAGGTCAGACGTTTCTTGTAGTTGGCCACCAGGTTTGCACACATCTCAGGAGGGATTTTGTCCCACTCCTCGTTGCAGATCTTCTCCAAGTCATTAAGGCTTCGAGGCTGATGTTTGGCAACTCGAACCTTCAGCTCTCTCCACAGATTTTCTATGGGATTAAGGTCTGGAGACTGGCTAGGCCACTCCAGGACCTTAATGTACTTCTTCTTGAGCCACTCCTTTGTTGCTTTGGCCGTGTGTTTTGGGTCATTGTCATGCTGGAATACCCATCCACGACCCATGTTTAATGCCCTGGCTGAGGGAAGGAGGTTTTCACCCAAGATTTGATGGTACATGGCCCAGTCCATCGTCCCTTTGATGCGGTGAAGTTGTCCTGTCCCCTTAGCAGAAAAACACCTCCAAAGCATAATGTTTCCACCTCCATGTTAGACGGTGGGGATGGTGTTCTTGGGGTCATAGGCAGCATTCCTCCTCCTCCAAACACGGCGAGTTGAGTTGATGCCAAAGAGCTCCATTTTGGTCGCATCTGACCACAACACTTTCACCCAGTTGTCCTCTGAATCATTCAGATGTTCATTGGCAAACTTCAGACGGGCATGTAATTGTTTTCTTGGTGACTATGGTCCCAGCTGCCTTGAGATCATTGACAAGATCCTCCCGTGTAGTGCTGAGCTGATTCCTCACCGTTCTCATGGTCATTGCAACTCCAGGAGGTGAGATCTTGCATGGAGCCCCAGGCCGAGGGAGATTGACAGTTCTTTATGTTTCTTCCATATGCGAATAATCGCACCAACTGTTGTCACCTTCTCACCAAGCTGCTTGGCAATGGTCTTGTAGCCCATTCCAGCCTTGTGTAGGTCTACAATCTTGTCCCTGACATCCTTGGAGAGCTCTTTGGTCTTGACCATGGTGGAGAGTTTGGAATCTGATTGATTGAATGATTGCTTCTGTGGACAGGTGTCTTTTATACAGGTAACAAACTGAGATTAGAAGCACTCCCTTTAAGAGTGTGCTCCTAATCTCAGCTCATTAACTGTATAAAAGACACCTGGGAGCCAGAAATCTTTCTGATTGAGAGGGGGTCAAATACTTATTTCCCTCATTAAAATGCTAATCAATTTATAACATTTTTGACATGCGTTTTTCTGGATGTTGTTATTCTGTCTCTCACTGTTCAAATAAACCTACCATTAAAATTATAGATTGATCATTTCTTTGTCAGTGGGCAAATGTACAAAATCAGCAAGGGATCAAATACTTTTTTCCCTCACTAGGTCAGGGCGAGAGTGATATCTTGAGTTAATATCAGTGTTCGCGATATCATTTAAGTAAAGTTTTGTATCGGGGTTAGTGTTAGCGTTAGGGTATGGTTGTAGCTAGCTTCAGTATCAGTGTTGGCGTTATGGGGCTATTGTTGTAGCTGGTGTCATTATCAGCTCGAGGATCAGGTATCGGCGTGAGCGTGCAGGCGAGCGTGTTCAGGCGGGCGCGTGCTGCACACGTGTCACCCCCCCCCCCCTGCTACACACTCGTGACATAATGCAGAACACAAAGGCGCACGCACGGGCATGGGTGACTCACGCGTGTCCCGGGGAGGACTTCCTCGCCATGCCACTTCCTTCCAGCGATTAGGCTACGATTTGCTCGCGGGCCATTGAGAGAGCGAGGTCGGCAGCGCAAGGACCAGCGGGCCAGGTGCGAGGCTCCACTCTTAATGGGGGAACCCCTCCCCCTCCACAACCCTCACCGATCTCCCTCTCCAGCCTTTCCTTCCGGAGGTGTTTGTGTTGGTGAACAGCACCTGTGGAGCTGTTCACCAGCGAAAGGGCTTTTCCTGGGTTTCTTCAAACTTAATGAAAACGGTACATCGACAAAGCCCACGGCCAAATCTCCCTGGAACGCAGCGAATCTCATCAGATGCTAAGCAAATTTGGGCCTGGATAGTGCCTGCATGGGAAATCAAGACGGACGCCAGGGTTTATCGTGGGTGGCTGCGGGGCTGTCATTTGTTGGGCAGCAGAGGGCAGTGCAGCAATCTCCACAGTCGTACTCTACCTTTATTCTCCCACGCTACCTTCTTCAACCTGCACTGACCGGCATGGCGAAGAATGGCCAGATAACCACCAGGTGTGGGAAGGCCCTTATGGTGCTGTATAGACGTGTCCTTGGCCTATACAACAATATCGCAAAGGCCGGGTCGTTAGGCTCACCTCACCGTTTCTCGTGCGCGGCTTCCCCAAATCAGCCTTTGCGGTGGCATCGAATTCTCACTAAATCCGTGCCAAATTCACCAGAAACTCGGCGGCACGATGCCTGGAAGAAGCGTCATTTCTTTTTCGACGGAAGAATAACAATTCAATTTTTAAAAAACGAAGTCAGTCGGTGGATGGTGGGGGGGGGGGGTGATAGGGAGGGGTTGTGCCGCAGCGATGGTGAGGTATTTGGTAGCTTGTCGTGGGGGTGGGTAGAGTAGTAGCGGCACAGGGTCACAGGAAAACCCCAGGAAATTTGCGGTGTCGTGGCTTCACCCGCTAATGACTTCTGGTCAGCGCGCGGAAGTGTTTTGAAGTGTCGCCCTTAATGGGGCCTGTCATCATTTTTATGTTTGCCCAAGATCCCCGGCCGCCACCCCCCCCCACCCCCCCCACCCACCGCCGTCGCCGGCCCGGTTTGGCTGGGTAGATAGAGGATGGGGCTAGCGCTGGGCGCAGGGGCATCCTGTGTTTTGCTTGCTCAGGTCCGTGTCGATGCCGCGCCAGGCTCCGCGGACGGCATCGTGCCCAGCGGCGAGGACAGCGCGCCTCCGCCTCCCGCCTCCGTCTGTCGTCGAGCGGCGGTGCCGTGCAGTGTTTACTCTGTGTCGCTCGGGTCGCCCCGTCTCCTACCTCGCATGCACTCGCGCCGCTGCTCCTCTGCTGCTTGGGAGGTGTTCAATGTGAGCGAGTCGCGACACGTGCCTCTGTGTTCTTTCGCATTCGTGTCTATCCGTCACGAACCTTTGGTTGATGGGGCCTCCGTCGTGTCCGCGGTGGTCGTCGGTTCGCCGCAGTGGATGGATAATGAGGCGTGCGATCTCCGCTTTCACTTTTTTTTTTTGCCTTGTCCGAACGCGCGGTGTTGTGCGGTCTCTGCTATTTGCACCAAGCACCTGTTGCTTTGCTGCTCGCTTTTGGCAGTGAGGCAGTGCTTGCCGAGCTGTTGGTTATCTCCATAAAAAAAATTGTCTTCCTCTCCCGGTCAAACTACTTACCATTTTTTTTAAAAAACGGGAATTTTTTTCTGTTTTCGTGTACTGTTCATCCTCGCACTACTGTTTGGTTCCCGGGTTCTACAGGGAATGATGGACACACAAACAATAGGAATATACTTTTTATTTTGCTACCTTGACCCAAGCTGCCCTGCGTGGGCAGAGAAACGTCTCCTTTATCCCCACTTTGTGGTGGAGGGCGTGTGGGTGGGTGGGTGGGTGTGTTATTGCCGGTCTGTGTATTTGCGCGTGAGCTTTTGGGAGGCTACTCGGCAAGGCGGCGCACCGAGACACCCGCTGACATGACGTAGCCAACAATGCCCGCGCGCGTCAGACTCGACAAATCGTCGCTGCAGAGCGCTTTTAGCGCTGGCGCACGTGCGGGCACTCAACGACGGCGACGCGAGGATCGGGAGGGGGGGCGCGGGGCGCTGGCGGGGTCGGTGGATCACGCACGGATGCGCAAAGGATTGGAGTCGTCATCATCGTGCATGTGCGTGGCATCTGCCTGCAGGGCTACTAGGTCAGCTTAAGGTGGCAGGACAGCAAGTAGGTTGTGACCCACCTGCGCGGAATGTTCAAGTGTGGGGTTCTACCCTGGGCACTCTCCCACACGCAAAAATTGTAATTGAAAGTAAATTAAAAAAAAGTCATGGAGGTAGACTGCGTACGTGCCAACGAGCACCGTCCGTGCGCTCGCCATATCTCTGAAGCCATCAGCTGCATGGTTTCTCCTTTCCGATTCACGATCACCGCTGCTCGCCAAGTCTGGGACGTTGTTGTTGTTTCGGTCGTGGGGCAGAGAAAGTAGTTTTTGTGGTGGCTACACAAACTTGGCTCCTGCCCTCCCGCCTTGGCTGTATTATTATTATTATTCTCGTGCAACAGTCTAAACATGGGGGGCCCGACCCGGCCTGTTAATGATTTGGTTTCCGGGCGGCTGTTCCCCCATCAGAGTGGGCATGATGTGACACCGCCCCTTCTGGGGTCGCCTGGATTCCTGCCCAATGCTACCTGTCGTCAGGCCTGCCCTCCCGCTATCCTCGCTGACCCTGGGCCAAGGGTGACGAGGTAACGGTCGTGCAACGCTGAGGTGACCAGGTGGCCAGGTGGCTCGGATGATTGAGACGACAGCGATGAGATGTGTGGAACCACGGAGGTTCCGAGGATGGGCGTGTCTGTCAAGAGCTTTAAACGGCAGTGTCAGACGTAATCAAGGCAGCACCAAATGAGATCTTTGGTTTGGGTTCTGGGGCTGGGTTTGTCTCGCTCTTTTCAAGAGGGTCCTAAGTTTTTAAGGTGTGTGTGTGTCTTTCAGAGGATTTTAGTGACGATATCAGTCACGGATCCTGGGTTCCAGCTAATCGGGCTGGTAAAATACCAAGTTAATGTGGAGTGACGAGGATCTTGGACAAGGTGTCGATTTTGGCATGACAATTATCATTGCGATTGATGACAACGATGATGAAGATGTTGATGATTATTGATAACAGCTCTCCCTAGGGTTATCTGAATCGTGTTCAGTCGCTCATGTGTCTGCAGCGCTACTCTGGCTGAATGTAGGGTCCTGTTGATAGCCTCGACCCTGTCACAGGAATGTGTAATTTCCGGCACTGGCTCAGAGCTATACACGGAAGATAAGCACCACCGCAATGCTCATTTGAGCGAAATCTCTTTTACTTGAGTGGATACTCAACTCAAATGTTTACTTTTGATTTAAAGCTTTCGTGACTGCACTGATTCATATTCTTGGTTCTTTCGGTAAAGTCACATTGAAGAGAAACAATAAAATAATAAAATATATATAACACAATAAAATTTTCTTGTTTTATATATATTTTATTAATTGATTGTTTCCCTTCAATGTGACTTTACCGAAGGA
The DNA here is from genome assembly GCF_048934315.1 of Petromyzon marinus. NCBI lineage: Eukaryota > Metazoa > Chordata > Hyperoartia > Petromyzontiformes > Petromyzontidae > Petromyzon > Petromyzon marinus. Next base: position 9,241,699 of record NC_133669.1, read on the forward strand.
ACCAAGAATATCAAATGTTTACTGTTCACCACAACGTTTCAACGTGTGAACTTTGAAGTTCTGTCTTTTCGAATGTGGTTTGAATGTGTGGGTGGGTGCCTTCTCTTGTGTACATTTTTGTGGGTACCTGTGTTTGTGTTGTCTGTTTTTAAGTGTATGTGTGTTTGTGCATGTTAGTAGGTGAATTTACGTGTGAATCACTGTCTTTGCTGGTGTCTGTGTGTTTGTCTATAGACGTGTCTGTGTGTGTGTGTATTGTTGTGTGCGTGCGAATGTGTTCACGTGTAGTGTGTCCATATCCTTGTGTGTGCCCGTCTGTTTTGTGTGAATGTCGGCGTGGTGCTGGCCACCCACCCCCTCGTGTGCTGTGTCGGCCTTCGTAGCTGCTGCTCGCGAACGGCACTTGCCCGAATAGTCTGGTAAAGGCTGTATGGGGGATCTTTATCTTCGTGTCTGTGGTAATACATGTGTGTGCTCGTGTGTGCCTGTGCATTTGCGTGTTGGTGGAGGACGGTGGCTCAGCGGTTCACGCAATCCGCCATGAACCCAGTGACCTTCTTTCGATTTCCCCACCATGGATAACATGAGTGGAATACGATATCGGAACCGATCCTGAGCCTCTCGTCGATGAACTTGGCCGCGTATGAGCACTCTGCAGAGCAGAAACGTCAGAACTTGGTGGGGGAGACAAAGGCGGCTGGGCGCAGTGGAGGCTGCACCACCACCCCCTCGAACACCCCCATTCCAACTTTAACAGATGCTCGCGAACTGCATCAACCCCAACGGCTTATCCGACTTCACAACTGGTGTGTGTGTGTGTGTGTGTTTATTTACGTGCGAGTATGCTTATGTGTTTGTGTGCGCTCGTGTCTGTACTTGGTATTGAGCTGAACATTTGTCAGGGCAAGACGCCCTTGCGCTGAGCCCGAGATGAATTCTTCTCGGCTCAAATGTAGAAACGCAATACTTGACGTGCAGATGACAGTGGTGGTATTAAGTCCAGTGTTTATCCTTTATATAAACCCCCCCCCCCCCCCCCGAGAAATCAGGCTGCGCTGTGTCAGCGCGCCCGGCTCGCAGTCATGAGTTCCAAGTCCCGATGCTGCTGGGGTCCGACTTAACCCATCAATGCCATCATCGTCATCGCCATGGTCATCGTAGTCACAGTCAATCACTGTCGTTGTTGGCAGCAGGGTGGCACGTTATGAAGGAACCTGGGTTCATTCGCTTCTAAACCTGTGTGCACCTTTTCTCAGTGGAGTTTGTACTTTCTCCCCTTTTTCTGCATTCGTTTCTTCTGGGTTCTCCAGTGTTCTCCCATAGCTAATTAAAAAAACACACACACACATGCGATATAACTGGTGTTGACCATACATCCCCAATGTTGAAAGAAAAAAAGTGAAAATTACTCAAGTGGGATTAGCACGGTTGGCAGGAACCTGAAAAAAAGAGACTTGAGAGTTAGTGACGCTTTCCTGTGTAAACAATTTTATAACGCGTTAAACTGCATTTTATAATAATTATAACTGCCTTGGTTATCATGTATTGTCATCCCCATAGATGATTAATTTTATTGTTGAAATCAGCATCATCATCCATCCACCCATCTTTAATATGATTTGTTTATTGTCATCATCATAATTGTCATAATTGTGGTCGTCATCATTATTAATCATCATCAGTGTTACAATTATCATTGTCATCATACATGTCATCATTGTATTTGCCATCATTACCACCCATCATCATAGTTTTTGTTATTTTATTCGCTAACATCATCTTCATGACCACCATCACCACAATAAAACTATTCATCCCTCACCACGTCCAGGTCATGCTTTGTCCGTAAATCATCATCATCATCATCTTGAGTCGTCATTCCTCCGTGGTCAAGATAATTAGCGCCGCTCAGATGGAGATTAACCGGTGACCATGGTCTGGAGAAAACCCTGCCCTACCCGTTGCAATATGGAACTTCCATTGTTGTCTTAGGCCTACCATTGTGGCTAGACACTGACCAATGCTCATTTCTAAGGGGAGGAGACTCTTTTGGGTCAGATTTTTTTTGTCTTTCCATAACGGCCACGACGACACGTCGCATCGCCTCGACAATTTATGATCCCATTGTTGGTGGCGGTTTAGACATTGATTGGCTCCCGTCTAAAAAAAATTTGACGAAACCCAAAGTCCGTCAGGACGAGAATCCGGCGAATCTGTGCTTTTGACTTTGACCTCGGAAGCTCTCTGCACAGCTGTCGCCCCTACAAAGTGATTTTTTTTGCGGGAACAACGGCATATTTACGATTTAACCGAAGCCCACGGTAGACAGATCGATGGATCTGATAGGTCGTACTAGATCTGTCATGACAGCACAGTGCGCTAGCCCACTGTGCCACCGCTCCACCCCCAAGAAAGACTCAGAAAGATTCGGGCTTTACGTGCACAGGGGTGAAGCACGCAGCCACCTACAACTACAAGCTCGCACTTGACGCGCCGCCACTTGACATCACAACAACAAGGAAGATCTGACAAGTGCCGACGATCGATTCTTAAGGCTGTCGGAATGAGTGGAAATGATGTCACCCAGATCTGCTGATCCCGAGTGTCCTAATGTCTCTTAATGCGGTGGATAATTACACGGTCTGTGCCCGCTGTCTTCCCCCCCCGCCCCCATCAGGGAGGGAGAAGCTTTCCAAGTAAGAGGCCAGGTTGGTGGCTAGGGCTGGGTGCTGGCGGGGGGGGGGGGTCGATGGGGAGAGAGGGGTGGAGGGGTGTGCGGTGACAGGGCCAGTGGCAGTGCCGTGCCCTGACTCGCTTGTTTGTTGCCTAAATAGTGCACGTGGCCGACATGCTCGACCCATCAGAGAAACGCATGCACGCACGCGCGTGCTCACCCATTACGCACCCACAAAACACAAAGATATCCCGCATGTGTCGCCTACACAGACTGTTGGGGCGAGCGCTGTTCACAAGCAACGATGAAGGTCGGCTCGGCGCATGGGGGTCATGGGTGAGCGGTGTAGCCAACACCATGCCCATCCGCCTTTATTTTCCCGGTGCTGATATTTACTGTACCAGGTTCTCATTTTAACGTAGATTAGAAACACAGTGACAACTGTTGATGTTATCCATGGCTGGGTGTCAGTTAAACTCAGGTTTCAGCGTTCTTGGTTCATTGAGTGAACCGCTTGGCCCGGCGACGGTGCCTACACACATGGCCAGTAGTGCATCGGTGGTGGTGTTGCCAACACCACGTCCGACTGCCTTCATCTTCCAAGTGCTCTGCCACCAGCACTGTGGAGGCAACGAGGATTAGTGGAGCATCGCAACAAATGTTGTGAAACTCCCTTCCGGAACGTGGCCGTCGAGGGCCACGCCTTCACCTCTCTCGCCAGTAGAAGGCAGTACAGCAAGTGTGACTGATCGCCATCTGTTTCCATCTGCACGGGGATGGTGTGTAGCACCCTCGTGCAAGGCGTGGGTTTTCTCCCAGTGCTCCGATTTCCTCCGACATCTATAAACGCTCGTCATAAATTGCCTGTATACATCTTAAAATAAAAACCCGGTGGAGCACGACTCTCGTGAAAAAGCGTCCGAGGACTCGGCGTGGCTTTCCTGGATAAATAAGTAAATTGTTACGATGGTTCTTATTACTCTGCCCACCGCTCCGTGCGCGTGTGACATCGAACACAAAACCAAGCGAGACCCACACGCGCACCTCGGCCCGTCACGTCGTGCGCACGCGCGCGTGCACGTGCAGCGTCACGGTGCGCGCACGTGCACGTGTCGGCAGCGTCGTGGCTGCGGCACGGCTCGGTACGGCTCGGCACAGCGCTCACTGTGACAGCTCCCACCATCTCCGCTGCTGCCGACTCCGCCACGGCCCACGGGGTAACGTGCGACTCGCCCGCGAGCGTGCTCGGGTTCAGAGCCGGCCCCCTGCGTGTGCAGGGACGTACCAGGTTCCCTCTTAGCGTCGATTGATGTTGTTGCGGAGCAGCAGAGTGGCTTGCGCCAGGCTTTCACACAACTCAAAATTGCGACGACCTTCTGGTTGTGCTCGCATAGAGGGGTGGTGTGGCCAACGCCGTGCCCGGCTGCATTTTATCTTCCAAGTGCCGATGTTTACACCCCGTACCAGGTGCTCATTTGAGGCTTAGTCGACCTAGGGGCGGCCTAGTGCCAGGTTAAGATGATTCGTCAGTGATGTTAGTCGTAAGCGGGAATCCAACTCGGACGGCCGGGTTTGTAGCGCAGCACACTTTAAGAGCTGCGCCACCGTTCACTAAAGATACAAGACAAGGATCTCCCGTGTAGCCTTAACAGACTTTTGATACACACACACACTCAGGCAGCAAGCTTTTATCCATCTTAGATTATCATCAGAACTGTCCAAACACGGGTGAGATCACTCTTTCCCCCCAATGTTTACCCTTTTCCTTAACGCGAGAGAGCACACCTGATTGGCCAGTCAGTCTTTGGCGACGGGACTTCTGAAACTTAGTTGCCTGTTGACAACAGTTGATCGTCGTCTTCACGGCCATCGTGAGCGTTCAAAATCTCAGCCGGCTAACTAACGTGTGCTCACAAGTGCCATTGTAGCGCGAGTTTACTACAGCTCTCCGATGTGCTTTCGGGTTGGGCCGTGCGCTTCGGTTGGGCATGCTGGTCCGGCGTTCCGTCTGCACGTGTTGGGAGTTTATTCAGCCACTGAAGAAGTGAGTCAGTTGCTGAAGAAGCCTCCAAGCACGTGGAGCAAAACCGCCGTAGAACAGCGCGGGCACGACCACGCAAACACGGCGTGCCCGCCCCCCCCCAAAAAAAAACCTATGCGGCAGTTATTGATGTGGTCGGCCCGAACTTGAGTTGTGCAGCGACACGTCGATTAACGTTGATCTTTACTGTGACGACGATCGCAGAGACTCGTGCATGTCAAGGAGCAGCGATTGCTTGCAGAACATTCACATCACTTGGGAACGACATGCTGACACACAATGCAAGAGAGACAGGGTTGAATTGTTAATTGCTCCTAAATATGCTAAACAGGCGTGGGGTGGACCTTGATTGGGTTTTTTTTTAAATAAATATCCACTGATTTTATTGCCTTTCTCCTTTCATCCCACCACTGACTGTGCCCACCAAACATTAACGAATGTTCCCCCTGCCTCCACTCTGGGAGTCGCTCACCTCACAATAGCAAGGTCGTAAGTTCGGATCCTCGGATCGTATTGCTGACTCATGATCCCTACTGTGGGTGCTGCGTGAATGAGTACCGTGTCGTGTGTGAGTACCGTGTCGTGCGTGAGTACCGTGTCGTGAGTGAGTACAGTGTCGTGAGTGAGTACCGTGTCGTGAGTGAGTACCGTGTCGTGAGTGAGTACAGTGTCGTGAGTGAGTACCGTGTCGTGAGTGAGTACCGTGTCGTGAGTGAGTACAGTGTCGTGAGTGAGTACCGTGTCGTGAGTGAGTACCGTGTCGTGAGTGAGTACAGTGTCGTGAGTGAGTACCGTGTCGTGAGTGAGTACCGTGTCGTGAGTGAGTACACTGTAGTGCGTGAGTACCGTGTCGTGCGTGAGTACCGTGTCGTGAGTGAGTACCGTGTCGTGAGTGAGTACAGTGTCGTGAGTGAGTACCGTGTCGTGAATGAGTACAGTGTCGTGAGTCAGTACCGCGTCGTGCGAAGTGGATAGCAGCGGGTGTTGTTCTAGAGAGACAGGGATGTGAAATTTCCACCGCTGGTTTGAGGCTTTTTAGCAAAGTTGAGTGCTCCGTTGGAGATGCACGTACTCGCTGCGCAATGATGCATTGACTCTTCAATAATTTAAAAAAATGTTACGTTTAAAATAATTGCGCATTTGAGAATTGATTCATCATCAGCCCTTTGTCAGTCCACTGCTGGCTGAATGCATTCCCCGCACCTCCGATTAGCACGGTTGGCTACGTGCAGTGCAAAATAAGTTCATACATCGATTGTCAATCAGGAGGGTTGTTTGTCCATACTTCAACACACTTTGTCTGAGCCAGTTAGTGAAGTGGAGTGGGGGGTCGGGGGGGCTCCCAGGACCGGTTTAGCTCACTCTATCGCTCACCGTCAATGTTAACCCTGGCCGGGAATCAAACTGCGAGGTCACCTCATTCGAAACACAGCGCTAACCACTGTGCCACCACTCCGCTGTTTTCTTCGCCGAGTGTAATAGCCCGGAGGCAGACCGCAGCTCCGGATGACAATCATGCTGCACCTGACATGCGTAAAAGCCTGCGCTGGAGGTGAGGTGAGGGTGGGACAGGTGATGGTGGGGGGGGGGGACAGGTGATGGGGAGATGGGAGGTTGAAATTTGCGTATTTGTACAGGTGGATAAGAGGTCTCCATTTCAAACAGTGCACCCTTGATGCACGACGAGGTCTCCTGACCCAGAGCTCGGATTCCGTATTGGGAGTTATTATTAAAATACATTTTTATTTTCAAGTGGTAGATGCTACGGTTGAAAAAAATAGTTGTTTTGTGTTTACGATTACCGCGTGCAGAAACCAGTTAAATCCTGGTTTAGCCGCATGGAAAGAGATGTTTCACGATAAATGTGCATTTTTTTTTACGGAGAAACGGGAAACTGTCACAGTGTTACGGTTGGCACACTGCGCTTACCACCGAGAAGTCGCCGTTTGGGGGGGGGGCGCCACGGTGGTGAGGTGTTAACTACCTCGCCTGGTATGGAGGAGGTCGTGGGTTCAATCCCGACCCTGCTGTATACTTTTGAGTTTGCATGTTCTCCCCGTGGTTGCGTGGATTTTTCTCTGGTTTTTCCCTCCACATTTAGAATCAACATGCGTTTAGAGTATTTGGCTGCTGCAGGGTCAGCCACTTCGTTGAGCTATGAATTGTGGCCAGGTCGCTTCTGGAAAAGAGCTACATAGCTCAGTGGGCCTTACCTGATAAAATAAAAATAGTTACGTTTTTAGTTTAGTTTGGACTGCATCTCCTGTCGCTGCATTTTAAACTATGAGTTAAAGTTCCTGAAATCCACCTCAGATTCCCCTCGCCACCACCGCCTCTGTCCACCCAGTAGTGTAAATGTGTTCACCGCAGTGCGCCAATTGGCCGGTCACGTGTGGTGGGGTAAAGTGTGGGTACGCCCGCCTCTTCCAACACATCTGGTCAGTGTGCCCTATCACCAGCAGTGGCATGAGTGAGAAGTTGCAGGGCTGCACCTTGATTTTATTTTAAGGTTGTTGCAGTGGTAACACTTGTGCCTCAGAGCAAGAAGTTCCTGGGTTTCATTCCTGCATGGGGTTTTTTGGGGTCCTCCGGTTTCCTCCCATACCTAAAAAAACCCTCTAAAAATGCAACTGCTATTGCTGTAATATCTTAGTGTCCGAAACATCATGAACTACTCAATTGAGATTACAAACGGCAGCAACATTGCCCCCCTACTGCGAAAACTTGGCAGGATCATCCTGACAAAAGGGCCTTTAGACTCCTAGGTAAACATATGTAATTATAATTTACCCAAATGATATTTACGTATAGGCCTGCCACCGTGCTGTTTGTACTTTTGCATGCACCAGTTGGTGCCTTCAGGACTAATATTTCACGAGAATCGATTACCGGTCCCTGTCTTTCAGAATTGATGATCGATTTTGAAGATTAGGCAAAGAAACAGAGAAATAGGCAACAATAAGTTTGTAGCGACCTATCTTTGGCCTGTGCGAGCATGCGCGTATTTGTTTCGGGCGTGCGTGCAGGCGTGCGTGTGCGTGCACGATGTGCGAGGGTGATTATGTAGCGGCAAGCGCATCACGCTATGACCCCGGCGATCCGAATGCGATTCTCGCTTGCAACCAATGACAGTGGTGAATATTTGAACCGGTACTGAACTTCCCCAAGGTCAGGGGGGCCGGCATCCTGCAGCTCTGGAGCGGCATGCGGCTCTTTAAGGACTGCTTCGTGACGTTATTCGCGTCCATTGGCAGGCCTTGGAATATCGCGTTTTTTTACCGAATTCAAAAAAATTGTCTTTTCGTGTTATTGTGGCTGTCGACCCTTGCCCGGGGTCGACTCGGCCTCAAATGAGTACCTGGTGCAGTGGGTAAACATCGCCACTGGGGAGACAAAGGCGTGTTGCTGGCCACCCACACCCTCGTGTGCCGTGCCGGCTTTTATAGGTGCTCACTCTATGCACATGCTTATCGCCACATCTCTAGATCTGAGCGGCGGCCTCTGTGTGTGTGTGTGTGACGAGTGGGCACACTGACGCATTCGCACCTGCCGAGGAGGGCACTCTGAGTCTGCCCGAGTCTGCACCCGTGCACAGAGCGCGTGTTCACCTGCGCCAACGCTCTCCAAATGTTCTTGATTAAATGTGTGCGTTGAACGAGCATGCCGCGAGGCTTCTAGCTTTCCACATCTCTGTGCGAGCCCATCACTCAGCTCAAGAATCTATTCCGTTTGACGCTTCCCAACGAAGGTTGAAAGCATTTATGCATTAGCTCTTTCCAGCCGCCTATCCGTAACGAGGGTTGGGGGCGTTCGGGGGCGGGGGAGGTCAGGGCAGCACTATAACTTCCGTAAAGTTGACCCCAATGTAGTAACAGTTTGGTATGACCATACCTTACCCTCCTGGTTAGTGAAGGTGGTGGGGGGGGGGGCTCGCTGCTGCTTCAGATATCACTCGCCGCTGATGTTGGCCGTGCTCGAACGGCCACTCTCTATCTGTGAGGGTATCATTGCATTGGAAACTTTGCATGCTCACTTTGTTCCATGCTGAAATTTGCCTTGCAGACTCACGGTCTCCCTCGAAGAACGCATTTCTGTTCTCGGATGTTATAAATCGAGGTCGGAGCGTTGTACATCGTCACTTCGACGGCTCTTTCAAGAAAGCTTCTCTCGCGTTCCCCGCTGATTTCACAGTCTTCGACTTCAAAGTTCCACGTCGCGCATCGTTACGGGAATCGGGGTGGGGGGGGGTCGTATGTAGTTGCAAAGATGTTTGGAATCGGGCGAATTAGCCGGACTATTTGTATTATTTCTTCTTATCGTAGTTTTGTTGAAGAGTTTGTTTATTTTTTTGTGTGTGTGAGCGGAGGGGGGAGGGGAGAGGTGAGAGGGCGGTAGTTAAGCTTTTGGGTTTAGGCTTCAGGTTCTGCTCTTGCCTTAAAGTCTTGTAGCCTAAATCCAGTCACGTCTCCCGGTTAAGCCCCTCTGCAAATGCCCTCGGGCCACTTTACAGGGGATTTCAACTCATGCATTTTGTTAGGGGGTGGGGGGGGGTAGAAGCAGTGAGCGGGTGGAGAGGTAGGGGAGTTGGGGGTGATGGGGGGGGTACAGGTGGAGGGAGAGGTGGGAGGAACGATGTTTCGTTGCTGCCACCGTGAGATGGAGAAGCCCCCTCGCTAATTCCGGTGCACAGAATCCTGCACGCCCCCCCCCACACCCGCTAACCGCCACCTCCGTTCGCAGCAAAGAAATAAAGTTACCTCTTTATTCACCGTCGCGCGTGTGTGGCGGTCCGACCTGTTTTTGGGAGCTCCCACCGACACGTGGGGGCGAAACGTCGGACATCGTGCCGAACAGCAGGAGTCACAACCTGAATATGTGCCAGAAGCCCCCTTTTTGTTTATCGGGGAAAGCCTCTTGAGTCGCAACACTCGCTTTCGGAAGGGTCCTGCACACGGATTGTTTGGCCAATGCCGTGATGAGCAATCAAACATCTGCATGGACAGACCAGGAACCTACTTGCTCTACTGCAGTTTATTTGCCGCCTCAGAGCGCTGAAGGTTGGGAGTTTCAGACCGGGCAGTGATCTCTGCGTAATCCACAAACCCTGCCTCCAATAGCACGGAATCGCAGGCGTGCACCTCCTTGCCTGGCTCACTCGCGTCAAAAAATCCTCCCCTTCCTCGCGCTCCCTCTCTCCCCCTCTCGCACGTCTCTCATCTGCTCTCTCTCTTGCTGTCGCTCATTCTCTGTCTCTCACCCTATCTCTCTCTCTTACTCACCACCTCTCGCTCGCACGCACACATGACTCCATCCCCGCCGTGCCGTGGCTTCTTTGGGAGTCACCGTTGCCCTTTTCGTGGTCATCGAGGATTAGCGCTCGGCGTTTTGCGCGTCAACACCGCGACTCGGAAAGAGGCACGCTGGCCGTCGTTAATCGCCGCATCTTCAATGCCTCCGCCGCCGCGTTGTTAACTCCCTCGCCTCGTATACAGGAGGTCGTGGGTTCGATCCCGACCCTGACGAATGTATATTTGGAGTTTGCGTGTTCTCCCCGTGGCAGTCCTCCGGTTTTTCCCTCCACATTTAGAAAAGTTCATTTCGAGTATTTGGCTGTGATTTGTGATCAATTCGCTTCTGAAAAAGAGCTGTATAAAGCTGAGTGGGCCTTACCGCGTAACATAAAATGGTTTAGGCGAACGCGCGTGGGTCACGGTGTAGCGCTGGCAGAGGCGCCTCTGCCCGCTTTGTAATGTGACGAAGGTCGTAAGCGTGTGGAATGTTTATTTGAGAGCTGTGATTTTCCACCGTAAGTCCGAAAAGTCCCCCCTCCCCCCAGACGTTTCTCTTTCAACGGAGACCTTGGGTTCAATAGCAACAGCAACAATAAAAAAATGTAAATTACAGTCTTTTGCCAATCCACTACTGGATTGAGGGCCTTCCCAAGCCATGTCAGTCATGGGGGGTTGTTTGACCATACTTCACTATGGCCATTGTGGGTCGGTGAAGGGGTCGGGTGGGCGGGTGTTGACCCAGGACTGGTTCTAAATATCGCTCGCCACTGATGGTAACCCTTGGCCGGGAATCGAACTCAAGCTGCGGCTGGATTCATGATCTCACCTCCGATTAGCACGGTTGGTTACGTACGGTGCGAAAAAAGTTCAGCATATACTGTGTGGTGCACAAACCACTGCTCCCACCGCTCTGCCCCCCTGCTGTTCTAGGTCATTTTAATAAATATGCGGACTGGTTAGTAGCGCGACAGGGCAGGATAGACAAGGGCAGTTGGATCTGAGGCTCGTGAGTCACCAGCCCTACTGGTTTCCGACCTCACCGGTGTCTTAACGTGAAGCCTCCTGTCATGCAAGAGGTGCGAGGGAGGGGGGTGACGGGGGAGGGGGGGGGTTCAGGCACTCCGATTTCCTCCCACATGAAACGAAACGCACTTCAAAAGGGAATTGGCCAAACATCCCAAGCAGGTCACTTGCGGGTAAGCAAAAAAAATTGAAGCACTTGCTTACACTTTCCTACTTGAGAAGGTCAAAAGTAAGTGTCGTTTCACGTTCAAATATAAGAAAAATAATACTTTTATGATGCCATTTATTGACCCAGAAAAAAAAGCCTTATCAAGCCTTAAGGCCCAAGTCCTGTGCACGCGCTCAATAACCGCTTTTACGGAGGCAGAACTGCACCGAGCCTCAAGACACGCTTTACAGGAGGGTTTCTGCATTGGGATGTTTTGGCCATTGTTACTTTATTGGAGAACCCAGGGAAAACCCACCACTCACACGAGGGGAGTTTACGGTGATTAGCTACAGCTGCGCACAGACGGGTTCAATCCAAATCCCCAATCCGTAGTGTCCGACTGCTCAATGAGTTGACACTGCCGGAGAGATGAGCACCCTGCCACCAGCACCACCCTCAAGCAAAGAACATCGGAGTGATTTCTTACTCAATTGAGCATTCATTCGGTGCTCGTTTCTCATTTACAGCCCTGACTCTGTGGTGGAAATTCCACATTCCTATGGCGAGAGGGGGCGAGTCTGTCCATAGGACAACCACTTTTTACTTTATCCGCACGAGAGGTATGATAGGCTGAGTCAACCCTCCCACCCTCCCCCAATCGCGAGCCGCCCTCTCAGCAGTGCCACCCTGCCGGATATCAAGATCGGCCACCTGTACACGATAAGAAAGACCGATGCTTTGATAGCTGTCAAACAGGAGCCTCCCCGAACCTTTTTGACCTTCTGTCCCGCGCACCTCACGACGCGTACACACGCACAGGTAAACGGAGAGGGCTGTTAAGGTAAAAAAAGAAATCTGCGAACCGTCGATATCGTGAACGCCGATCGAGCGTCGTACAGAAGCGTTGGGCCGGCGTGCGCGTGTCGAGTTACCACAGCAGGTGTCGGCATTCCAGCGGAGACGTGTCGTGCATTAAATAAAAACTCAATCCGCCCCCTTCAAGTGAGGACTATTTGATATAAAAAAATAAATCGCCAAACGACGTTCTACAGCGTCGTCTGCATTGCCCGGCGAGCACTTTGATAGCGCTCAGTTCTGTCGGCTGCCCTGAGGCAGTGGTGGAAATTCCACGTTACTGTGTCAGTGCTCGGTCGCACCCGACTATTTGCCTGTCAAGTGTACGTATGCATGTTGAACTTCTTTCGCACCCTACATAGCCAACCGTGCTAATCGGAGGTACCGGTGGAAGGACGACAAACGAAACACAAAAATCAGTTCCAAAGAAATGAGTTCTCAATCTAGATTTAAAGTGCAAAGCTCCAGTGGCTTCCTATCCTATCGGAAGGAAGTGGTGAACATCCCACACATGTCGGGGAGTGCTCTCTCACTCTCCGTCTTTCCTTTTTCACAACAGCCGACGTTGACTGTACCGGCATCACATGGTGCTGCATCGCACGGTGGTGCATATGATACAGAACCTAGAGTGATGGCGACGATGATCACCATGACGATGAGGAAAATGATGAGGACAGTGATGATGATTTTCCAACTGTGCGAAATTCAGATTTACTCTAAATGCGGAAAATAAAAGACGTCTGCTGTACGAGCAGCCGCACCGCTCATTGCCCGATTATCTGTCGGCATCGACCACAGCCAACTTCTTACTGCTGGATCATGCAGATGAAGGCCTCCCAGCACATTGTCTCTCACTGCCTCACGATGGCAGCCTTCACTCAGCCCACTCTGTGAAGTGAGAAATCACGACGAATGCCATCAACGTGGCGACCGCCTTTCTCGTGACGATGATGCTATGGTGCAACGATGCATCCTTCTCCTGCGCACCAGCTGTTTCGATCTGAACTGGTCCTGGCCACCAGGACCAGTTCAGCAACCTAGCAACATTGATCAATCGTGGGGCAGACGTTCATCCAGCAGTGGATTCACAAAGGGGCTGTGTTACACCAAGTGCACAACATGGAGTGAAACAAGAAGCAAAAAACGAGACGCAGAGAATCGGTTTTGGAATGGAATGGCGGTCCACCCGCCCGCCCCGCTCAGTGACAGTTCGTCACGTGGCTGCAGGTGAGCGGCGAAACTCTGTGGGGTCTGATTTACATCTTCCCTTAGGGACCATCGTTTGATATCTAAAACAAATACTCACCCCCCCCCCCTCCTTTTTGTGTCCATTTTTGTTCATCCTATTTTTTATTTTTTTTCCGTGGAGATCGAATCTCTCAGCGACTGCACCCCCGCCGGTCATTGCAGAATGTCCCATTTCAGCTACAAAACACCGCGGTTATAAAAAGCTCGTGCAGTTTCATCCAGAGGCATGCCAACCACGCCAGATATGTGGCTCGCACGCCCACGCAATGCCGGCGTCGGGCGCGCAGCGCCGCAGATCGTGTCGCAACACCTTCATTCACGGTGCCCTTTATTTTTCTCTTGCCTGACTTTGCGACCTGTGTGTTGGTGCCCCATTCGGTGGAGCGCTGGGCCCGCTCAGAGCAAGGGCGCCGCCCCCATCGCTGTTGTCGAATGCATTCATCAGAATGAATGCTATGGCGATCGTTGGATTATGGCGATCGTTGTCGGCATCATGAGCGCAATTATAATCGCTGTCACGATTATCTTCCTCGTGGTCACATGATGTAACCATCATCATCATAACCATCATCATCATGATACATTGTCATCCTCATTGCCGTCGTTATCAACATCATCGTTATCTTACATCCTCCTCGAGGCGCATGTGGAATGAGCACCGCGCCGTGTGGCTCGGAGGTGGGAGTGCCGGTCCAGCACCACGGCGGGTCACGGTTCCCATCCCGGTGTCAGCGGTCCGTGACGAAGCTCGGCTCTCAAGTGCTGCAGCGAAGTCGATGGCCTTGTTCCGGTCACCGGCCACCGCACACAAACAAAAAATATTCTCGTTCAAAATCAGTTCTGCACCGCCTTGACTCATGGTGACCTTTGACTTCGGTCCAACCACAATAGAATCTCAAAATCCTGGTAATGAGATAATGAACCTCGCTTATTGCCAAACACTTTTTTTCCACCCTCGATTATTAGCTCGTTTACTCACAACCCCCATCCCCTACCTCTGTTCCTCCTCGAACCGTACCCATTTTGAAAATTACACACTCACCACTGTAATTGTGTTAAAGCCCGCGGTCTTTGTGACATTGTCGGCCGGTGGGCGTGGAGCGTGCGTGTGTGCGTGCCCACACGACGCAGTCTTTTCTGAATTAATCTTCCGCAGCTGCCACGAGACACGCGTACGGCGCTTGCATCACAGACACTGCTTATTGCAGGGGTGGGGGGGTGTTGGGATTGAGGCGGGGAGCGGTGCAACCCCTGCCGTGACCGTGTTGCATTCGTGGCAGAAAGGTTGCGTGGATCGGCTTAAGAGCCGTCACTCAGCGAGCGCGTGTAAGCGTGTAATTTGCCGTTCCCGAAGTGGCAGGAGGGGGGGGTGCTCCACTTCTACGCTTGGCATTCGGAGATAGCTTCCATTTCCCCCTCCTCCCATCCCTCCGTGCACTTGACTCCTCTGCCCCCGCACGGTAGCGAGGGATTTGCCGACACTGTTCCAGTTGAGTTGGGAGGGGGGGGATCGCGTAGCCCAATGTGCGGTGGCATGCGAAGATCACGTGGCCGCTATGCGCGCCGTGGCGCTGGTTTTCGCGACGCTGCTGAGCGGTGCCCCCGTTGGTCCACCGGCACCAACGAGGGGACACGTGCGATCGGAAACCAGCTGCTGGATCGCTCGCTCCATCGCTCACTCGCTCGAAAATCTCGCCTCTGCCCAGAGCCCCAGCGAGGATTATGTTTTGTTTTAAGCGAGAATTTGCTTAAAACGCCGCAACGCCCTCCGTTCCGCGTGTTTCGTGCCGCGATCCGGTCACCGCTGCACCTGCTTCTCTTAGCGAATGCCAAACAGGGCCAAGTTTAAAGGCCGGAGTGGGCGGGGGGGGCTAACCAAATAAAACCACAAGAATATCTGAATGTTTCACCCGTTGCCAACGCAACATTGATCCACGGAAAAGTCGCGGTCTAATAAAACTGCCAATTCACCTCAAAAACCCCGTCTAGTCTCCGCTCGCGCCGACTCTCCCGTTTTCACATTTTCCCGGAATGCACCACAACACCATTTGCCTTTCATGACCAACTCCCATAATGCACCATGTGTGGTAACCTATTTGCAGTGCCTGCGCTCCCCTAATGCGGCGGCTCCCACAGTGCGCCATATTACGTGCTAACGTAGCGATAGTGCAGGCTGCCAACGTGCACCGCGCATGCCATGCACGTTATCAATGTGCAGCGGTTGCGCCACGGTGACATTTCTCGAGCGTGCTACGATGGCGCTCTTGAGCTCGACGTTCCGTCGTTTTTGGATTCTCACGAAATAAGCTTCGACCTCGTGCCTCTGGGACACAGCCTCGTGGAACGTAGCTGCACGATAAGAGCTGTTTGTAGCTTTTTGTTGTGATTTTAATTTGGCCAGCCACGTTGTCTGGACACACTATGTGTGTGTGTGTGTGAGATCAGCAGCTACGGTGTACCAGCGTTAGATCTTAAACTTTGCTCCCTGGGGTGGTTATCGGCCAGCCCCTATATAAGCCGCCTGTCAACTGTCATTTCTTCTCCTTGGGCGCAGGCCAACAGCCAATCATCCCCACTCACAACCTCTCCTGTAACGACCGCTGCTGCCACAAAACACACGATTGTCACCATGGCACAAACCTCGACGGTTTTCGTCATTTTCAGGTCGCCGCTTGCAAAAGAGGCAATTGTGTCTTGCGTTTCATTGGGCCGATATTTCATCAAATAAAGGATACTTACAAGAGCGGTCTGTCAAGGGTGCCAAGCCAGGCGCCTGATAAGCGTCGATTGCGGAATGTTGTCACGCTTCGAGCTCGTAACCCTATATTCCTCTCGCTCCGAAGTGGCGTTATCAGGGAGAAATCTTAAGACACCTCCGCAGGGCCAAGCCAACCCTCTAGGCTGCTGTGAAACGGCCATAATGATATTTGTTTACTCGCTTTGAGCAGTAAACATGCTCCGCAACAGTGTTTTTTTTTACATTTAACATGTAAACGCACCAGGCAGGCAGAGCAGGCAGGCATGCAGCGGCAGGTGAGCAGTGATGGGGGTCAGTGGGCGTTGGCGGGGCCTGGCGTTGGTCCCCGCGCAAGCCAGGGTCCAGCGCAACCCCGCGGGCTACGAGAAGGGCACCTGGACGCGTGCCTCGTCTCCCGCCGCCCGCAATTAGCTGTCAGGTGCTGCCCTCCCGACTCCCCACCCCAATCTCCCCACCCCCATCTCCCCATCTTCTCATCTCCCCACCCCCATCTCCCTACCCCCCCCCCCGCCTTGGGGCTCTCTGACAATCAGCTGCCATTGAACTGTCGCGCGGAAGACTGCTAGGCATGGAGTTTGAAGGGCCTCGCTTTTGCGGCACCATCGCCACCATCGTACGCACGGAGATGACTCCCTGCGATCCGCTTGGTCCACGGCGCAAAAGTGGCGCGACGGATGAATAGTGGGAGCATCGTGGCGAACATGAACATCTTTCGATAAATCAATGGTCAAATGATGATGATCATGACGATGCCCATGTATGAAAAAAATTCCCGCTTTGTAAGTATTTTCGTGGTCATGCCATGAAACTCTCCTCCTATGCGCTTTCAGGTCGTCCCGCTCGTCGTACAGCATGCTGTCCGACGTTTCCCATCTCGAGAGAATCCCGCGGCGCGAAACGTCGAGCGCCGCGCCGAACAACACGCGGTGCAGCCCAAAAACGGCGGCGGAGAGATCGCGACGGTTGTTTGCCGTTGAGGGCGCTGGCTGACATCACGGGAAGCAGTAAAGGTTCATCCTTGGCACCGAAGTCTCGAGCGACGGGGTTTAACCTTTAACCGAGACGATCGCTGTGTAGCACGGTCTGCGATTAGGGTCGGGTGGGGGTGAGGACAGAGAGGATGATTTACGGTGGGAGGTGCTGAGTCTCTAGGAAACATTAAGCGCGCGAAGACTCCGCAAGATTGCAGTCGTACTTTTATCATGATTGTATACATTCACACCGCTGTGGATTCTGTAGATTCCCACCGCTGTCACATCTTTAGATTTACCCCTCTGGATTTTACAGATTCATACAACTATGGATTCTGTACGTGTGGATTCTATAATATTTACAACTCCTGTCGAGTCTGCAGATTCATACCATTGTGTATTCTTATTCACCTTCACGAATTTACACCACAATCGATTGTACACCTGCAGCAATCAAATAACGAAAGATAACCAGGGACTCAGACTCCTCGTGACGATTCGTTGCATCTTTGGGAGTATGGAGGGGTGTGATTTGTTCCTTACTGGTGTGCACCACGGTGGCGAGATGTTAACTACCTTGGCTGTTATACAGGAGGTTGTGAGTTCGATCCCGACCCTGACGTCTGTATATTTGGAGTTTGCGTGTCTCCCCGTGGTCGCGTGGATTTTTCTCCGGGTCCTCCGGTTTTTCCCTTCCCACTTAGAAACGTGCATTTAAAGTATTTGGCTGCTATAAGTTTCCTCGTTACGATAAACCACTTTGTTGAGCTATCATTTGTGGCCAGGTGGCTTCTGATGAAAAGCTATTAGCTCAGTGGGCCTTACTTGGTAAAATAATAGTTTGTAAAATAAATAAAATTGTTGTTTTACTTGTCTGGTCTCCCCAGATTGCGGTTTCCGTGTTCCGATCCGTGGCCATTTGTAAGCGTTCTTTCTGTGTGGCCGTATGCATGTGAGCGAGATGTACATTTTATTGGCCCTGGTAAGGGTTGATCGTGATGCGAGGAAAAGGTGAACATCACGCGGATAACTTTCTGACTTCCACACTGTATTTCGTATTTTTAAAAAAAATTAAGCTCCTCCTCCACTCGGGGAGGCTCAGGTAACAGAGTCGGCACTACTGAGCTCCAAGGTTTGAATCCAGGCCGCAGCTAGCTGTCATTTAACACACACGAGTGTGCGTGTGCATGCGTGTGCGTGCAATTGTTTTTCCTCGCTTTGTCCATGCCGCCCTTCTTAGGTGCTCGTGAACGGAACCTTGCCCCAATAGTCTTTTTAGGCTACACTGGGGATCTTTGCTTTTTTGCACTTGAATGTGCATATGTCCACGTGTTCACACGTGTGTGTGTGTGTCTTCACCCATGTACACGTGTGTTCACTGGTATGTGTATGTGCGTTCACCCACGTGCGCAGAGCGAGGAAGAGCAGTGCGTCTCGGAGTCTCCGTCGCCACCGCCCGTGGAGCCGGAGGCCGACGACGGGCTGCGCACGACCACCAGCGCGCTGTCCGTGCAGGAGTACTTTGCCAGGAAGATGGCGGACGCCCGGCGCGGCGCTGCGGCGGCGGCGGCGGCGGCGGCCGTGGAGGACGGGCGCAGCGAAGCGACTCCGGGCAGGACGAGCCGGGCCGGGAGGAAGAGGACGATGGCGGGTGACGTGCCAGGCGGCGAGGAAGGCGATCCGCGGGCCCTGCAGCCGCCCGAGGGCGAGGACGGTGGCCCCGAGTTAGCGGAGGATGCCGCGGTTAGCGTGCGCGAGAAGAAAAAGAGGAAGAAGGACAAGAAGAGGAGGAGGAGAGAGGAGCTGGAGGAGGAGGTGGAGAGAGCGAACCCCGTAGAAGACGACGAGGAGAGCGCAGAGCGCGACCTGCCGAGCGGAGACGTCGAGCAGGCGAGGAAGAAGAAGAAGGAAAAGAAGAAGAAGAAAAATAAAAATAGATCGAGGGACAGCGATTGACGATTGACGGGAGTGTCGCTCACCTCTGATAGGGTGAAGAGTTTGGCGTTCTGTGAGAGGTCACGTCAAACCATTGTCCAAATAAACACGGCTCCTAGACTTACTGCCTCTAGGGATGGGATGGCCTTCACTAGGCATGTAACGAAACGTCGGTCCATTGATTAAACCCGGTTCTTCTGCCCACGCTGCGAACACAACATTTAACGTGCAGTCGCATTTAGAGGTTTGTGAAACTTGCATTCAGATAATTTTGCTCACGTTAAAAAACAAAAATGTATGAACGAGACGGGGGGAATAAACGGAAATAATGCAAATAAAACGATGAGTATGAATATGTTCTTAATTTGAAACGCGACCCCAAAATTTCGAGGGTTCACCGGATCTCCAGCGGGTGAGTCGCTATGCACCCTGCCCTCGGGGGGGTCTGGCGGTTAGCGTGACCGTTCTGTTGATGCTGCCGACTCGGCTGCCAATTCTGACCTCTGATCTCACTTTTTTAGCCCTTTGACCACAACGCCACAGCAGAGAAGGTGCAGCATGATGATGGGAAAAACCATCAGTCGCCACCAAAATAATCATCAGCCATGGTCTCTCCGCTGCAGGATGAAGGCCTCTCCACAACTGTATCGGTCGTAGCAGGTTGTTTGAGTATACGTCACCACGCCGATCATTGAGTTGGTGAAGGGGCAGCAGGCCCAGCAACTGTTCAGATTTCACTCGCCACTGCTGGTAGCCGTGGCTGGAAATCAACATGAGGTCGCCAGGTCCATAGCACACTGCCCGCTACCCGCTGCACAAATCGTCTCCCCTGTGTGGCCACGAAATAACATGGTAACGGTGTCGACGTGTTAGCTTGTCATTATTTATTTGATTTTGTAGGATTTGTTTTTACTTAAACAGCTCATTTTTTGCCATCTCCCATTGGCCTACCGGTAGTTAAGGTTGGTATCTGACCCCCCCCCCCCCAGGTGGACCATCACTCAATGTCGATCGTGGGAAGCTCTCGAGCGAGCAGATAACGGGGGCCCCGGTTTCGGACGTACATTTCTGACATTTTAAATACGCAGGCAGTCGTTGGCGTGATCACGGAGCGGCTTTTTTTTTGTTTTACTTGCGTGTCGTGTACCAACTAATTCAGATGTAAATAACAACTTGTGCCGTCCCCCTCGGGTAAGGGGGAGAAGCGGCTCGTAAAATAGCGCGACGACGGACCTACCGGTGGCGAAACGACATCGTTGTCGCACCACACTGGGATGGCGATGATGAACTCATTTTAGTGCTCGCGTCGTGCCGTTGACTCATCCCATGAATAAGGCGTATTTGCGATGGTTACCTGCGGGGTCGATTATTAAAATGTTTCACGGCGAGGTCACCTGCCACTTTGTGGAGCGTGCGCAGCCACGGCTGCGTTGTCTCCGGTGCGCAATGGGCAGGGAAGGTGAAGGGGGAGGCGCCCCACCCGTGGGTGTGTGCGTGCGTCACTGACCAGAGCGAGGACACCTCCGAGAATGTTTTTCAATAAATCAACTTGTTTCGCGTCAACTCTAGCGTGCGGATTTGTTGGGTTTTTTTTTGCTTTTCGGTTGCTCGATTAGACTGGCCTCTTGATGAATCTGAAAGTTGCCGGATTGCACTGTCACTAAAATACTTTAAAGGTCATCGTCATCATCGTCATCACCACCCATTACCTGTCCACTGCTGGATGTGGAGCTCCCCAAACCGCTGACATCTCCTGCCGATGCTTCAATCCACGATGTGTGTGCACGAGCTGGTGTCATCACTCCGTGTCCGTGGGGGGACGTGCCCTGGGCTGTGTTTCCTCTCCCTTGGCTAGCACTCCATCGCTAATCTCGACCACCAATCATCATCATCAGTGACATATCTTGCTCAAAGCAACGTGATGTCTATAACTTGTTGATATTTTCTGTTTTGTGTGTTCCTCGCCGTGTTTCTTTCTGAATTGATCAGCTATTAAATTGGTGTTTAGTATCCACCTCTGATCCACATATCGTAGCACGTAATGTTCACTGGTATACGATGACCCAACCTTGTATCTGCCGTGCTTTTATAAAGCATTTAATTCAACGACACTAAAAGGAAACGTGCGTGCCCCACATCAATGGCCACACCGCATTGCACTTCCGCAGATTTCTAAGTGGCCCGAAGTGACAGGGCAGCCATCAATCTCTGGTCGCAACAACAACAACAACATTCTGACAATTTAGGGTCCTCGGGGATTAGGGGGTCCACGCTTCCGTGGCTGCTGCTGCTGCAACAGGGGCTTGGGGTTAGGGTTGGACTCAGGATTGAGGCCCCTCCGGAATGGCTCAAGGGGCTCACCACGGTTGCCGTGAAGGGAACACAGCTGACGCCGCCGAGGTCCAGAATTCAAATTGGGCTTTCGGCCACTCGTGGTAAAACCAGGTGCTCAAGTGTAACGAGTTGATGTCTCAACCCGGTCATCAACGGCTACGCGTGAACAAACAAAAAAGCTACGGTATTCAACTTGATTTGTCACTTAATTCTGATAAAATTCCAGCTCTGAAAATGACACTTCGGTTTGATTGACATGCGACGAACGCTCAGTGCAGGGCATGTAGATTGACGAAAAGGCGATTCGCAAGGTCTTGTCACTTGGGTCACCTACTGGGGGGACACCCAATTATGTGACGCGCGCCGGTGTGCACTTCTCACTGCGGAGATGTCCCAATTGGTAACGTCACCGTCTCGTGTCAACGCGACACAGGCGACGGTACAAAGTGAAATATAATTCTCCGCGTAAAAAAACAAAACATTACGAGCGGGTTAAAATGAATAAATAAGTCCCACCATACCAGGGGAGGAGACACGAACAAGAAAATCTGTTTGACAAACACAACAACAAGCAAAATAACAACCTGAAAAAGCGACGAGGCCTGATCCGAAAAACGTTGTGACGCTCGATCCGCAGAGTTTGCGACCTTTCGTGAGCCGCGCGTGCCTCAATTAGCCGTGGCTCAAGCCCTCCCCCCCCTCCCCCAGGTGTGCTGCGTGGTGGTGGTGGTGGGGGGAGCTGAGGGGTGGGTGGCACCAGGGTCTGGAACCTGGATCCACAGCGACTCGTGGCCCGTGGGGGGGTTTGAGAGCAGGAGGTGGGGTGTCGTGGTGATTTCCCCGTTTCTTCTCAGCCTGAGGGCTACCACCTGGAAGCGGCAGAATGTGTTTCCCTGTGTGTGCGTTTGTGCGTGCGTGCGTGTGTATGCGTGCGTGCGTGTGTGTGCGTGCGTGCGTGTGTGCGTGCGTGCGTGCGCGTATGTGTGCGCGTGTGTGTGTGGTTTTGCGAAGGTAAAGGCAAAGCCCTGCGTCTGCTTGCTCGCGGCCACTGCTGGCGGAAGGATCTCCCAACTTGAGGGAGCTCCACTCGTGTGGTGTTCTGCCCCTCTGTGTGTGTTTGCGAGAGTACGTGCCTGCAGTGGTTGTGCGTGAGTACCTAGTGCGGTGTGCAAACATCGCCACTCGGGATACAAAGGCGGCCGGGCGTGGTGTTGGCCACCCACCCTCTCGTGTGCCGTGCCGGTCTTCATAGGTGATCGCTAACAGCACTTGCCCCAGCAGCCTGTTGAGGCTATACGGGGGGATCTTGTGTGTGTGTGTTTTGGTGGTGGTGGTGGTGGTGGGGACGAGGGGACTGGCGAGAGGCGACTGTCCATGCACAAGCGGCGTCTCGCCGGGGCTCGCGGCGTGCTGGCTAATACAGCACGTGCTCCAACAGTTAATTTACGTGTGTGTGTCTGTATGTATATGTATTGCAAGTGGCGGGGGGGGGGGGTGTTTCGGAAGGTTGTGAGGTCACGTGGGAGGGGGGGGGGTAGAGATGGTCAGACCGAGACAATTGTCCCTGCGCACGCGTTTAGGAGGAGGAGGAGGTGGGGTGGGGGTGGTGGGCGCTGTTGCTCGCCGTGTGCGTGTGTCCCGCGGCTTAGCGTTGTCAAAATACGGAGGCGACCGGGGTCTGACGGCAGAGTGAGTGAGTCACACATGGGCGGTGGGTCGAGTCCTCGCCTCCTCTTCGTCGACATCGTCGTCGTGTCTGTCCGTGTGTGCCTCTCCAGAAGGGGTTTCACTGCTCCAACGGGACTGTCGCGTGACTATTTCATAAATGCTCGCCAACTATTGAGCTCCCTGTCTGAGTGCGTGGCTACCCAGATGCCTTCTTCCTTCGCCCACCTCAATATAGGTCTACCTGCCTACCTAGTTGCCTATCTACCTTTACATACCCCACCTACATGTTTGCCTTCCAGTCTGTTTACCAGCCTGTCTCTGTACATACCTACACAGTTGACATTTATACCCTATCTACCTTACTGCCGATTTGCCTGTCCATATATCTTCCTGTCTGTATACATACCCACCCACGTGCCAGTATGCCTACCTCCTGCCTGCCTTGCCTGCCAAACTGGTGGCCTGTATTTATACTTGCCTGCCTACCTTCTACATTCATATCAACCTCCCTGGCCGCCTACTAACCTAACTACCCGCCTACCTGTCTCCCTACCTACCTGCTAGCCTAACTATTCCAATAATGTACACGAACCCACCTGGTGATGCTGCAGCATTTGCCAGCAGGCCCCGACTGCTGATGAGACCCTTAGGGGAAAAAAACAATCCAGAGTTTGTTCGCTTAAACAATTGCTGCTGGTCCATAAGAGAGGGGTTTTTTTGGGTTAGATCGCGTAAATATATAAATGTGTCGTTAAAACCCGCCACCACCCGACACAGCCAACTAGTAAGGGTTGTCACGTAAACAGAACGTGACGAGTATAGCACACCGGTGTGTTGGAGAGCCAAGCCACTACATTTACAAACTGAGTTCGACGTTTCGCAAGTAATTACAACTAGCTTCATCAGGCGACAGCCAGATTTGTGGAGAAGTCCACCTGTTTCGTTCCTTATATAGAGGCGTAGATGTGGTGACCACCCTTCTGCGCTCCTGCTGCTGGGTAATCATTATCTGGAAAGGCCAGTAAATAATACGCAGGTGGACTGAGATCTTTGTCATTCTGCGCGAAGACTCAGAATGGAGTTCGGCTCGATAGATTTGATCTGATTTTAGAAATGGACGTCGCTGTTCTGATGCAATTGGCCAAACGTCTCAAGCAGGACGCTCCTTCAAAACGAGCCTTGGGACTCGGCGGCACGGAACGGAATTGTGTTGTGGTGATGGGAGGACAATACTCGTCTCTCGCTGCACGCGGAGAGTGATTAAACCCACCTGACGTCAGCGTTCCCAACAGCGTTGGCCATTACGTGGCACGTGTGTGTCACGGCCTAAATTCTGCTTTAAAAAAATAACCACAACAAGAAGACATCGCCTCGGTGTTCAGCCTGTTTGTCAATCCACTGCTGTATGAAGGCTTCACCCCACTCCGTGTCCATCGTGAGAGTTATTTGACCATACTTCGCCACACTGGTCATTGCGGGTTGGTGGACGCGGCGCAGCCAGGACCGGTCGAGACGTCACTTGAATTGACATTAGCCGTGACCGAGAATCTAACGTCACTCAGGAGCAGCTAACCATTGCACGAACCACAGTATGCACACTACCGTAGTAGCAGTAGTAGCAGTGGTAATGATCATTAAACCGACATTTATTTTTTGGCACGCCTCTTGTGAGTCTCAAGAGTATTTGTCAAGAGGGTCCTGCGTTTGAGCGTTTAGGGAATACCTCTAGAGTATGCAGGCGCGTGAGTTGAGGAATCGGAATAAAAATATTTAGCAGAATATTTTATTTATACTGGAGGAATCCGATGAGCTATAAAGCGCTTTTTCACAGATGTCAAGTAGTCGCAGATGTCCAGAGTCCCGGAGAAATCCCACTCATCGGAACGAGGGAACAGCGGGTGAAGGTAATTGCTCGCCGCTCACGTCACTGCAGGCGGAAGGGACTGCACAAGAGGCAGCTCTATAAGAGACACTCTGTCTGGTGCACCGTGGTAATTGGCCTACTCTTCCACGCTGGCTACACGTGAAGGAGTAGCCATACTTTACCCCCCCCCCCCCAACCACCTGCGGAGTATTCTTACTGCTGAGCGGTCAGGGGCATGCACCTTTGTTTTCCACTGCTGAACGAAGGCTTCAACGTTGATGACATTTAGCGTGGGGGTGTGGGAGTGGGTTTCTGAGAGTTGGAACTCGCAGAATTCGCTGCTGTGCTGCTGCTGGTTGGATCATCGTGGGTGGGGGAGGGGGTATTGACGGGGGCGGCGTTGTGAACGCTGAATCTAAACTAAAAAACGAAACTTTTTTTTTGTATTTTACCAGGTAAGGCCCACCGAGCCATATAGCTCGTTTCCAGAAGCGACCTGGCCACAAATGAAAGCTCAACGAAGCGAGTGGCTTCATTTACAGCAGCAGCCGCAGACTCTAAACTGCGTGATGTCGATTATAAGTGTCGAGGGGTGGGGGGGGGGAAACCCGGAGAGAGAAAAAAATTCGGAGACACCGCAAACTCCAAATATACAGCAGCAGGCGTTACGGTCGGGATCGAACCCACGACCTCTTGTATACCAGGCGAGGTAGTTAACATCTCATAGCCACCGTGATGATGAGAGAGAGAGACCGCAAACTCCAAATATACAGCAGCAGGCGTCAGGGTCGGGATGGAACCCACGACCTCTTGTATACCAGGCGAGGTAGTTAACATTTCATAGCCACCGTGATGATGAGAGAGAGCGAGAGACCGCCAACTCCAAATATACAGCAGCAGGCGTCAGGGTCGGACTTGAACCCACGACTTCCTGAATGAGATAGTTCATTTTTCGCCCCCGCTGCGACCCGAATCCATTGCCCCCTTCACCCCCAATGCCGCATTAAATAATTGGTTTTGCCACACTGGTCTCTGCAAATTAATACGCTGGGATTTAGAGGTCACCCCGAAATCACTGCGTGATAGTGTAGCGGTTTGTGCGCTGCGCTACGAACCCGGCGACCCGGGTTCGATTCCCGCTTCACGACCAACACCACGATTGTGACGATTGTCTGTAACCCTCCTGGGCCTCCCCTGGGTCGACTCAGTCTCAAACGTGTACCTGGTGCGGTGTGTAAACATCGCCATTGGGGAGACAAAGGCGGCCGGGCGTGTTGCTGGATACCCACCCCCTCGTGTGCCGTGCCGGCCTTCATAGGTGCTCGCTAACAGCACTTGCCCCAACAGTCTGTTAAGGCTACACGGGAGATCTTTGTCTTTGTTCACTGTGTTGTGTGTGTAGTGGTCACCGCACTGCCCTGCGGGACCGGCACACCGAGTTCGATTCCAACTCACGACCAATAAGTGGTCAATATTTGAACCTGTCCTGGGCCTCCCCTAGGTCAACTCAACCTTAAACGATGCGATGTGTAAACTCCACTGTTTATTTTAAACACTATCATCTTATGTACACTTTTATAATTGTCGTAAAGCGCCTTGGATTAAGGCGATATATAAATCTATAGAAGATAAGATGCGTACGTACTGGGAAGAGAAAGGCGACCGGGAGTACGTTTGGCTAACCCACCCTCTCGTATGCCGTGCCGGCTTTCATATGTGCTACCCGCTATCAGCACTTGCCCCAACAGTCAGTTCAAGACTACACGGGAGATATTTGTCTTAGTGTTGAGTCTTAATAAACACTCTTTACTGCGACTCCTGGCCTCGCTCTACAGTCTCTCGCCTCCCCGCGGTGTCAGATTAGAGCTGACATCATCGCCACCACTGTCATCATCATCATCACGACCACCAAAGTTCCCCCCCCCCAATGTAGCCTTACACAGACGGTAGGGGCAAGTGCTGTGAGCGGCACGGTACACGACGGGTTTGGTGGCCAGCACCGCGCCCGACCGCCTTTGTACCCCCGTGAGCGATGTTTTTTTTTAACACATCACACCAGGTACTCATTTGACGCTGAGTCGACCTAGGGGAGGCCCAGCACCGGTTCAGATAATCGTCACTTGGTGTTGGTGGCCGTGAGCGGGAATGGAACTCGGGTCGCCGGGTTCGTAGCGCACCGTAGCGCTAACCACTTCCCACATCATCATCATCACGACCACCATCATCATCACGACGACCACCACCATCATCACCAACATCACCGTCGCCACACTCCGCGACAGCGCCAGCCATCGCGACTCCTGCCCCTAACTTTACTGACGCCTCTCGCCCAGCCGCGCGCCTCTACAATGGTTCATCCATTCGGCGGTGGAGGGAGACACGGGAGTGGGGGGTGGAGGTGGGGAGACATCGATACAGCAGGGAGTCCCGCTGAGACGCTAATCCCTGGAGGAGTCCGTAATCCTCCAGAAAGCCCAGGGGAGACACTGCAACTACGGGGAGTCTAAAATCCCACAGGGGAGTCTTGGGGGGGGGGGGGGGGACGCTGTTTCTGCAGGGAGTCCTTAATGCTGCAGGTACTCTTATCGTGGGGGGGGGGGGACTCCCTCTACAGGGAGTCCGTAATGCTGCATGTAGTCTTGGAGATATACTTAAACTTCAGGGAGTACAAGCATGCTGCAGGGAGTATTGTGGAAATGCTGAAACAATGGGGAATATCTGGTGAGACGCTAATCACACTTTACCCCTAAACGCCCAATTTAAAAAAAAACCCCGTCCCGTTGTTTCAACTGCCGCGCTCGGAGATCGAACCCGAGTGGGGCTCTGGTTTGCAAAATCCAGCGTGCTTGCTAACTGCCCCACGACAGCAGCAGTATTCTTACATGCGCGTGCGTGTGTGTTTCTAAATACTGCATCTTGAAACGGTCCTGAGCTTCCATCTAGGTCGACTCAGCCTCGAATGAGTTCCTGCCGCGGTGTGTGAAGCATCATCAGTGCCGCGGTGTGTGAAGCATCATCAGTGTCGGAGACAAAGGCGTGCGGGAGCGGTGTTAACCACGCCGCCCAGCACTCTAACAGCACTTGCCCCAACATAGTCTGCAAGGCTACATCGGGGGGACGGGGGGGGCATACTTTTGTCATTGCTTCGGGCATGAGTATATGGGTGCATGTGTAATGATTTCCCGCTCACGGCCAATACCAGTGACGACTATCTAACCCGGTCCTGGTCCCCCTAACCCCCCCCCCCCCCCTAAGTCGACTCAGCCTCGGCGAGAGGCGTCAGTCAAGTTAGGGGCAGGAGTCGCGATGGCTGGCGCTGTCGCGAGGGTGGCGACGGTGATGTTGGTGGTGATGGTCGTCGTCGTGATGATGATGGTGGTGATGGTGGTCGTCGTCGTGATGATGATGGTGGTGCTGGTGGTCGTGATGATGATGATGATGGTGGTCGTCGTCGTGATGATGATGGTGCTGGTGGTCGTGATGATGATGATGGTGGTGGTCGTCGTCGTGATGATGATGATGGTGGTGGTGGTCGTCGTGATGATGATGATGGTGCTGGTGGTCGTGATGATGATGGTGGTGGTGGTGGTGTAGCGGTCAGCACGCTGCGCTACGAGCCCAGCGACCCGGGTTCGATTCCCGCTCACGGCCAACACCAGTGACGATTACCGGAACCGGTCCGGTGCCTCCCCTGGGTCAACTCAGCCTCAAATGAGTACCTGGTTGGGTGTGTAAAAATCGGCACTAGGGAGACAAAGGCGGCCGGGCGTGGTGCTGGGCACCCACCCCCCCTCGTGTGCCGTGCCGGCCTCCCCTGCGGTTGGTGCTCGCTGACAGCACTTGCCCCAACAGTCTGTTAAGGCTGTACGGGGCACCGTTGTCTTTGCATTTATTTCTGTGCGCGTTTCACTCCGACGAGGTACGAAAGTGGTCAAATGTTGCCGCATAAAGTTACTAAGTTACCTCTGTCTACTCAACAGGGAATCCCAAATCTATGCAACTAACATTACCGTCCTGAAGGAGACCTATCAGCCAAAACGTCAACGACTATATATTTGTATTATTGCTCAGTTTAAAAATCAATCATCCTATTAATGTTGCTCATTTCCACTAATTTGCCAAGCCAATGCTGGTGTACCCACGCCGTGCCGGTTGCTGGGGGACTTTTGACCATACTTCACCGCGTTCGTTAGTTGAGGACGGTGAGGAGTTGGAGGGGGATTGGGGGAGGGGGGCAAGCCCGGTTCAGATGCCACTCGCCACTGATGTCAGCCGTGGTGGGGAATGACACTCAGGGCGCCGAGATCACAGCGCAGTGCGCGAACCACAGCGCCACCGCTCCCTCCCCCACCCCCTCCATCGCTTATTGTCACTATGAGTGCAGCAAGTAACTCAAACTGTGGCATTCCAACTTGTCCCCGCCATAGGAATGTGGAATCCCCCCCCCCCCAGCCAACGGAGATGTGTATAACCAACCCAACGTTTCAGACGCCTCGTTATAGCTCTTGTGTCGCTACTACCACGGCGACTGCTCCCACCAACGTCACCCGTTGATTCCTCTCCACCAGTGTCGACGACTCGGCTCACCAAGCTGACTGTCTCCTCTCATCCGCACCGCGTTCAACCACCACTGCAGGTCACGACAACTCACTCGCTCGCTCGATCGCACAAAGTTCCCACCCCCCCCCCCTCCCCGCAAAGCCTTAACACGCAGTCGGGGCGAGTGATATTTGCGGTGTAGCACCACTTGAAGGTGGCCAGCACCGCGTCCGGCCGCCTTTGTCTCCCAGGGTGGCGATGTTTACTACACACCGCACCAGGTACTCGTTTGAGGCTGAGTCGACCCTAGGGGAGCCCCAGCACCGGTCCAGATAATCGTCGCTGGTTGTTGGCCGTGAGCGGGAATCGAACTCGAGTCGCCGGGTTCGTAACGCAGCGCATTGTTTGTCCTACCTTGGGACTCCCCTCCCCAGAGTCTACTCCCCACCCCCACCCCCCAACTCCTTACAAACTTTTCTCAATTCCCAGGCACTGGTCAGCTTTCATCTAAGGACCTCCGATGGCGCTGTTTGTTGTTGGCTCCTTGGCGTTTTGATTCTGTGCTCGACGAGCAACTGAGATTTTGTTTTGTTCGTTGCACTGTTTTGAAACCCGAAGCGCGCGGTGGATATTCCGTGCAGTGCGCAGTCCGCGCGATGGGTGTTTGAGTGTGGGAGGCACTGGTGATGGGTGGATTTGGGTGTCCGTGTGGGTGGGGTGAGGACGAGGGGGTGCAGGGGGGTCCGAGAGAGAAAGGGGGGGGGGGGAGGGTCTAGGGAGGTGCAGTTGTAAGAACTCACCAATCAACACGCATACTTGTCGACTTGACCCACAACCACACCCCAACACAACCTCCCCATCATCATCATCACCACCTCCCTCTCCTCCCATGCGCAGCCCTACCCCACCGCATTGAGGGGTGGTTGAGTTAACTTCCCGACTTGTATACACACACAGACACACGCACGCGCGGACACACCGAGATGCATAAATACGGCTGAGACCCCCTCGTGAACGCCATCAGTCACTCGAGCTGTGACCGCTGCGCACACGCGCGCACCTGAGACGCACGTGGCCCAGTAACCTTTTTTTTCCAATCCGTCTACCCGCCTAAGCTATACCTAAGCGCTTACCTACCCACTCGCCTACAACTCTCGCCGCCTGCGTAACCCGTGGAGAGACGCGAGGGGAGAGGGCAACAGCGCTAAGATGTGCGCACTGTCGGTGTCGCTCAACTCTCGATTCGGCGCAGCCATGCAGGGCGCTCACTCCGCCAGTCCTCCTCAACCCAGACTCGGGGCCGTGTACCCGTGGGGCGAGCAGACCGCTCCAGTATCTCATCAGCATGACCACCACCACCATCAACATCAGCATCATCACCATCAGCAGCAGAATCATATTCATCAGCAGCAGCAGCACCAACAGCAGCAGCAGCCGTGCGGGAAACTGAAGAGTGAGTCGAGAATACGCAGACCCATGAACGCTTTCATGGTCTGGGCTAAAGACGAAAGGAAGAGGCTCGCTCAGCAGAACCCGGACCTTCACAACGCCGAGCTGAGCAAGATGCTTGGTGAGTTATTTGGGGTGGGCGGTAGGAGAAGAGAACGGCGCGGTGGTGCGGCTCCTCGCTGTCACGTACGCGCTCACACTCAACTGCAATCCGAACACGCGTGCAATGTATCTCCGATGTGTCTTCGGTGCGGCGCGCGCGCGCATTGCTCGGCGTGTTGTCCGACGTTTCTCGCGACGTGTTGGGAACTTACATATGGTACCCTAAGGAGCGAAACGTCGGACATCACGCCGAACAACGCGCGGTAGAACCCGACAGGCACAGCCGAGAGCTGTGCGGCAGCAAGAAGTTGCGCCAGTAGCAGATGGGGATATCGTTGGGGGGGGGGGGGGGGGGGGTTGTATGTGTGTGATTTGGGTTCCATTGCGGCGCTTGCCAATAACACAACAGCATTGAACCGTGGCAGAAGGCCGATGAGTCGATGGACTCGAGAGTATGAAGGATTCATCTCCACACGGAGAGACGGACAGAAGTCTGGCTCATTTACCTTGCTCTTTTTATTCTTAAATGACCACTGCGGGTGACTGGAGTTGACAATTAAGTTGAACTCGTTCCATCATCGCTGCGGGGGGGGGGGTCTATAAAACGTGTACCGTTTTGTGGAAAGTCCCTATTGGTTGTGGGGTTGTGTGTGTGTGGTTTATTTACGGCCTTGTTTCTGTCGTAAAAATGTGGAATTTCCACACATGCTCAAAAGGCGAAAAGGATGAGCGCTGGCTACTTTGAGCGGCAGTGACACTTCGCCTTTTGATTTAGTTTCATCTTAAACTTACGAGATTTGTTCGTTTGTTTTTCGTTCGTAAATATTTTCAGTCACATTTTGTTATTGGACGTGGGCGGGCGCGCGCGTGCTATTGCGCGCCTTCTTCTACAAACACGAGAGCGAGAAAGAGAAGGTGCAATCAAGTTCAGAAAAGTTTTTAAACTTGAGAATTTGTTTTGTTATATTACAAAAAAGAGACTTAGGATATGTAGTGGGGCTCTCATCTTGGTTACAAGATGCAATTGCTTAATTACAAAAAAAAAGTTTGCTTGTGCCGACAGGTCGAGATCAAAAGTATCTCATTTCAAGGGGAGGTTCTGGATCAAATGCATTCATCTCGACAGCACAGACGGGTCTCGGGACTCGAGTAGAGAGCGATGCGTTGAAATTCAGAAAGAGGATAAGATCGTAAAAGACAATGTCGCAATAGGACAACAGTTATAATGCGACAATATTCAAAATTTGATTTAATAATAGGAATGGCACATTTCAGCAGAAACAAAATCGGATAAGTTAAAACGCAGAAT
The DNA here is from genome assembly GCF_048934315.1 of Petromyzon marinus. Taxonomy (NCBI): domain Eukaryota; kingdom Metazoa; phylum Chordata; class Hyperoartia; order Petromyzontiformes; family Petromyzontidae; genus Petromyzon; species Petromyzon marinus. Next base: position 9,273,908 of record NC_133669.1, read on the forward strand.
TAAGTATCATAAGTTAATGTTTAGTTATAATTATTATATTGACACATATTTTCCCATACTCTTTTTAGGATGTTTGGTTAATTTCCGTCAATAAGTGTTTAGTATTAATCTGGTTAGAACACAGCGCCACGAACCTGGTCATCTTGAGTTCGATTCCCAGTCGGGGCTAAACATCAGTGGGGAGTGATTTCTGAACCAGTCTCCCTCCATGTCACCAACCAACCCGCGCAGAACAGCGTGGTGAAGTATGGTCAGTAAAGCCACCATGATCGACGCGGGCGTGGAGAGCATTTTTAATCCGGCGGGAGATTGACAAAGGCCCGTAAATAATGATGCTGACGACGACGACGATACTAGGTGTATTAATAAAAACACACGCGCGTGTGCGTACAAACAGCCCGTGTACGAACAGGAAGACACGCGCAAGTCCGCGTGCTGTGTATCCACACAACACACACACACACATCTAGAATGCACACAGGGGGCACACAACATGCACTCAAACACACTCGCAGCTTTGCACGATCCACGCGGGCGCGCGCGCCTGCTTGTCTGCCTGTGCGTCGTGGTTTGGCGGATGGTTGCGTGAGTCGTGGTCCCTCCTCCTCCTCCTCCTCCTCCACCTCTTCGCTTCTTCTGCACCGCCGATTAGCACGGTTGGCTTAAGTGCGGTGCGAAAGAAGTCCATCACCCATACATACATAAATACTCATCATCCTCCTCCATCTTCACCCCCTCTCACCTCTCACCTACTTGCTCTCATCACTCCTCCTCCTGTTATTGCTGTTGCTCCTCACCTGTCCCCTTCCCATCATCCCTCTCCTAACCTCTCACCTCTTCGTCCTCCTCCCCCGTGTACAGGAAGGTCGTGGCGCTCCCTGAGCGCGGATGAGAAGCGCCCGTTTGTGGACGAGGCGGAGCGGCTGAGAATCCAGCACATGCAGGAACACCCCAACTACAAATACCGCCCCCGGCGCAAGAAGCAGGCCAAGAGGCTGGCGGCCAAGCGCCTGGAGGGCGGAGAAGTCCTCCAGGGAGAACCTGCCCTCGGCAAGAGAGTCGGACTCATCGGAGCGGGAGGAGCGGGAGCCGGAAGCGTTGGCGCCCTGTCTCCACCTCTGCCATCGATGAGCCAATTCAGAGAGCATCAACAACAGCAGCATCAGCAGCATCAGCAGCAGCAGCATCAACAACAGCAGCAGCAGCATCACCCGCATCAGTTTGCCATGGCCGAGAGCTATGGTTTGCCCACGCCCGAGATGTCACCCCTGGACGTGGTGGAGAACGAGCCGGCCTTCTTCCCCCCGGACGACGGAGGTCTTCTGATGCAGGGCTACGGAGACTGCGGGGCGCAGTCGTCCTCTGCTGCTCATCATCATCATCTTCCTCCACCTGCTCCTCATCATCATCATCAACCGGGTGGGCTGAATGCACTAATGCACCCTTCACCCCTGAGTTCCAACATCTATTTCAGTGAATACAACTTTGATCATCAGCAGCAGCATCATCATCATCAGCAGCAGCAGCAAAGCCAGCAGCAGCAGCACCATCATCATCACCAGCAGCAGCAGCACCTTCATCATCACCATCAGCAGCAACAACAGCATCACGTCTATCCAGGATCGCCCGTCAGCATGGGACAGCTGTCTCCACCGCCGGAGCCCATCCCGACCGCCCTGCCCGACTCCCTGGAGCACCTGAGCCACAGCGACCTCCTGGAGGACGTGGACAGAGACGAGTTCGATCAGTACCTGGACAGCGCCGCGGCCTCCGTGCCGGCCGCCTCGTTCGGCCACTGCGTGGGCGCGATGTCGACGACGTCGCAGCTCTCGTCGTCGTCGTCGTCGTCATCGTCGTCAGCGTCCTCCTCCTCCTCCTCCGTCGGCGGTGACTCCAACCTCATCTCCATCTTCGCGGACGCCACCGCACTTTACTACAGCTCGCTGAGCTTCCACTAATGGGGGGTGGAGAGGGCAGAGGGCGAGGCTGGGGCTTGGAGGCAATGGGGAGGACTCCGTCGGGAAGATTCACTGCACCGTCGCGAACTGCCAAATCAGCGTCACCGTCCTCGCTCTCATGGACAAGAAACATCCAAATCGTAATGAAGATACTGGCCAGAGAGAGAGAGATTTACATACACTGCGTATGCAATTACACGCGTGCACACAAGACAAAGATCCCCCGTATAGTGCTGTTAGCGAGCACTTATGAAGGCCGGCATGGCACACGAGGCAGTGGGTGGCCAACACCACGCCCGGCCGCCTTTGTCTCCCCAGTGGCGATGTTTTACACACCGCACCAGGTACTGATTTGAGGCTGAGTCGACCTAGGGGAGGACCGGTTCAGATAATCGTCACTGGGTGTTAGCCGTGGACGGGAATCGAACCCGGGTCGCGAGGTCCGTAGCGCAGCGCGCTAACTGCTGCACTACCGCTCCCCAGACACACACACACACACGCGTACACACACGCGAACACACACATGCCAAACACAACGCAGGGAGATCTGGTTATCGATACCAACCCCCCCTCCCCCAAATCAAACCGTACAGAGAAGTCAGAGAAATACAACAACGCTACCCTCCAAAGTCTCTACGCGTCTCGCGGCGCCGTCACTTGCACGACATCGCAAGTTGGCCGTAGGAGGAGGAGAGAATTAGGGAGCGGTTCGTCCAAAATCGGTGGGGTATCTATACACGGATCGCGCTGCGTTATCCCCCACACGTTAAACCCCTCTCGATGTGCATTGTTAAACCCCGTATGATGTCTTCGTTTTAATGTTGAATCTCGTCAAAAGTTTAAACATCATCCCTCCCCCCACTTTACCCCCCCAACCAACCCCCCATCCCCCACGATAAAACACGTGCAAGTCCATAAACCGACGCAATAACGCTGTTACATGCTCTGCCTTTAATGTTATTCGTGCAATGAGCGTGTGGGTTATGGTTCGAGGGCAGCAGGATTCGAGATAATCTTGGGTTAAACGGGATATTCATTATTAGTAATCGTGATAATGTGTGTGTGTGTGCGCGCGAAAACTCGTGAGAAAATAATGGTTTCAACATGCTCTGCATGTCAAGTTGGGATCGCCACACCTTGGCACCATTGTACGATTGGAGGGTCTCCTGTCAATCAATGATGAGTCACGGTTAAAAAAAATTCAATGCATTTAGTTTATTGAAACGTGGGGACCTCTATCAAAAACGTTTGGCCAGTGTGGAAGAGTAGGCCAAATATGTACCCTATCGAAGAGGTCGTTTCTGCTTTCTCTACCCCCCACCACCACAATCCAGCAGTGGATTGACAAAGAGAGCTGTACTTGATGTACATTCGTGCATTACGAGTTTACTTGTCAACAGTACACTACACTGACATGTTTAAATACCCCAATATGGTCGTCGTAGGGATAAGCTAGCCTCTGTCTGCCACAGCGTCGGGGAATGTCCCACTGCTGATATAAAACTGTGCACAACGGTAGCACGCTCATCTCTGTACGACAAGCCATCGTACGGTGGAGGTGGTGGTGGTGGCGGAGCGTTATGCATGGGAAGGGAAAATTCACCGAACGGAGGCTCTATTTATTTATTTAATTGTCCATCGTTCAAACTTGTCCGCCAAACAAAAACAATAACACGCAACACAAGAAATGTTTGCCCTTCAATTTTGACTCGAAACTTTCGTGACTGCAGGAATTCATATTCCTTGGTTCTTTGGGTAAAGTCACGTAGATAGAAAAAAATAAAAGTAAAATTAAAAAAAACAACGACGTTTCGATCACAACACAAGCGATCATCATCAGGAGGAAAAAGGGGGAAGGCTCCTGAAAAAAGCGTTGCCTTCAGGAGCCTTTCCCCTCCTGATGACGATCGCTTGTGTTGTGATCGAAACGTCGTAGTTTTGTTTTTACTTTTGTTTTTTCTATCTACGTGATTTTTACCGATAGGACCAAATAATGTTTGTCCTTCAGTTACAATCACCCCCCCCCCCCACACACATGTCTCGAGACATACACACATTATTATATTATGTACATATTTATATTCGTTCTTTTAATGTAACGTGGCAACGAACCGGGGGGAGAACCTGTGTCTCGCTGGGTCTAAAGGGCACCTCGCCGCTCGCGAGAGGCCGCGAGACAGCGAGTTTCAGGGCAAATATATCCACCCGTCACGCGGACCTCAAAGTGTGTCTTTGTCGTGATGATCGATGCGATGTTGTGTAACCCGAGCAGCGTGCCAATGCTGAACCAACGCTGTTTGGCATTTTTGGTTGGGACCGTCGAATCATCATTGTGGCCCAAAAAACGTTGCTGGCACAACGTTGTTGACACGTTGGGACCAACTTTGTCCCGAACGTTCCCACGTTTAAATGGGTATGTTGTGTAGTGTGTGTCGTGCAACCATTACTGTATTAATCGGTGCTCGCTAACAGCAATTGCCCCTAAACAGACTATGTATCCCATAAGGGAGGGGGAGGGGGGTCATAGGTTTGTGTTGAGTGTCGAGCTTTGAGCGACATTTCACGTGCCCAACACGTGCACCTCGCTTGGTGGCGACACAATGGTAATAATTGTCGTTTGTACGTAAATGTGTATCATCGCCGTCATCGTGAGTGATTGTCTATCCACTGCGACTGTGTTTGTGTGTCTGTGTGTGTGTGATTATGGGGAGCGGTGGTGTAGCGGTTAGCGCGCTGCGCTATGAACCTGGCGACCCGAAGTTCGATTCCCGCTCACCGGTGACGATTATCTGAACCGGTCATGGGCCTCCCCTAGGTCGACTCAGCCTCAAATGAGTACCTGGCGCGGTGTGTAGTAAACATTGCCAATGGGGAGACAAAGGCAGCCGGGCGTGGTGCTGGCCACCCACCCCCTCGTGTGCCGTGCCGGCCTTTATAGGTTCTCGCTAACAGCACTTGTCCCAACAGTCTGTTCAGGCTATACGGGGGATCTTTGTCTTCTTTGTACATTATATCGTCTACGCGAGTGTGGGGGTGGGGTGATGCATTATGAATAGTGAAGACACCGTGCTACTGAGACCTGAGCGAACCCACTTCGAGCCCTGACTTCGTGGTGGCCAACTGGAATCTCAACCTGGCCAGATCTACCCTCCCCCTCGGTTGACTCTGCCTATTGATACCAGCACTGGAAATACAGATATACATACACAGTCGTTATACTGAGAGTGACAAAGGCGACCGGGGTGTGGTTCTGATCGTGAGTCGTTCCGGCCTTAATAGGCGCTCGCTAACAGCGCTTGCCCCCCCTCAATTAATCGATCCGGCTAAACAGGGGGGGGGGAGTGTGAGTGAGTGTGTGTGTGAGTGTGTGTGAGTGTGTGAGAGTGAGTGTGTGAGTGTGTGTGAGTGTGTGTGAGTGTGAGAGTGTGAGTGAGTGTGAGTGTGACCCGGTGTGACAATGATGGCACCAAGATGTTTAAAAATTAATATTTTACTCGGGGGTGAGATGGTGTTTATTTTATAACGAGTGACAACTACTGAGGAGGAGCGGGCCTGTTGGAGTATCGATGTTAAATAACTTTTCTCTTGTAAACGTGTTACATAGCGATATATTTTTTTTCTTAAGCATTTTTGTACAAAAGTTAATTTCATCAAATGTCGCGGGAAAGGGAGGGGGGGTATTATTTGATAAATATAATGATGATGGTAACAATAATAATGTATCATTTACTGTGTTTTAATTATTATGTTAAACATTCCTTAACATGAGCGCTCGGCTGGAGCTCAATGTTTGAGATGGGGTTTTTGTTGTTCTTTGTGTTCTATTAAAATGACATTACTGCTCCCGTGAGTGAAATGTGAATTATTTTGTAAAATAATGATTACAATATCAATAACAATAATTGTGAAAATAACGTACACGAATCTTCCAAATCCATTGCTAGATGAAGGCCCTCCCTCCACGCCGTGTCGTTTCGTGTGTGGCGGGTTGTGTGACCCAACTTTGGAGAGCGGTGGCGCAGTGTTTAGCGCGTTGAGCTCCAACCCTTGCAAACCCGAGTTCCATTCCCGCTCACGATGCCTCAAATGAGTACCTGGCACGGTGTGTAAACATCGCCATTGGGTAGACAAAGGCGATCGGACGTGGTCCTGACCACACCGCCGCTTCCACTCGGGCGACCCGGCATGCACTGAGCACCTTGGAGTTCTGAATTAATTAGCATCGGTAGACAAAGGCGGCCGGGCGCGTGGTGGTTCCGACAACACCGACTCACCCACCCCCCACCGCCACCACCACTGTCCCCTCGTTGTGTCCGGGTTAAGCGCGCTGCGCTACGAACCCGGCGTCCCGAGTTCGAGTCCCGCTCACGGCCAACACCAGTGACGATTATCTGAACCGGTTCTGGGCCACCCCTGGGTCGACTTGGCCTCAAATGAGTGCCTGTGGGTGCGGTGTGTCGTAAAGATCGCCGCTGGGGAGACAAAGACTGCCGGGCGTGGTGTTGGCCACCCACCCCCTCGTGTGCCGTGCCGGCCATCATAGGTGCATGCTAACAGCACTTGCCCCAACAGTCTGTTGAGGCTATACGGGGAATCTTTGTCTTGACGCTGCTAAGTGCGGGTTGGTGGTGAACGCGGGAAGCCTAAACGCTGGAGCATGGTTATAGTTAAGCCTGCTCCCCTGACTGTTCACCACCTAGCCCCCCCCCCCCTCATCCTGTGCGATCTGTTATGTATGTGCGTATGTATGTTGAACTTCTTTCGCACCGTACGTAGCCAACCGTGCTAGGGACAACTGAACACAAAAAGCAGTTCTAAAGAAGCGAGTTTGTCAATCTAGATTATTTAAAAGTGCACCGCTACCAGTGGCTTCATAATGTCGGGAGGAAGAGCGTTCCAGACGGCCCGCGGAAACGTTTCTGAAATCGATGCGGTGACCGGTCTTTGTAGGGGTGGTCGCTCATCGCTGCGCATTGCAGATCGAGAGATCCCACGGGGGGGGGGGGGGGGGTTGGCCGCCTCCTGTGCCATCTCTAGCAAGGTTCAAATGTCGCCTGCGCTGCACTGAACGGGTTCGACTCCGTTCGTGGGGCGTTCTCGTGCCGATAAACACCGGGGCCAAATCAGCGGCATTTGTTGAGCAGGCCCAAAACAAAGCCTGCTGATGAGACTCGGAGACGTTAAGAGTCGGTTTTAAGGCCGATATAGGCTGATGAGCCCAAATGTTAAGTTTAAAATTTCGACGCTAAAACAGAAACATTGTACTATTATTGTACCGCTTGATTAGCCAGATCGGTGCGTGTATAAATACCGCAGGTTACAATTACAAACGCGTTAGTGCTCACGATTTAAAAATAATAAGCAAAGTGTGCCAATTAACACACACACATATATACCGGTTAGTGTTTAACGAGTTTAACAAGCAGTAACTGGGGTGGAGTGGTGGTGCAGTGATTACATTATCGCGCTACGAACCCACGAACCCGTGCTGTATTCCCAACGTGGGTTTTGCGAGTGATAGACGTCGATGGCTTTTGAGGCCTCCTCTTTCACCGACCCGATACTGACCAACGTGGTGAAGTATGGTCAAACAACCCTCGCGACCAGGGGGGGAGGGGGGGTCGGAAACCCGCGGCTCCGGTGCTGTACCCACGTGCTGTACCCACGTGTGTACGCACGCATTGCAGCGCCGGATTATCCGAGTAACAAAAGTAGCTACATTTGAACCTTATGGACACAGTAGCCACCCCCCCCCCCCCCGGCTCTCGCATAATGTCCGTGATGCAGTCATTTTTAGTCTGTTGATGGTCGGCGATGCGGCAATCGACTCATCTCGACGAGCTGTACTCACGATGCACCACCACCACGGTGTGTACCGCGAGCGTTCAGGGTTTCAGCGCAATTGTCCTCGCTACGTGTCGACATCGCGAAGTAGCACTGATTTCGGATTGATTGGTACCCCAGTCGCGGAGTGAAGTACACCCCTGGGAAAAAAATAGTGTCCAAGAAATTAAATATTTAATTACCTAAATGCTTTCAAGCTATCAATTCCGGTTCAGGGATTCTGCACTTGCTCTATTACTATAGTACTATGCCGCCTTTAATTGTATGAACGACTGGGTGTTTAAGGTTAGCGATTTGTCGTATTATCTGGCTGTATAGCAAATGAAAAAATACAATTACTTTACTATGCCAGTTAAACATTTGTGTTTTAATATTTAAGTGTTGTTTTTTTTTTATTTAGGGCCCCTTCAATAACATATGCTGCAGGCCCCGCGCCAGCTTAATCCGGCACTGACGCATTGACTTGCACTGCGGCTCTTGATACGTTGAGTTTTGTACGGAATTCCCAAGAAAAAAATGTCTCTTCTTGTCATGTTTTGGCTGCCGGCGCCAGCTCACGACCAACAAGGCCTTAATCCAGCAGTGGATTTTCCACATGCAAGACACACAGCCAAGATCTCGTCCCGAGTATGACTGGCCAATCCGTTTAGGGTTGACGGATCACATTGAGACGTCGTGTGTGTGTGTATGGAGAGAGAGACTCCAATCTACGGGACTCCTCGGCCTGTCTGCGAAGGCAGTGCAGCAAGTGGGTTTCTGTTTTTCCTGTGTGGATATTTTTGTTGTTGCGCATCGCTTCATCGCAATCTCTTGTCTGCTTGGCCTCAATGCTTTCCCAGAGTCCTGTCACTCTCTCTTAATGACCCCACATTAAAGACGAGCCGCAGTCGTGCGATTGTGGCCATGCTTCCCAGACAATCTGGACCGTACAGTAAACCCATGGATACATGGAACGTTATAGGGTTACATTAGAGTAGTGGTTCCTAACCTTTACTGCAGCTTTGCACCCCTTTGGTTCTCAATCTTTAAAATGTATAATGTTCATAAATACACAGGCGAATTTGTGTTTCGATCATTTACCTTCTAACACAAATCTGGCCGTGTCTCGCACGCCCATAAAGGGCATCTCGCACCCCAGGTGAAGAAGAAGAAGAAGCACTGCATTAGTAGTGTGAATGTGGCCATGCTCTCCGAACTCTGGACCATATTCGTCTGCGCTCCCACAACGGAGGAGGAATAGCGAAACTCGCTGTCCTGAAGCCCTCTCGTGGATAGCAGACCCCGTCCCCGGTGTTTAGCTCCTGGACATAGCGGTACCGTACGCAGCCAGTTTCTGGAGGCCACGGTGGCGAGATGTTACATCCCTCGCCTGCTATACAGGGGGTCGTGGATTCGGTCCCGGACCCTGACTACGCCTGTATGTATGCAGGATTTGTAGTCCGCGTGCTTTCTCTCTCTCCCCGTGGTTCCCGCATGGATTTTTCCACCGGGTCCTCCTCCGGTTTCGCCCTTCACATTGAGGATTGATATGCGTTTAGATGATTTATTTGGCTGCCACTAAAAATGCCCACGTGTGATGGTACACACCACTACAATGAACTATCATTGTGTGGCCAGGTCGACTCTGAAAAAGATCTAAGAGCTCAGTGGGCTCGACCTGGTAAGTAAACCGGGAGTTGCAAGCGTCTCTCTCGCGATCCCGCGACGTAATCATTCACGTTGCACCTGCACCGCGAGCTGATGCCATTGCTCCATCGCTATCATCGACACGTCGTCCAATCCTCCGACTCTGGGAATTTGTCGCGTCTTCGTTGCGCAACACTGCAAGACCCGACCGTGTCCGTCCAGCGCTCGCCAAGCTGCATTGGCTTCCGGTTGCCGAACGAATCCGCTATAAGGTCGCACTCATTGCACAGACAAAGAGCTTGCCACAAACGAACCACAATACCTCGCTGATCTCGTCAAGGAGCATGAACCATCACGCGAACTCCGCTCATCCTCACAGCAGCGGCTTTAGGCTTAGCCATCGAATAAAAGATGGGCACTGCATCGCGAGCGTTCAGATGATCTGATCTTATGCGGCCATCTGGAATGCTCACCGTTCCGATGTAAGTCATTGGGAGCTATGCACTTTTAAATCCAGATTGAAAACGAATTTCTTTAGAACTGCTTTTTGTTATGTTTAGCTTGTTGTCCTTCCGACCTGCACCTCCAATTAGCACGGTTGGCTCCGTACGGCGCCAAAGAAGTTCAACATGCATGCAGTGCCGTACAAAACCACGATAGCATCTCGCCGCCTGCTGGCAGACTTCACTCCGTCTGAAAACAAGGCCCCGACTTAGTGGCAGCCTCGCGCGGTGAACATGGCGCAAATAGCAAAAGTGCGAGATTATTATTTCCGTATTCTCCGGATTATAAGACGCCCCCCCCCCTCGTGATTACAAACAAAAGTTGGTGGTGCGCCTTATAATCCGATAGGTGTGTGTGTGTGTGCGAGAGAGAGACCCGATTTGTACCATTGTATTGACACCAGGCGGGCACGCATTTCAGGGTGCGTCTTACTTTCCGAAGCATATTGGATCAGAAGCATAAACTACCCCCCCCCCACCCCGCCGCCGCCCTCTCTCCTAACAGTGGCGAGTGTTAACTACCTCGCCTGGTATACAGGAAGTCGTGGGTTCGCTACCTGACGCCTGCTGTATATTTGGAGTTTGCGTGTCTCTCAACCCGTGGTCGCGTGGATTTTTCTCCTGGTACTCCGGTGTTTTTCCCCCTCCACATTTAGAATGAATATCACGCGTGTATAATCTTTGGCTGCTGTACATTTACAAACGATAAGCCACATTCGTTTGAGTTATCATTTGTGATAGTCAGGTCTCGTCTGAAAAAGAGCTTTATAGCTCAGTGGGCCTTACCTGATAAAATAAAAAAGTGTTTATAGTATTCACTGCCCCTGGTTCTCTAAATCCGTTCGTCATGCCCAAGCAATGGTTTAATTATTCACCAAACATTTTCTCGGGGTAGCCGACAACCGCGTCAGGCGCAACGGAGTGCATCGCTGTGATGTCTCAATTCGTGTTGGTGGATCGGGGGCATTCCGTCGCTCTACGTTGTCGGTGTCTGCTTCGGATGACCACGGTCGCACACTGGAGAGTGCCTGCTAACCCACAGCCATAGCGAGAGTTATACTGGATGTCGTGTGCCGGGTGCGGAAATACTCTACACATTTTAAGCAAAAAGTCAGTGACGCGCCAATCTGGGTAGATCGGGCTGAAATCAAGCGTCGATTCCTGGCCGCCCACTCTTCGGTGAGCCAAGAGTCACCGGGGACTGGACTACTGGGTCGCGGTGTGACACCGAGTGGACATCTGTAACAACAACAACAAAATACGGGCTTCATAGCGAATCGGATTCCTCCAGTGGATATAAAATAATATTCTGGTTTTGACACTGACCCCTGACCTCGTCCGCCTGGTAGGAAGTCGCGCGCGGTGCTCCTCTGTTAAGCAGCGAGGCGAATTCGCGGGCTGCTCGCCTGCCCGCAGCGCTGCGGTGCGCAGGATATGCCACGTCCGGCCGTGTCCCGTGACGGTCCATCCGTCCAAAGGCACCGCGCTCCGTGGTTTGTCTTTTCTTTCGCGTGAAGCCCTGTGGCCAATAAAAGTGGAGTGCGCGATAGCGTACTTATTAAACGAGCTTATTGCACGTAAGCTCGCTTTGGATTGTCAACGGGTATTTTTTTTTCTGCGGAGTGTTTGGGTACAACTTAAGTTATTGCCGTGTCAGGGTGTTACCACACAGGTAACAGATTTGATTCCAGCCCACGAATTACATCCGGGTCTGTGTTGTGTGTGGTTTTTTTTTGGGGGGGGGGGGCGGGGAATGGGTGGACTGGCGTTGAAATATAGAGTACTTAAACACATCGTAAAATTTAAAACGTATCCTAAAGCTACCCAGCTGGATGAAAGCGTGTGCCTCTGAACGTGTCAGGGTTTCTGCGTGTCTGTGTATGTTTACTCTTACTATGTGTATGTTACCAGATAAGGCCCACTGAGCCATATAGCTCTTTTTCAGAAGCGACCTGCCCATCACAAATTATAGCTCAACGAAGTGGCTTATCGTGTGGAAATTCATAGCAGCCAAATACTCTGAATGCACGATTCTCAATGTGGAGGGAAAACCCAGAGGACTCGGAAAAAAATCCATGCGACCATGGGGAGAGACACCGCAAACTCCAAATATACAGACGTGAGTGCTGGGATCGAACCCACTACCTCCTGTATACCAGGCGAGGAAGTTAACATCTCACCAGGCAATCGCCACGTACATACATAAGAGATCACAATATGTGAGGGTTTTCCTCTGTAAGTTCTGTCATTCCGTGATTTCTACGCAAGTCTCTATGTAAGTCTATGTGTCTCTGTGTAAATGTATGGGTCTCTATGAAAGTCTATGTGTGGTTCCGCAAGTGTATGGATGTCTATGAAAGTATTTGGGGTGTCTGTGCAAGTTTTATGGATCTGTATGTCAGTCTCCCGCTGTCGATGTAATGGTACAGTCGAATCCCGTGATGAATGAGGCTCCCCTATTGGACTGGCTCGGGCAGGTGTTGCTTCTGCAACAGCTGCGACCCCCCCCCCCCTCCTCATCCGCCCACCCTCCCCGAATGGGGGGCCCCTGTACTCTATCTCCGTCCATCAGCCCCCCCCCCCCCCCCCCCCACACACACACATGTGAGTTAGAGACACTCACTTCCAGGCACCGGTCAACAATTCAACAACCCCGCTCTCTCACTCCCAGCTGCACGCTTCCTGTTTTTCAATCATTCCGCTGTTATTTTAATGCCTTTGGGCTTCTTGGTGTTGTGTTTAACGCTCCCCCCCCCAAAAAAAAATGTTCACGGCTAAAAAGCAGCGGTGGCGCTGAGACATCGGCGGCCTTAAGAGCAGAAAATATTTAGTGGCAAACCCGCTTCGCTCCCGCCTCTTCAATTGGTGAAATCATCGCGAGGTGGTGAAATCATCGCGAGGTGGTGGAAGAGACGCGGACAAGGAGGCAGCGACTTATCTGACGGCATGAACGCAGGCGAGATCAGGCGATGGATATTACGTTGGCGCTTTGATGTTGATAAGCTTGGTCATGGTTATTATGATTTGGATGTGAGCTGATATTTTATGCGCCCCGTGTTGTTTCGTCCACTGAGCCTTTTTGGGCTACCCGAAGCTCTAGCTTTGTCTGCGTGCCCACGCCGAGCGCTGCTACCTGTCGAAAGCGATCACGCGTTAGCTATGCCCGTTTTGTCTGGCCGTGGCTGTAACTGGGACGGCGTATTGCCCTGTAGAAAGAGCAAGCAAAGTGGTCGAAGCGTCACTTTATTAGCGATCGTTTAATACTGCCGAGGACAAACGTCTGTTTGAACGCATTCACGGAAGCCGTGCATATGTATTGGTTGTGCTTCATGGTCCTTATTGTAGCACTGCGCATCGAACCCTGGGAGCGGGATGTGTCAATTCTCTTCTGGGGCCAGTGCCACATTCAACCGGAAGCAAATTACTTGGTTCACAGATGATGGTGGTGGTGGGAATCATATATCTGCACGTGTTTATGTGTGAGACCTGAAGCCATGAATAACTTGAGGCTAGTCCTACCCAATCTTGCGGCCCCTTATTAAATATTTGTTTTTGTTTTTCCAATGCCTATCATCTATCTATCTATTCAATAACAAGTTCATCCATAACACCTCACTATTTTCCCTTGCTTGAGCAAGTCAGGCGGTGTAATAGTTGGTGGAGCTAATTGTTTTGAGCACCAATGGGTTGCGCAAGTGGTGAGAATGACACATTCCTACGACAAGGCGCCGTCTGTCCATAGGTAAACCATTGCTTTATATATATACACATGTTTATTAATAAATGCGAATGGCCCAATTATATTTCAATGGTGTGATTGGTACAATGTCATGAGATATTTAGGTGGCTGAAACCTGGAGTTGAACCCAGGTTTTTAGTGGTTGGTGGCTCAGTGCTTCTGACCTGGTATTAACCCCCAGAAGCTACCCAACCACGTCAACCTTGACATTATATTTATTCCTCTTCCCCCATCAGTTCCACTGGGAACACTTGGAAACCCTTATAGTGTCGCTTCGGTGTTTTGACAGCGGGGTCATGCACATTGCAATGCTCTGATGGCGAGCGAGGGGGTGATAGACGCCAGAAGCACGGACACACACAGTCGCACGTGTACACAAACGGATACACGCGCACGCAGACACACACGTGTACACACACAGACGCAAAAGACAGAGATTCCCCGTACAGCCTTAACAGACTTTTGGGGCAACTGCTATAAGCGAGCACCTTGTCAAGGCCGGTACAGCACGCGAGGGGGTGGGTGGCCAGTACCACGCCTTTGTCTCCCCCAGTGCTGATTATTTACACACTACACTAGGTACTCATTTGAGGCTGAGTAGACCTAGGAGATGTCCATGACCAGTTCAGATATTGCTCACTGGTGCTGGCCCTGAACGGGAATCGACCTGGGATCGCACAAACACAGTGTAAAGATGCACACAGAGACACACACGCGCGCGCACGTAGAGACAGGAGCATTGTGAGCGGCCTCGTGCTGTCGGTCCACCGATCCCCATCGCTGTGCGCTATTCAGTCGAGATGTGCCGCGTTGGTTTTTGCGCGGTTGTGCTGCCATGCAGAGTGTTGTTCGGCACGACGCCCGACGTTTCGCTCGACGGCGCTGGGAGCTCCATCGGGAACCGCGCGTTCCATTCTTCAGCAACCTGCGTATTTCTCCTTCTGAATCACGGTTTCCTGAAGGAGCTCCCACCGGCACGTGGAGCGAAACGTTGGACATCACGCGGAACAAACTCGCTACGTGGCGGCGATCTTTAAAAAAAGACACACGAGGGTCCCTGCGCGAATCAGCACCACCCGTCACGGCGGATGTCTGACCTCCCCTCCGCCCCAGAGCTCTCTCACAAAACATCACTGCATGGGGGGGGGGGGCAGATGCGGAGAGCGAGGGCAGAGAGAGAAGGGGGGAGAGAAATTCCCATGGTGCATTGTGCCAGCGAAAAATGAGGTGGTTCGAAAGAAGTTAGGCCAACTTTTTCAATAATAATAATAATAACAAGCGTTATGTAACGCTGGCCACCCCCTGCTAACATTAAGACGATTCGGTGAAATCGATCTGGTTCATGGCTCGTGTTTTGTCTGCTTCGCCAGGATCTCACCGCCCCCCCCATGCCCCCCCTGCTTTCCCTTGTTTTATTTTTGTTTTATTTCCTCGCTGCTTGTTTGTTTATTTACTCTCAGTCTAAGATGTCTGGCACTGGACTTTTCCTCCGATGTTTTGTGATCGCCAGTGCGATGGTGCAAGAACAGAAGCCATTAGCGCCACTCTCTCCACCCTCTGCACCAAAGACAAATATCCCCTGGATAGCCTTGACAGACTGTTGGGGCAAGTGCTGCTAGCGAGTATCACCTATGAAGGCCGCCGGAACGGCACACGAGGGGGTGGCCAGCACCACGCCCGACTGCCTTTGTCTCCCTAGCAGCGATATTTACGACACACCGCACCAGGTACTCATTTCAGGCTGAGTCGACCTAAGGGAGGGCCAGGACGAGTTCAGATCATTGTCACTGGTGGTGGCCGTGAGCAGGACTTGAATTCGGGTCACCGGGTTCTATCTCAACACGCTAAACCACTACACTACCATTACCACGTGACCACCACACTACCATTACCACCTGACCATTACACAACCATTACCACGTGACGACTACACTACCATTACCACGTGACCACCACACTACCATTACCACGTGACCACTACACTAACATTACCACGTGACCACCACACTACCATTACCACGTGACCACTACACTACCATTACCACGTGACCACTACACTACCATTACCACGTGACCACCACACTACCATTACCACGTGACCACTACACTACCATTACCACCTGACCACCACACTACCATTACCACCGGACCACTACACTACCATTACCACGTGACCACCACACTACCATTACCACCTGACCACCACACTACCATTACCACGTGACCACTACACTACCATTACCACGTGACCACTACACTACCATTACCACGTGACGACTACACTACCATTACTACGTGACCACCACACTACCATTACCACGTGGCCACTACACTATCATTACCACGTGACCATCACACTACCATTACCACGTGACGACTACACTACAATTACCACGTGACCACCACACTACCATTACCACCTGACCACTACACTACCATTACCACGTGACCACCACACTACCATTACCACGTGACCACCACACTACCATTACCACCTGACCACCACCCTACCATTACCACGTGACCACTACACTACCATTACCACGTGACCACTATACTACCATTACCACGTGACCACCACACTACCATTACCACCTGACCACCACACTACCATTACCACCTGACCACTAAACTACCATTACCACGTGACCACCACACTACCATTACCACGTGACCACCACACTACCATTACCACCTGACCACCACCCTACCATTACCACGTGACCACTACACTACCATTACCACGTGACACTATACTACCATTACCACGTGACCACCACACTACCATTACCACCTGACCACCACACTACCATTACCACCTGACCACTAAACTACCATTACCACGTGACCACCACACTACCATTACCACGTGACCACCACACTACCATTACCACCTGACCACCACCCTACCATTACCACGTGACCACTACACTACCATTACCACGTGACCACTATACTACCATTACCACGTGACCACCACACTACCATTACCACCTGACCACCACACTACCATTACCACCTGACCACTAAACTACCATTACCACGTGACCACCACACTACCATTACCACCTGACCACCACACTACCATTACCACCTGACCACTACACTAACATTACCACGTGACGACTACTCTACCATTACCACGTGACCACCACACTACCATTACCACGTGACCACCACACTACCATTACCACGTGACCACCACACTACTATTACCACGTGACCACTACACTACCATTACCACGTGACCACCACACTACCATTACCACCTGACCACTACACTACCATTACCACCTGACCACCACACTACCATTACCACCTGACCACTACACTACCATTACCACCTGACCACTACACTACCATTACCACGTGACGACTACTCTACCATTACCACGTGACCACCACACTACCATTACCACGTGACCACTACACTACCATTACCACCTGACCACCACACTACCATTACCACGTGACCACTACACTACCATTACCACGTGACCACCACACTACCATTACCACGTGACCACCACACTACCATTACCACGTGACCACCACACTACTATTACCACGTGACCACTACACTACCTTTACCACGTGACCACCACACTACCATTACCACCTGACCACTACACTACCATTACCACGTGACCACCACACTACCATTACCACGTGACCACCACACTACCATTACCACGTGACCACTACACTACCATTACCACGTGACCACCACACTACCATTACCACGTGACGACTACACTACCATTACCACGTGACCACTACACTACCATTACCACGTGACCACCACACTACCATTACCACGTGACCACTACACTACCATTACCACCTGACCACCACACTACCATTACCACGTGACCACTACACTACCATTACCACGTGACCACCACACTACCATTACCACCTGACCACCACACTACCATTACCACGTGACGACTACACTACCATTACCACGTGACCACCACACTACCATTACCACGTGACCACTACACTACCATTACCACGTGACCACCACACTACCATTACCACGTGACGACTACACTGCCATTACCACGTGACCACCACACTACCATTACCACCTGACCACTACACTACCATTACCACGTGACCACCACACTACCATTACCACGTGACCACCACACTACCATTACCACCTGACCACCACACTACCATTACCACGTGACCACTACACTACCATTACCACGTGACCACTATATTACCATTACCACGTGACCACCACACTACCATTACCACCTGACCACCACACTACTATTACCACCTGACCACTACACTACCATTACCACGTGACCACCACACTACCATTACCACCTGACCACCACACTACCATTACCACCTGACCACTACACTACCATTACCACCTGACCACTACACTACCATTACCACGTGACGACTACACTACCATTACCACGTAACCACCACACTACCATTACCATGTGACCACTACATTACCATTACCACGTGACCACCACACTACCATTACCACGTGACGACTACACTACCATTATCACGTGACCACTACACTCCCATTACCACGTGACCACTACACTACCAATTACCACGTGACCACCACACTACCATTACCACCTGACCACCACACTACCATTACCACCTGACCACCACACTACCATTACCACGTGACCACTACACTACATTACCACGTGACCACCACACTACCATTACCACCTGACCACCACACTACCATTACCACCTGACCACTACACTACCATTACCACGTGACCACCACACTACCATTACCACGTGACCACCACACAACCATTACCACCTGACCACCACACTACCATTACCACGTGACCACTACACTACCATTACCACGTGACCACTATATTACCATTACCACGTGACGACCACACTACCATTACCACCTGACCACCACACTACTATTACCACCTGACCACTACACTACCATTACTACGTGACCACCACACTACCATTACCACCTGACCACCACACTACCATTACCACCTGACCACTACACTACCATTACCACCTGACCACTACACTACCATTACCACGTGACGACTACACTACCATTACCACGTGACCACCACACTACCATTACCATGTGACCACTACATTACCATTACCACGTGACCACCACACTACCATTACCACGTGACGACTACACTACCATTACCACGTGACCACTACACTCCCATTACCACGTGACCACTACACTCCCATTACCACGTGACCACTACACTACCATTACCACGTGACCACCACACTACCATTACCACGTGACCACCACACTACCATTACCACGTGACCACTACACTACCATTACCACCTGACCACTACACTACCATTACCACGTGACCACTACACTACATTACCACGTGACCACCACACTACCATTACCACGTGACCACCACACTACCATTACCACCTGACCACCACACTACCATTACCACCTGACCACCACACTACCATTAACACCGTCGTCACCATCGTCATTACCACCGCCTAGATTTGGCAACTCTCCTCGGTTTTCCTAGGATTGTCCTCTTTTTTGAGACAGCTGCTGTACTGGGAAATCTGTCAGTTGTGTAGTTCTAATGCACCACTCAAGACGACGAGTTTACATGTAGCTCTCCCCTCTCCCGATATCGTGAGATATTCTTCTTGCTGGGATATTTCCTGGGTTGTTTTTGTTGTACCTCAGAGGTGGCAGGTCTACGACCGGCACACCAACATCAGCAGTACCAGCACCATCACCATCAAACCCCGCCAACATCACCAGAGCCATAATGTGTTCCGGTGATCCAGGGCTGGGGCGCCTTTATCTTACTCAGACTCGAATAGTCCTTTCGTATGTACCATTGGTGAGTGACCATACTTTAACACACTACCCTGGCGTTATCCAATAATAACGTGAAACTTATTTAGGGCTCATCTATACACGTGACTTAACGCACTGAAGTTACAAACACAGTGTTGTTTCCAGGTCGAAAAAATTGCCCTCTAGGAGCCAATTAGTGCGGCTAAGATGCTGGAGTGGGAGGGATAAATATTAGTCTTTGGTTCTTTCGGTAAAGTCACATAGGTAGATTTATTTTTTGATTTAAAGCTTTCGTGACTGCAGTAATTCATATTCTTAGTTCTTTCGGTAAAGTCACGTTGAAGGGAAACAATAAAATAATAAAATATATATAAAAAATTCTCACAGGTTTCACTTCCCTTGTGTCATCTTATATATATTTTATTATTTTATTGTTTCCCTTCAACGTGACTTTACCGAAAGAACTAAGAATATAGATTTATTTTGTTTCATTGCTACCTACGTGCCTTTATTTCTACCTACGTCACTTTACCGAAAGAACCAAAGAGTATGGATTCCTGCAGTCACGAAAGCTTCAAATGAAGAGGGATGAATATTGTTTGCGGTGCCGTTTCCAAGTGGTACGCATCATGCGATTGTGGGTCGTATGAAATTTTAAAACATTTTTGTGCCATGTTTACGTACTTTAGTTTTGCCCATTTGTTGCTGTGCTCAAACTGGAGGGGAGAAACATCTGCCCGAGTCGTATTGTGCCGCGGGGAATTATGTTTGCAATGTTTTCAATTCCTCATATGTCATGCAGTTGTTTTTATTCAGATTTTTTTTGCAATTACCCTTTCTTCTTGTCGTTTTTCGGTGAGCCAGGTTGACCTTGCACACGAGACTCACCCTGGGTTCTCTCGAGTTCTCACCTCCTGGGGTTAAACAAAAAATTAACTTGAAAGTTGAAACTTGAAATTGCATTTCTGGGGCGTATCTCGCTCCTTTGGGGTCCATGGGACATCCGCCCCCTGCTCTAAATCAGATTAATCAAACACAGGTATCACTTCCAGGTATCACAGGTATCACTTCCAAGTATCACGGGTATCACTTCCAGGTATCACATGTTTCACTTCCCTTGTGTCATCTTATTACCATTATTTAGCCGCGCGCTGGTTGGTTACTGTTAATGATGATTTCATTTCATACGTTGTTTAATAAATAACTAAAAACTATTCTTTTAGAGGAAGTTATGGAGTCAGTATTTGGGGTCAATGTGAGGACAGCAGTAGCAGCAGAAGCAGTCAATGCGTCCGGATCACACAACACACAACTACACTCACAGCATAGTGTAAATAAGCCTTACTGCTTTGTACAACTTGTCCGGAAAAATGATCGTGTACTCAAGACATCAGTGTTGTGTAAAAATATGAGGTTTGCGATTTTCTTATGTTAATTCTGAAACATCAAGCAATCAGTAATTGCAAACTGCTTACCTTCAAAATGTAATTGTTAAAACACTACCTAACAGCATTTGGCTATCACAAATGATAGCTCAACGACGTGGCTTATCATAACGTGGACATTTATAGCAGTCAAATACTGATTCTAAATGTGGAGGGAAAAACCGAAGAACCCGGAGAGAAAAAATCCACGCGACCACGGGGAGAACATGCAAACTCAAAATATTGGCATGAGTGTGCGAGCGGGTGGGCGATGGTAGCCCTTGTATGTGGGTACGTTGGGGTGGTAGGCGGGAGAGGTGAATGGGCGAGTGGTGGTTATCGGTCCGACCCTGTTGGGGGTGCCACGTCGCAATAGACGAGAGAGGTCGGAGTTGGGAATTTTGCCCGGGGCCGCCCTCGTACTGGTGGCGCGTGGAAACGCGTGGTGACAGCCTCTGTTTACGCAGTGTCCCCTGCTCGCCCGCAGATAACGCTGCAGCAGGAAGCCGTTTATTACGGATTCTGCGATCCTGAGTCTCATGCAGAGAACGCGGGGCCTTGGCTGTGTGGGGTAAGAAGACGAGGGGGGTTCTCATCCCTGCCTGCCTGCCAACCCCGGCCCCCCACGAGCCCCATGTCTTCATAAACCCGGTAACCCCCCCGCGCACCCCTCCTCTGCAGTGGCTCTGCTTCCTTCCAGATTCCAATCGGCGGGGACTGAGTGCGCAGGAAAAAGAACCCACGCGTGATAGTTTGGAAATGTCCCTGTTTGTTCCGCACGTTTGGGGCAGTCCGGGTTCAGTTGTGAGTTACTGTTGCAGATTTGAGTGCTGAATTTGATCCGAGTTTGAGTTCTTACTCAACCGGAATTAACCAGTGAAGTATGGTCACACAACCCAATACATGGGAGGGGGGGTTCTCTTCATCCAGCAGTGGATTGACAAGGGCTGAACATTATTCGTTAATTGGTTTAGTCATGATTGTGGGCCAGCTTTAGGCCTGATGCTGGCCTCTAGTTTTTGTCCTATTTCTGGTACCAGTTTGAGTCCTAATGATAGATTTGGTCTTCATTCCACCACCACCATCATTGCCACCATCATCCACACCGCTACCATCACTGCCACCAACACGACTATAACCACCACCAACATCATCATTGTTAACATCATCCCTACCATGGCCACCACGACCATCATCTTCACCCCCTATCACCACGAATATTACCAGCGGCATCACCCCCCCAACGCGACCACGCCCTGCACGGGCTTGGTCGCCGGGAAAGAGAACTCGAGTTACCGTAAAGGAAACGAGTCCTCCTGTGATTTAAGGAGCTCGATAAGACTCTGCTGGGGGTGACGTGGGGTGATGGAGACCGAGCGGACCGAGCGGGCAGGGGAAGGGTGTGGAGAGGGGAAACGAACATCCAATCATGACCCCGCTCGTGACCCCGCTCCCCTATAATACCGGACCCCATAATGGCCAACCGCACCTCCGCCCAGCCACAAGCACCACATCCAACACTTGGGCAAGGGCGGGGAACCTTTCCCTTCGTCGGGGCCGAATCGGACTTTCAAATACCCTTTCAGGCAACAAAGACAAAGATCCCCCCGTATAGGCTTAACAGGCTTTTGGGGCAAGTGCTGTTAGCGAGCACCTATGAAGGCCGGAACACGAAGGGGTGGTGTGGCCAGAACCACGTCCGGCCGCCTTTGTCTCCCTAGTGGCGATGTTTACACGCCGCTTCAGGTTACTCATTTGAGGCGGAGTTGACCTAGGAGAGGCCCAGGACAGCTGCACTGGTGTATGTGCGTGAGCGGGAATGGAACTCGGGTCGCCGGGTTCGTAGCGCAGCACGATGGCCGCTACACCACCGCTCCCCACTTTTCAGGCTTCCACACATTAACAAACTCAAACACGCACCTCAGCCACTTCTACCGCCGAAACGGGGGCCTTGCGTGGACAGAAGGTACCACCTCGCAGTCCAGCGGGTTTTGGGAGTTTTACAAATCCCAAGGTGATTCACCAACCTTTGCTTACAGTGCCAGCCTCCCCACGTGCAGTCTTCGATGTAGAGCGACAACTGTAATTTTACATTGAGGTAGTCGAGCCAGATAATTGTTTCAGGAGTAACGGAGCGGTGTATCGCTGCTCTGACGATGCCTCTTTCGTATTCGTGAATCAGGTGATGAGTTGTTATATGTTCCACGGTCTGTTCTGGGTGGTGTCATATCAGGCCAAGTCGTCTATAGTGGCTAAAGCGCCCGACGAGCAGATCCGAAGGTTACGATCTCAATTTCCCGGAACTGTTGGTAGGGTCATCGCCACTCTACCATTGTCAATGAAATGAGTACCCCATTCCTGAAAACCCAACAGTGGGAATGTGGTATTTCCACCACCGGCTCACGGATACGACCTGGTTGTGCAAGGAGTGTTTGATACACATAAAGCGCTTGACACAAATGAACCGCAACAACTTGCTGATCTCGTCTGGGAGCATCAACCCTCACGCGAACTCTGGTCATCCTCGCAGTGGCTTTTGGCGAGGCCATCGAACGAAAACGGCCACGGCATCGCGCGGTTTCAGATGCGCTTCTGCGGCCGTCTGGAACGCTCGTCCTTGCGATTTTAGGAAACCAATGGGGCAACGCACCTTTGAATCTAGATTGAAAACTATTTTCTTTAGAACTGCTTTTTTGCGTTTAGTAAGTTGTCCTTCCCTCGCGCCTCCGATTAGCACGGTTGGCTACGTACAGTGCGAAAGATGTTCAACATACATACGCACATACATAACAGATTGCACAGGATGAGAGGGGGAGGGGGGCTAGGTGGTGAACAGTCAGAGGAGCAGGCTTAACTATATCCATGCTCCAGCGTTTATGCTTCCCGCGTTCACCACCAACCCGCACTTAGCAGCGTCAAGACAAAGATTCCCCGTATAGCCTCAACAGACTGTTGGGGCAAGTGCTGTTAGCGTGCACCTAGCGTTAGCATTGGGAGATCGTTGTCCTTAGCCGTTTCACGAGACGCCACACACACCACTGGCGGCCAATTCCATCTCTCTGAAGTTTGTGGTTTAGCCACCAAATCTCCACCCTCAATGCACGCAGCACCTCCAACCGCAAGTTCGACCCCGCGACAATGCATACATGGATTGCCTGCACTCCTCACTCACTCATCACACTTGGTTAACTACAGAAGTAACGATTTAGAACTATTTATCCAGTTAACCAGGTCGAACACGGAGTGAATTATGTTGGTTTACACTTGTATTCAAGCGGCTTTGCAGGTGGGGGTAAGTGTTGTTAATTCTGAATCAATTAAAGAAGATGACACTTGCAAACAATTATGATGATGAAGTTGATGCAATACAACTCAAGTTGGATTTGATGATGATGGGCGATGATGACAAATAATTAAATGATGATGGTGAATGTATAATGATGATGATGACACTGTGATAATGATTGATACACTATCATTGTAATCATGATGATCATGATCATGACGACGATTATGCAATAGAGTTCCAATTATATTTGTTGATGAGGGTGATGATGATACACCTAAGTGTAATTTGTATTTGGGGATGATGGTAGTGATAATGATAACGATGGAAATTAATGATGAAGTTTTCTCCTATGTGATGTATGCACGTGGCGATTGTCTGGTGAGATGTTAACTACCTTTCCTGGTTTACAGGAAGTAGTTCTGGGTTCGATCCCGAGGCTGATTCCTGTATATTTTGAGTTGGCATGTTCTCCCCGTCGTCGTGTGGATCTTTCGACATGTCCTCCGGGTTTTCCCTCCACATTTAAAATATTCGTTAAGAATATTTGGCTGCAATACATTACTACATGATAAGCCACTTCGTTGAGCTACCATTCGTGGCCAGGTCGCTTCTGAAAAAGAGCTACAGTGTATATATAGCTCAGTGGTCCTTACCTGATCAAATTTTAAAAAAATCAATAGTTTTATTTAGTTTAGTCTGGCCGTTAGTGTTGCACGATAGAGACGTTACAGAAGAAGCACCCACCGCAGTTGTGGTTAGCTGGGGGTTTACCGATCCCCTGTGCTCTCTGTGCTTTATTTAATCCCCCCAGGTGCAAAATCTTCCACCGCCACGTGTCAGCATGCCTCGCAGATGGTCGTGGTAACCGTTCGCGTTCATTAGGAACGATCGTTCATTATTCAATTATAATTGTGTGTGTGTGCGTCTATTAATGGTAGGGAGCGGTGGCACAGTGGCTAGATCACTGCGCTACGAACCCGGCGAACCCGAATTCGATTCCCCCGCTCACGGCCAACATCAGTGAATGATTATCTGAACCGGTCCTGGGCCTCGCCTAGGTCGACTCGGCCTTGAAACGAGTACTTGGTGCGATGTGTAAACATCACCACTGGGGGAGACAAAGGCGGCCGGGCTTGGTTATGGCTATACACCGCCTCCTCGTGTGCCTTCCTTAATAGGCGCTCGCTAACAGCACTTTCCCCAACAGTCTGTTAAGGCTTATTGGAGGATCTTTGTCTTTGCACATTAATATATGTTTGAACTTTTACGTGTGTCAGAGCACTGCAATACGAACCCGGCGACCCGAGTTCAATTCCCGCTCACGGCCAACATCAGTTAGGAATATCTGCACCCTCCTGGGTGTCCTCCCCCTAGGTCGACTCAGTCTTAAATGAGTGCATGGTGCGACGTCTAAACATCACGTCACCACTGAGAGACAAAGGCGGCCGGGCGGGGTGCTTAGCCGCACCAAAGCCTCGTGCGCCTAGTTGGCCTTCATAGGGGTTCGCGAGGAACACTTGCCCCAATAGTCCTGGGGTCTAGCGGCGGATCGGTGTCTTATGTTGCATATGGCGCTGTGACCCTATACACGTTGCCACTGTAATGCAATACAATTCACGTTTCCCGTTCGCAAACGTTGGAGCAGGGCAGCACTCACCCTTACCACTGCGTGGGTTCTCGCGTTTGTCCTCTTATCATATTTTCGGGTTGTGCAGCGCGCGTTCTTCGGCTTGATGTCCGACGTTTCGTTACTTCAACTAGACGCTTCTTGAGGAACCGAAATGAATTCAGTTTAGTCGCTGAACTGAATTCAGTTCCTGATGAGGCTCACAACGTCGGGAGAGCGTAACTTATATTATTTTACCACCCTGTAAAAAGCCCCCGCTGAGCAATTTTTTTTTCAGAGTCGACCTGACAACACATGATAGCTCATCGAAGTGGCTTATATCATCACCACACGTGGGAATTTAGAGTAATAGGCAAACAATCTAAACACGTGTCTCTAGACGTGGAAGGCAATACCGGAGGACCGGGAGAGAATTCCACGCGACCACGGGGAGAACGAGAACAGGCGTCATGGGCCAGGATAGAACCCACGACCTCCTGCATAGCAGGCGAGGGAGATAACATTTCCCCGCTACTCGCCCAACAGTCGATAAAGCTGCACGTGGGATCGTTGTGACTGTTTGGCGAGCGACCCGCAGCCACGTTGAGGCACGCAGGCGAGGAGGATGTGATGATGGGGGCGGGGGGGGGTACGTGAGAGGGAACTCATGATTTATGATGAGAAACTGCTAATTCTGAGCAAAGACTCCTCTTGCAGGAAGACGGAAGGAGGAGGAAGACCGGGAATTAGGCTGAGTCAGACCCAGGGGCACAGGAAAAGACCCGCTCACCCTTCTACCTCCTCTACGACAAAAAAAAATTATCACACTTTATTAATCGCCTGTTATTCCCTTGCAGTGGCCGTTTACCTCTCATCTCCCTTATCTACGCCCCCTCCACGTGCCGTCCAGCAACAAAGGCCATCATCCCCTTGTCGAAAAGCGCTCAGCCATCCTCGGTTCGATGGGAGGTACAGAACTTTTCAGGACTGTGAAATTGCATCGCAATTCATAAGTGCTGCGATTTTTCGCAGGTGTTTCAATTGAGCGTGTGTGACATATGAACCGTTTTGAAATCGGGGGGAAGAAATCTGTAGAAAGGTTTCCGATGTCCAGACGAATTAGAAAACGAGGTAAAGTCGAAAGATATATTGGGGGAGAAAAAAATCTGAAGACGTTAAGAAATCTACATCAGGAGACCTCCTTTGCCAGTACCAAAATATGATAATAGGTTTCCCCCCTTTTTTCTGGCAACAAAACAGGTGTTAAGATTTTCTTGGTTCTTTCGGTAAAGTCACGTAGAAGGGAAACAATAAAATAATAAAAAGGGAAAAAATAAAATAATAAAAATATTTTCTTGTTTCCCTTCTACGTGACTTTACCGAAAGAACCACGAATATGAATCCCTGCAGTCACGAAAGCTTTAAATCAAAATTTAGGTGTTAAGATGTTAAAACACCAAACTGAAACCTTTTTACAAGGAATCATGTCTGCATTAACCACAATACTTGTGGTCAGAATGCAAACAAAAACATACTCTGATAATATATGCATTGTCTCTGATTGGTCCACACCAGAGACAGCTTTCTTTTGAGCCTCGTCTCAAACGGTGTTAGACCAGAGGACGCCAAAAGGCGTACACAGCACAAAGACAATGCCACTATCAGAGTAATGAGAGCTCGGGGTGAGCAGCTACATCATGGGACCTCCTTTTCCAGTACCAAAATATGCATTCTGACCACAAGTATATTGTGCTTAATGCAGAGGTGATTCCTTGTAAAAAGGTTTCAGTTTGGTGTCTTAACAACTTAACACCTGTTTTGTTGCCAGAAAAAAGGGGGAAACCCCTATTCTCACGTTTAGAAACATCTGAAAAATTATGTAAATCCACATGGAGCTGGATAAATATAATGCCAAACATGACTCCCAGCGCCGTCCACGTGCCTACACAGTTACTGAACCAGTCGTGGATGGGAAAGCGAGTTTATAGTGACGTAGAAGCAATGTGTGCCGTGAAAGGATGGTTAGAAGATTAAAACAAAACATTCCGCCTGTCGGGGATGAACGGCCTGCGGGATACGGATGATGATGATAATCATGATCACGGAGCAAGTGCAATGCACTTCACTGGAACTGTGCTTGAGAAATAACCCAGCGTCAACCATGTCAGGCTTCCTGACACTTTCATCGGTCCATATTGCACAGTCCCACAGTCCCGGCCCACACCGGCCTCTTGGGCCACAGCAGGGAGGGAAGTTCACGCCCTGATCTTTTTTGGGGTCGGGGGCCCCCCACAGGACTCTACCCCCCCCCCCCTTCTTCCAACCCGGGTGGGTCCCCCGGGACGGGACCTACAGATTCCAGGAACCAGAGTTCAGTTGTTTCAAGCCTTTGCTTGATGTCGCGTTCAACTTTCCATTGTTTTTATTGTTATTAATGAGCGCAATAATTGTTTTTCCTGTCTGTGTTTGTGCATGCTGCGTTGTACCCTTGAAATAATACTGACGATTTTAAAAGGGTTTTTATTTTGTTTCCATTTCATACTTAAAAATACTTTGTAAATCAATTGAATAACCAGACGGTTTATAGGATTCTCAATACATCTGCTTAAAATAAGTGTGGACAGTTTTTTTTTACGATCGCAAGAGGTCACTTTCCTTTAGTGGGCGTTTAGTGTCGTGATGGTTTAATGACAAACATTTTACTTTTTTTTACTTGAAAAGCTTTTGTCCTTTTTATGGGGGCGAACATAACAAACATATTTTATTGATAGTTCCTTGTGAACCTTGTGTCTCTTTTACGGTTGAACGTCGACTTAAACAAAGGCGACATTTTACGCACTAACCTATGTGGTCCCTTTTCATCTTACTATTGTGACGAATTATCTTCTAGATCGTATACTGTATATACATTGTATAGTATTCTCTATCTAATAATAGGGTTTTTCCCCTTTTTTCTGGCAACAAAACTGAAACCTTTTTACAAGGATTCATGTCTGCATTAACCACAATACCTGCAGTCAAAATGCAAACAAAAAACATATATTTTATTATTTTATTGTTTCCCTTCA
This sequence comes from Petromyzon marinus, assembly GCF_048934315.1. NCBI lineage: Eukaryota > Metazoa > Chordata > Hyperoartia > Petromyzontiformes > Petromyzontidae > Petromyzon > Petromyzon marinus. Next base: position 9,302,801 of record NC_133669.1, read on the forward strand.
ACGTGACTTTACCGAAAGAGCTAAGAATATAAAAAAACATACTATGATAATATTGCATTGTCCTTGAAACTGATTGGTCCACACCAAGGGACGGCTTTCTTTTGAGCCTCGACCCAATTGGTGCTCGACCAAATGACGCCAAAAGGCGTACAGCTCAAAGACAATGCACTATCAAAGTAATGAGGGCTCGGGGTGAGCATCTACATCATTAGACCTCCTTTGCCAGTACCAAAATGTAATAATAGGGTTTTTCCCCTTTTTTCTGTCTTTGACAGACTACACTATATATGAAGGTGGCTTATTTTTTTTCTGTTTGTAGTGGGTTTACTATCCAACAAAACCGGTGTGCTGCTGTACTAGTATACTACACTATACACTACACTATACACTACACTATAATTGTAAATGTTGTAGTGGGTTTACTCTCCAACAACACCGGTGTGCTGCTGTACTAGTATACTACACTATACACTACACTATACACTACACTATAATTGTAAATGTTTGTAGTGGGTTTACTCTTCAACAATACCGGTGTGCTGCTGTACTAGTATACTACACTATATACTACACTATACACTACACTATACACTACACTATAATTGTAAATGTTTGTAGTGGGTTTACTCTCCAACAACACCGGTGTGCTGCTGTACTAGTATACTACACTATACACTACACTATACACTACACTATAATTGCAAATGTTGTAGTGGGTTTACTCTTCAACAATACCGGTGTGCTGCTGTACTAGTATACTACACTATATACTACACTATACACTACACTATACACTACACTATAATTGTAAATGTTGTAGTGGGTTTACTCTCCAACAACACCGGTGTGCTGCTGTACTAGTATACTACACTATACTATACACTACACTATAATTGTAAATGTTGTAGTGGGATTACTCTTCAACAATACCGGTGTGCTGCTGTACTAGTATACTACACTATATACTACACAATACACTACACTATACACTACACTATAATTGTAAATGTTTGTAGTGAGCTTACTCTCCAACAACACCGGTGTGCTGCTGTACTAGTATACTACACTATACACTACACTATACACTACACTATAATTGTAAATGTTGTAGTGGGTTTACTCTTCAACAATACCGGTGTGCTGCTGTACTAGTATACTACACTATACACTACACTATACACTACACTATAAGTGTAAATGTTGTAGTGGGTTTACTCTCCAACAACACCGGTGTGCTGCTGTACTAGTATACTACACTATACACTACACTATACACTACACTATAATTGTAAATGTTGTAGTGGGTTTACTCTCCAACAACACCGGTGTGCTGCTGTACTAGTATACTACTATTATCATAGTGTGTCATAGTATGTTTTTTGTTTGCATTTTGACTGCACGTATTGTGGTTAATGCAGTAACATGAATCCTTGTTAAAAAAAAGGTTTCAGTTGTGTTGACAGAAAAAAGGGGGAAAACCCTATTATTACATTTTGGTACTGGCAAAGGAGGTCTAATGATGAGGTATGATGTTGTTGATGTTGTTATTATTATTAAGCGCTAGTCGTCTCGTTTGGTGTCATAATGTTGCTCAATGAATCACTCCCACGCCGGTTGTTATAGCCGGACGAGAATAATTAATCCCTTTTCTGCGTTTCCGTTGACCGATTGCAAAAAATTAGCAATCGTTAATTTGTCTCAAGCCCCGTCGCCGTGACAACGCCACGACCACAGATTTCGGTGAGATTGAGCTTATTAGTGATAGCTGCTTAAGGTTAAAAGCGAGTGGGTATCGTCAATATCGGGGATATCGAGATCCGGCGATTCCACGATATGCGACCCACGATAATCGTATGGGCCGATTGCCTCGTTACTGTTATATCGCGATTATCGTAGCTCGCGTATGATTTACCTGTGTTTTTTTAAATTTGTTTCTGTCAAAACTCCGTGTATGAAATAAACTCAAGAAATAACAGTTGTAAATAAATACTGCAGCTATTATGGTCCATTAAAGGATGCTTTGTAAACAACGTTTATATATTTTTTTCTGAATGGTTTATATTTTTTTACGCGTTCAGTCGGGGGCGCTCCACTCTCTCGACCTGTTGTTAACGAAGCGTAATAATATTATCAATTGTGCGTTTATTGATTATTCAGTACTGCAATCGTATCAATACACGTTCGTGTTAAACCGACAGAAGCGTTGTAGTTTTAAATGAAAATGCTGGCCTCGAGACTCAGGAGTCAGGATGGCCGAGCGGTCTAAGGCGCTGCGTTCAGGTCGCAGTCTCCCCTGGAGGCGTGGGTTCGAATCCCACTTCTGACAAATCATTTTCGTGCCCAAAATGAACAATGTTTTTTTGTTTGCATTTTCTGTTGTTATAGTCAAATACCAGTTGCTTGCATTGTGGGAAAAATATATATGTATTAAAGTACATTTTTGTTTCACCTCCAGCCACGTGAAATGTTCATACATTCTAATTCTCATTAGATTTTTGTGCTGTTGGGTTCGTGGACGAGGCCACCAATGCATGAACGCATCATAGCGCAGTACTTTACTGCCACCTGCTGATCATCGATTGCAATCACAACGAAGCGTTTGACACCGGGGTCTCCCCATCAACCTTATAACTTTCCTGTTCTAGAAAACATCTGGGCTAAAAAAAAGACTGGTCAGAGACATCTACATTTTTAAAGTTTTGTGCAAAATACGCATCATCAGTGAATCAAGTAATTCGCATCGGCTGTAGAGTATGACGCTCAACCCGCTACCAGCTCCTATAAACGAACAGGAAATGGACTGTTGTTTCATCACCACAATAAACTGACACGTCAGTTAACTCAGCAAATGACCTTTGGGACCATTTTTCAAGTGGCATTTGTTAACGGACCACATCCTGCCGATGATAAGCAGACGCATTGACTACCGGTCCATAGTTTGTCCCGATTAAACACATGCTCCTGAAAAAATATTGTTACAGAAAGAAGGCTCCACAGGCTGCTTCATTTTATTCATGGAGAATGCAAATTTGTATTAACTAAAATCTGCAATAATGATGATTATTAATGTGAAAAATATAATTTGATTGATCATGGCTGATGGTAGTGATCAGGTTGCAAAGGCACCGATTCTTCTTTCATATGGATTGATGTAAATGAACAGCAACAACTACAAGCTCACATTCAGGTGCACTAGCACAGGTATCGCTTTAATGTCTCCTTTCGTAGTGGCCCAGCCCACAGCCTCAGCCGGCTGGGCAATCTAGACGAGGCCGGGGACTCTGCACGGGACTAGGCCTCACCACGGCAACTCTGTCAGGTTAGTACTTTGCGCTATAGAGTAGCTATATATACTGCTATAGAGTAAGCATGTACTACTGTGGTCATAGCAGGTACCATCACAGTATGCACTGCTGTAATGAAAGCAGGAACCACCACAGTATGCACTACTGTAATCATAGCAGGTCCCACCACAGCAGTATGTACTGCTGTAAATATAGCAGGGACCACCACAGTTAGTATGCACTGCTGTAATGAAAGAACGTACCACCACAGTATGCACTGCTGTAATCATAGCAGGCACTACCACAGTATGCACTGCTGTAATGAAAGCAGGTACCACCACAGTATGCACTGCTGTAATCATAGCAGGGACCACCACAGTATGCACTGCTGTAATCATAGCAGGCACCACCACAGTATGCACTGCTGTAATGAAAGCAGGTACCACCACAGTATGCACTGCTGTAATCATATAGGTTCACCACAGTCAGTATGCACTGCTGTAGTGAAAGCAGGTACCACCACGGTATGCACTGCTGTAATCATAGCAGGGACCACCACAGTCAGTATGCGCTGCTGTAATCATAGCAGGTATCACCACAGTCAGTATGTACTGCTGTAGTGAAAGCAGGAACCACCACAGTCAGTATGCACTGATGTTGTGAATGCAGGCACCACCACAGTATGCACTGCTGTAATTAAAGCAGGTACCACCACAGTCGGTATGCACTGCTGTAGTGATAGCAGGTACCACCACAGCAGTATGCACTGCTGTAAACATAGCAGGTACCACCACAGTCAGTATGCACTGATGTAGTGATAGCAGGTACCACCACAGCAGTATGCACTGCTGTAAACATAGCAGGTACCACCACAGTATGCATTGCTGTAGTGAAAGCAGGTACCACCACAGTCAGTATGCACTCTTGTTTTCATTGCAGGTACCCACCATAGTCAGTATGCACTGATGTAAGCATAGCAGGTACTACCACAGTCAGTATGCACTGCTGTATTCATAGCAGTAACCACCACAGTCAGTAAGCTCTGCTGTAGTGAAAACTGGTACCACCATAGTCGGTATGCACTGCTGTAAGCATAAGCAGGTACCACCGAAGTCGGTATGCACTGCTGTAGTAAAAGCAGGTACCACCATAGTCGGTATGCACTGCTGTGGTGATAGCAGGTACCACCACAGTCGATATGCACTGCTGTAGTGATAGCAAGTACCACCACAGTTGGTATGCGCTGCTGTAGTGATAGCAGATACTGCTATCAAGTTGGTAGATACTGCTATATACAGTTAGTAGATACTTAAACAGTCAGTAAAAACCACTACAGTCAGTCAATACTGCTACAGTCAGTAGATACTACTATACAGTCAATAGATACTACACCGGTGAGTAGCTACTAGAGTCAGTAGATACTACTATAGAGTGAGTAGATACTGTTATAGAGTTAGTAGTTACTACTATAGTCAGTGGATACTACTATAGAGTTAGCAGATACTACTAAACAGTTAGTCGTTACTACTGTAGAGTCGGTAGATACTACTGTAGGGCCAGTAAATACTACTACGGTCAGTCGTTACTGCTACAGTCAGTAAATACTAATATACAGTCAATAGCTACCACAGGCTCAGTAGATACTACTGTACAGTCAGTAGATACAACTACGTCTGAAGAGGCACCAACACGTGGCCGGGGACCCGAGTGAGGGTCCGACCCTTCGTGGCTGTAACCCCTATGTATAGTGTAGTCAGCTCGGTGGTCACCACCCCAGGCTGTATCTGGTAAAGGGGCAGTTACGCCTTTGTATATACGTGTTACAATAAATATGTTGCCTCTGAAGAAAAACGTCTGCGACTCAGTTGGACTCACTGCAGATTTACCATGGTTGAAGATGGTGACGATTGGTGGTGCATAACTTAAATCTTGTGAATCGGGAGGCTGAGTTGTTCGAATCATGCGTGCACTTGTACTCAAAGGTCAGAATATTATCTTCTAGTTGCTTTGATAAAGCCCAGCTCTTAAAACCTTTATGGCCACATGCAGTCATTACTTCGAATCTGATCTGATCAGGATCTTGGAAGCTCAGCAGGTTTCAGTCTGGCAAGCGCCTGGATGAGTACTCAGGTTTCCCACCACAAGCCAACACAAACATTAATGAAACTGCCAAAAACATCCCAATGTAAGGCCTTCTAAAAAGAAAGAGTCTTAAGACTCAGTGAGACTCTCCTAGGTAATTTAAATACGTACGTAATGGAATAGGGCGAATGCTACAATACAAATTCTGCCTTCGGTATTTGTTCTTACAAACACTATATTGCTTCTATGTGAAATATAATGCACCAGTTGGAAATGCGGATGAAATTGAAAATCCTTTGTTCAGCAAATGTGCCCAGGATTCTATAGAATGTCACAATACATGGGCATAGTTCCTTTCATGAATCAATATGCAGTACTCTATATATACATATGCCCAGTTATTGTACATATAATCTATAGTAGTATGCATCTATAGATTCTGCAGGTGTGTGAATAAAAAACAGATGTGTAAATACATACAAACTCGTCGTGTGAATCAACATAAGCCACAGTGATGTGAATCTATAGAATCTGTAATGTCCTGAGTGCTACAGTATATATATAATCTACATAGACATAAACAATATAATTAATCACGTGGTATTATCAGCCTATAACTTCCCACTGCTGGACACTACCATCATAACCGAATTCCAAATATACCAATCGATTCTTACATGCGCAGTATTGATTAATTGTAACAAAATCGTTCATTAATGGCAAAACCCCATTTACTCCAAAGACAAAGATCCCCCGAACAGACTGTAGGGGCAAGTGCTGTTAGCGAGCACCTATAAACGCAGGAAGGGCACACGAGAGGGTGGGTGGCCAACACCACGCCCGGCCGCCTTCGTCTCCCCCCAGTGGCGATGTTAACGCACCAGGTATCCATTTGAGGCTGTGTCGACCTAGGGGAGGCCCAGGACAGGTTAAAATATTCGTCACCGACGTTGGACGTGAAGCGATAATAGAACCCGGGTGGCCGGTGTTTGCAATGCAGCGCTCTGATTGCTGCGCCACCGCTCCCCACCCAATTAACCCCGCACACGCACAGACGCCTCCTTAGCAAGGCTAGGACTTGGCAATTCAGTAGCGGCGGCAGCAGCAGCATATATTTTAAGGTTCTGCCGAGTTTATTTGCGACCTGTAATTACTGCACTACATTAACGCGAGCGCTAATAAGGCTTATGGCAAAGTAGAACTCTCCCCCCCCACCCCGCCTGTCAAGTAATCCTAATTAATCCCAAATGCATCGTATTACTTAAGACAGTGCCTTCGCAATCCGGCGTTAAGACTGGCGCACACACGCGTCTTTCACCCGCTTCGGGTAATAACAACGCGGCTTGACCAGGTCGCAAAGGTGCAAAAGGTTCTCCTTGCACTGAACTCCCGGCCAGGTGGCTCAGTGGCAGGAGGGTGTGGTGGCGAGATTACAGCAAATCTTGGTTGGCGGTTGACTCAGCCCATCATTCCTTAGGGGGGGGTCGATAAAATAAGAACCGGTTTGTTGGGAAATCAATAATGTCACGATTTTCCCGTGGATCGACTCGCCCTGGCCATGGGAATGGAGAATTTCCACCACTGGCTCACAGCTGAGCACCGCCTAAGTGCTCATCAGAGGCAGGAAATCATCGATTTGACGTAACGATGTTTTCTAGTTTTTGGTTCTCCGATGTGTTTTTTTTGCGGGGTCATTCCTCGCGTTGTCTGGCATACGCTGCGCGACGTTTCGCTCCACGCGCCCGCTTGCTGACAGCTTCTTCAGGAACTCACATCGTGCCCAACAACCACGCGGTGCAGCCTGAAAACACACCAGCGGCCTACGCAGCACAACCGTGAAAACCACAACGCAGATCTTAGAGCATTGCCCATAAATCGCGAGCACGCAATTGGGTAACGCGCGCACACACACACGCACAAAAGCGACATGACGGACAGCGCATGCATTTGTTCATTGATCGATTGACTCTACTTGACCATGTAGAGAGCACATTGAGACTTCGGGTCTATTTTTCAGGTTTCTCTACCTAATGAGCCGCTTTTTTTAATTGTTGTCAGATTTCGAAAGCCAAGCAGGTTGGGAGCCTGGACAGTGCTTTGATGGGCGAGCAACCATGCACGACAGGTTGTTCCGGAGCTGCGTTGTGGACAGAGACAGCGAATATCATTGTTGTACTGTACTTACATGGTCCTGCCCCTTTGCCCCCCCCCCCTCTAACCCCGTCTGTACAAGTCCATCGCCACACGGAGCCACACGGAGCGGGGTTTTCTCGTGACCTTGATCACAAAGGTTTTGTTTCGCTCATATATAACATTAAGTGCAGCGGCGATGTCATATAATCTTACACAGACATACATAGCGCCTTAATCCACGGCGCTTTGCAACATTCGCAATAGATGACAGTGGTGGAAATGAAGAGTGAGGCTTACCTTGTGCGCAGGCGGTACAACTGCACCTGGGACCCCTCATGCCAGAGGGGTGCAGGTGCCGGGGTACGAAAGATAGTTCGGGGGGGGGGCCGAAGGGTAATTGGCTATGGGGGGGGGCATGGCTATGGGTTTGGGAGGGGGGCCGGAAGGTAATTGGCTATGGGGGGGCATGGCTATGGGTTTGGGAGGGGGGCCGGAGGGTAATTGGCTATTGGGGGGGCATGGCTATGGGTTTGGGAGGGGGGCCGGAGGGTAATTGGCTATTGGGGGGGCTTGGCTATGGGTTTGGGGGGGGCGGAGGGTTATTGGCTATGGGGGGGTATGGCTATGGGTTTGGGGGGGGGGGCGGAGGGTAATTGGCTATGGGGGGGCATTGCTATGGGTTTGGGGGGGGGGGGCGGAGGGTAATTGGCTATGAGGGGGGGGCTTGGCTATGGGTTTGGGGGGGGCGGAGGGTAATTGGCTATGGGGGGGCATGGCTATGGGTTTGGGGGGGGCCGGAGGGTAATTGGCTATGGGGGGGGGCTTGGCTATGGGTTTGGGGGGGGCGGAGGGTAATTGGCTATGGGGGGGCATGGCTATGGGTTTGGGGGGGGCTGGAGGGTAATTGGCTATGGGGGGGCATGGCTATGGGTTTGGGGGGGGACCGGAGGGTAATTGGCTATGGGGGGGGCATGGCTATGGGTTTGGGGGGGTGGGGGCCGGAGGGTAATTGGCTATGGGGGGGGCATGGCTATGGGTTTGGGGGGGGGTGGGGGCATTTCACTCCTCTCTCAGCGGTCCATGCCAAAGAGCGCCTTTCAGCCTCCTGCTGAGAGGCGCTGCTGCTGCGAGTTGCCTCCTACGCTGCTGGTGCAGGGCATCGCGGTTTCGAGCAAGGCCCTGCGATTAACGTCTCATCCCGCAAAGTCATCCGCTTAGCGCACAAGTTCACGTGGTGGGCAAGGGGAGGGGGACGGCGGCTAGTGTCTTCGCTGACCGCTGCTTCGCCGGCAGCAAAGGACGGAGAGCCCCGATGTAAGTTACCCCGTGTAGACCAATGTGTGCTGCGTCTACGTGGTGGGAATTCGACGTTCCCGTGCCGATTGTCCCTACAGGGGATGATGTTGCTGAGCACTATGACCACAGTGAATACGGGCTGCGTGTTATTGTGTGCCCGGTGTCGCCGCCGCGATATAACGTCCGAGTTTACGATTATCCGAGTACGTTAAGTCGTCGCTTAACGCGTGTTCACGCGATGCGTTTTCGCAGCAGCAGCAGCGACAACAACAACGACGACAACGACAAGAAATTCGGCTCTCCCATCGGGGAGGGCTTTTCACGCAACGCGCGGAACGCGCGCGCCGTTATAACGCGGAGGGCGCGCTCCTTACAACGCGCTCCGTGACCGGCCTCGAGCTGAGCGGCGCGATGCAAGCACGTGGAACGATACGGCGAGGTGGCGGCGTTAGCCCTCGAGTTTGACTGTCCCGACACCTTGCTGCCTGTGTGTGTGTCTGGGCGTTACTGCAACGTCGTAAGGGGCCATCCATGTAGTAGGTACGCATGGAGGGGGGTTAACGCAAATGCGTACGCTTGCGTATGGGGGGGGGGGTCTACTGACAATGTACGTAGCATAGGAAACGGGGAGGGAGGTGAAGAAGCCTCGATAATAATTTGTCTACATCGGCCTTCAAATGAGCCACAGTTGAGTTTGTTCAGCTGTCAGACAACAAGTACTACCGGGAGAAGTGGTGTGGCACATTAGGAATGGATCACTCTTTTAATTCTTTCCTCGTGCAGCAAGGGAGTAAAGTGTGCTTCTGGGAGAGTCCTGATGTGCTGTGCAGTGCATCAATGCACGTGTGTACAGCAGCAGCAGCATGTGGTGACTGAGTTGGGCCTGTAGGTGGCTGGCAGGGTTATTGATTAACCAGACTTGTACACCAGTCACGTGGTTAATGGCGACTCGGTTGAGGATTGCTGTGTGTGACACCACGTGCTGTTGCATTAAACAGGTAAGGGACCCAAGGGTTGTTTTTGATCGTTATAGAAATGTTCTCGACTTGTTCTCGACTGGTTCTAGACTTCAGGCTTGGCTTTGAATTGTTAGTTTGTGATATATTCAATTGTAGGGGTTTTGGCACTGTGCATTGTAAAGGATGACGTACTGTAGTTAATACTTGTAATTCTTAATTCTCTAACCCTAATACTGTTTATTCTATAACCATGCCCATGCACCCAGAGTATGATTACTTGCAATGCTATTGAGAATAGAACACATGTAGTTATTCAATGGTGACAAATACAGTACGTATATTGTACACATACTGTTCAGGTCATTAATTTCGAGTGTGCAACAGTGGGACTGTGGGAGAGGTGTCACTTCGTGTGCCACCGTGCCCCTGACTGCTCGCTATCATGTTCGTTATTACGCTGCAGTTGTAATGCTAATTGTGAGTTTAGTTAAGCGTTAGCTGGTTAGCACGGGTTAATTAATTTTGCATTGTGGGTTTGAGCACCATGAGTAATTAGTGATAAAGGTGGATTAAAATATGGTGTTGCGTTATGATAAATGACCAATTGATATAATCTCAGCCAATAAAGTTCTTTACTGTCATGGAAACTTAGTTGAGTGTGAAATTTATTTTATATTCATTACATGATTAGAGTATCTCCAAGGAGGTTACAGAGTTCCCACTTGAGGTTGGTGACCCCAGCTCAGAGTAGGTTCGCACGGTTATTCTCTCGTCAGATATGATTCAGAGAGCATCTGAGCAGAGTCGAAATCTATCAACCCCATTTAATTCCCTGAAACTTAATATTTTTGTATACTAATGGGTGTGTAATGGAATGTAAGCAAAATATAAACTGTTATTGGTCAATTAATTTGGGATCCCAAAACGTGGACCACTCAGTACATCGCAAATAAGCAACGATCTTTATGATGCCAAATTTCATTGAAAATAAAAAAAAATCACTTAACTAAATTCACAATAGCGTTGTAAATTTCTTCAATCAACCATTATGACCAAAATCCTCGTTGTACTAACCCTCACGGCGCTAATGTAAGTCATCTCATTATCAACCAGAAAGCACATCTGGCAGCTCGCATGACCCACGTCTGAATAATCCTCCAGGCGGGAGTCGCCAGCCGTCCGTGATGTGACGCGGGGGCTACGCAGGGTCTCGGCGCGTGAGGGCGGACCGCTGGCTCCATGACCACGCCGACCAGAACTCCCGTCCCACCGGCCGGGCCGAGGACCGGCGACGGCGCCGTCCCCGGCCTCGTCCGCGGCACCGGCCCCGACACGACGGCTGCCGCGTCCGACGCCGGCGGTGGCGAGGCCGGCCGGCGTGCGCGCCGCTCCGCCGCCAAGCGCGTGTACTTCTACAAGAGCGGCGACCCGCAGTTTGGCGCCCTGCCGTTGGTGGTGAGCGAGCGCAGCTTCCGTACGTTTGAGTCGCTCCTGGACGAGCTGTCGCGCCGCGTGCCGCTGCCCATGGGCGTGCGGCGAGTCACCACGCCGCGGGGACGCCACGTCGTGAACCAGCTCAACGAGCTCCACGACGGCAGCGCCTACATGTGCAGCGACCACCACCGCCGCCAGCCGCCCGCGCCTCCGCCGCACCCGGCGCTGCACCCGCCAAACCGGCGCCCGGCCGCGGGAGTGGGCAACGTCAACGATAACGATGATGACGACTGGCACTACCACCATGACCGCCACGATTACCACCAGGAACACCACGACCACAACCAGCATGACCACCACCAGCAGCACCAACGACACCATCACGGCCGTGATGATCTGCAGGAGACACAGCGTGGTGGTGGCGGCGGTGGAGGATGGAGACCGGTTGTTCAGCCTCCCAGAGAGCCGCGGAGGAGCGGCAGTCACATCAAGCGGCTGACACTGTTCAGGAACGGCACGGTGGGGTCACAGAGGGCTCTGCTGCTCAGCCGGCAGTCGGCACCCAACCTGGAGGCGGTGCTCGCCTACTTCTCTGAGATTCTGCAGTGCCCTGTGCGCCAGCTCTACACCAGGAATGGCAGCAAGGTGAGGAGGTGCAGTCGGCATGTCATAACACTATTTCCTACATATCTGGTTTACATGCATTGTGGTAAGCACGAAATAATCGGTGGTGGCAGGGGGCTAAGCTCCGTCAAACGTTTGCCGGCTTCAGTTTTTCAAACAGTCTGCACAGTAATACCCCTCGAAGCAGGACTCGTGAGTCATTAACACCTTCCCCGCACCTCCGATTAGCACGGTTGGCTACATATGGTGCGAAAGAAATTAAACATACATACATATATGAGCACATTGTTGCCGCGAGCAGAGCTAGGTGGTAGACTGACGCGTCCAGGGGCAAGGGTTCCCCCGATTGCGTCAGTTTACCACGTGTTCTGCTAGTAGTGACCTCGCACTCTCGTTTTTTGACGTGAATTATCTTGATTTTTTTTTCACGAAAAAAAGTTTAATTTATTTTAACATGTTTCCGCCCACCAAAGAGTAGTTTTAATTTGAGCATGTTGTGTGTTTTGGGCTCACTTTGACCCCATGCAGCCATGCAAGATGGTACGCGAACCAGTTTATTGCATAAGCATGGATGCTCGTATGGCTACTTTGAAATCGGGACGATTCAGCGAATCGTGAACGAGAAAAGCATTACAGGCCTAGGCCATAGGTGTCTTGAGCTCTCTCTACCTTTTCAGCCTAAATGAAAATAACAATATAACCAATATTTTTCCACAACCAATGTGATTCTTAATTATATATCTGGGTTCCGTCACGTAATGATCTAAATGTCTGTCGTAATGCCCTCCACCAACCCAACATAGCCAAACAAATGAAATCGTTATGTGTACAAGAGTTTAATGTGCCAATAATCAACAACAATAATATTAAAGCCCCATTATTTATCCAGCAGAACGTCACTGACTCTAAAGACTCATTGTTTTTAAGGAAGGTTCCTGCTATATTAGGATATTTGGCCAATTAATTTAATCAATGAGAGTGTTTTGTGTGCAGGAAGGAAACCAGAGTTATTGGAGCAAACCCACGCATATGAGGCTATAACAGTCAAAGGTCCTAATAGGCAGGTTCACAAATCCGCTTGCTGTACAGCCATCTCCTGACCATTCACAGCAGTACAATTGCTTAAAGATACAACCATAGCTAGCACGTCCCGAGCTGTCCCACATGAGTTTGAAGCTTCGGTCATGAGGATACATACTTTAAAGTTACAGCCAAGTGTATCATTATGACACTCTGTTAATGTCGTGATTTCACTCTCACACATTTTAGTGTTCACGACAAATCGACCGGACAGTTGAGCAAAACATAGGTACTCGGTGAGGGTGGACATGTGACTGTTAGATATGCGACATTTTACAGTAGATGGAACATGAGAGTCATTTTGGGTTTTTTTTAGTCGGTATCTTCCTTTTAACGAAGGGCATTTGTTTTAACATTTGGTACTTGGATGGATTTCTCACGAACCTGTAGGAAGCATCAGCCGTGACGGGTGAGCAATGCTTTCTGGGAAAAAAAGTATTTGGAAATGGTTGGGGTGAATGACTGGGAGGCTGGGGTGTCTGTATACTGTACAGGATTCATAAAAATGATGACTTGAATCATCTGTTAAAGCTGGAGGGGGTGTAATAATATATTGGCAGATAAGGTATTTGGACAATACTAGACAGACATATTATTCTCTCATGGGATCTATAGACAATTTACTTTGAACAATATCGTAAAACCACTGTAGTCTGCACTCCTTCAACGGAGGAGGAACAGCACAATCACACAAACTCTCCTGAAGCCCTCTCGTCGTGGCCAGCAGAACCTCGACATTGAGCTACTGAAACCATATAGCTGCCATGCACAATAGAATAGGGAAAACATGGGCTGACCCAGCACCTCTGACGTCCCCGTGGGAAATAGGTGGAGAGTCTAGAGGGCCTCTTCAATGGTCCAAGTTCCCTGGTGGCCGCTGGCTCGGAGCCCTTCAGAGCCGTGGCCTACGACGGCATGACGAGTCGCCACAAGCTGCCGGGGCTGGCAAAGGTGGCTCGTGGGCCGGAGCCGTCGGCCAAACCCGGTGAGTCAACCTCTCACCTTTGTCGTTGTCATCGGCAAGGTCAATCCAGAGGTCATCGGTTTAATGTGTTCCTCCGGCATGGCAGTTGAAACAATGGGACAAGTTTCTTAAATCCCCCCTTCGCAGGTCATGTGTAAGCGAATATTGCATGGTTCCATCATCATCATCGGTCATCATCAATTCATATGGATCAAGGGCTCCACAAGCTGCCTCCATCTGTCAAGATTCCACACACGAGCTGAGTTCATCGCCGCTCTGGTTCCTTGGTGGATATTCTATTGGACACGTTCCATTCCTTGGCTGCCACTCCAGGGAAAGTTTCAACCGTGTGAAGTGCAATATAAATAGGAAATGATGATGACTATATTTGTCTCTATCTCTCTGTGTCTCTCTTGTCCATCTGCATCTGTCTCTGTGACTGTGTCTGCTGCCTTTCGTTCCGAAAAAGCAAACTTTGGTCTTGAAGCGAGCAAGAAAGTAATTCACCCACGGCCACCATCCAGCCGCCACTCCAGGTATAGCTTCTCTATCGCCTCGGACCGCGTGTACGGCAATGGAGACTCCTCAACGGCAAGCCTGGTCTCTTCGGTCAGTCGGCTGGCTGCTAAGGACCACCACCAAGATGACCACCACCACCTGCCACATGGCCATACGGCCGCCAAAGTGCGGCAAATGGACAAACCGTCGGACGTGCGCAAGCAGATTCGGGTGAACCCCGATGGCAGCATGACAGTGGAGATGAATGTGCGCCTCAATCTGGAGGAGGAGGAGGAGACCGTGCGCTGGGTCACCAACATCAGCCGTGAGAAGAGCGGGTCTGAGCGCCGCGTGGGACAGGCGGTCACCAACGAGGGCTACGGCATGGACGGCAGCATCGGGCCAATGGGAGACAACGGCTCGGTCACCAACGCCTGCTGTGACGACGACGATGAAGTTGATGATGACGACGGCAGTGACGATGAGGTACAACGCAGGCGACGGTGCTTCGTAGGGAAGTACCCACCAATGGAGGAGCTGTTCGGGGTGAACGCGAAGCGGCACGTGGTGGACGCACTGCAGAGGGCGGCTCTCCAGCAAGGCGGTGATGGGTATGGTCGCGCCGATGACGCTGAGTTTGACAATGATGGGACGAGCTCTTGCTCCACGTCGAAGAACGAGCGCTTTTCCTTCTTCACGGTGGCTGAGGGAGAGGCAAAGGAGCGGCAGTTTGATTCATTGCCGATGATGACCATGGCGCCAGCAGCGACAAACGTGTCGGCGGCACCGACTGCAGTGATGGAAATGTGCAACGGCGTGCTGGAGTACTGTACCATGAGCCGGTGCAGTACGCACAGCAGCAGCTGGTCGTCGGTCAGCTCTAGGCGACAACCGCGCAAAGAAGGAGCTGACAGAGGAAGTGGAGTAGGAGGTGAAGAAGAAGAGGAAAGAGAAGCAATGGAGCTGCGCAGGGAGGTGGTCGGTTCCGATGGAATTTGTTGTGTTGATGACGATGGTGGTGGTGGCGGCGGTGATGCTGGTGGCGGCAATGGTGGTGATGGTGATAGTTGTGATGGTGAAGAAAACAGTGATGTCGGTAGGGGAAATGAAGGCGGTGGGGGGTCATTCCAAGGGTCCGAACGCCCTCCCAGTGGTGGCTCTGATGCCACGACCCTCGCCTCAGCTGGTGTGACCGGTGAGATGGACCCAGCATCAGTGATGTCAGCTGAGCCAGAGCTGAACAGTGCAAGTGCAGCTGCAGATGGCGAGAGGGACTCGGGTGGCCATGTGTCCATCGATGGTGAGTTGACCCTCGTGCATAACCCCAGGGATATTCCATCATCCCTCATTTCCTCTCAATCAAGGGACTCGCACCTTGTGGACAAAGCGGCATGTGGATTGCTCTCCCGTAGTGAACAGCCCACAGTCGTGAGTCCTGCGCTGTCAATTACCTCCAAATCTAAAGCACGGTCAAGAGGAGGAGGTGGTGGAGGAGGAGAAAACATGATGCCCAGACCCAGTCCCAGTCTGAACTCAGGTCACCGCAGGCACCGCAGTCATCGTTCGGCTGCGTCCACTGACCAGAAAGGGCGAGGAGAGCTCTTGGCAAATAATTGCCACCCTTCGCACAGAACTAACAGCATCCGGGGGGTAAGTAATGACGGCGCATGCTCTACGGTGCAATGCGAGGAGGGGGAGGTGGGGAAGGAAAATGACGACGACGATGGAGAATGTTCACATACTTCCCCCTGCAAGCTCAGCGATGCCGGAATTACCACACCAGCCACGAGGTCCGACAGAGGCCAAGCTCGAATGGCAACTCCAAGGATCGAGTGCCACAGCGGCAGCACGGGGGGGGCAAAGGCATCCTCACTGTTGTTTGGGAGCATCTCCGCAAGACACTCTCAGACAAACCAAGAGGACGATGGGGAGAAGAGCTGCACCGGGCGGCGAAAAGCACCCTCTTCCCACAGCTCCGCGTGGTCAAAGAGCTACGAGGAAGGGTCGGCCGCCAAGTTGAGCGTCTCCATCTCTAAGTCTCCTAGCCCAGCGTCGCTCAAGGTCGTGTCAAGGCACAGCAAAAGCGGCGTCAGTGGTACCATCAGCAGGGCTGCTTCTTCTGTGTCCTCCGCTGATGGTCCCTCGCTGGTCCCCGTTCCCCCTCATGGGAGGGGGAGCCGCAGCTCGCAAGCTCAGACCGCGGGGAGCAGCAGACGTGACCGGTTACGCGTCACCTCCCGCAATGGTTCCTCGATGGCAACGGCGCCGGCGCATTCACTCAAGGTGTCAGGGAGGGAAGACAGGAGCAGAGCATCATCAGATGGATCCAAGTCAAGGCTGGCTTCCTTGGGCTCCAATTCGAGATCGGAGCTGGATGGAAATGCAGGCGCCGCTGGCACGAGGCGATTCCGTGATTCAGGTGGTTCGGTGAACGAGATTGAACGCACTGACTCCCAGCTTAGCGAGGCGCTCCTGTCGCAACTCACAGACCTCCCCGAGGAGTCTCCAGAAGACGTTGTCCGCAAATGGCTAACGAGGATTCCGTCAAGAGCCAGCACGATTCAGGATGATTTCTTCACAGACTTGGATTTGATTCCGGAGGAAGAGCATGGCGGCGGTGCTGTTGCTGATGCCGATGCTGGAGCAGATCATGAAGGTGACCTGGGACACAACGCCACACCTTTCGAGAGGAATGGAGAAACGGGCATGCTATTGCAACCGCCAAGTGATGATCAAGATGAGAGATCTGCTTCCGAGACACAGGCAGAGGAGAACAGAGATTGGAGTGTGCTCCACGATTCCGGAAATTGCAGGCATTTGCCAGAGAAGGACAATTGCATTAAGCATGTTAGTGAGCAACAATTCCACCTCAACAAAAAGCTCTTCCGGCTTCTCAAGCAGCTGTTCAGGAAGCAGCTGTCACGTCCCGAGCTGAAGAAGTCGAACAGCATGCCCGAGTTAACGGATGAGTATTGGGCGTCGCACAACCAAAGCATGGTTATCAACATTGTGGTGTCACTGCTGTCTTCCCTGGAGACGACTTCCAATGAGGACGAAGCCAGCACGCCGTTTGTTCCCCTCACCGACGTCGCCCAGCGCCTTCGGAAATTGGGTCCCGGCAGCAGCGACAGGCACAGATTTCTAACCTCTGAGCAACTCCTGCACCTTCGGAAGCTACTCACTTCTCAGATGCATGGGAGGCGCAAGCAGATGGAGTATTCGAGCCTGGGAGAGGGGCAGGTGGGGCCTGAAGAAAAGAAAGGATCCACTGTGGTTGAGGAGAGTGGCGATTGCGGGAGGCCAGCAGTGTGCGACGATAACGGCTACGGCTCCAACAACAAGGACAAGAATGGAGATGGCGAGTCCAAGGAAGCCCTCGATGATGATGGTGATGGCCATCAAAAAGGTGCGGTGGATGAGGAGGAAGAGGCTAACGAGGACGAAGGTTCCCATGTCTTTGACGGTGAAGCAAATGCAGACATGAATGGTTATGATTCGAATGGGGAAGTTTACGATGTTGAGGGAGTCGTTGATGAAGAACAGAGTGAAGGTGATGAGGCGAAGCATGAAGATGATGATGAAGAAGGCGACGTGGCTGAAGATAAACCGAGGCTGGAAAATGTAGGTGATGACGTGGCGATGGAAATTAACGACGATGTCTCGCAAGGAGGTGATGAAAAAGCTGGAAAAATGTGTGAAGCAGATGAGGACATCATTGCAGATGAGGCTCCTGAAGAGGAGGCTGGGATTGAGGAAACTGAAGAGGGTGGAGATGATGGTGAAGCCACAGGTGAGAGGGAAGTTGAGGCGGTAGAGGTGGTATCAGCAACAGCAGCAGAAGAAAAAGAGGAAATGGCGGTGGCAGATTTTAGCAGTGGTGTTGCCAGTGAGGGTACAGCTGTTGATGAAGGTACAGAGGATGGGAGCGATTGTGAGGATGATGCGGCGGAAAACGGTGACGAGGGCGAAGACGTGAGCATAAAAGACCCTCATTCGGAGCACACGATTGGGGAGGTAGCTGAGGGTGAAGCAGATGAGGCGGGGGTGGAAAATGACGTTGAAAACGAGGCAGAGGTGGAAATGAACGACAACATCTCACAAGCCAACGGTAAAACAGAGGACGGAGAGTCGGAGGCATGTGACTTTGAACAAAAGGCAAACGATGACGAGGCAACTGAGAAGGAGATGTCGCCTGATGAGATGGGGGAAGACGTTGACGATGTTGAAGCAAACAGTGGAAAAGACGGTGAGGAAGAGGAGTGTACAGCAGAGGATGAATTGGTACCTGTCGATGGAGGTGAAGATGAAGATAAACATGAAGAAGTAGATGAAGAGAGAGATGCAGGTACTGGAGGAGAAGATGATATCGCAGATGAAGTGATAGTAGATGAGAATGTCGAAGATGAGGTAGGAGGTGAACACAATGACTTGGAGCAGGATGCTGATCCTAACAACACATCATGTGTAGACGAAGAACAAGATGAACAAGTACATCGAGAAGATGAACTGGAGGAAGAAGAAACTAAGGAACAACCAGAAGCACAAGAACATCAAGAAGAAGTGGAACAAGAAGATGGTCAACAAGTGCAGGAACAGGAGGAAGAGATACAACAAGTTGAGATACAAGAAGAATCTCAACCAGAAGACCAAGAAGAAGAAACACATCAACAACAAATAGAAGAGGAAGGACAACAAGAAGAACATGGTGAGGAAGCAGAACAGGAAGAGGAATCAAAAGTAGTTGAATTAGAACATTTCGAAGAAGCAGAAGAAGAAGATCAACAAGAAGATATTCATGAAGGAGCCGAACAAGAGCTGCAAGAAGAACAAGAACTGGAAAAAGCAAAACAAGAATGGGATGATCAAGGAGAAGAACATGAAGTTGCGGAAGAAGAGAAACAGCAACAAGATGAAATTCATGAAGAAGCAGATGGAGAAGAAAATCAGAAAGAAGAGGACACAGGAATTCCTGATGCTGAAGACATGGACGAGCGTGGTGAGACGCGTTCTAAATCGGAATCATGTCCGGTTGATAATGAGGATGGTGCAAAGGAAGATTCTGGTGGAGATGCCAGTAAGTCAAGTTGCTCAGAAGATGCATTGAACAACGACAATGCAGAGGACGCAGTCGAGGAGAAGGCTGCTCCAGAAACTAGCCTCGATAATGACGAACAGCTGACCACTGAGAATGAGGAGCAAGTGGCAATGAATGACGTGAGCAGCATCCATGACGAGTTGATTGAGAGTGATGCTGAAAACGCCTCTCGTCCAGAGTCTGCAAGGTCTGGCACGCCCACACTCATTGAAGAGGATGTAAACCAGGAGGATGGGAAGGAGGAGGTCAATAATATCGTCCAAGAGACATCAACATCGGCGAGTGACTCGGAGAAGGCTCACAGCGATCACGGCGAAGAGAGCGCAGACGGTGACTCTTCAACCGAGGCAGAGGGGGACCTTGAAGATGCGTGCACTTCAGTAATGGCGGTCGACGAGCTGCAATGCGAGTCATCGACACCACAGACTCGTGATGCTGGGAGGTGTAGAGATGTGGGGACTCAGGTGAGCCTAGATGAGGTTGAGGTTTCTGGGAGGTGGAGGCACCTGGCCTCTTCACGTGCATTGGGTGGAGGACGAAGAGGTAGCGCCATCCCAACGCCTCCTACTCCTGACATTGCATCCCGCGTCTGCTGGAGCAGAAATGAGAGCACCGATATGCCGGATGAACATGAAGTCGTGGAAAACCCGGAGCGAACACTGAACACTCGGCAGCCGACGGACGTCCTGTCAGCCGCAGAAGACAGTGACCCGCAATGGATCGTCAGCGAGAATTACCTGCGGCGACGTGCCTTGCCTCAACAGTGCGTCGCAGAGCTGGACACGACCTCGGGAGAAACCGCGGATGAAGCCAAATACCTGAGGCTCAATCGACCGCTCCAGATGGATGACATCTCCTCCAGTGAATTAGAGGACACACTCAGCCCTGAGCCGTACTGTAACTTCTACCGGGAGCCGCACGGCACCGACTCGGATCCCTTCCTGAGTGACGCGTGCAGTTTTGACAGCCTGAAGGCGGCAAGACTCCCCGTAGGGGAGAAAACGGCTTCAGCTTCAACTGAACATATAGGCAGCGTTCGCTCGGAGGCTCCAGCTACAGAGAAGTTTGTGGAAGCGAAGGACAGACGTGCCTCCTTGATGAGTGAGACAGCAGAGGCGGGCGGTGATGAAGGCAGGAGCCTGGCGGCTTGCGGCAACTACTGCACCATCCTCACAGCTCTGCAGACGGACGAAGGGAGGCTCTTTTCGCCCTACAGCAAGGTGTTTGATCCGAATGACCCCTGGGTGGTGCATTTGGTCCGCTCCCTGGAGCGGCAGTGTATGACCCAGTGGCTCAACGTGCTGGAGGACACAAAGACTCGATGGGGCATGGAGGGCGAGGAGATCAACGAGATCATCCTGGAGGTGAAGCGAGATGCGCAGAGGCGTATCAGGCTCGGCATCTTGGCGGAGCTCGAGAAAATCAAGATCAGCATCGAGGGGAGGGTGCCACAAAAAGTCGGCGGTTCGATGGTGAAGAGCGTCGCATCGAGGATGTTGAGGAAGAGCTCGCCTGGGATTCTGGAGGCACAGTCGCGGAATCTAGCCCACGTGATTGCGGAGCTGAATAAAAAACAAGGTCACGACAACAATGACAACATCAATGGCAATGGAGAGAGTGTGAGTATCGAAGGTGCCCCGTCTACTCTGAGGGTGACTGAAGAAAATGTGTACGCGACATTCCAGATCCCCCAGATTCTAAAGGAGTTTGACCTAAAGTTGATTCTTAACGCTGATGCCGCAGCGCCAGGGGGAGATGGGGACCTGGATGACGTGTCTCTGGATGACAACAATGGAAACCCAGGCAATCGAACTGCCGATCAGGAGGATGAAGATCACGAACTCTTGTCTCAAGGGAATGTGTCTACAGCACTCAACGGTGAAAGTGAAGGGACCACATGCTGCGAGTCTCTCGTCGGCACTGATGCGGAATTTGCCGACAACGAAGCCACAGAGGGACAGAGTGAGTCGGCTTGTCAAGACTCTGCGGATGGCAGCGTCGAAACTGAAGAAGCGGAAAACTGCGTCAATGAGGTTGCAGGAGACGAAGAGGTTGAAGCTGCAGCTCACATCAATGGAGAGGAAATTTTGGAAGCACGGGAATGTGAAGGTAGCCTTCCGGAAAGTGCCACAGAAAATGATAATGATCGCGACAATGACGGTGATGACAGTGATGGAGCTAGGGAAGAAACGGCCATTAAAGAAGCGGAGGCCGGTGGTGAAAATGCTGAAGCGGATTTGGCTCTGGAGGATGAACTTCCCGAAGACTCTGAACACTATCCACAAATGGAAGCATGCGAAGATTGTGAGGGAGAGGTGCAACCAGAGAGTAGTGACGTTAATGATGGCGATGGGAAAGAGGAAGGTGGTTCTGGAGAAAGTGACAAAGAAGATGCTGGGGAAGGTGAAAATGCTGAAGCAGATTTGACTCTGGAGGATGGACTTCCCGAAGACTCTGAACATGATCCACAATTGGAAGCAAGCGAGGATTGTGAGGAAGAGGTGCAGCCAGAGAGTAGTGAAGTTGATGATGGCGATGAGAAAGAGGAAGGTGGTTCTGGAGAAAGTGATGAAGAAGATGCTGGGGAAGTTGCAGTGCTGAACAAAGATGAAATGGAAATGGCGAATGGCGGTGTTGAAGATGGAGAGGCTGGTGATAGTGATGCAGGGAGTGGTGTTGGGCAGGAAAATGCAGATGAAGACGACGTCAAGGAGGGAGATGAAGTAGAACCACAAAGTGAACACGGAGCTGCAAGTGACCAGGCAGACGGCAGTGAAGACGCAGACTCGAGTCAGGGTGATCACGCGAAGGAAAGTGAAGCAGGGGAGGACGATGTGAGTCAGGAAATGGCGCATGAAAAAGATGCCACAGCTGACGACGACAACGAGGTGAAAAATGGTTCAGGAGAACAAGATGAAGAGGGCGAGGAGGATGACGTTGACGGGAGTGGCGATGACAGTGGCGAGGGAGGTGGATCGAATCAGGATGTACTGGATTCACAAAGCGGTGCTGAGGAAGAAGGCGGCGGAGGTGATGATGAAGTTGAGGGAAATGTCAGCAGGGATGAGGGTGATGCAGAGCATGCGCAGAAAGAGGCAGATAATGGAATTGCTGAAGATCAGGGTGAAGAAGAACGCATAGACACAGATGCCAACGAAGGTGGTGATGACTGTGATGTTACTGGAGACGAAGGTGGCGAAGAGGAGGTGGGAAGCAATGCCAAAGAAGAAGAAGATGAGGAGGCATCGATGTCGGACGACGTCTCGCAAAACGGCAGCGCGCCTGAAGAGGAAGATTTGCAAAATTGCGACCAAGATGACGACATGAGTGGTAGCTGTGAAGCCCCCAAGGAGAACAGGGTAGACGAAAAAGAGGGGGGAGAAGATGAGGGCGAAGCTGCAATCGTAGATGAGGAAGAGCCTGTAGCTGAAGACTGTGATGGTAGCATTGGCAACGATGGGGACAATGATGTCGCTGAAAACAAGGGGGATGGTGATGATGATGAACACGATGAGGGTGATGACGCGGAACCAGAGAGAGTTGAAGGGGATAATGTGGAAGAAAATGAAGATGTAGGTGAAAATGTGGAGGAGAGTGATGCTGGTGCGAATCAGGCGGGTAATGAAGAAGACGGAGATGCTGAAAATGAAGATGATTTGCAACAGGATGAAGAGAACGTTGAGAGCATGGAGGATGTGGAGGCGGGGATGGCGAATGAAGAACCGCGGGAGGAGGACGGTGAGACTGGTGTTAGCATAATGTCTGATGAGGCTTGCGAGCAAAGTGAGGAAGTGCAGGAAGAAAACGAGGTGGTTGAGCACAATGGGGTGAGTGAATCCAACGGAGAATCGAGTCCCGTGGCGGAGGACGAAAATGCATTGCAAAAGATAACAGACAATGATGGGAAGGAAGATAGCAGCAGAAATAGGGAGGAAGAAACTTCTTTAGAGGGGGAAAGCAAAGAGGGTGAAGACCAAAAAGTGGAGGCAGAGGAGGAGGCTAGCGAGGAAGACACTGACGTCAGATCTTGTGACAGCAGCACGGCGGTGAAGGGTTCCAGCAGCTCGTCGCAGGGAGCGGAAGAGGCCGGAGCCGTGCATGCTCATGAGTCGGAGGGGACAGTAGCTGCCTGCGGAGGAGCCACGTGCCTGAGTGGGCGTGCGCTACGCTCGAGGTTCCCTATGAAGAGCATCGCCGGAGAGGAACAGTGCGCGGACGACATCGATGGCGATGATCTAGATTTCTGAGCTGCCCATTGCGTAGATGTCGGCGATGTTTCAGGTGACGTTAACGGGATAAGGTGTGCCAAGCAATGGTGGCAGTCGCATTTCTTCTTCTGCTTTTGAATGAATGTTCGAACGAATGAACGTCAATGTTAACTTGAGTTATGAGTAGAAGCCGATAGCATTGACACTAATCAGCACCACAATGTAAGCCATGTGTCTTACAGAAACCCTTAAACAGCAATTTAGCATGGATCCTAACCGTGCTAAATTGATTAATAGTAACATTACTCCAAACATTAGTTTTAGCCATGGTTATAACCCTTAATCTAATTATGAGTCTCACTACAATCTAAACATCCCCAACATTTACCCGAACCGCAGTCGTAGCTTTGACCCTATCTATAATGCTAACTATCACCTTATTTCCCAACCCATAATCCCACCCCAAACTGATCCCCACTCGATCCTAGCCCCGCACCAACCCTAACATCAGCCCCAACACGAACGCCTCCCCGATCCTAAGGCAACATCCAACTCCTTCTCACCCTGGCCCTAACCTGAACACAACGCTATGTCTCCTTACACCAATCCTAACACAATCTATAATCCCATCACTAACCCTGACCACAACTGAAGCTATACCATGACTTAAAACGTTGTTTATATGAATGTGTATTTTAAATATATGTACGTGAAACCCTAATGAAAAACAATTGTGACCCAAAACTTTTAAATCATACTCTTTGGTTCTTTCGGTAAAGTCACGGAGGTATAAAATAAAATAAATCACGACGTTTCGGGCGCAACACCCAAGCGTCCATCATCAGGTGGGAAAGCATGGTCTGCTGCTGAGGCAGACTGTTTTAAAATCGGTCAGGCGTGCCATTGAGATGTTCCAATCGAATCGCAATGCATGGGAGCAGAACTCGGCTGTCCAATAATGTAAGTAACCAATTACTCTATCGATTATAATCGATAAAGTAATTGGTTACTTGCCAGTTACTCTATTATTGGTTACAATACTTGACCAATCGGATAATATAAAAAGCAGTTGGGAAAGTCTTACTTATGTTCCCACGTGTGCCCCTGGATGGGAGGTGATGGGCGGGGCTTGGTGGCGTCATGACGTCATTAACCGTGTCACCCTGGGCGTGGCTTGTAGGAGGTTTCCTACCTTCAGGTTGGCCACCATTTCTTAAGAGGCTCCAGTAATCAACCACAAAAGAGTAAGTAGATTACAACTCTCACAGATTACTCAACTGAATCGACAAATTGGCCCAGCCCATGTGGGACAGCCTGGGACCCAAGATCTGGGTGTGCAGGTCCGAGAGAGACAGTTATTGGATTGTGTCTCACTCCAAGCGCTCTTTGCATGTTTCATTACTGCACAGGACGTCACATATCCGCCCCGACCAATTAACGTCCTCATCCTCACCCATGACAGTATATGTCCTGGTGTAACTCTTTTTATTTTTAGTGGATATTCACAAATTCGACCTTTTCACATATCCGCCTATACCTTAGTCCCCAGCGCAGTTGTACTCAGCTAGCTAAAGCAAAGGTTCTGTAAACCGCGTATTATGTGAACCGCGTATTATGTGAACCTGTGTGCGTCAAGAAACGCAACGAGCAAGAAAGATTTTTGAATGTAAAACTCTGAAGTCCGGAGGGTATCCCTGCTGAAATGAGAAATGGGAGCGATGGCTCATCTCTGTTGGCGGTTTCGAAACCAGTGACAAAGTGGGTGTATTTGTGACCCAGAAGGGATGGTGGGCTGTACTGACCTCTCCCCTCCACCCCCTCTCAAACCCACGACTTTCATGATTGGAGGTGAATCGTTCGGATAACTGAATGCCGCGCTGCTGATGTGAAATGTCTGAATGCTCGCATGCGAGCAATGTGTGTGGAATATGGTGCACTGTATTCGATTTGATTACTTGAATGTAAATTGCTTCACCTTATCCATTCGCGCGCAACGACACGTGTACCGTTGGTATATTTTGCCACCATTTTTCGCAAACATTGCCTCAGAACTGAAAACAAATCCAACTCAGGATAATGTTTGAGGCAATGAGCCTTCCACAGAGCAGACTCTACCCTCACCGCTTCTCCCCCTTTCGCCTCGCTCCACTCCGGTTTACGCTCTCTCCGCTCCAGCAACCAAGGCTTTCTGTCAAAGCGCCCAGCTATCATTTACTGCGTGAGAAGTGACGACGCCTCTGTACTCCCACCTGTTGTCTGTAATTCCCTCCTACAGCCATCCATGCTGTCACCTCCAGGCTCAAGACCATCCTCTTGTCGCCTGTGCATGTGAAATATAAGACGATTAAACATCAGTCAGGAGTAATGTATCCTGCTCATGGTTGATAACCCACTGCCGCCCCAGTCAACCCAGCACTACGAATCGGTGCACCGCAGTTGATCGGCAAGTTGCGTGCGGTGGGGTAAAGTGGTGGGTGTACCTACCGCTTCCAGGATGTCTTGCCAGTGTGGAAGAGTAGGCCAAGACACACCTGAGAGGGGAGGCCCTTCTAGACAGCAGCGACACGAGCGAGCCATTGCAGGGCCGCGCCTTTACCTCTCCATAACCTCTTGGTCTCCCTGCTCTGAGGAAGGGCCGTCACCTGGAACGTTTACAGTGAGGCAGTATTTGTTGTTGTTAATGAAGACGGCGGTGAAATATCTTCACCGGCACTTCTTCACAGCGCGGCCGTCGCAGCCCTGGGAAACCACGTACACACGTACATACATCGACACATTCACTCAATCACGTACGTACGTGTACATATATATGTACAGACGTGATTGTGGGTGACTTTTTGTGAAATAGATAAACAGACACGGTTCTCTTTCGTTGCCAAATAAAAAATTAAAACTACATTTCAGATCCCACCGACCAAGAAAAATCTCGGCCCGGCAGAATTTGAGCAGGAATACGCTAGTGGCCCGGGGCAAGCCAACAGCATTTGATTAATGTGCTACTACACACTGCTGATGAGACTCGCAGAAGACGAAGCCAATTCACAGTTCGCCTGCGTAGATAGGCTGATGCTGGAAAATATTGATCAATGAAGCCCAAAGGCTGAGGGGGTGCTTCTTATGATGAGGGGGTGCATTGTAGTATCCACTTGTGTGCATGTTAGCGTGCCATACTACGAACCCGGCGACCCGAGGTTCGATTCCTACTCACGGCTACGGCCAGTGACGATTATCTGAATCGTTCCTGCGCCTCCACCTTGGTCGACTCGGGGCCTCAAATGAGTACTTTGGTATGGTGTGTAAACATCGCCACTGGGGAGACAAAGGTGGCCGGGCGTGGTGTTGGCCGCCTACCCCGTCGTGTGCCGTGCTAGCAGTCTTCGTAGGTGCTCGCTAACAGCACACGTCTGTCAAGGCTATACGGGGGAGCTTTGTTTGCATCTTACTTTCCAGAATTTATCTCATAACTGGGGAATATGGTTTTGTTTAATTTTATATTTGGTTAACCAAACAGACCCCTATCAGTTTATTTGATATATACATATATACACATATATGTATATATACATATATACTCATACACATATATGCACTAATGCACTTTATATACAGAGTAGAGTAAGAGCTACCGACTTTTTCAATAAATTAATGCTCGGATGCAGTCGATAGTGAATTGTCGAGTCTTTGCTCACAATGTCGTGTACAATCTGATGCCGTTATCATAATAGCAAAGCACATGTATCGTCTATTTGTAGGTGTGTTATTAAATGTGCTACTCTGTTAGATTATGTGAAATCAATCAAAATCATCTTCATCAAACTAATCCGCCGAAAGTTCGCTCTCGTGGTGTGGAACGAGGATGCTGTAGCCGATGAGACGGTGGTTCTGCAATGGATTTAGCGAGGGTTATGTGCTGGATCATGGATGTGACGAGATTTCTGGATCCAATGAGACGATTCTGTGCTGGATGATAATGGTGTTCTGTATCAGCAATGCAAGGTTTTTTTCTTTCGCAGAAAACAAGTTCACAATAAAATAAAATAAGAAACGCACAATTCAAAGCAGTCAAATTTAAACCGGTCTATCTGAAATATATTTTCTCGTGAATCTAACCTGGCGCTTGTAATCAACAATTCACTGCATAGAAAATAGATTTTTACTCATCAGACAGTTATTTTACTTATCAGTAGACAAAGCACATGTATGCAAATACATTTTCCGAATTAAAGCGACAATAACGGTGTAACCATGTTACGCACACCAACGATGCAATAAAATTGTAACCTTTACCAACGGGTTGCCAAATGTCCCTCAAATATTGTCGGCTTGTTTTAAATTGACGTGCCGTGTGTTGTATTTTAATCGGAACGTCTCGCCGAGTCTCAAGAAATCCTTCATAGGAGAGAGATCCGACCGTGTGCATGAGGGAAGATGGATTGTGACATGGCAGGCCCATGAATGACGGGTGATGACATCCAGCGGTGGATATTGAAACAGGCAGATCATAAAAGTCACCCTTCTGGCAGAAGCTCGGGGTCAATTACAATTGTTCAGTGTTATCCGCGGTGATTTGCAACGACAATGTCGTAATTTAAACGAACAATGCTTGTGTAAATTGTGATTTACATTGTAGTATAATTTTGTCGCAGGGCAGTTTTCTGGCTGCGCCTAGCCGTGAGGTCAGCGCAGTGTCACCTCCGTCCGTACCGTTCAAAAAACGAGGCGTGCGCTCGGTGGGGGCGCTTGAAAATCGCTTTAAAATCTCTTTTCTCACCAACGAAGCTGAGGACTCAAGTGGGACACCCCAGAAAGCACCGCTCCTGTTTTTTTTGTGTTTATTTTGTTGTGCTTCCCCTGCAGCGCCGATTGGCACGGTTGGCTACGTACGGTGCGAAAGAAGTTCAACGCACATACGTAGCTACAAGAGAAGAACTTTGGGTTACGCATCTCTCGTAACGCCACCGGGACTAGCGCGAATCCTAAGAGGCATCGCGCGACTTTTTATTGGCTAAGTCTGCCTAACAGGCTCGCGCATGCGGGGGTAATGCTAATCCGTCTGTCCAATTAAGACGGTGTTCCATCGTGTTCGTCCTACACTTGGCCATGCTGCATAACTCGACGTTCAGTGGATTTGCCTGCCAGTAGGTCAATGAGTGCTGTATTTTAACAGTGACGAGGTTACCCTACAATGTCTAAATGTGGAGCTGGGTGCAGTACGGTTTGAAGAGCATCGGTGCTCTTCCTCGTTTTGAGAACCTTGAGGTTCAATCCTCATGACACATCACCAACACCAGCACACACCAACACCAGCACCACCACTAACAATGACGGCAAGACCGCCATCGTCATCACCACTATGAAAGTCGCCGCCACCATTATTACTACCATTGTTACGTCCACTACTATGACTGCCAACACTCTGCCACCACAATCGCCACCACTAACAAACAATGCCACCATCATAACCACCATTACTCTCACCAAATAACCAAACCACTATATCACTACCACCACCATTCATCCCTCTGCATCAGGGGTGGGGAACCTGTTTTTCTGCCAAGGGCCATTTGGATATTTATAACATCATTCGCGGGCCATACAAAATTATCAACTTAAAAAATTAGCCTGTCATATTTGGTCAAACATTTAATTAACTCGCCCGTAATGCGGTGACTGGAACTGCTTCTCTTTAGTGAGGCGTGTGATGTTAGCTGGTTATTGATGATGTTTCTACTCGCAACTGCTTTTCCAGGTTTGCTCCGAGATTTATTGAATTTCGAGTCCCGCCTGCGGTTGACTTGGCAGGGCCAGAGACAAAATGATTTCGCGGGCCTCATACGGCCCGCGGGCCGGACGTTCCCCACCCCTGGTTTAGGGTCACTACCTGTACCAGAACATCATTCATCAACCGTGCAATGTTTCATTGTTGCCTCTCCGATGTGTTTTCGGGTTGTTACCGCGTGTTGTTCAGCACAACATCTGGCATTTCGGGACACGTGCCTCGAGTTTCTTCAAGAACTGAACTGAACTGGATGCCGAGCAACACTCGGTAGGACGTGGAAACCCATCGGACCATGACAACAGACACAGTAGCACCCTGGTTTTGATTATTGTGAGAGCGACATCAGATAAGTCTACTGTATAAGAGCTTTACGGATAAAGGCACAGTAATCCGATGGACTCCTAGTCATGACATTGCTGGGGACTCGAAGGGATGACCCCAAAGCTGCTTACGGAAATGCTTCATGCGCACTCAACATTACGCACAGAAATCGCACCTGTTAAGGCCTGGACGGCGCACGAGGGGCAGGGATGCGGCTTCCACGACGGCGAGATGTAATCTACCTTGCCCGGCATACAGGATGTTGTGGGTTCGATCCCGACCCTGACCCTGGTATATTTGGAGTTTGCATGTTCTCCCCATCGTCGTGTGGATTTTGCTCCGGGTCTGTGGCACCACTCCCCAGTGTATAGCCTACATAGGCTGTTGGGGCAAGCGCTGCTTAGCGCAGTGTCAGCACTGGGAGTAATGATAGTGGTGCAGTGGACTGCGCACTGCCCTCGGAATCTGGCGGCCTGGGTTGGATTCCCAGCCTCGGCAAACATCAGCGACGAGCAGAGCCGTCCATAGGGGGGTGCGGGGCCCTCAAACTAAACCGGAAGTATTACATCTGACATTGTGACGTCGAAGCGCAGGACCCCACCCCCAAAGCGCGGGGCCCGGGGCTGTCGCCCCGAATCGCCATACCCAAGGGACGGCTCTAGTGACGAGTGATACCAGCAACGGTTATGTGTCTTCCCTAGGTCGACTCAGCCTTACCACGGTGTATAATATGGTGCAGTGTGTAAAAATCGGCACCGGGGAAGCAAAGGTGGCCTTCAAAGGTGTTCACGAGAGTATTTAAAGTACAATCATGTTCCTTATACCCTGCACAGACTTTTGGGGCAATTCCTGTAGCAAGCACATATGAAAGCCGACACGGTACAAGAGGGGGTGGGTGGCCAGAACAACGCCCGGCTGCCTTTGTCTCCCCAGTGTTGATCTTTACACACTGCACCATGTACTCATTTGAGGCTGAATTGACCTAGGGGAGGCCCATGACCAGTTCAAGTTCGTTAGTGTTATTGGTCGTGAGCACGAGTCAAATTCAGGGCACTGGGTTCATAGCGTAGTGCGTTTACCACTACAAAGATCCCCTGTATAGCCTTAAGAGACAATTCTATGAAAGCAGGCACGGCACATGATGGGCTGGGTGGCCATCACCGCACCGCACAGACACTCACATTCACTCATGAGTCAATTTGTAATCAAACAATTTACAAAACGGCAGAGATGTTACCAATAAAAAACACATTTTTACTTTGAAGACAAATATATCAAGTGCACCGCAACTCTAGCCTTGTTTCAATGTAACATCGAGGCAGCACAACAAAAACCGGAGCCATTGAAAAGAGTGACATCGCGTGGCTGGCATGGGCCCTGATGCAAGGAATTCAATTTAACTATACACTACATTAATTTACCAGGTAAGGCCCACTGAGCCATATAGCTTGTTTTCAGAAGCGACCTAGCCACAAATAACAGCTCAACGAAGTGGCTCATCGTCATGTGCAAATTTATAGCAGCCAAATATTATTGTACTCTAAACGCGTGTTTATAAATGCGGAGGGGAAAAACCGGAGGACCCGGAGAGAACCCACTTGTCCACTGGGAGAGAGACCACGCAAACTCCAAATATACACGAGTCAGGGTCGGGATAATAATTATATTTCTATAACGCTTTCCATCAAGGATCTCAAAGCGCTATAAAGAACACAGCAGCAGCAGCAGACACTCAGCATAACAATAATTATATAAATACATTTTAAGAATCCATTCACGAAATCAACTAAAAGTTTAGTAAGCGGAAGCGTGTAAATAGCTTTTCAGACGCATTTAAAAACATGTCCACAGACTCAGAGATCGCTGATGTCTCGTGGAAGAGTGTTCCATAGCCTGTTTGCTACACGGGAAACAAATCTCGGTCACTTGGGAATGCATAGAAGATCTGCATCCCCAGATCTTAGGGGCCTTGAGGGGACATATGGGTGCAGCATATAAATGATGTGGGCAGGGGCAAGATGGTTCACTGCTTTGTAAGTTAACAATATGATTTTAAACTGTATTCAATGTGAAACTGGAAGCCAGTGCAGGGAGGCCAACACGGGCGTAATGTGATGTGAAGGTATTCTGGTTAACACCCTAGCAGCCGCATGCGGAACATGCTGTCTAATGTGTGGGTGGTCCTCTGGGGGAGTTGCACCGCGTGCTCACACACCCTTGCCCATAGCTACGCCACAGGGCCGACGATGGGAGCCTGCCAACACTGACCAAGGATGACAGCGGAAGACATCAGTGGAACGAGAGTTGGTTGGTGAATCTGTGCGAGCCGTGGTGCACTCTGGTTGGGGTGGAGGGGGGGAGTTCTGATGTTCTGTTAGGGGTGGTAAACACCCCCTTAAAGGGAGGGGTATCTATATATAAAATATATAAGCAATCTATACGTGGAGTTGTTTTACTACCTTGCATGCAGTATTGTGACAGAACACTATTACTATTCCGTATATACAAGACTGCTTATACAATTTTCAAAATTCACCATCTGCCACGATCTATCCACTTGTGGGCGAGGCTTGCCCCTTACTCCCCCAAGCAGTTCGCCGTCTCTCACGGTCTTGCAATTGTAACGATTCACGTGGCAACGCGAATTGACTTCATGGCTCCATCTCGGCAAGTTGGAGGGGGATGATTGATGTCCTCTCGCGCGTGTTGGCTCTTCCTCTGCTGCCACCTGCCGGAACTTCCTCTTCAAACACCATCGCCTCGTCGTGAGCTCTCGCCAAAAGGTGAAATGTTTCTGTTCGCGATAGGTTGTCTGTCGCTCTGGTCATTTACACATTTCGCGACGTGTTTGCTGGGTTATATTAGCCAAGCTGATGGGCCTCACCCATCGTGTGGTAGTGGAGACTCCACATACGTGGCTCCCGGAGGGGTAACACTTTGCAGCAGTGAGCATTGGCGACTATAATGCACTGATGAGTCCTAATAAGCAGGGGACCGGTCCACAGTTATCTATCACGGCTGCTTGTTTTGTCGGGCACGTATGCTGAAATGTATTTTGATGGTGGCCCAAGCACTAGCAGACGACCAGAATGTGTATTCGGGAAATGTTGATGGGAATTTTGCATAATTTGTTTTACACATTTGGGGCCGTTCATAAATGACGTCACGCGATTTTGGACAATTTTTGACCCCCCCCCTCGTCACACGGCGTCACAAAAAGTCAGACCCCCCCTCTCAAACATGACGTCATAAAGCTCTGCCCCCCCCCCCCAAAATAAAACATGCTTCAAATCGCTATAAACTATTGTCGTTGTAGTGCGTATTTAATGTGCCGCTGCACTCTGATGTAGGAGAAAACATCAAAAAGTCTATTTAAGTAGAACGTGTTGTCTATATTTATTTTGATGTGACGTCACACTTCTCCCTCCCCCTCGTCACATCGTCACAAATGTCTGACCCCCCCCCAGGTGCGTGACGTCATTTATGGACGGCCCCCAACCCCTTATCAGTGCCCTACCTTATTACAGACCAATGCAGACCTCATTGGTTACCCCGTGCCCCTTATAAATCTCAACGTTCATCCGACAAAGTCCCACCACAAGAGACGAACACAAATAGACAATAAAAATGTTTGTCCGTATTGAAACGGCTGTTCGCCGTATGGACATAAAAACTAAATTTCCCTGTACAGGAACACGGGTGAAACGCATGGGTTCACAGCTGTGTTTAACTCTTTTATTTTTAAATCCAACGGAACAGTGCAATGCTATTACAGCACAACTATTGGCATGAGACACGCGCGCTTATAGACACTACGTATTCAAACAGCGTCACCACGTGGACGAAGCCGATTAACTTACCAACGGTGTGAGTACACACACGTGCGTGGTACAGTAACTGTAGTTTTGTCTATTTTTGGGGGGGAGAGGGGGGTTATATAGTATCTATATTTACACGTAACCCACAGCCTTGTATAATATAGTGGTTAAGCTATACGATGACCCCGGTGACTTTGTATTCCATTCACAACGTATATCATTTTCATCGGCTAAACATAACACTGTATTGTGGAATATATTCATCAGATAAATGTTATCCAAAGCTAAACGAATGTGCCAAATTATAATTTAAGTGACCTGTTGTTCCGGATCGCGCGACGCACTCCCAGCGCCGGGTGTCAATAAAGCTCTACAAAGCTGATCTCGCTCACACCCATCCGACCCTCACCTTCTTACCCTGTGTAAGCCATTTTTGTCTGTCCGTCCGACTGTGGACGAAGCCTGCGAAGGATTTAACTCACAAACCGTGGGGTTTACGTTTAAAAAGTAACCCAGATACCACGCGATAAGCCCGGGGGGTGAGCCAGCGCTGTTCCGATTTCACATCCGTCAACTTTAAAGTAGTTCATATTCTTGGTTCTTTTGGTAAAGTCACGTAGAAGGGAAACAATTAAATAATAATAATATAAAACAATACAATTCTCACGACGTTTCGACTGCAACACAAGCAATCATCATCAGGTGTGAAAACCACAGCAAGAAAAATTTCTTGCTGTGGTTTTCAGAAGATGGAGAACATTGACGGGAATGTAATAAAAATACATTATTTTACTCAGTAATTGTACGTTGTTCACCACAGCAAGAAGATTTTCTTCTGTGGTTTTCACACCTGATGATGATTGCTTGTGTTGCAATCAAAACGTCGTGAGAATTTTATTGTTTTATATTTGTATTATTTTATTGTTTCCCTTCTACGTGACTTTACCGATATAACCAAGAAAATGAATCCCTGCAGTCACGAAAGCTTTAAATCAAAATTTAAAGTAGTTAAATAACATTTTTTGTACTATTTATTGTACTACGCTGAACACGTGCCAAAACACGCATCTGCGCATGCGCGAGACAGGTAACCCGTGGTTGCCCTTGCAACGCACACGCGATCGGTGGGGGCCGGGAAAATGTATCATTCACGCTAAAAATGCTAAATACATATACACAAGACTGAGGTAAATTCTTCATAGTGTCATGTCCTCTTCTCCCCCCCCACCCCAATGTGTGCCGTTACGACTATAGAGTCGCTAGATGCTACTACTATAGGCCGTAGATACTACTGTAGAGCGGGCGGGGGGATCGTGGGTGGGGGGGGGGGTAGCAGCCAGCCCCAGCCTGCCAAGGTGCCACCTCGGCCGGCTGGGCAATCTAGGCGAGGCCGGGGCTCTTCGCGGGACTAGGCCTCACCACTACACTCTGTGAAGTTAGTACTATTGTAATAAACGACTTCCACGACACGTTGAGACTTGCGTCCTTTCTTTATTAGTTATGACTGCTCAGCTCCGCACTCTCTTTAGATGGTCACCCTCTCTTCCTCTCGCCGCATGCACGCGATCTCTGCCCCTCCGTTCCCGCGCGGCTTCCCTCGCTCTCGCTTCCCCGCGCACCGCTGGTCGACGGCGTGCTGGGAATCGGGAGAGCTTTGCCCGCGGCTGCCACGTGGTCGGTGGCTGACGAGATGGCGGAGATGCAGTCCAGACCCAGGCTTCCACACCGAACCCCTCCTCCTCCTGCCTTTCCTTATATCCTCCTTGGTGGAGCGAAGCCCCGCCTCTAACCACGCCCCCTTCAGAACCTTCTCGATGGTTCCCGCATGTACCCCTGAGCTCCGCCCATGAACTGTGGCCCAGATCGAACCCGTAGCCCTGATTGGCTATGACCGATGCGGCAATGCCTATGCAGCCCTCCGTATGTTGGTGTGCTCTCTCATTACACAATTATAGATTTTGACTTAAAACTTTAATGACTGCACGAATTCCTATTCTTTGGTTCTTTCGGTAAAGTCACGTAGATGGAAAAAAAATAAAAAAAAGAAGTGAATAAAAATAATAACAAAAACACTCATGTAGACTGTAACCTGGTTCTGAATC
Source organism: Petromyzon marinus (assembly GCF_048934315.1). Lineage (NCBI taxonomy): Eukaryota > Metazoa > Chordata > Hyperoartia > Petromyzontiformes > Petromyzontidae > Petromyzon > Petromyzon marinus. The sequence continues at coordinate 9,338,478 of NC_133669.1, forward strand.
GGAGTGAATGTACTGGCAGTCTATAATGTAGACTGTAGCAATGGTTATTAATCTGGGTGAGTGTGCTGGCAGTCTATAATGTAGACTGTAGCCTAGTTCTTAACCTCGGTGAGCATACTGGCAGTCTATAATGTAGACTGTAGCCTGGTTCCTAACCTCGGTGAGTGTACTGGCAGTCTACATTATAGACTGCCAGTACACTCCGATTAAGAACCAGGCTAGTTTTATTCACTTTATTTTTTATTATTTTTCTATCTACGTGACTTTACCGAAAGAACCAAAGATTACTATTATATAGTATAGCTACTACTACAGCCATTACACACTGCTATAGAGTTTGTATAGCTATTACTACAGCCAGTACACAGTGCTATAGAGTTAGTATAGCTACTACTACGGCCAGTACACACTTATAGAGTTAGTATAGCTACTACTGTGGCCAGTACACACTGCTATAGAGTTAGTATAGCTACTACTACAGCCAGTACATGCTACTGTAGAGTTAGTAGTTACTGCTATAAACTCGATATATACTATTATAGAGTCTGTAGATGCTACTGCAGTCAGTAAAAACGACTATAGAGTCACTAGATACTACTATAGAGTCAGTAGTTACGACTATAGAGTCAGGACATACTACTGCAGAGTCGGTAGAGGCTACTGTAGAGTAAGTAGATACTGCTATAGAGTAAGCAGATACTACTTTAGAGTTAGTCATTACTACTATAGTCAGTGGATACTACTATAGAGTCAATAGATATAACTATAGATTCAGTAGATACTAATATAGAGTCAGTAGATACTCCTGTATAGTTAGGTGCTACTACTGTCAGTAGATACTACTATGGTCAGTAAATACTACTCCAGTCAGTAGATACTACTATAGAGTCAGTAGATACTACTGTAGAGTTAGTAGTTACTACTGTAGAGTCTGTAGATATTGTTGGGGAGGCTGACCCCCGTCTCCTCGCTCACGTGCGACCCACTGCTCCCCTCTTTCGTGTCCTGGGGAGGGTTACTGCTCACCGACTCCCCCCTCCTTCGCTGCGGCCCCTCGGGGCATGATCCGTGGCTAGTGCTTAGCCACCTGGGATCAAGTCACACAATCTCCGCGCACACTCACTCAAAATCCGACCGCGCTCCTCTCCCGTGCCACGCACCAATCGCACGCGCGGGACTTGGGGTCGGGGGTCAGGGGGCAGGGGCCTCACTCGCACACGCGCAGCCGATTGGGGGTTGTCTCGGAGATTTATTTAAAGGGCTGTATGAACAAACTCACAGGCACGCCGCCCGTTCACCCCACGCACACGCTAAACAAAAGGCCGTACGAATAATCTCGCGTGTACGCCGCCTGTTTGCCTCATGCACACGTTAAACGAAAGGGGCGTATGAGTAATCTCACGTGCCCCTGTACGAGTCTGCCGCTGCTCACCACACGCACACGCTAACCACGAGCTACATGCATGGGCGAGTGCAAACACGTGGGTAAATACACACACATGCACGAACACAGGGTACAACGACGCGCACCAACATGCATCCGTCCCACCCTCGCAGAAACCACACGACAAGGTTTATTGATCCCCAACAGTTTATTCTCGGCAAGTCCGAGGCTAAATTACCCGAGTCAGTTTGGGTCACCACGACAGGTCTAACCTATCTCCCTATATGGTCTAAGACCCGATCTGTATCGCCTCTTTAAAATCACCCTCCTAAGACAATCTCACAATGGCCTCAATATCTCCCTCTCGGGTACTCACGGTTTGACTCGTATGGAGCTGCTGGGTCGGATCCTCGCTGCACTTCGACTCGTCACACGGACGTTCGAGTCGCTGGGAAGCCGACGGCCCCGAGCCTGGCTTGAGTACAATCCGAACTAACTCTGCCTTCCTCCTCTACCCTTTTTATTGTCCTCTACATCAAAGATACATCGGCGCTGATCCGCTGGCCTCCCGTCCAATCAGGTGGCTCGGATTTCCCGCCACTCTCCCCGGACCGATGTTCTCTCAGACATCCGCTTTTTACCCTCTAAACAAGCGCATCTGTCCTACCAATCAGAGGACCGGCCCTGTTTTTCCTGCCGTTCGTGACTCCGTCCCCTCCTACCTGCCTGCTGACCCGTGTGTGTTGGGGGTGTTTTATACCCGCAGTGGCTCAGCAGCCCCGTCGTGACCATGTAATTACGACCCAAGTCACGGCGCCACGGTGCACGTTAGCCTCGGGGGAGGTCGCCCAATTCCCTGGTCGCAGGAAACCGTGAAGTTTGGTCCCATGAGAGGGCTTCTGGGTGAAAACCTGTCGGCCAGGTGACCTCCCCTCGGGGCTCTATGTGGGGGTGTGTGTGTGTTCATGCGGGGGGTGGTGAGGGAAGAGCAGTGTCGGCCCTGTCGCTCGGAGGTGACGGCGTCGCGGCCACGGCGTCGTCAGGACGGCTTCGCTGCTGCGGCATCACAGTTGCAGGCACGGCTCCGACGGAGCGGCTTCGCTGCTGTGGCACCACAATACTACTGTAGAGTCAGTAGATACTACTATAGAGTCAATAATAATAGGGTTTTCCCCTTTTTTCTGGCAACAAAACTGAAACTTTTTTACAAGGATTCATATCTGCATTGACCACAATACCTGCAGTCAAAATGCAAACAAAAAACATACTATGATAATATATGCATTGTCCTTGAAACTAATTGGTCCAATCAGTAAATTAGAGGATTATGGAAAACCCTATTATATTTTGGTACTGGCAAAGGAGGTCTAGTGATACTATAGAATCAGTAGATACTACTATAGAGTCAGTAGATACTACTGTAGAGTTAGTAGTTACTACTATAGAGTCGGTAGATACTACTGTAGGGTCAATATATATTACTATGCAATCAGTAGATACTACTATAGAGTCAGATACTCTATTGTATGTAGGGTGTTTAGGAATATATGCCTACGGGGGGGGGGGGGAAATATTTTTTGAGGGGGGGGTCGACAATTTTCAGAAATCTTTTAGATCAACTATTTACCCGCCACTTTCTATTACTTCTTGATTCAGGGCTTCTTCAAGCCTCTTATAAATTTTTTGATGGACAAATGGACAGACAAACGGAACGCCGGGCTTTCACAATAGCTTAGTACTTGTGTAGGGGTGTTGTGGGAAGGTAACACACAGTGTGGGAAGGTAACACACAGTCACACCCGTAGGGGTGTTGTGGGAAGGAAACACACAGTGTGGGAAGGTAACACACAATCACACCATGGTGGCTACAACCACGTCCGCTATTGCCCCGCCCTCAGTGGGGTATGGGTATAAAGAGCGGGGAGTCAGAGAGCTCGGGGCAGTGTGTTGGGGCCAAGAATGAAGAACCAGTGAAGAAGGAAGGCCGGCTAGATAGACCCTGGGACTTCCCTGACCGCTGTCCTTTTGAGGGCCGGCAGGGTAAGCCAGTGGTGCGGCCCAAGAGCCTCAGAGGCGGAGCCCTGTTAAGGGTCGGTCTGGTTGGTGTGGTGCCGTGATCTGTGCTTGACCAGGGCCAGATCAGATAGCCTCCTCTAGCGCCTGTAGCGGAGGAACTGGGAGCACAGGAATTAGGCTAGATAGCCTAGGGGGTGTCCCAGCGTGTATACGGGTGAAGGGGCTGTTACCCCTTCCAGTGTAACCTTTGTCAAGCTTCAATAAACAGTGCTGCCTCTACTCCACCGTCTCCGTGTCCCATGAACCCACTACAACTGGTGTCAGGAGTGGTCTTTATAATGGACACAAGACACGCAAACCGCTCGCAAGAACCTGGGGAGGAAGATGACTCTGCTAGGGCAGCTGGGACAGCGCCAGTAGACTTGGCTGACGATCCCGAAATGCCACAGGCGTCCCAACAGCTGCCACAGCTGGCGGAGTCCCACCGTTAGGGGACGGGTTACGGGCGGCTCACTCCCGTCTTGCCGAGTTGCTATACGCCGTGGCATCCACGCTGGAAGAAATTAACTGCGCGGGGTTGGGGGTGCCGATGCGGCATGGCGAAGAACGCCGGTCAACGGCCGTTCCCGCCAGAACACAGCCGCCAGAATTTGGATTCGCCGCCACGGCGGTGTCTTCTACGAAGATTGGAGGGCTACAGCACCGCGTGGACAGCGGGGGCCAATCACCGGCCATAACGTCATCACCGATGGACGTTCACCGCCAGGACCAATCGGCAGGCGCAATGTCATCAACTGTGCGACCGCCGATAGGGACCCCCATCCCCTCCAGTAATGACAAAAACGGCGGGAACGACGCGCAGCGGTTGTTGGAAACGGAGCCATCGTTCCAACAGCGCTTGCCTGTGTTAAAATAATTTGTGTCCGACGGGGGCGACTGGGGGGCCTTTAAACGTCGCTTCCTCGCTCATCAAGAGATGTCCGGGTGGACGGACAACGAGGCGCTGTTTGCCTTACCGGCCACATTGGATGATGACGCTCTCGCCACCCTCATCACGGCCCCCAAGTCGGCGCGTGCTACACTGCAGTCGGCGCTCCGAGTCCTCGCCACTGTCTACGGGCCGCCATCGGACTGTCGCCAACTATTCCATGAGCGGCGCAGGGGTCAGAAAGAGTCGCCACTTGCGTACTGCACGGCTCTCCTGGCCCGTGCAAAAGCGGCTTTCCCGCGCATGAACTGCGAGGGGGTGGACGCGATGGTTACAGAAAAACTTGTGGCGCTGGCTCAGGACCTGCAGGTCGTTATCATCGCAGCGGACGACGCGGACATGTGTTCCTTGCGGGCAGCAAGGAACATACACGCACATCTGCTGTCACAATGTCGACCACCTCTCGTCTCCAACGGTGCAGCTGCGGTGTGCGCTGGGACGTCAACCATCCCCTCGTCCGAGGAGATCTTCGCTGTGGGTCGCCCTGCAGAGTGGAGATCCGGAGGGAGGCCGGCTCGAACGACATCGAGCCACCAGGAGCAACCCAAGACGGCGGGTACACTCGTCACCTGCTACAACTGTGGCCTCAAGGGCCACGTGGCTTCGGGATGCCGAGCGCCGCGACAGCGACCATCAGGACCCCGGCCGGACGGCGCTCCAGCCTACAAGCCTTCGCATCAAACTCCGGCAAGTCGCGGCACCCCACATGCTTGGTCTGTGCACACACCTGTCACTATCTCACGCGCTTCGATGTACAGATCTCGTGGCACAGCCGCCAGTTCATCATGTTGTGGCGGGGTCGAGAGGGTGCTCGGGCCGGGTCAGTGGTCTGAATTGGCTTACCGAGTTGTTGCTGCGTCGGCGGGTTCGTCCGTTGTTGCGGGTCATATCGATGGGGTTGAGGTGCGTGGCCTTGTCGATACGGGGGCATCGGCAACGATTGTGTCGGATTTGATCTATAATATCCTCCCCGTTCAGAGCCACCCCTTGCTGCCAGTCGACGTTCCGTGTTACGCAGCAAACTGGGGTTCGTTGGGTATTATAGGCCAAATCCGAACACAAATTTGCATTGGGGATATCAAATTATCTGGGCCAATATTAGTCTCATCCTCGATGGCGGTTCCGTGCTTGTTGGGGACAGACTTTTTGGCCAAAATGCCGATTAAAATATTGATTGACCAGGGATGCATTGAGCTCCCTTTGGGCCGACGTATAACGTTCCTGCCTTCCCCCATCACCTCAAGGACGGCCTGCGCGACGATACAGGCATTCGTCACTCGTACTGTGCGTGTGCCACCGGGTGCGCAAATGCTCGTACCTCTTCGGTTGCGTCGACCTTTCGCGCCGGGTGTTTCGGACCATGGCGTTCTGTTAGGGCCCTCAAAGGCTGGGAAAAACGGGCTGGATTTGGTGGCCGCTCAAACGATTGTGAAGGGGAGCGATGACTCGTTCATCATGGTCCTTAATGTCGGGGTGCAGACGGCTGTGGTTCCTTAGGGGACCGTGCTTGCACACGCGACGCTGGTACCCGTAGCAGAAACTGTTATGGGACATGTGGGGACCGACCTTCCAACTCGGCCATGTTCCATTGAGGACGATAGTTGGATGGACGCACTGTGTTCAGGAACGAACGATCTATGCGACTCCCAACGTGCTGGATTACGGAACCTTTTGATTGAATTCGCTGACGTCTTTAGCAAGCACAAATATGATATTGGGTGTACAAATTTGCTGCGTCACCATATCGACACGGGTGCAAATGCCCCGGTACGTCAGAATCCTTTTCGGTTGAGCCCTGCCGAAACGTATCATGTTAAGACGGCTGTGGATGACATGTTGGCTGCAGAAATTATATCTCCTTCCACCAGTCCGTGGGAGGCGCCCATAGTACGTGTGAAAAAGCACGATGGGTCCATGAGATTTTATGTGGATTTTCGTCGCCTAAATAAAATCTCGGTGGCCGATGTATATCCGCTCCCTTGAATGGACGAATCTCTGGATGCTCTAGCAGGGGCACAATTTTTCTCTACATTGGACTTGTTGTCAGGATTCTGGCAACTTCCATTGGATGACGAGTCCAGACCAAAGACTGCATTCCGTACACCACACGGCCTATTTCAATTTAACCGGTTGCCTATGGGATTACACTCCGCTCTGGCGACATTTCAGCACCTTATGGAACTGGTTTTAGCTGGCTTACAATGGGACGTTTGTCTGATCTATCTGGACGATGTAATTGTATTTAGCAAAACGTTTGACAAACACCTTTTGAGGGCGCGCTGTGTTCCTCAAAATGCGCGCTGCAAATTTTAAATTCGAACCACAGAAGTGCCACTTGCTCCAAGAATCCGTGCGGTATTTAGGGCACATTGTCAGCCGATCGGGCATATCCACCGATCCCGCAAAAACGCAGTGTGTCAGCTCCTGGCCGACCCCCACCTCGGTGGCTGAGTTGAGGAGTTTCATTGGGTTCGCATCTTATTACCGGCGGTTCGTTGCGGACTTCGCGACCATTGCTAAACCTTTACATGCCCTGACGGCAAAGGGAGTGAAATTTCACTCGGGCCAGGTCGAGGAGATCGCTTTCCGTTCCCTTCGCGACGCTCTCGTGGGGGCCCCACCATTGAGCTACCCCGATTTTTCCGAACCCTTCCTGCTCGATACGGACGCCAGTAATACGGGTATTGGGGGTGTGCTCTCACAGGTTGTTGGTGATGTGGAGCGCGTTGTGGCTTAGGGCAGTAGGGTCTTGTCTCCGGGGGAGCAGAGATACTGCGTCACCCGTCGGGAGCTGTTAGCCATTGTATTTTTTATACAACAATATCGGCCATATCTGTACGGCCGGCACTTCGCCGTCCGTACAGACCACGCGGCATTGCAATATGCCTTGCGGGTGGAACAGCCTTCGGGGCAATTGTCTCGATGGCTCGAGGTCCTTCAGGACTATGATTTCACAACCAAATATCGGAAGGGTGTTCGACACACTAATGCGGACGCGCTGTCTCGCCTGCCACCCGCTTCAGATTGCGCTTGTCTCATGGGATCGGGGCGTTGTACGCCGCCAGATGACAGCTCTGCTTTAAATGTTCCGATTCTTGCTGCCGCCACCGAGGACCCTTTGTCTGCGGGTCCTATCGAGCAGGGGGGAGAGGACTCCTTGCTGGGATTGACTGTTACGGAATGGGGGCACCTCCAGATGGAGGACGCGTCCCTCCTCGCGTCGCGCCGTCGCGCAGGGAGTTCCATGAGGGGGTGACGGAGGTTTATTCGTTCGGGCTGCACCAGGGGCTCCTTATGCATTGGGATGGGAGGGCCCGCCGACACAGGCTGGCGGTGCCTTCTGCTCTGCGGGGTAAGGCCGTGTGGGCTGCTTACGAGCGACTTTTGCACCTAGGGACCAACAAGACCCTTGCCATGCTCCAGCTGGATTTCTTCTGGCGGGGCATGGCAAGGGATGTGGATGACCTCCTGGGTGCATGTACTCAGTGCGCCCAACGGAAACCACCAGCGAGGGGCGCCTCTCCGCCGATACAATCTATTACGGTCTCTCGAGTTAATGAACTTGTCGCACTCGATATATTGGGGCCCTTCCCTGCGACCCCTAGGGGTAATAAGTACCTGCTGGTTGCCAACCAGTCAGCAGCAGCCATCGCCGAGGCCATTGTCCAGGGCTATGTCCTCGACAAAGGTGCTCCCGAACGGCTGCTGACTGACCAAGGGAAGAACTTCTCTGGCATCCTTCTGCACGAGGTGTGTGCACTCCTCGGTACTAAAAAAATCCGTACTTCCCCCTATCACCCACAAACGGATGGAATGGTGGAATGTCTTCATAGGACCCTCATGTCCATGTTGTGTCACCAAGTGTGTGACTCCCAGACCGATTGGGACCTTCAGATCTCGGGGGTTTTGGCTGCCTACAGAATGGCTCCTCACGCGGCGACCGGATTCTCGCCGTTCTTTCTGATGTACGGTCGCGATGTTGATCCACCTATTGAGACTCAGCTGCGGGTTTCCAAACCAAACGAAAAATCGAAATTGGCTGACCATGTCAAATTTTATATCCTGAGGTTGACCGAGGCGCGAGAGGCAGCCGCCCAAAACTCTAATTCCCGACAGAAGGCTAACGAGAGGTTGCGATCGCGCCAGTCACGCACACATGCGTGGAGACCGGGTGACAGAGCCGGGCTGCACTGCCCTCAAGTACCGTTGGCAACCTCGGCAAAATTGTTGCGGCCATGGAGGGGTCCTGTGGAAATTGTGCAGGTCATACGGCCACAGTGTATTCGTATCCAGTGGGGGAAACGTCACTGGTATGTACACCCCTCGCGCCTGAAGCCATTTGTGGCACCGCGCATCCCTCCACCACATTACACAGGCCGAGCATGTGATGTGTCCGCTGACTCCCGGACGGCGACTTCACCGCCTGCCCCTGATATGTCATTAACTGTTCCGCCTTCAGGTGCCTCGAGAATGACGGCCTCCCAGCCGCCTGCGCCACCCGGCGGGGACGGGGATTGTCCTCCCGGGATGTCGGAGGGTTGCGCACCCGATCGGACAGCGCCCACCGCCGGCCCGACCGGTTTCCCACCCTACGATGGCCCCGCAAAACGGACTCGTGCCAAAACGCGCCGGTTTTTGTAATGTTGCCTTCTGGTTGCACTTGTTCTGTTCACACTGTTCTACTCACCTGTTACGTCTCCTTTTGCTGCGCTGACGGGTGACTCCGGTTGAATGCGGGGGGGGGGGGATATATATCCTGTATATAGTGTATGTTTGTATAGGTGGGTTGGGTTATTAATTGGGGCATTTGGTTGTCATGAGGCACACACGGTTGGGGTTTTGTTGCGTTGTTTATTGTTCAATATTGTTGCAGCCGGGACGGCTGTTGGCTGTACAGGAGGGGGTGATGTAGGGGTGTTGTGGGAAGGTAACACACAGTCACACCCGTAGGGGTGTTGTGGGAAGGAAACACACAGTGTGGGAAGGTAACACACAATCACAACATGGTGGCTACAACCACGTCCGCTATAGCCCCGCCCTCAGTAGTGTATGGGTATGAAGGGTGGGGAGCCAGAGAGCTCGGGGCAGTGTGTTGGGGCCAAGAATGAAGAACCAGTGAAGAAGGAAGACCGGCTAGATAGACCCTGGGACTTTCCTGACCGCTGTCCTTTTGAGGGCCGGCAGGGTAAGCCAGTCGTGTGGCCCCAGAGCCTCAGAGCCGGAGCCCATTTAAGGGTCGGTCTGGTTGGTGGGGTGCCGTGATCTGTGCTTGACCAGGGCCAGATCAGATAGCCTCCTCTAGCGCCTGTAGCTGGAGGAACTGGGAGCACAGGAATTAGGCTAGATAGCCTAGGGGGTGTCCCAGCGTGTATACGGGTGAAGGGGCTGTTACCCCTTCCAGTGTAACCTTTGTTAAGTTAAACAGTACTGCTTCTACTCCACCGTCTCCGTGTCCCGTGAACCCACTACACTTGTATATGTGTATTGTATGTTTTTATAACAAGTTTTGAAATATATTTTCCCCCCGCGCAACGCCGGGTACTTCCCACTAGTAAGCGATATAATTCAGGATTTTTTTTTATCTTCCAGCGTCTTATTTTTAAATCCGGAGAAAAGTTATATCGCAAGGCGCTTATCAACACTATGAATTATACACGTACCCAAAACACGTGGGGCCGTCAACTTCCAAAGGCGGCGGTGCCACCGCCCTCTTATCCGCACTGCGAAATCTTAAACTCCGTGGGTGGGCGGGGCGCATGGGGGCGGGGCCCTCGCGAAGCGCGACGTCACGCCGCCTTATCCGCCCTACGGATTATAAACGCCCATCATCGCGGTTACGTCACGCCGCGCTTATCTGCACTGCGCTTTACAAACAGCGATTCATTCGCGCACAACGGCTGAGCCGGGGTGCTTGCGAAGTGGGTGGCGCAGCGCTCGGCTCTGTTTTAATATTCTACACGAAATACCGAACTTTTATTCTCGTACTTTATGCGAGGCTTTCAAAATCTCAGGGCGCCCAGAGTGTATTTTGTAATAGTTTAAAAAGGAGATAAATTCTGAGAGACACGAGTTTCGTTAGCTCTCTAACGTGCCGATAATCAAGCAGGCGGAGGACAACCCACGTGGAGAGAGAGAGAGAGATCGAGAGGCAACCACCGCTGCATTCTACTTGCAGGGGCACAGAGAGAGAGAGAGGGGGCAAGGCCGGTGAGGAGATCGTAGCGAGCAAGGCGAAGCAATGGGGGCAGGTCGGGGCTAAAGGGGAGCGTTATAGTGTGTGTAGGAGCCAGTGGGCAGCATTGTGTGTGTAGGAGCCAGTGGGCAGCATAGTGTGTGTAGGAGCCGGTGGGCAGCATTGTGTGTGTAGGAGCCGGTGGGCAGCATAGTGTGTGTGTAGGAGCCAGTGGGCAGCATTGTGTGTGTAGGAGCCAGTGGGCAGCATAGTGTGTGTAGGAGCCGGTGGGCAGCATAGTGTGTGTAGGAGCCGGTGGGCAGCATAGTGTGTGTAGGAGCCGGTGGGCAGCATTGTGTGTGTAGGAGCCGGTGGGCAGCATTGTGTGTGTAGGAGCCAGTGGGTAGCATAGTGTGTGTGTAGGAGCCAGTGGGCAGCATTGTGTGTGTGTAGGAGCCAGTGGGCAGCATTGCAAGAGGCAAAGAGGCGCAGGGAAAAGGCGGTGGTCTGTTGCGAGAGTGAGGAGGAGTGGGAGCCATGGCCACGCTGTACCTGGAGGATGGCACTGCCATGCCGGGGAAGCTCTTCGGGGCCTCCAGGAGTGTGGCGGGAGAAGTCGGTGGGTGAATGTTTTTTTTATCTTTTCCCACACACTCCACCCCCCCTCCAATTGAATTGACGACGGTAATTGAACGCCGCGTATTTGTTGTGTTACTTGCGTAAAGTGCCATATGAGGGGTGGCACCACCCGCCCGCATTGACGAGCGTGGTGAAGTATGGACAAGCAACCCTCACCACCCCACGCAACCATGAGTCCATTTTCATCCAGCAGTGGATCGATACAATGGGTTTTTCAACGTAAGTTCCACTGACGACGGTCCGATATCCTGCCCGCGGGTGACCGTGGCACGCGCGGCATCCGAACCTGGCTTGGGTCCCCGCTAGGTCGACGCGGCCTGAACTGGGAACCTTCTGAATTAATTAGCATCGGTAGTAGACAAAGGCGGTTCTGACCACACCGACACCCACCACCACTGCGCTACGAACCCGAGTTCGAGTCCCGCTCACGGCCAACACCAGTGACGATTATCTGAAACCGGTTCTGGGCCACCCCTGGGTCCACTCGGCCTCAAATGAGTGCCTGCTGATGCGGTGTGTCGTAAAGATCGCCGCTGGGGAGTCAAAGGCTGCCGGCTTTGGTGCTGGCCACCGACTCCCTCGTCCGCTGTGCTGGCACTTAATAGGTGCTCGCAAACAGCACTTGTCCCAACCGGCTGTTCATTCTATACGGGGAGGGTGGGGGGGGGTGTCTTTTGTCGTGTGTGCACATGCGTTAACACTGAAATGCTGCTTGCGAGAGTACCCACGTGTTTTCGCCTGAGACCTTGTGCGTTTCACCAGTGAGTGCTCGCAGCGAGAGTGTTTTGAGTCGGAACAAAGGAATCTGTTTTCCTATTTACTTTAAATATTTGTGTGCACCCTGGCTCATTTTTCTTTAATTCCATTTCCTCGTTAATAATTGTCTCCGGTTCCGTTGTTGGAACATTTCTGATGACATTTATGGAACAACAAATGGACAACATTGGTTCAAAGTGTAATACTTTACCGTGAATTTTCTCGTCCAGTTGTCTGCATGCCAGTACTTCTCTGATCGCCACAGATTGTGAACTTTACTTTGCCCAGATTCCTCGCACGGTAATTTCCACACAGCCCTTTGGGGATTGTTTGACCCCTACATACTTCAGTTGCGAGTTTTCTCGTGGCCAGGAATTGAACTGGCGAGAATTTGAAAACTCCGAGGACTTGTTTGGCCCGTAACTAATTCCGCAATAGGTGTTACTTGCATATTGTTTAGCTGTTTTTCGAGATTATTTAAGGTTTGTGCTTTTTGCACGCACAACGCCTAGATGTAGTTTGGTCAGCCTGCCTGCAACTTTTTGCACAGAATGGCTTTGTTACTTACTGCATGTGTAAGTTGGTAGGTGACGGTTTAAATGGGTAGGTTTTTGCTGTTGCGCTAGCAGTGTAGCCTCCAGTGATGTCCTTACGATTTTGCTGTACGTGAATCTCACGTTCTGAAAACAGCTACCCAGCACGTGCTACAACTCGACACGCCACAACGAAGGCATTTTGAGATATTAACAAGACAATCGCTCAGTAAGGAAGTCGTAGTCGATCAAATACAATGTTCCCTACATATGTAGATGAAGAACACCAAAGGTTACCTAAAGACAAAGAAATGGCACGCTTCTTTGTCACTCAAGATAATTACAGTTAGCCTTCTTTAACTCCAAATCTCGATGGGGGGGGGGGGATCAACACAACCCATCATTTCTTTTGAATTGTTAAATAAAGTCCGAAACCTACTGGCCTCTGATATTGGAATGTGGAATTTCCGCTCGATGGAGATTAGTGCTACCCCAATGTTCATCCGAGCTGGGGGATAATTTTGCTTTTGACTTGATAAGAAGAATAGTGAATATAGATTTTTGGACAATTGACCTTTAGAAAGATTATGGCTTACGGGGTTTGGGTCTTCATAAACGGGAAGTGATGGGTTGAGGATTTGTGATAGAAACTCATTATTTTAATGACAAAGAGTGCGCGTGACTCTTGGATAAAGCTCATTATTGAGCGTTTTGGAAAGATTAAATTGTGTCAGTCGGTACATAGAGCCCGAACAAGTAAATGTGGTAGGATGGTACAGATTTGCAGGTGGATGGGATTGGTTAGCTAGCGGTAGGGTTGCTGTTAGGCGATTAATATGATCATAATTTCCTGAATTTAACATTTTTGGACCATTTAGTATGTTTTGCTTTTAAGATAAAAACAAACTGCCCTGTAGAAAAAGCCGCATGTGCCATGGTGGTTACGATAAAGAAATGATTCGAGATTGGTGAAAAACTAATTTTCTTTATACTTTCCTCTTGTCAGTAGTTTACCCTTTTTACAACACCCGTCATTGTAAATATGTAGTCTGGACAGGAAATGGTTGTGCCACCAGAAAAATCGATCTGCTCGAGCTTGTCATCACGATCAGCCATTGTCTATCCACCACTGGATGAAGGCCTCTTCAAGCCATCGCCAGCTGGCAATTACCATTATGCCTCGTCTATGAAAGGCATTTGACCGAGTGGAAATGTGGAGCTAATAGCTTTTACCAAATAGCTATTTGCAAGTGCACAATGTAAAGCTGATTAAAAAAATGGGAGACAAACTGCTTTGTGGCACACGCTGCATACCTGCTAGAATCCTAGCCTATTAAACGCCATCAGCAGCAGCTATATATTCTGTCAACTGCTGTGATGATGTTGCTCTTATTCATGTCTGCACAATCGCAAACATATAGACGGTTTTGAAATGTGGAAGTAACTGGCAAAAAAAAGATCACTTTCCGCCTCTGCCAACTTACCGGTTGGCAAACAGGATGGAGAGGTTCTAGATTTGAAGCTTTCGTGACTGCAAGGATCCATACTCTTTGGTTCTATTTCATAAAGTCAAGTAAAAGTATAAAACACCAAAAAATAAAAAAATTCACGACGTTTCGGCCACAACACAAGTGGCCTTCATCAGGTGAAGGGACCAGACTATCTCGAGGACAGCGCTGGAGTGAACACAGCCAAGCTCAGACCGCGACCTTTAAGCTTGTGTGAGAGGAATTAAGGTGCCTTGACAAAGGAATTAGCATAAAAAATAGCATTTAATTGGCGGAATTAGCATGATGAACGGTGTATAGGGGGTGAACATGTGCAGACCGGTGAGGGGGGGAGGGGGAGTTTACATATTGATGGTGTGAAAAGGGAATTTAAGCAGCTGCGAAAGTTTGGGACACCACTACTTGAAAGAATATACTGTACCATTGAAAATTAGTTTAATGTTTGGTTCGATTTAGAACATCTTTCCAATGGTTGCTTAATTTGAAACCATCTTCTCGGTTGAAATTGTGTCTGTGTTTGTAAATCTGAATTGCCTCGTGAACAAATCTCTGATAAAAATCCGTGGGTTTGCAAAGAACCTTGGTATCGGAGAAAATTATATCGTGATCACCCACAGCGTTGTAACAGTGATCAGCTACGGCAGAAGAATTCGTTCTGCCGTGTTTCAAATCTGATTTGTGCTCGCGAATTCGGTCAGAGACATGTCGTTTCGTTTCCCCGATATAGCAGTCACCACAGGTGCAGATCAATCTGTAAACTCCGGGGTACTGTAAGTCAGGAATGACATCCTTCACGGAAGGGATCAGGTCACGGATTTTGTTTAGAATTTTGGAGATCTTTTTAGTAACACCTGCTATATATGGCAGTGTGATGGTTTTGATCGGAGTATCAAGTGTTTGTTTCTGTATGGAGGGAGAAACAGCTTGGCGGATGGTACGGTCAGAGTATCCATTCCTTTTGAGGGCCAGATGCACATGTTTTAATTCACTGATCAGGTGGTGTTGGTCCGAAATGCAATGAGCCCTGTGGTATAACGTTTTGATGAGAGAATTATTTTGCGTCGGGTGGTGGTGGGAATCAGGTTTCAAGTAGGAATCTGTGTGGGTGGGTTTCCTGTAGACAGTATGTCCCGAAGAGCCATCAGGTCTCCTCGCAAACAGAAGAGGGATGGGCCACTCGAGAGAGCGAGGCATTGCAAGATTTGTTGCCGAAGGCATTAGGGATGACCCCTCCCGCCTGGCTGCCCTGCTTTCAAAATCTTTTCATGGGGTGACTCGTCACAGGTGTGTGTGACACCACCACAACTCTGTGACTCACGGCAGTGTATTCTAGGGTAGTTGCAGAGCGATTAAACGAACTTGCAGTTCAACCAGTAACGTTTTGAGCAGAAGGAGACACCTTACCAACCACCTGCCCACCAACTATGAGTAGTGTCCAGTTAGGTAGGTGGGTAAGTGGATAAAATATGTGAGTGGGTAGATAGGTAAATGGGTGAGTAAGGGGGTAGGTAGGTAGGTGGGTGGACAGGTATGCAAAGTCTGTGGGTAGGTAGATAGATAGTTGGGTAAGCAGGGATAATAGGTGACCTTGTGACCCATTTTGGCAGAGACTGGGGTAAAATATAAAACAGGAAAACATCGTACAATGTCAGATTGTATACATTTGTACAAACAAAAGCAGTTTAATCAAAAGCAGCTTAATCAAATTATGTTAATATTGTGTGGAATTATTCCAATGGTAATAATTCAAGACAAATAAAAAAATGGAAACATTTTAAGTTGCGATAGCAATAAGTAAAAAATAAACTTATCACTGAAAAGTAACCACAATGTGGTGTAAATTACGACAAATACAACAAATCTTTCGCAGAACAGAGAAAATTGGCACGCATTATATGGATACAACTACGGAGTTTGCCTGGTTAAACAAATGCTTCTGGAAACATTGTTCAATCTTTTGTTTCAGCAACAAAGTGGATCCTTGGCTGTTGATTATTTAAGAAGCATGTTAAAGTTTAACATGTCGGCTTTCCAGACCAATATCCATAATAGAGGGTTTTTTGGGTTAGATCGCGTAAATATAAATGTTGTGTTGAACCTAACTGTGAGCAGCCAACATTAACCTCTATTTAAGACCAAAACAGGAGGATACCTCCACAACTCTGGCTGTCGCCTGATGAGGCTGGTCGTAATTACCGGAGAAACGTCGTACTCGCCAACACACCGAAGTGCTGAACTAGTAACGGATTGACACGTTTTGTTTACGTTTCAAACCTTACTAATTGGTTGTCGGGTGGTGGGTTTAACGACGCGTTTATATTTACGCGATCTAACCAAAAAAACTTATTATGAAGCCTATTAAAGAGTCCAGTTCCCTTAACGGTGCAGATTGCAACTTAAAATGACGTTGCTATCTAGGCCCTTGAAATGGAGGAGCATTGCATCTCTTGGCAGTGTTGGGCCACCGAGGCTGGACACTGGGGTTTCAACGTGAGCTTCCCTCGCCATGGAGCTGATGGCCTTGGTGAGGGATGGGTCCCGCGCCCCCTTATCACGTGGCTCCCTGGGAATTGATGATGTGGCAGCGGTACGCGCATTTGTGTGTTTAATTGGCAATGTGCATAACAAAGGGGATTGTGAGATGGAGGTCAATACATGTGTTAAGGGGGTGGGTTTTCGATGGACTTCATAAGCCACTTTGGAAAGCGATAGAAAGGTCAACTGTGGTGTTAAGAGATTTGTGTTCAAGACAGGAGTGATGTTTGTGTTGCTGTACGAGTCAGAGACCTGGAATTGAACAAAACTGGAAAAGTCGTTTCTGGCCTTTGAAAGCAGATTCATGTGGATGACCCTGGGAGTTTCATGGCAGGAAATGTTCAGTCCTTTTTTCCAAGGTTGCAATGGGTTGGTCACGTGTGCAAAGAGGGGAGAGGGCAGGTTACAGAGAGACATTGGCGATCAAGGACAAAACATAAAGGCAGATATATGATGATGGTGCTGATGAGACTTGACTTGGCAGCATCTGCGGATTCCAAGAGAAGGAAGCATTGGCTCTGATGAGCTCTTGACCGCCAAGTTAAGCAATGCAATGCAGAACTTTCAACGGTTAGCAGAGCTGGAAGTCCACATCAGGGAAGGAACTGCCCTGATGTGTGACGGTTTCATACAATTTGTGAGTGTGTAAATTGTTGAACCTGTAATGAATGACCACTTGTGCCCAGCCACCTTCATTTTGGCATTTTTCACACATCTGTACTTTGTCACCTTGAAAAAATGATCGAGCTTAAATTTGCTTCTAATTATTGGCTTAATGTCTTGATAAGAAGACATTTCCATTCAGAGCTGTTGCAGCAAGCAGTCCACTACCTTCTTTGAGAAATATAACTGGAAATTACCACTGTACGATTGAACGAAGTGAAAAGCCTCATTTAAGAAGATGTGTTTTTGTGTGCAATTTTTGGTAAATGGGTTGAGGCCATAAACTCGTTACAACTTGACAACCCGGAGTCTGTGTGTGTGTTGGGGAAGCTGTAATGCAGCGGTTACAGCATCACATTACGAACCTGGCGACCCGAGTTCGATGCTTGGCCACAACTGCATGTGCCAATCCATATATGAACTGGTTTTACGGCTCGCCTAAGTCAACTCAGCCTTACCTGGCATTGTGTGTGATGCACATCAGCACTAGGTAGACAAATAGCCGGGCATAGTGCTGGACACACCACCCCTGCTAAAGGGTTGAACCTTCTTTAACAGGTACTCGCTAACAGCCCTGGCCTCAGCAGTCTGTTAAAGGCTATACTGGAGTATCTTTGATCTTTGTGCATACAATTGTGCATTCATGCACGTGCGTGTGAGAGAGTATTGATGCGTGTGCGTAGTTAAAGGCTACACGGATAATCATTGTCTTTGTGCGTGTGTGTCTGTGTATACACAAGTGTTCCAGACGGGCATGGTGGGCTACCCAGAGGCACTCACAGACCCGTCCTACTGCTCCCAGATCCTGGTGCTCACCTATCCGCACATCGGCAACTACGGCGTGCCTGCCGATGGCGACAGCAACTTCGGCCTGAGCAAGGTGACGCTGTGGGCTGCTGCCTCACTGATGAGTCCCAATGATTGTGAAGTCCCGTAAAACACTGGGTTCTACGTGGCAGCCTGTATTTGAGCGCAGCTGACTGATGAGCCCTTTAAAACATTTTAAACCCAAATAGAACTGGTCTCCCCTTGGCAATCTGTAGATGGGCCATGGCTAACTGATGAGCACGAATGTTTAAGCTCCTACATAACACTTGGCTCTGTGGGAGCCTGTTGTTAGAAATGACTCGGTGAGCCTTATCTGTCTGCCACTGTTGGCCAGATTCCTTCACAGTTCATGTCCCAGGCAGAATGCTCATTGGCTGAAGCCCTGGAGAGAAGCCAATGTTAAGATATGTGAGCTCTGTACCTCATGTACATTGTAAAGTTTTGGTGTGTTGTTTTTCTTTAGTACATTAACCAACTCCAGCGTTTTCCATCCATTACGTTGTTATTTTTTTCACAAACAGCCAGAGCATTGTAAGTGTATCGACTTACCCACCCCGCCACCCATAGTTCAGTGAAATGTCGTGATTTGAAAACAATACAGTTTTCAGGATTGACTTTTTGTTTGTTTGTATAATTTGTCCTGTCTGTCTTGAGAATACCTGGCGGTCTCTGGCTTACGACAGTCCGATTTGCAACGATCCACTTTTACGACATTTATATAATGCCACCATGAATCGATTTAAGATGCAGAAACTTGATTTTACAACGCATCTTTTGACATGACTCGAAATACATTTGAAAAGAGTCAGTCTGGTTTCCTATGTGACTTGGCGTGGAGCTTTTGTTATTCTAAAGTGTTTATGTGGATTTTTACCTTTTAAATAAACCTTGTTAAATATGGCTGATGAAGGTTAAAACACATCGGCAAGTGATGTTTCTCCTGTTTATACTGTCTATTGCAAAATAGGGTCTGATTTATGATGAGGTTTCCGTGAATGCATTGCGTCATAAAAGTGGGGACCGCCTGTACCAGATGTTGTTGGCTTGGCCAATTCGGTTGCCAGGATTTAATCAATTTGTTTGGAGTTTTTAGTGTTACCCTCCTCGTATTCGCGATGGGTTGTCACCAGCTCCTCGAGTTTCCTCCCACACGAAACCATGCACTCGGTAACAAAATCGGTCAAACATCCCAGTGTAGCAAGACCCTCCTGAAAAAGTGTCTTGAATCTCGGTGAGGCTTTTTCTGGCGACTAAAGGCCACCGAGAAGCGATCTCGTTCAGAATCCACGTTGCATTGAAGCACGTTACGTAACGATAAATGCTCTCTCCCCTCTCTGAAATGTCCCCCCCGACGCCCCCCCCCCCACCCTCATGTCCACTCTTGGCAGTGGTTCGAGTCGTCGCGTATTCACGCGGCAGCCCTCGTTGTAGGCGAGTATTCGCGCGAGCACAGCCATTGGAGCTCCACGCGGTCGCTCCACGACTGGCTCTGCGAGCACAACATCCCCGCACTCGAAGGTAAATGAGATAAGAACCAGAAACATCGCAAAGCTCTTATCTTGTAGCTGTGTGCTGGTTAAGGGGTTCCCCGCGCCACAGCCCCCTGTGGATGCCCTGGGGGGCTCATTGTTGGTGCTGTGCGCCAGTTGCTTCATCCTGGGGGAATGTGCTGCAATGTTGCTCTTCTTAGTTTCCTCCCCCACCCCCCTATTTGTAAATAGTTATTGAAATGCAATATTAATTAGACGCTATTTTTGGCATAGTGATAAAGCTGCGTGTAAACGTATGGGAGTGATTTCACAGTAATGTCACGACGGAGCGCCAGACCGTAACATTGGAGTCGGCGATGTTTCAAACACTGGCTCCGCACGGCTTTAACCCCTTAATAACCTCTTGCCTTTGACCCCCTCTTGCCTTGCCTGCGACCAGGCATCGACACGCGGGCGCTGACCAAGCTGATTCGTGAGAAGGGGTCGCTGCTGGGGCGCATCGTACTGGACGGAGCCGACGAAACGGCAGTGCCGCTGCAGGACCCCAATCTGCGCAACCTCGTTGCCGAGGTGTCCATAAAGGTGCCCGACTTGCTAATAAATTCTGCGCCCGCTCACTTGTCCACTTGCTAACACAATCGCCCACTTATCTTGCTCAATTGTCCGCTCACCTGCTCCCTTAGTCAATCGTTCAATCACTTGCTCACCGCAGGAGCCGCGGCTGCTGAACCCCGGTGGGGACGTTCGCATTCTGGTCATCGACTGCGGCCTCAAGTACAACCAGCTGCGGTGCCTGTGTGATCGCGGTGCCAGCGTGCAGCTTGTGCCATGGGACTCGCCGCTTTCCTCGGCCGGTGAGAGAGCCGCGAGAGAGGGTGTGCACCACCGCGGGGATGACACCACCACCGTCGTTTTGTCATAGAGCAAAACCCATGCCGCAAACGTTACCCCTTTTGTCTTGTTGCTGCTTGTACTGTAATTACATTTCTGCCGCTGCTGCTTTTACTGTCGCTGATGTCCATGCTGATTCTGCTGCTGTTGGTGCTGCTGCTGCTCATGATGACGATGCTGCTGGTGCTTCTCTGCTGGTGCTTTTGTTGCTGCTGTTAATGATGTTTCTGATGCTGCTGGTGCTCTCGCTGCTGCCAATGTGCTGATGCTGATAATAATGTTGCCGGTGCTGTTGATGCTGCTACAGTTGCTACTCATGCTCTTGCTGACAAAACCGCTGATGCCGCTGATGCCGCTGTTGCCGATGCCGCTAACGCCGACTCTGCTGCCCCGTAGAGTTCGATGGGCTGTTTATCAGCAACGGCCCTGGTGACCCGACGCAATGCACCGCCACGGTGGAGGTGCTCAAGGGCGTGCTGGCGCGCAAAACTGGGGCACCGCCCATCTTCGGCATCTGCCTGGGCCACCAGCTGCTGGCGCTGGCGGCTGGAGCGACCACTCACAAGATGAAGTGAGTGCCGGTTCGAGCACGTAGTTGCTGCCGCTGCCGTTGGTGCTGAATTATTTGAGAGGTGTGTGGGTGTCTTGAGCGCCTGTCTGTGTGGTGTGTGTTGTTTGTACCCGTGTATGTTATGTGTGTGCATTAGTCTTTGTGTGTATGTGTCCATCATGTGCCGTGCCAGCCTTCATAGGTGCTCGCTGACTGCACTTACCTGAACCGTCTCTTAAAGGCTATGAGGGGGGGGAGGTCTTTGTATGTGTGTGCACGTATCTGGTGTGTCGGTGTGCTTGCGTTCATCCTGGTGAATGACGGTTGTTGTTGCGTTCATCCTCGCGCCCTTCCACCAACGCCAGGTACGGCAACCGCGGCCACAACCAGCCGTGCCTGCATGAGGCTTCAGGCCGCTGCTTCATCACGTCGCAGAACCACGGCTTCGCGGTGGACGTCGCGTCGCTGCCGCCTGAGTGGACGCCTTTATTTACCAACGCCAACGACGCCTCCAACGAAGGCATCGTGCACGACTCGCTGCCATTTTTCAGGTGCCACCGCGGCCCCGGTGCCTGTTCGCAACATGCGTCGCATGCGACGTGTACCGTGTCTGTGAGCAGAGCGAGCGGAAGGCCAGGGGGCTGATACGGTCGGCTCGCGATTATCCAGAGTAAATGGGAGGGGGGGAGGGTTGGCCCGGATTTGAATTAAAAAACGCAGATAATGCTAACAATTTTTTTATATATATGTAAAAAACGAAAAGCCAGGCTATAGAAAATGCATTTGTCACTTGCTGGTAAAAATATCAGTGGTGCTGGTGGAGGTTCCAATGTTGGTGTTGCTGTAGTAGTGGTTGTGATGTCACTGCTGTTCGTAGAAGTATTAATGGTGCTGGCAGTAGTGATTTGCGGTGCCAGCTATTGCCGGATTAGGCGCTAGCAGTGCTGGGGGGTAGTGGTGGCAACACGGTAAGCAATGGTAATGGCTGCTTTGGCCGTGGCAGTCGCAGAGGCGGTCTTGGTGCTTCACGATGTCCCCCCCCCCCGTGTACACGTCCCCAGCGTGCAGTTCCACCCGGAGCACATGGCAGGGCCTCAAGACCTCGAAGACCTCTTTGACGTCTTTCTGCAGGCTGCACGGGACCACAAGGCCGGCATGGACCTGCAGGTCACGCCCAGTGAGTCCTGCTTTTTAAAAACAAAACAGCTGTCATTCATAGCGTAACAGAGGTTTTGACGATGCTCGCGATACGTGCGTCAAATCGATGTTCATCAATCACAGTTTTATTACGTTTTTGATTTGTATACGTTGTATATAATGGGTTCACATGCAGCTAACCTGAATTTGATTCTTGGGGAGGGGGGGCCAAAACCGATTCGGATATCACTCGCCACTGACGTCCGCCATGGCCAGCATTGGAACTCGGGTGGCTAGCTTCATAGCGCAGCGAGTTCACCACTGCGGGGCCCAATTTACCGTAATTGGATTTAACGAGGCTCATTTTTTAAACCGGTGTCTAATCGCGTTTCATTTCCCCGTTCACAGTCAAGCAGCGGCTAACGAAGCACCTGTCGTGGAGCGGGACCCCCACCGGGTGCGGGGTGCAGGGTGGCCGCCCGGCCAAGGTGCTGGTGCTTGGGTCGGGAGGCCTGTCCATCGGCCAGGCCGGGGAGTTTGACTACTCCGGCTCACAGGTGAGAACTCCCTGTGGTGAGGAATCTACACTGGTGAGCGCACCCTCTCGTTTACAGTCTCTTCTATGGTAGAGGACTCTACACGATTTTAGAACTCGACTACAGATCTTGCTAGAGCCTTGAGGATGAGGAATTACGGTGAGCAAAGGCTATATGTGGGCGAGCACCGACACAGACAGGGTGAGCACGTCATACTAGTCGCTGAACCAGTATGGTCACAATTGCGGTTGCCGTCGTAGTTGTGTTTGTGGTCATAATTGTGGCTGCCATCCCGGTGACACCACCACCACTGCCCCCCCCCTCTGTCTCTCGCCCCCCCCCCCCGGGTTGTGTCCGTGCCCATGCAGGCCATCAAGGCCCTGAAAGAGGAGAACATTCAAACGGTTCTCATCAACCCCAACATCGCCACCGTGCAGACGTCGATGGGTCTCGCCGACAAGGTTTACTTCCTGCCCATCACGGCCGAGTACGTCACGCAGGTTAGTGGCGCCCGCCGCCGCACGTGGAATCCTTTGTGCGTTGAAGTTTTTAATCGCCGTTTACTACTTGATGTGACCTGCGGCATGGACATTGACAAATGACTTGCAACCAAAACTTTTGGTTCTCAAGTTAGAATTGTTCTGACGCATGATGATTATGAAAACAAGCAACTTGTGATTAAATAAATAGTGGTATGATTGCCATCAGCCCAATTTTAGTTCCCATTGATGAGATGTATCTCCAACTTCTCCAGATCTTCTCTCCCCGGCCTTCTCTCCACGACCTCTCCTCAGCCACCTTCATGACATTTACCCCAACCTCCCCTCCAACTTTCACTCCCCAGCCTTCTCTCCCCGCTGCTCGTTGCTGCGTTCGTTCCACAACCACCTTTCCCACCTGTGTGTCTCCCTGCCTCACCCCTCCAGGTGATCCAGAACGAGCGACCGGACGGCATCCTGCTGAGCTTCGGGGGTCAGACGGGGCTCAACTGCGGCGTGGAGCTGTCAAAGCTGGGCGTGCTGGAGCGCTATGGCGTGCGCGTCCTCGGCACGCCCGTCGCCTCCATCGAGATGACCGAGGACCGCAAGGGCTTCGTCGAGAAGATGGAGGAGATCGGAGAGCACGTGGCGCCCAGCGTGGCCGCCTGCTCGATTGAGCAGGTGGGGGAGTGGGCGCACGCGCGCACACACACACCCACGTGGGCACACTTGCGCACTCGCGAAGACAAGGATCCCCAACCGTGTAGCCGTATGGACTGTTGGGGAAAGTGCACCACTCGCAGTGGAAGGTCCGAATAGAGCAGGGGTGGGCCAACCTGGAACAGACCAATAGCCAAAAAGCACCCTTGTTCTGCCAAGAGCCAGGTGTATATATATATTGGCAGCATGGGACACATTATTCTTTGCTTCTGTGATAGTATGTTCTACGTTATCCCCTTGCATAGAGCCACGTGGTGGATTAAAGAGCCGCATGCAGCTTGGGAGACGCCAGTTGGCCACCGCTGGACTAGAACATTCCACTCATGACATGATATCAGTAGCACATGTACAGACCTTTATTCAATCCATTGCTGGATGGAAACCTCCCCACACCATTGTTGTGGGTAATTAGACCATACTTCACGCTGGTCAGTGCAGGTTTGCGAAGGCCGGAAGCAGTGGACATGGGAGCGTAGAACGACAGTAAAACGTCGGATTTTTACTGCACTGCCCACCACGTAGCCCCGTTGCCTATAACACCTCCTACGCACAGTGGTCGCCCATCCAAGCACTATGCAGGCTATGCTGCGCATAGCTTCCAAGATGTGACGAGATCGGGTGTATTGCGGGTGATTTAACCATATTATATGCTTATTAGTTATTATTTATTACCCACAATCCACCGCGACAGCACGTCTTGTATATTTAAGGCGCGGCAGAATGCTTTCCCTTTTTCTCCCTTCCCTTCCCCCTCCTCTTTCCCATCCTCCATTTTTATGTTCGTTATCTTCTCCCTTACCTTCCCCCCCCCACCCATATAAACTTTAACTTTTCTGCTAGAGGCTCCTCACCTGGGTGGAGCAGTGAGCCCAATCCACCTCTTCACCACAAGCCCTGCTGCATCGTTCTCGGATTTGCTTGTGGGATTTATGCCCCCCCCCCCCCCCCTTCTTTGTTCTGTGATCGGTGCTTTGTGTACCAGGCTCGCGTTCAGTTGAATACAAATTATATATTTTTTTAAAGCACGGCCGTATGCCCAAGACCCCCCCTTTGCTGACGCTGGGCGCGTGTCTCCCCCGGCAGGCGCTTGCGGCGGCCAACAAGCTGGGCTACCCGGTGCTCGTGCGCGCCGCCTTCGCGCTCGGCGGCCTGGGCTCGGGATTCGCCGATGGGCCCGAGGAGCTGTCGGCGCTGGTGACGCAGGCGTTCGCGCACACCACGCAGGTGCGGAGGGTTTTGGGGGACGGTGGGGTGTTGGGGGGATAGGGGGGCATGGGGTACGGGGGAGGGGGGGGGGGTGCCTTACTACATCGTCCAACGTGACCCGGCGGACTTATCGCATACCAACGTGCCACGGACTTGTCACCAACACGCCATGAACATGCCACCCATAGCCCACCCACATGTCACTTACCAAGAACCTGCTATGAATGTGTTGCAGACCTGCCATTAGAATGTCGCGAACACACCACAAGCATGACACCCCAGTGTGCCACCAACTCGCCATCAACATGCTACCAAAATTCCACTAACACGCCATCAACATGCTACACATCTAGGCTCTGTGTATTGTGTCATTCAGGGTTATATCTTGCTTTTAAAACAAGAACACATTTTTAAAGTTTTCCCCCCTCACTCACTCGACTTAGTAAACGTGGCTGTGGCTGTCGGTCGTCGTCCTTAGGTGCTGGTGGACAAGTCTCTCAAGGGCTGGAAGGAGGTGGAGTATGAGGTCGTTCGCGACGCCTACAACAACTGCATCACGGTGTGTCCACCTTCCTCCTCCTTGCGTCACTTGGTCCCAGCGCTCCCCTCTCGCATCCCACCCACTGCTAAATTTCACGTCCGGACTCCCACCCTCACCACGTAGTTGTCCGGAAGTCGTCCCTGGCCTTGTCTCTCCTGCGCCGTTGGTTTGATTGTCGATCGCTCTCTTTCGGACCACATGCCCCCGGCTCCTCTTCCTTCCTTTGACCCAGAGGCAGGGAAAACCTGTTCCGTAATGCGGGCAAAATAGGGCCACACTTTCGATTGCCCGACCCTAACGCCACCCCTGACTTTTTGCGTGAGCGCGTTCATTACCCATGAAGGTGTGCAACATGGAGAACGTGGACCCCCTGGGCATCCACACGGGCGAGTCCATCGTCGTCGCCCCAAGCCAGACACTCAACAACCGCGAGTACAACATGCTGCGCACCACCGCCATCAAGGTCATCCGCCACCTGGGCGTCGTGGGGGAGTGCAACATTCAGTACGCGCTCAACCCTGAGTCCGAGCAGGTGGGTGTGGGCGGATGAGTGGGTGAGTGTATGTATGGGTGGGTAACTGGGTAATTGAGCGGGTGGGTGGGCAGGTGAGTGTGTGGGTGGGTGGTTGTGTGAGTGTTGGAGTGGTTGGGTGATAGTGAGTGAGCGAGGTGTATTTATGTATGTGAGTGAATTAGTGGGAGATTGGGTGAGTAATCTGTGAATAGGTTAATAAGAGTGAGTGGATGGGCGAGTCGGCGAGTAGTCGGTATGCGAGTATGTGGATGGATGGCTGAGTGATTGAATGAATTATTGAGAGTATGTGAGCAAGTACTTGTTTTTGGTGTAAGTGCTGAAACCTACTGCTTAATAACTACAACTTCCCACCAATTATCAAAACTTCCTGCTCGACCGATCAACGGTGTGACGCTCATTCCTGTTGATAGCCCAGGCCAGCAATGGATAATCCACATTCCAATTGCTAATGCCATTCTCTCCATATCCATAGCACAACTGCTGTCGCCTGCCTACAATGTAGATTCCCCCCCCCCCTTATTGATGATGGTGCAGAGTCAACCCTCCGATAGAAGATTGAGCTCGTGACATTTCACTTCCGTGTCGGGCACGATAACTGCTTATTTCCAACTTCCTGTCATTTCCGCCTCTCCTTCCGCACCTGCCGACGTCTGCCTCCCACCGCGACAGTACTACATCATCGAGGTGAACGCTCGTCTGTCCAGGAGCTCGGCGCTCGCCAGCAAGGCCACGGGATACCCGCTGGCGTACGTGGCGGCCAAGTTGGCGCTTGGCATCCCCTTGCCTACGCTCAGGTGCGTTGCCCTGCACTCCTAACAATGCAGCAGTGTCCTCGAAATCCCGGAAAATTCAGAAGTGGGCCCCCCCCACCGCCCCCCCCCCCCCCCCCGGTATTATCCATTTTCTTACAAAACCCCGTTATTTCCATGAAGTCCGATTTAACCCATTTACAGCTGGGAAATGTGATGTCCGTTGCTCGAATATTGCTTTGCACGCTGTTCAGTGTTTGAGCTTCGGGGGTGTGACTTTTTCATTTTGTATGCAGTGAATTGGTGTTTAGGCTGGAGACCGTCAACTCGCTATGTTGCAGACAAGCTTGCTTAATTACGGGTGACTTGGAAGCCCAGATTGGAACCACCCAGGCTCTCAGTGGTGCCATTCCAGTGTCTCCGACACGGCAATCATTAGTCTGTCATCTCCAGATTGTTTTGTTGGTGCCGCGTCCAGGAACTCTGTGACCGGCTCGACTACGGCGAACTTTGAGCCGAGTCTGGACTACGTGGTGGTGAAAGTCCCGCGCTGGGACCTGAGCAAGTTCCTGCGTGTGAGCACCAAGATCGGATCCTCCATGAAGAGCGTCGGTGGGCAGCACACGCACGCATGGGCCCCCATACCCACACACCTGTGTACACATCCACACGCTCATACGAGAGACAAAAATCCCCCGTAGCCTTTTAAACATTAGTTGGGCAAGTGACTTTTAGTGAACTTTTATGCTCGCACAAAGACGACAATTCCCGTTATAGCCACACAGACTGTTGGGACAAGTACTGTTAACGAGCACTTATTAAGGCCGTCACTGCACACGGGGGGGGGGGTGGTGGTGTGGTCAGTACCATGCTCTGCTGCCTTGATCTCTCGAGTGCTGATGTGTATATACCACACCTGATACTATTTTGAGGCTGTGGAGACCTAGGGGGAGGCCCAGGACCAGTTGAAATCCTCATCAATGATGTTAGTTTTGAGCGGAATGTTAATTTGGATCGCCGGGTTCATAGCGCAGCACGCTAACCACGACATTATATATATGTGCTCACAGTTGCTTAATGTGCCCACGTGTGTGTGTGTGTTGATAGGCGGGCGGGCGGGTGAGTGAGTGAGTGCATGGATATTTAGGTTCCCGAGGTGAGCAAGTGAGTCAGGTTGCAGGTGCTAGGCAAGTGAGCAAGCTGGCACGTGAGCACATGGTGGACCGAGTGAGCAAGTACTTTAGGCACTTAATTGTTGATTGCATGAGCACATGGCTGAGTGAGTGAGCAGGTGAAGTGAGTGAGTGATTGAATGAATGACCAGGTGATGGAACAAGTCACAACGAATGTATGAGTGTACATGAGCGTTTTCACGAATGGCCGGTGCCGTCTGCGCGCTGTCCGCCCGCAGGGGAGGTGATGGCCGTGGGCCGTTGCTTCGAGGAGGCATTCCAGAAGGCGCTTCGCATGGTCAACGAGAACTGCTGCGGCTTCGACCACACGCTCAAACCTGCCTCCGACGAGGTGAGGACTCTGACCCCCTCTCCTCCAGTGTCGTCGGCTTCAGTGATGTGCCTCAGGTTCACCCTTGCAAAAGGAAGCTCTGTTTATCTCAATGGGTTTACTTCATCTCCTGATTAAGTAAAGGAGACTGACTTTTACTCATCATCATTGTCATCATGAATTAAAATGAATAGCAGCCGCATTTTTCGAAGCATCCACCACAGCCCACTCAGCCGCCCGTGCTCACCTTAAGCATGGACAAACTTTGACTCTTGTGTTGACATACAATTCTTGATATGTAGAATGAATGACAGCGCCTCTAGTGGCTGCAGAAATAATGTGACCTATATAACATATACAAATAAAAAAAACACATCCATTCTTGTAAAGGCAATTCTATGCATACCATTAAATAAATATGTAAATAATTGCATCGTTACAACCCGAGGTACAGTTCCTGTGTACACCGTCACATGGCGGCGAGGCGAGGCGGTGCGAAATCCACCGATGAAGCTTGTACAGTACATTCGCGCACATAGGTGGCAGGCTGTAACACCGCTGGGCACTTCTGTCTTGAACCCGGCACCACCCGGCCACGTTTCCCCCACGCAGGAGCTGGAGACGCCCACGGATAAGCGGATCTTCGTGCTGGCGGCGGCCCTGCGTGCCGGCTACTCGGTGGAGCGACTGTACGAGCTGACACGCATCGACAGCTGGTTCCTGCACCGCATGCGTGGAATCACGGTGCTCGGGCAAGCGCTCGAGGCCTACCAGGAGCACCCACTGCCACGCAGCCTGCTGCTGCGTGCCAAACAGCTCGGATTCTCAGACCGGCAGATCGCCGGCGCCATCATGAGGTGGGTGGGTGGGCTGGCGAGGTGGGCGAGTGCATGAATGATTGATTGAATTTGCGAGTGAGCGGGTGCACAGATTGCTGTGCGAGTGATTTCAGTTGGTAAGTCGTTGGATGGAAACGCGAGTGATTTAGTGTATGCATGTATGTTGAACTTCTTTCGCACCGTACGTAGCCAACCCAATGAACTAAACATAAAACGCAGAGCGAATTAATGCGTGGGTGCGCGAGTGATTAAATGAGTGGCCGAGTGCTGTGTGCGGACGTTTCGATTTGTTGCCATCATCGTCGCCGCCACCACCCCCGCAGCACGGAGCTGGCGGTGCGGCAGCTGCGGAAGGAGCTGCAGGTTTTGCCGTGGGTGAAGCGCGTGGACACGGTGGCGGGGGAGTGGCCGGCGCAGACCAACTACTTGTACCTGACGTACGGTGGCATCGAGCACGACATTTCCTTCCCCGCCGACCACGTGCTCGTGCTAGGCTCCGGCGTCTACCGCATCGGCAGCAGCGTGGAGTTCGACTGGTGCGCCGTGGGCTGCATCACAGAGTTGCGCAAGGTCCGGCGGAGCTCGGGGGAAGGGGGACGACGGCCTTCGGCTATTTAGTTGATGTTGTTTGAAGTTGATGTTGTTTGACATACACAGCATTCTGCAGCATGTTCGTCAGTATCCTTACTCATCGCTGTCTAACCTGATTTAAGTGTTAGCCCTTGAATTACTAGCGGCAATTATTGTTTAGTTTGAATTATAGGGTAAGGGTTTTTTTGCACCGGTTGCTGAGCAACTGTGAGACCTAACCCTGGCGGTCGGGCATCGACTTCGCAACTAAAGGAGGGAAAGCGTTGGTGTGTGGGGTGTTTTGGGTGGCACTGTCCGTTGCATTGCCCGCGAAGACCTCGTGACGTTGCCCTTGTCTCTCTGCCCGTGGCCGATTTAACAGCTCGGCTACAAAACCATCATGGTGAACTGCAACCCGGAGACTGTGAGCACGGACTATGATATGTGCGACCGACTCTACTTCGAAGAGATCTCCTTTGAAGTGAGACTTTTCCCTCCCCCCCCCCCCCCCCCGATCTCTCACATGTGTGTATGTATGTTGAACGTCTTTCGCACTGTACATAGCCATGCAATGTCACCCCAGAGGTTTGTGACCAAGGGGAAGACCTACCATATGATGATGGTGGTGACAATAAGACTGTCGGAGCAGTTCTTGGAGACCAGGGACTTGGACCGCCATGCTTCTGGTCTCCTAGAACTTCCAGGACTGCCGGACACACCCAGCAAGCGCTGCGGGTTCTGGCATAAGGAAGAAAGCGATGATATTGTGCAACATCAACACTTGGTCCTGTCGACCTCATCACTGTGACCTGTCCCGCACTGCCCATGGCACCAGACCGTGATGGACATCTACGAGCTGGAGAACCCGGAGGGCGTGATCCTGTGCATGGGCGGGCAGCTGCCCAACAACATCGCGATGGCGCTGCACCGGCAGAAGTGCCGCATCCTGGGCACTTCGCCCGAGTTCATCGACGGCGCCGAGAACCGATTCAAGTTCTCGCGAATGCTCGACTCCATCGGCATCAGCCAGCCTCTCTGGAAGGAGCTGTCCGACCTGAAGGTGCTGAAGGGGCGCGCCCGCGCGCGTGTGTTTGTCTGTGTTAGTGCCGAGTGGTGGGCGCAGTTGTTGGGGTAGTGCATTCCGAACCCAGCGACCCAAGTTCGAATCCCGCTCGCAGCTATCGGAACCGGTCCTGCGCCATTCGTAGGTCAACTCAACCGTAAATGAGCACTGGGTTCGGTGTGTAAACATCAGCACTTTTTTCGAGATGAAGGCAGATGGGCATGGTGCTTTCTCACCTTGTGTATCATCACTTGTACAGGTGATTTCTAACAGCATTTCCCCCAACAGTCTGTTAAGGACTATATGAGGATGTTTGTCTTTGTTTCGTGGGTCGAGTGTGTAAATATGTGGCTGGAGAGACAGGTTGCTGGTCATGGTGCTGACCACAACACTTCTTTAGGTGCCATGCCACCCTGAATAGTTGCTTGCTAACATCCTCAACAATCTGCACAGCTCTACGGGGGGAGGATCTTTGTCTTTAGTGTGCGTGCGTACGAGTGTGAAGTTTATTATGAGATTCATTGTGTGTCCAGTTGGCCATGTAATAGATGCGTAAGAATGAGTGTCTTTGTTGCGTACTCAATTTGACGTGTAAATAACACTGTCCTTCACCTTTCCGCTTGACCGCGCTTCCCCCGATTGTCCGCGTTGACGTGCTCGCCAGTCCGCCAAGGAGTTTTGCGCCAACGTGGGCTACCCGTGCCTTGTGCGCCCGTCCTACGTGCTGAGCGGCGCTGCCATGAACGTGGCGCTCTCCGACAACGACCTGGAGGCGTTCCTGAACAGCGCCGTCGCCGTGTCAAAGGAGTACCCCGTCGTCATCTCGAAGTTCATTCTGGAGGCCAAGGTGCGCGCGAGGGCTCTGAGCGACGCCCCGGGGCTGACCAAAAACTGCGAGGGGAAAAGGGGAGTTTTCCAGCTCTTGCACGAGTCGAGGAATGGGGGGGGGGAACAACATGCTCAGTGCCCACCTTGAGGGGGGGGGGGGTGGGAGTTTGTGCTCATGGGCAGGAGAGGGGGGGAGGGGAAACCATAACCAACATTCTAGGGGTAGATCAGGTGTGGGGAGGGGGTGAAAAAGGGACACTGCAAATCATGAGGTGGGGTTACAACCTCTCCTCCTTCTTGGGCCCATCCACTCAACTGATGAAAGGAAAAATAGGAAAGGGGCTGGGG
Organism: Petromyzon marinus; assembly: GCF_048934315.1. Classification (NCBI taxonomy): domain Eukaryota; kingdom Metazoa; phylum Chordata; class Hyperoartia; order Petromyzontiformes; family Petromyzontidae; genus Petromyzon; species Petromyzon marinus. Next base: position 9,370,485 of record NC_133669.1, read on the forward strand.
GGGCGGGGAGGGGGGAGGTCCCCCCCCCCCCCCCACCTGCTGCTGTCCCCAGGCCTCTCCGCCTCTCATTTTAAACTTCGGAGTAAGGGGGTAGTTTGGCCAGGTTTTTAATCGGGTAAGTCCCTAATAGTAAAAAAAAGAAACGTTATGCTCGTAAAGATGAATTCGTTGTTGAATCCCTCGGCATGAGAGTGATTGTGCCTTCCGGCGACATGATTGGGATTTCCAGCCAAGGAAACACGAGTGGGCATCCCACAGATCGAATCGCAGATTTCCTTAAACGAGCACTTGGTTCGCTGTGTAAACATTGGCACTGGGGAGACGAAGGCGGCCTTGCATGGTTCTTGCCACATCGCCCCCTCGTGCTCCATGCCATGCCTTGAGAAGTGCCCGTGAAAAGCTCTTTCTTTTCTTTCCCCCCAATTCTGCTTCAATTGTGCTGTGGATGCCATGTTGTCACGGGACGCTCGCAGAAAGTGGAATAACGCCACACCCCCCCTTGTTACAGAATTTCCTCGGGAAGGCGACATCACAACTACTTCTGAGGTCCCTTCAATTGCCTCCTTTTTTTTTTTTCTCACGTATGCATGTAGAGTACACAATGTGCGTTTGCAATAATATATGCATGTGTGTTGAGACGCACACGTGTGCATGCATACCTGTGTGTCTACGTGTTTGCGTACATGCGCACTTGTGCAGAATATGAACGCAGATGCAATGGAGTACAACAGTGCGGGGGGCAGGAGGGTGGCACGTGTCGGAGCCTGTGCGTGTGTGTGTTGAACAGCACTTACCCCCAGCGTCTGTTAAGGTTATACAGGGGATCTTTGTTATTGAAGGCATGTGGGTGTGCATGCCTATTAACGCGTGGTGTATGTGTGTCCACTGGCAGTGGTAGTGTAGCGATTTAAAGCACTGCGCTTCAAACCCGGCGAGCTGTGTTCGATTCCCGCTCGTGGCCAGCATCGGTGATGAGTATTTGAACCGGTCCTGGGCCTCCCCAGGTCAACTCGACCTAAAATGAATCCCTAGTACGGTGTGTAAACATCATCGCCAAGGAGACAAAGGTGGCCAGGCGTTCTGCCGACCACCCACCTCTTCATGTGCCGTTCTGGCCTTAATAGGTGCTCGCGAACAGCACTCACCCCAACAGTCTGTTAAGGCTCTACGGGGCGTCTTTGCTCACTGTGTTGTGCGTGTAGTGGTCGGCGCACTGCGCTGCGGGAGCCGGCACATGTCTATGACGGGTGACGGCACGGCGGTTACCGCACCCAGTGGGTGCGGTAACCCAGTGGGTGCGGTAACCGCGACAGCTAACATTCGGTGGCGAGCGATGCCTGAACCGACCCTTAACCCACCAACATGATGAGCTATGGCACTTGAGAGGCGTTCATCCAGCAGCGGATCCCACGAAGGAGCCGTGAGTGACTGTTTATCATCACGGTGAGCGAAGGAAATGGACGTGGACGCGGTGGCGTGCGACGGCGAGGTGGTGGCCATGGCCGTGTCGGAGCACGTGGAGAACGCCGGCGTCCACTCGGGCGACGCGACCCTCGTATCGCCCGCCCAGGACATCAACCGCCAGACCATGCAGCGCATCCAGGCCATCGTGGTGGCCATCGGCCGCGAGCTGCAGGTCACGGGCCCCTTCAACCTGCAACTCATCGCCAAGGCAAGAGCCTAGCCCTGACCCCGAACGCCAACCCCATAACCATTTTACTCCGCGATGAATTGCCAAGCCAATCGACTAACCCTTTCGAGACCCTGGGAGATGGCGACAGATCGTGGAAGCTTTCACCTCCCGATTAGCACGGTTGGCTACATACGGTGTGAAATAATTTTAAAATACATACAAGTCATGGCTGATGACGATATATAATCAAGCTGATGATGACAACCTGCTAACCGAACACTCGCGATGATGCCGTTGCTCCCTCCGTCTGTCCGGGCCCGACAGGACAATCTGCTCAAGGTGATCGAGTGCAACGTGCGCGTGTCGCGCTCCTTCCCGTTCGTCTCAAAGACGCTCGGCGTGGACCTGGTTGCCATGGCGACACGGGTGATAATGGGCGAGAAGGTGGAACCCGTGGAGCTGAGGGGCACCGGCATCGTCGGAGTCAAGGTTCGTCCACCGAGCGATTTCCTCTTATTATTTCATTGTACAATAATACCCGAATTTAATTTACGTCTTCTTCCCCTTTTGCGGCGTTTCGCAAATACGTCGTCACCTTTATTACTACCATGAGCTGATTTGCATCGCCCTCAAACCACACACGTCGCTGACAGCTGTCCTTTTCTTGTATCCATCTCCTCTCAGCCTTCGCCTCCACCTACCCTTGTCAATCGCTTCGACTTGCATCGTTTCAACATTCATCATCGCACCTTTCATAAAATGCATCCCCGACCATAAACCGGGGTATATAGTACCGCACTATAGTTTTGTCCCGACAAGACAATGCTCTCGCTCCTATTGGGTAAATCTTCACCGCCATTGTCGTCGTGTAACCGTTCTCCGCCAGGTGCCGCAGTTCTCGTTTTCGCGGCTGGCGGGTGCCGACGTCATGCTGGGCGTGGAGATGACAAGCACGGGTGAGGTGGCCTGCTTCGGGGAGAACCGCTATGAGGCCTACCTCAAAGCCATGCTGAGCACCGGCTTTCGTATCCCCAAGGAGAACATCTTGCTCTCAATCGGCAGCTACAAGGTTTGTCACGCACGCGCGAAGGCTGCTCCTCTTCTTCTGCTGCTTCTTCAATTCCCCTGGTCTTTGTGACCGTTGGGGGCTCAGCCCTGCGAGCCTGGCTGGGAATACAGGCAAGAAAGTGCTCCTGCTTAGCCTGTGAATATAAATGGTGAAAAAGTCAGTCAAGTAAACAAGTAAGCGCTTAAAAATGCCTCAATGTTTCGATTCGTGTAAACGTATGCAATGGGCTCACACGACCCCCTCCAGCCACTGGCAATCACAACGTTATTACAACGGTAAAAACAAAGGATGCATTCGTTCTTCAGTCGATTTTAAGACAATTCATTGCATCGCAAGGGTTGAATACATAGGTGGAGTTTGGGGAGGTTCACTTTGTCCCTCACATGAGGAATCGCGGGTGCATATTAAAAAAGTAGGTATTAATCTTAATTGTAACCTACTGAATTTGTTTTAATAAATGTGTCCAGTTTGGGAGAGGCATTGCCCCCCCCCCTCCCCCACAAACTCTGTCCATGGGTGAATAGTTACAACCAGAACAACAAATACTTATATTCAAAGTAAAGATGCCACTGAAAATTTGATTTGATTCGCATCATTATTAAGTTCTTACAAGTCCATTACATTTCACCTTCAATATGTTTTCATCCTCCTCTGTTGTTCAGCCAGGTGAAGAGGCCTGCCTCGTGTAATGGAAGCACATTGTCGTTATAAATAAATGTCCGATTTCTTTGATTTCCGCCACCGACTGCGCTCACCTGCCGCATCCACCCGCTCGCTGCTGCCTTGCACCTGCAGAACAAAAGCGAGCTCCTCCCCACGGTGCGCACCCTGGAGAAACTCGGGTTCCAGCTGTACGCCAGCCTGGGCACCGCCGACTTCTACACGGAGCACGGCATCAAGGTGGGTGCCACGCCACACCGCGGCTTACTCGCGCATAAATGCACAGCAGTCCATACATACACACACACACACGGCAATCCATACACCAATACATAGCAACACGCACCACCTCGACCGGCCATTCACTACACAGGGCACTGAGGCCACATGCACCAACACCAACCCATATACCAAAGTATACGCCGTGTCAGATAAAGCCATACACCAACATGTGCACTAACCCAGGTCAACCAACAAGACAGACCCGTAAACACTCCCCACACACCAACCCAAGACAAAGACAACGATCTCCTGTATAGCCAACACAGACTGTTGGGGCGAGTGAGTGCTATTAGCAAGCACCTATGAAGGCCAGCACAGCACGTGAGGGGGTGGGGTGGCCAGCACAGCCTTTGTCTCCCAAGTGGCAACATTTACACAACGCAACTGGTACTCTTAAGGCTGAGTCGACCTAAGGGAAGCCCAATACCGATTAAGATAATCGCCACTGGTGTTGGCCATAAGCGGGACTCGAACTCGGGTTGCGGAACCATTGCACTAACACTACCCAAACATACACCTGCAACCTACACACAAACACACCTATAATCTCACCAACCTCCCAATTGAATCGTGCATGGCCACAATCCTAAACCATACGCACTCCGCCTGTACATGTTTGCGAAAAACATGTGGAGCAGGGAAAAACAAGCAAAACAGGTTTCAGTTCAACGTGACAGACACCAAATTAACAATCACTGCAGCTGCTGAATTAGCACATGCAGGACAATCTGCCTTTGATTAGAATCAACCTGTCCTGCGGATTATAACATCAGGTGCTTCCGCACAAAAGTCCTGTTGGAACACGTTTTCATTGAGGATTGTCGGCAGCTGCCAGCAATGAGTTCATGTGACCTCGGGAAGATATAAAACCCGGGGTGGCCTAGTGGCGCACGGATGCAGACATCCCACACACAGGGCGTGTGCGTGCATGGGAGGAGCGGAGCTGCTTGGGCTGCGGCAGCGTGAGTGTGTTCTTCCCCCACACGCACTGTTGTCGTCGGTTACAATGTGATTGTAATAGTTTTAATGAAGTTGCCTGTGTTTCACAGTGTTGTAAGAGCACAAATTGGAAACGCACCCTGTGGTGTTTTTATTTTTAAAAAACATTCTCCCTATTTATTATTATAATTCATACCTCCTATTAGCACTGTTGGACTACGTATGTTGCGAAATAAATTCTGCGTACAGTACATACAATAGCTGCCTGCCGAGAAGGCAATGGAAGCTTCCAAAGCCAGTATATTAAGGGAGTCTATGTACTTGCGAAACTAGTCCTAGCACTCCCCACTTTATGGCTGTCCGTGATAACCAACCATCAGGTGCTTGCAGGGTGCCATGACTTACTTTGTATAATGTTAGAAACAATTGGTCGGGGTTTCGGACTGAGGTTGATTATTACTGCCTTGGGAGATTTGATTCGTAGGGGGGGAGGGGTGAAATGTGTGCACAGTACTCGCAGAAATTAACCGGGACGCCTGTGTTGGGCAGCTATGCTGGCTTCCACAATGCTCGGTCTCAAGCACGCCACCCTAATTCTGCTCTCGCACCAGCATAACTTTATTTAATGAATGCTTTTTAAAAGTATTTAATTGGCAGTTTGGCCCAAAACGAAACATCTGGGTAACGTTATTGGGAGTCGTGCAGTGTTTTGTTGACAATCGGGTCAGGAATTTGGAAGCTCTCGTGAAAAAAATGTGAGGCACAGATGCTCTTTGACTTTGAAACTCATGCATACATTCTCACATGGACGCATGGACACACAGGCGCTATCCCACCCTACATAGCGCCTGAAACCTGTATTTGAACACCGGATTTCAGTGGTGCTCTCATGCCCCCACACGTCTACATGAACAACGACAAACAATCTATTTTGCCAGGTAAGGCCCACTAAGCTATACAGTTATTTTTCAGAAGTGACCTGGCGATCACATGATGGCTTGACGAAGTGGCTTATGTAGAAATTTATAGCAGCCAAATTTTCTAAACGCATGTTGATTCTAAATCTGGAGGGAAAAACTGGAGGACCCAGAGGGAAAATTCACTCTACCACGGGGAGAACATGCAAACTTCAAATATACAGGCATCAGTGTCAGGATCAAACCCACAACTTCCTATATACCAGACGAGGCAGTTAACAGCTCGCCACCTTGTTGCCTATTGGAGCAAGTGCCGTGAGCCAGCAACTATGAAGGCTGACACAGCACACTAGAGGGTGGGTGGCCAACACCACGCCAGGCTGCCTTTGTCTTCCCAGCGCTGATGCTCGCACATAGTAGGTACTCGTTTAAGGTGGATTCAACCTAGGGTGGAGGCCCAAGACCGGTTCAAATATTATTCGAACTCTGGTCGCCGGGATTCGTAGCGCAGCGTATTAACCGCTGCGCCAACGCTCCCCACAGACACTTGCCCTCCTACATAGACGCAGAAAGCTGAATTTTAACCCAGGATGTCGGTGGCAATGGCTCTGTCTCCAACCCCCCCCCCACACCACCCCGAGCCATCCCGTTCACCTCCTGTTGGAATAATCTCATTCTCCTGGTCACATCCGCCACGCAGGTGCGCGCCGTGGACTGGCACTTTGAGGACGCCGAGGGTGGCGATGGCGGGGAGAAGCAGCGCTCGATCCTAGACTACCTGGCCGAGAATCACTTCCACCTCGTCATCAACCTCCCCATGCGCAACGCTGGCGGGCGTCGCCTCTCGTCGTTCGTGACGCGCGGGTACCGCACGCGCCGCATGGCCGTGGACTATTCCGTTCCGCTCATCACCGATATCAAGTGCACCAAGCTGTTCGTCGAGGTGAGACGAAGACGATACTGATAATAATTTTGATTTATTTGTAAGGCGCTGATGTTGATCGTGACAGCGATGATGTCGGTAGGTATGATGATGGGATTGGGTGACGCTGGGGGTTGACGGGATCACGTGGACCACGCTGGTAAATGTTGGATTAGTCGGTGGAGGGAGTAGAGGGCAGGGAGGGTGGCACAGGCAGGACCAGTTCAGATATCGTTTGCCACTGATGTTAGCCGTGACTGGAAATCAAAATCGGTCTCTTGCAATCATAGCTCAATACATTAACGAACGCTGCCTCCGCACCACATGCAATTTGAGTACATGAAGTGATGAAACTAATTTAAATGTGCAATTTAACGCATGCAACATGAGCATATTAATTTACTTTAATTACTGAATCGTCAACTGTGACTTACCTGCTGTGAAATAACGCTGTACATGGTGGGAACCCGGAGCGCACGGGGACACGTACATGCACCACTCTGAGGAGAAACACCGCTGCCGGCTAACCGCAACTTCCTGCTTGCAACCCCTGACCCCTCCCAGGCGCTGCGTCTGATTGGCGGAGCCCCCCGGGTCAAGACGCACGTGGACAGCATGACCGCACAGAGGATCGTCAGGCTCCCAGGTGCCGCCCCCGCTCACGTCCTGCCAACTCCTTCCCTCCTCCGGCTCGCAATACCAACTGCCGCCATTTGCCACTTTGACAATGACGTCACCACGGCGCCTGTGCCAGGCCAGGTGCACTTTGAGGCCACGTGAAGTGTCGAAGGCTCGCTGACAGGAGGTCACGGGACAGACCCAGGTGCCATGGGTTGACTGGTTCGGATGACTGGCAGATGCACCAGCTTTGGCCCCCTACTGTGCCAACTCTTCCTGTATTTTAGCCACCCGGCACTCTGCTCGTTGTTCTGAGCGTCGCTACTCTGTCCTCCGTTGTAGTTGAAGGGCGACTGCTTCCAATTGACCAGTAGCGTCCTTCACAGGCCTCCTTCATTAGATATGGCTCGCATCCATCTTCACACCAGCGGAGGGAAAACCTACGACCCAGGGGCTCACGGCCACACGAGTCCTACCACTTCTCTAAACGGCCTGCAAACGATGATTGTCCAGCATCTTGGTTGCACTAATTGGACACCGGAGGACATTTTTCCCGACCTGGTACTGCCGCGTTTCTAATGTTAGCACGCTCCGGTCACTTCTGTCACGGAGAGGACCTTTTGGCCACGACAGAAGTGGCGTCCGGAGATTTGGCCACATTTTGAGGTTGTGTTAAAACTTCGTTCTATCAAACGCATGTTGCCATGTTCGCTGCGCCACGTTGTTGCTGCTGCTCCTCGCCCCCTCCAATCAGGCCTCATGGACGTGCACGTGCACCTGCGGGAGCCGGGCGGCGAGCATAAGGAGGACTTCTGCTCGGGCACGGCGGCGGCGCTGGCCGGGGGCGTGACGCTCGTGTGCGCCATGCCCAACACGAACCCCGCGGTCACCGACCTCGACTCGCTCGCCGTCGTGCAGAAGGTGGGTCGGCCTTGAGCTACGATCGGCGAAGAGCCCAGCCTGACTCAGGAGAAAAGGGGGCGGCTGCAGCGCGAATAAGAATATCCGACCATGCGCCAGGGTCTGTTTGTCTCTGGCGTGTCTGTAGTGCACATGATCAACGCAAAAACCTCAATACTCACATATACGCTTGCGTGCGCACACACGTTTGACACCATGGAGGCAGTCGTACAAGTGTGGAGATCCTGCCGGACTGGTCTGGCATGGGTCTGCTAAGCTCATGTCTTGCTACAATTATTTAGAAAGGTATGCCAATCACATGCGGATGTTATAGTTGAGTTTATCAACAAGATTTACAAGCAACATGGCACAATCGAGATGCCATACAAAGGAGGCGGTACACAAAAAACAATCGTTTCTCGAGTGGTGGTGGGGCATCTGACAACTCACTACCACGATCACCGTTGTTATTATTGATGACGAGCACAGACTCGGAACGCGAACTGCGTCTGGCAAAGAGGAGACGACGCCTCGATCATCCGCTCCGGTGTCGCCTTCTCGAGGTGCCACGCACAGCTGATGCTGGATGCACCGTTACTGACCGTGTGCGGGCTTGTGCCCACGAGTGATCGTCATCGATCCTCTAAGTTGGTATAATGATCACGAAGCGAACAACGAACGAATGATTGACTTGATGATATCGATTGTTTATCGCGGCATGGCAGGCGGCTCGCGCCGGCGCTCGCTGCGACTATGCGCTGTTCGCCGGCGCCTCGGTGGAGAACGCGGCGTCCGTGCGCGATCTGAGCGGCGCCACCGCCGGCCTTAAGATGTACCTCAACGAGACGTACTCCGCCCTGCGGCTCGACAACATGGCACACTGGATGCAGGTGAGGCTGCTGCTTTCGCACGATGGCGTCAATACAATCGGTCAGGGAGGAGTGTTTTCGCGTGTGCATTGTTGAGTATGTATGTGGAGTTATGATTGTGTGTGTGTGTGTGTGCGGTTTAGGTGGGGAACGGTTGTGTAGTGGTTCTGGTATAATGCACTACGAATCCAGCGATTCCGAGGTTCGATACTTGCTCAGGACCAATAACGGTGGTAAATATTTGAACCGGTCATTGGCCTCCCCTTGGTGGACTTGGCCTTTAAATGAGTACCTGGTGTAGTGTGTAAACGGCGCTGGAGAGACAAAAGTGGACCAGGCATGGTGTCTGCCACCCCACCCCCATGGTGTGCTGTGTTGCCGGCCTTCAGGACTTGCCCCAACAGTTTGTTAAAAGGCTATATGGGTCTTTATGAGTGGTACATACCTTTGTGTCGATGTTTGTGCAGGTGTATTGTCTAGTGTGTGTGTGTGTGTCGGAATGATTGTGTGCGTGCAGATATATGATTGAGCATTTGTACTTGAGCGAGTGCGATTCTGCGAAATATTTCCGAGGTGTTGCCTGGGTAATAACTAATTGATCGTACTTGCACGCATTGCAGCGAGCGCGTGTCCGCCACGAGGTTGTTTGTGTGCGTCTCCGCGTGCCGTGGTGCAGCACTTCGAGAGCTGGCCGCGGGACCGCGTGATCGCGGTGCATGCCGAGAGGCAGACGGTGGCGGCAGTGCTCATGGTAGCGCAGCTGCACAAGCGTTCGGTGCACGTGTGCCACGTCGCCCGCAAGGAAGAGGTGCGGAGTCGGGAGGCGGGGGGGGGGGCGTGTTTGGTCGTTGTCATCGCTGTCATTTTTTAGTTTGTTTGCTGTGAAAGTACTCCTCGTTATTAGCGAGGGATTCGTTCCGAAGATGCTCGTGAATAGAACATTTTGCGGATTAATGAAATACACGAGATATGAAATGAAAATTAGCATCATTAACATGAACAAAATTTTTCTTAATAAACATTAAGCAAATTAAAATAAATATTGTGGTATTAAATAGTTTATGAATGAACTTTCTTTAACCATTACTATCTCATCACATTCTCTCGCATGACTTTATTTCAAAACTTCCTTTCCCTCTCTCGATGCAGTCGTGTTAAGTTCCAGATGCGATTCGCGGATAGCCTTCACAACGATCGACTGAGTGATTTGACCGTTTAGACTGACCGATTGACTTCCTGATTCTTTTCTTCTACCACGCCGCATTTGCTGCAGATCCTACTCATCCGCGCCGCCAAGGAGAGTGGGCTGGAGGTCACCTGCGAGGTGGCTCCACACCACCTCTTCCTGTGCCAGGACGACCTGGAGGTCATAGGTCAAGGCCGGGGTCAGGTTCGGCCAGAGCTGAGCACGCGAGAAGACATGGAGGCGCTGTGGGAGAACATGGACATCATCGACTGCTTCGCTACGGACCACGGTTTGTGCATTTTAGTGCTGACTGGCAGTTGGATGACAACGATGGTGGTGATAATGAATGTTGGTTTTGGAGTTGATGGTGACGACACCCTCACTGGCCTTCAGCATTCAACCCTCACTACTCAACCCCTTGATATTTTCTGCTCGCCCTTCACCCCACTCCCCTGACCTCTCCTTCATTACTCGAACCCCTGACCTGCACACCCTTCCCCACGACCCACTCTTGAGCCTTCCTCAATCCTCGTCCGTCATGGATTAACCCTCAACCGCCCCCTGGACCCGTGGCTGTCACAGCTCCGCACGCGGTGCAGGAGAAGGATGGCGCGTCGCCGCCCCCAGGCTTCCCGGGCCTCGAGACGATGCTGCCGCTGCTGCTCACGGCCGTGGGTGAGGGGCGACTCACGATCGACGACCTCGTGGCCCGTCTCCATGACAACCCCCGCCGCATCTTCAACCTGCCCAAGCAGGAGGACACCTACGTGGAGGTGAGCGAGCAAGCAACTTGACACCACCTCTGTTTCACCAGCACCGTGTCCCATGGCCGCCAAACGGCAGCAGCCGCTGCTGACGGTGTTAACGACGCGCCAATGAACGTCGATTTTGATGTTGATTCTCGCGCTCGCAATGTGGCCAATGAATGGGCGTGTGTAAGAATCGATGCCGTTCAAATTTGTGTCTGTGTGTGCCCTTATGCAAGTGGATTCGCGTCACCTGTGCTGCCACCATAGGCGCTGCCCTTTGCAGAAATGTTTAGAAAAGAATAGATTCTTCTTGAATCCCGTCACAGCAACTTATTGAATTTCGGAGGGAGGCGAATCGGTAATTACTAAAGATTCTAACGCAAGCACAGTAATCGCGTTGGTTTCACAGGATAATGTGGGGGTTTTGTTTATTCCTCTAAAATATGTTTTATGAAATAATTGAATTTCCAGTTTTGCCTAATAACTACGCAGATCTGGGCATTGTTTGTAAGTTGTGTGGTGAGTTTTACAGTAAATTGGTTTCAGGATTTTGTAGTTTTTGTCAAAGTATGGGAAGGGCAGTAACTAACGGCTCGCGATTGCTTGTGACCCAAGAAGAACCTCGTGCCCTCCGAAGGGAGAAGATAGGACGTTTGTACAGCGGGATATAATATTCCCAAGGCCCAGCAATGAGTAGTCCAAAAACGGGCTCCCTTGATGCACATGCTGCCTCTTCACTCGCTAAGGCGTCGTTTCTTCCCGACTCTCCGCTCCTGCGCAGGTGGACTTGGACCAGGAGTGGGTGATCCCTGAGCACATGCGCTTCACCAAGTCGCGCTGGACTCCATTTGCGGGGCGCAGGGTGAAGGGAGTGGTGCGACGTGTGGTGCTGCGGGGGGAGGTGGCCTACATCGATGGGCAGGTGGGTCGGTAGGCGGGCGGGCAAGTGGGCGGCAGGGGAGCAATTTGCTGGTGGCAGTTAATTTTGTTGTAATCTTTTTTTTTTTCCTTTTGGGCTATCGGCGTCTCGTCGTGAGATGAAGTGTCAGTCGGAACTTCTACATGAAACGAGGGCGCACCGTGCACTGCACATTCCCACACGTCGTCCTGCTTTGGAGATTTTGATTACGTGGGGGTCGAACCAATATTTGGCTCACGGCTGTAATTGTGTGAGCACGAACGTGCTTGGTGTTAGACACGGAAACGCACGCCGCCGTCTGCGATGACGGAAGCTGTAGCAACGTCACTGCAGCCTCGAAGGCTCTGACCCACCGCTGGGGCCACGTGCGTAGGTGTTGGTGCCGCCAGGGTTTGGGAAGGACGTGCGGGCGGCATGGCCGATGGCCCCCTTGGCTGCCTCCGCGGCCGCCGCCACCGTCATCACCGCGGCCGTTGCTGGTGTCGCTGCTCCCGCCGCCTGTCCCTCTGCCAACGTCCTCCCACCTACCAAGGTGAGTTTCCCCGATCCTCGCCAAAACAAGCCATTTCCTCACCCTGAATGTCTCACACCGGTCATGTGGCCTGCTGCACAGGTTCTGTACCGGCCAGGGTCCATGTGCAGCCAACTCCTTACCCTGAGGCCAAGCTGGTGGGCACGTTGGCCCCATCAAGATGGAGTGTGCGACAGACCGTGTCGCACGATATCAATGAGCGGGCCCCCCCTGACTGGACTCGACGGTGGTGTTGGTGAAGCTGCTGTTGCCGAGCTTGGCAAGACGAGTTGACGATAATAAAATAAAACATGAATTAAGAGAGCGGGGGGGGGGGGTTCATAAAAAAAAATAACCCACAAAAAAGTGATTGTCCACACAGAACAGAGCTTTTGTTGAGAAAGGCAAGTTCAGTGGACTTGGGCGGGACACTTCACTGGCAGGGATGACTGGTGGTTGAGATTAACGATGGAGAAGGGAACGCAGAGATGGAGCAATTTAAAATCGGCTCATGTCCAAGAGCACAATGGGTTTTGTAGCATTGCAGGGGCCCACGAGAGATGGCGACCGCTAGCGGCAGAGGCTTTCATCCAGTTGGTGGATGGTTGACGACAATCAGAATCGCAATGTTTTTTTAGACTAGAGGAATCCGATGAGCTACGAAGCTCTTTTTAAACGCATGTCCTGCATGGGGCACGTCAGCAAGTTACAACAGCAAACAAAGGATATGAGTGCAAAATAGAGGAAAGGGCAAGTAAGTCACACTTTTTTTTTTACGAGTGATTTTATCAAGCTTGGGCAAAGCGGCAAAAACCAACAACGAAACAGTCTCAGACCACACCAAGATAAGTCCCTCAATAAAATGGCACATTAACATTGAACTTTAGATGATGGCAGATAACCTCGTTAACACACTTATCGATTTGTCTTTCCATCAGGTGGCTCCCATGAGCCCCCGTCGTGCCGTGAGGATGCAGTTACCCCCCCGCGTCCACCGCTCATCCGATCCAGGCTCCCTCCTTCCTGGTAAACCCCATCACATCGCTGGAGACCCATCGCCCAATCAGATATTTGAAACCGTTCCCCTTCCCCAAATGCACCATGCACACATGCACGAGTTGTGCAATTTTTTAATTGCTTATTTGTCTCTCTGCTTGTTTTCTCGTCCATTTATTAATTTGCTGTTTGCTTGTTTGTGTATGAAGTTTTGTCTTGTCGTTCATTAATTCACTTTTGTTTAATTGTTTTTGACTTTTAAAAAAATTGCTGTGCTTTAATCTCTCGTCGGGGTTTTTTATCGAGATTTTCTCCGTCTTCTGAAATAGCCTCTGAGCGTTTGTTTTGTGCATCTCGTTAAAAAGAAATGTCGTGTTTTCCCCACCTGAAACGAGCGTGGGGCGGTGCTCGCGTCCATCCGGTGGCCAAGCCAGTTGTTGTGTAAATGCCACATGACCATGTCGAGGGCCGGTCTCTCCTTGGCGACAAACATTGTTGGCTCCCTGTATATCCTTGTCGTCGACTCGTACCTTCCAGCAAGGCTGATATTTATCCCAAATTTGTGTGTAGAAGTCAACAGTGGAACGTCCTGTGGGGAGTGGCCGCCTGCCATGGAAATGTGGAATTTCCACCACAGGCTCGGTAATGCCGTTGGAGATGAGCGCTGTGCCAATGCTTGAATTGGCCCACTTATTTTTTGTTCAATTAATGCTGACCGAGACGTCTTAACATTCGATTAAACTGAAACCACGGTGGCATTCTTACGAATGCCATGATAATGGGACCATGGTAACAAAAGCCTTGGTAACAGAAACCATGGCAACAGAGGCTGTAGCTTCAGATGATGGCGTTGGACCACACTACCCGTTTGTGTTTTGCACGATGTTGACGTTTCTGTTTGCCTCTTAATGATGAACTCTGCTTTTTGAATTGTCTAGCTTGTAAATGAAATTGGTTATTTAGTTTTAATGTTCATTGTTAACGGGCACTGTCAATGTGTGATTTAACATGCACAAGTGTCAGTCTATACACAAGGGGTGTAAATATTCGTGAACCAAACATTTTACTCGAAAGGACGATCATTAATGCAGCATTTGTTGTGATGGACTCACGTAAAATGGGACTGCAATGAAAACCATTTGCGATCTATCTGTTCAATAGCACCAATTAAGGGTGGATTTGCATCATGTTATTGTATTTTCTATAAATCAATCCTGTTCACTGTTGCCACTATCAACTCGTCAGAATTGAGCTTTTGAAAACCAATAACCAATTGCGAGCGAGTAGTTCCTATCGGTCAATTTTGAGGGAGCGCCTTTAATTATCATCCAATCAGGAATTGGCTATCTTTACCACCATCTAATCGTGGGTTAGGTATCTCAATTTCATTAACCAACCAATAGGTTGTGATCTTTCAAAACATTTGCTCAATTACACTGTCAACGAATGGTGCCTTCCAAACCGCCAACCAATCATGAGTCGGCAGAGGTGTTGCATTTTAAACAAATTACATGGTATCTAATTGTCTGTAGCACGACCTTTTAACCCCAACCATCCATTGTCGTTTTGATATTTACTTTCGAGTACGTCCGCCACTTTGCTGCAGCACCTTTTCAAATTCTCACAAATTGGCTAGCGCTCATGTCAAAACATCGTCGTAATCTTCGTGATCATCATCATCATCATGATTTGATCCGACCACCCAGCCCTGGTGTATATGGTGGCACCTGTTGCTTCCCGGCGATGCCACCCGGTAGCATGAAATAACGGTCGTCGTGTCGCCGCATCGTGCCCGCGCAGTTGACGGCGACACCAAGGAGCGGAGCGTCACGAAACCCTGTGAGCAGGAGCTGCCCAAAATTGGTACTTGTGCCACGTCGCCACCGCCACCCCCCCCACTACCCTCTCTTCCCGCTCACCCGATCGCTCCCTCCCTGGCTGGTGCGGCCTCGTAACAAAAGCCACGCTCCCTCCTGACGTGGGGAGCCACGTAGGGATCTAACGATTCGCCAGATAATTTTTTTCAATAGATTCTTAGGCTCACGTTGCATGTGTCGAATGGTGTGCGTGAGAATCTATTCATTTACGATGTTTGCGACCTGATATTGTGCCATTCCGGCTAATGGAGTGGATCAGGACTGTGCAAACGAAACAGGAAGGTGGAGGAAAAGAATTAATTATTGAATGGAATTGTGACCCCCTACTCCTGACAAATTCATAGAATCGCCAGAGGATGAATGCATTACATGCCTTATCGTTTCCAATCCATATATGTTTATCATTTTGTGATACCACCGTAAGTAAATGCTGATGGGTTTGTACTAATATAGTCGGCACATTGACCACTCTAGTTTAAAAGAATGTATCCTTCGATCATGTTGTCTCTCGAGAACTCGGCTCAGGTGCTGTGAACTTGCCTGCCCAGTTTGAGTCCAAGTTGTAAATTACATAGTTTTTTTTTTAAAGGTTGGCCATGCATCATCCTTGAATTCAACTTAAGCCATTCTCATGATTGTCAGGGGCAGTGGTATTTCGTGCATGGGACTGTTTGCATTAACGTGTCGAATCTAATGGGGGGGGGGGGGGGGGGGAAATTACCGTGCTTTTATAACTGGCTTCTGTTTTACTTACTGGATCTGTTTTAACATCCTTGACTTGCTGTTTTGACTTTTCCAATCTCTTGCTTTTTTGTCTGGCTTTATTTTACCCTTCTGTGGTATTTGCTCTTCTTGCATACAAATATGTCGTATTGTTTGACTAAAGAGAGAGGTGGCCGGGTTGCTCTGGAGCTTTAGAAAAGCTATTTGCATACAGAACATTTGACGGTTTGAATGCTAATTCCAATGATGAGTGGTTTAAACCGTGCTCTCAAGGGTTAACATTTGGTGGTCCTTAGCCCAGCCTTCCAATGGCTTTAAATTTCGATTTAAAGCTTTCCAATGGCTTGTTCATTTTACTTTTCACTCGACAATATTCCAGGTATATGAGCTCAACTTCCATGCTACCAACATTTCTCTGGAGCAGGGCTCGTGGGTGGTAAGTGCTTCCGCGTAGTGCTTGTGGATTAGAGGTCACTTGAAGCGATCTCAGAAGTAGTTCTGTGATAGCTCCTTCCACCGGCCATTCTCAAACACTGAGCAAAGCATTGCTCATGGGTCCTTCATTTCATGGCACGATGCCGATAGCACAATCGGGTTACAATTGTACTCTTTGGTTTTATTCGGTAAAGTCACGTAGATGAAATAAAACAATTAAATCACGACGTTTCGGAGGCAACACAAGCTTCCGTCTTCAGGTGGAAAAGTCAACGCAGAATATCTGTGTCAGGAGCACAGTCAGAGATGGTCGACGGTCGTCTCTGAACTGTGCTCCTGACACAGATATTCTGCGTTGACTTTTCCACCTGAAGACGGAAGCTTGTGTTGCCTCCGAAACGTCGTGATTTAATTGTTTTATTTTGTTTTATTTTATCTATGTGACTTAACCGAATAAAACCCAAAGAGTATGAATCCTTGCAGTCACGAAAGCTTCAAATCTCGGGTTACAATTGCCCAAAAACCATAACCTCCATTTTTAAAATGTGACTTTGGCCCTCCTTGACCTTTTTTTTCCAAATAACGTTTCGTACCTGTTCACCATTGTCTGTCACGGTCATCTCTCTCCACTCCCATTCCATCCCCATTAATCACAACCTCCCCTTGAACCTCCCCCGCCCACTCCCCAGAGCACATCCTCTTTCCAGACGGCGGAGCGGCGGCGTTGCCGACGACCTCCACCCTGCCTCGCCTCACCCTGTCCCCGCAGCACCCGTCGCTGGCCGCCGCAGGGCCTCCCTCTTCCGTATCCCCGCACCAGGCGGCCACGGCGGCCACGCACGGCCTCACGGGCCAGCACATCCTCTCCGTGCGGCAGTTCTCCAAGGATCAGGTGGGCTCGGCGGACAGTGGAGAGCGTCTTTTTTTTTTTTTTAACCCACGATGCTCCGGGGGGGGGGGAAATGTAACTGCGATCGTAGTCGGCAGTCTTCGTCGGAAACATTGTTCACGATGAGCAGCTGTGACAACTTGTACGCCAGTGGTACAGCAGGGTTCTTAAACTGGCGGCCCGTGGGTGGCCCATGAAAAGGCTCTTGGAGTGGCATGCAGAGCTATGACGTGCCAAGAGATACGGCTTACTGAGAGACATTTTAGTGAGATGACAGAGATAAACAGAGGGAGATGAGAACCTGCAGACTAGGTATAGATAAGCGAGAACAGAACCACTAATGCCAGTGTTCAGGAGCTAAATGTTGATGCCTGCAAGCCACTGAGAGGGCTACAGGAGAGGGTTTGTGTCGTTTTGCTATTTCTCCTTCGTTGAAGGGGAGTGCAGGCTACAGTGGTTTACTTTATATGGTTCGTAGTTTGCGTTGCAAGGCCAAAGTCGCACTGGGGCTTGTTCTTTAATTTTCCATTGGTGAAGGACACGTGTGTAGCAGCCTGTTTGTTGTACCGGTCACAACGTGGGGGAGGCAAGGTTGTGGGGCCCAAGATGATGGCACTTGCCAAGTTGGCCCTGGTGTGACATCGTCCCAACCCCGGCGCTCGATGAATGAGCGGTTGTTGTCCCCCCTTGTGTTGCAGCTGTCGCATATGATGAACGTCGCTCACCACATGCGCATGATGGTTCAGAAGGACCGCAGCCTCGACTCCGTGCTCAAGGTGGGATGGCGGGCGGGATGGCGGGCGGGCAAATCATGTCAATGTGGTGGTAGTGGTTATCACATTTAAATGGTGTTCATTTTACAGGGAATAGTGGCACAGTGGTAAGTACTCTGGTACAAATCCGGCGAACAATATTCAATTCCGGTCACGACTAACGTCGGTGATTATCAACGGGCATCCCTAGTTCGTCTCAGCCTTAATTGTGCAGTATGCGGTGGGTACAGTGTTGGAGATAGAGGTGGGCGGACATCAATGCTGTGGCTACACGATCCCATCGTGCATATTTCTGGCCTTAGTCGCTCCTCTAACAGCAACTGCCACAGACACCTCTATGGTCTTTGGTTTTTTTCGGTAAAGTCACGTAGGTAAAAAAATAAAAATGAAAACCAACTAAATTAAATTGTGATTTAGTTTTCATTTATGTAAATTAAATTGAATTTATTTTTTTATTTTTAATCTACGTGACTTTACCGAAAAAAACCAGAGTGAATCCTTACAGTCACGAAGGCTTCAAATCTAGAAAAAGCTGTGTGGCTACATTGGTGATATTTGTCTTTGGTTGATAATTGGTATTGATGATGATGACGTCGGTGAGGGTAAATGATGGTCCTGTTGGCGTTACCAATTATGGTGGGAATGGATCTGGTGGTGGTGGTGGTTAAGATAACAATGGCTGTGGTGCAGATGATAGTGCCGATGATGATGTTAGCTTTTGTACAGAGGGTGGTGATGCTGCTGATGTTGCTGGTGGCGGGGATAACAATAATGATGATGGTGTTGCCATTGGTGGGACACTTTTTGCGACCCTGGTGGTGTTAGCGACGATTTCCACGTGTCTTGGCACCGGCGATAACTGCGCGTTGCGGGGTGCGTCTGCGCGCGCAGGGCAAGGTGATGGCGTGCATGTTCTACGAGGCGAGCACGCGCACCAGCAGCTCGTTCACGGCCGCCATGCAGCGCCTGGGCGGCAGCGTCATCACCTTCTCCGAGGCCACCTCCTCCGCGCAGAAGGGAGAGTCGCTCGCCGACTCCGTCACCACCATGTCCTGCTACGCCGACGTGCTCGTCCTGCGCCACCCAGCTCCCGGTGCCGTTGAGGTGGGGGCCGCATCGCTCGCTCATTCATTCATTCACAGCCTGCTCGCCCCATCGGAGCTCTCGGACCCTGTTAAATGCACACCACCCGGGTACTGGGGTTTACGATGTTGGGTTTAAGGTGTGGGGGGTTTGGTGTGTTGAGGACTAAGGTTCAGCTTGGAATTTTTTGGTAAGAGGCTGGCCATTGGAATGAAGTGTAGGGCTGTGCTGTTGTACAGGAAGGCCCCTGTACATCGATCTCCCGGGCTCGCAGTGGTAAAGGCGTAATCGGGACTTTATGCTCACCCTGCATACGCACACTGTGATTCGTGGGATCGCAGTGTGGGTTGGTGTTATACTATCAAGTCTGGTGAGGGTAATGGTACGCAGAGCAGTGCTGCGTACGAATTCTGCCGGTGTAACCGTTTGCCGATATTTGTAGAAGAGACGCGGCCAAGTCGGGGTACGGTTTGACTCCATCACCACCACTGCGTCTCCCTCCATGTGCAGATGGCGGCCAAGAACAGCCGGCACCCGGTCATCAATGCGGGCGACGGCGTTGGGGAGCACCCGACACAGGCGCTGCTCGACATCTTCACCATCCGCGAGGAGCTGGGCACCATCAACGGCATGACTGTACGTCCGGCTGGAGTCCCCCACCCTGCACACGCCTAGAGTCGTTCTGAGCGTGGCTTGGGATAAAGTTCTGGAGGAGGTGGGGAGTAAAGCTCGGGTGTCGCGTCTCTTTCTCCCTGTGTTGCCGGAAAGATCACCATGGTGGGAGACCTGAAGCACGGGCGCACGGTTCACTCGCTGGCGAAGCTGCTCGCGCTCTACCGCGTCACGCTGCAGTACGTGTCGCCCCCAAGCCTGCGCATGCCACCCCGCATCGTGCAGTCGCTCGCCAGCAAGGGCATCAAGCAGGTATGCGCGGACAAAGATCCGCCGTATAGCCTGTAACAGACTGTTGGGCCAAGTGCCGTTATCGAACGCCTAATGAAAGCCGGCACGGCACACGAGTGGGTTGGTGGCCAGCACTTGGCCTGGCCGCGATGTTTACACATGTCACCAGGTACTTATTTTAGGGGAGGCCCAGAACCAGTTCACATAATCGTAACTCGTGTCGGCCGTGAGGGGGAATTTAACTCGGGTCCAACGGGTTCGAAGCGTGGCGTGCCAATTGCTGCACTGCACCTGCCCATAAGAGTTCCACACACCCCCGGCAGGTGGAGTTGAGCAGCATTGAGGAGGCCATGCCCGACACGGACGTACTCTACATGACGCGCATCCAGAAGGAGCGCTTCACCTCGGAGGACGACTACAACAAGGTGCGTGCGTGCGGCGGTGCCACCGTCTCTCGCGCCGCGTGCCCCATATCGCCTCGCGGAATTCTCGCTCAAGAGCTCCTCTTCACCTTCTCCGTCATCCACGCCTCCACAATGCTCTTAATTCAATTGGTACTCCAGATCACCTCCCGTTTCCACCCCTCCATCATGCTTCAGTGGTTCTGTTTAAAGTTTTCTCCCCCCCCCCCATCTTCCCCTCCATGCACCGTGCCTCAGTGCTCGCGTCTGGAGTTGGAGGGCTTCCCCTCCCCTATCCTCCCTTTCCAGTGTCATTCCTCGCATTGCTTCAGTTGAAGATTTGACTCTTCCTGCCTTCCCCTCTGACTGTGTCCTGCGTCAGAGTCATCCTCCCCTTCCCCGACCATGCTGCTGCCTCGGTGTTTGTACTCAGGAGTCTGTCCCTTTTTTCTCATCCCGTGTCCTCCCCCGTGCCGCTCAGTGCTTTGGGCAGTTTGTGCTGACGCCGCACATCATGACACGCGCCAAGGCCAAGATGGTGGTGATGCACCCCCTGCCACGCGTCAACGAGATCAGGTGCGAGCGCGTGTGCGCCAACGCGATGGTCACATCATTTGTGATGGCGACGATGTAAGCGTTGATGATTGTAGCTTTGGTGGAGATGTGGCGACGCTGAGTGGCGGTTGCGGTAGCGATTATTTATGTTGCTGCTGTTGATAATGATATTGTTAACGATTACGATGAACGGGATGAAATATTATTGCTGACGCTACGAATGATGATGGTGGCTGTGATACAAAAAATTTTTACTGTGAGAAAGTTATATTCATGATGATGGTGGTGGGATCTTATTGCAGGTGGGGCTTGTTATGAGTTGTCGAGCATAGGACCAACACACCAAGCGGCCAGCAGCAAATGGCACATACAGTTGTCATCGATAAGTTTCATGAAATTGAGCAAGGTTATAAACAGGGGAGGAAAGAGAGCAGGGAATTCCAAACGGGAGCAGTAGGAGGAAGTGGAAAGAGAAGCGTTTTGAGCAGCAAGTGTGGAGGTTCAACACGGTGCAGAGGACATTAATGATATTGGAACGTTGAAGTTGTTGATACGATGTGAATGCTGATGATCCCCTGGATGTGGTTGTGACCCCGCAGCCCGGAGGTGGACTCGGACCCTCGTGCGGCCTACTTCCGCCAGATGGAGAACGGCATGTACGTGCGCATGGCACTCATCGCATGCATCCTGGCGCGGGTCTAGCGCCTGGAGACCCGCAAATCACCAACAGCACCAGGAGAAGACAAGGGGGGGGGGAGGGGGTAGTGGTGAGAGGTTGAGTTGTTGAGATGGGTGGGCAGTGAGTGAGTGGGTGGGTACTTGGTGGTGGATGGGTGTGTGGAGGCATGTGGTAATATGGGTGGTTGGTGATGGGTATTGAGTTGGTGAATGAATTGAATTGTTTACCAGTTTGACCATTTCTTATCGGTTTGTTAAAACAAAAAACTAATTATGGACTAATTAATCATAACACTGCATGGCTTTTTTTATATGGCCACTCGATATGGTCAGAGCCCGAGTCGTAACCAGAAAAAGAGACGGGCTCTGGCCAAACTCCCCTTTAAGCGTGGAGACACTGACCATTTTTTAGTTACATGAGAGAGCCTCGTCGAGTCTCTGGCTTTTTTTCATGAGGGTTCTGCTTGGGTTGAGTCTACGAGCACTACTTGTGCTCTACATGACCCACCAACCCCCGCTCCAGAGTACTGGACCGCAGGCGGCGTGACGTGCACCAGATAGGGCCAGCGTTACTCGTCCCCAGTCTCCACGTGGCCCCTACCCCTCCATCTAAATGGTTGAGTCCACCTGCGAGGTCTGCATCACTCCACCTGGGGTGTTCCATTGTAGTCCTTGATCATGAAATCTCACACCCTGGCCTTACTGCTGTCAAAACGCGACATGATGTTTGTGACCTGAGCCAGGCGGTGCAAAACCTCAAGACGTTTATGGCCCAATTCCCGTGGTTTTATGACGATCCCATTTTGTCACGCTTTTTGAACAATGTCACCAACAATGGATAAAATCACCAAGGTGATATTTTGTGGCCTTCAACGTCAAGATGTGAATCTGGCCATTTAGTTTCTCCATAGTGAAGGTTGTTGGGAAGGATAGAGGATTTTATTTGGGTTCTTTTTTTTTTATCTGCCTGCCAAGATAATTTCAAAGATGTTGGGTCACGGGACTGTGAACCAATGCCTTGATTCCTTTCTTCCTCCCAATGGATGCT
Organism: Petromyzon marinus; assembly: GCF_048934315.1. Lineage (NCBI taxonomy): Eukaryota > Metazoa > Chordata > Hyperoartia > Petromyzontiformes > Petromyzontidae > Petromyzon > Petromyzon marinus. The sequence goes on from NC_133669.1 coordinate 9,393,020, forward strand.
ATTTTTTTCACATTTCATTGGTTACCAGAGCTGCTGTTTGCAATCCTTTTTGCTTACGCACAAGCCTTGCTTGCTTCTGCAAGCAGTAAGGGCGTTTTAAGAATATATTTAGAAAACGTGCAGTCTTATTTTTCCACGTGTTTTATTATTGTATCGAGTGATTTGCAAAGAAGTCTGCTTTCTTGTCGTTTACGTTTTGAGAGAGAGGGTTGTTAATTCCATTGTTGTTTATAAACATGGAAGATAATGTAAAAAGGATCCATAAAGATGGTGGTGGAGATGATCGTCGGAGCGGTCCGTCCGACTTTAATAGAAAGGGACTTGGCAAAAAGGAATGGCATTTGAGCTGATGCGATAGCCACGAGTGGTGCGAAATGGTTGCAGGTCTTCACGAGTAAGCGATGCGAGTGGCTGCACAGAAAAGTCTCTATAGGAGGGGTTCCCCTTGTGGTGATGGAATTGATCGTTAAACAGTGTTGTAGTGCAGCGGTAGCCAATAGACCAAACACTATGATCCATTCTGGTGGATCTCAACGGGTTCTGTGATCCACCATCAGACATTTACCCTGATATATTTAACCCTGTAATGTACGAAATACATCAAGAGTACCAATGCCATCGATTGGTAGAATTTTTTTCAATGTATGAATTCTTAGGGATTTGTGTTTGCCATCAACCATACAGAGAATAGTTTTATGCTTGTTAGTGTTCTGATTTGTCCTGAGAACCACAAAAAATCGTTTGCGAACTACGTATTGGTCACCGCTGGCGTAGCGCATCTTGCTATGAATACCCCAGGTATAAGCTAAAATCTCTTTTCATTGCTTATTTTTCAGAGATTTAATTTCCCGTTAACAATCACAGTTGTTAAGACAAAGCCTGTTTTTTTTTATAAATTGCAACATTAACTGCACAGCTTGGTAATGTTTTAAAGTACAGATCAACTCAAATTGGGTGTTGGCATTTCATTGCCAGAATCATATCATTCACCTGCATGTGAATATGGCCCTCACTTGTATGTGACACAACAGAGATATTGAGCAATATAAATGCAATGTCAATTTAGTTGAAGGATAATTTTGGACCTCTTGGTGAGACCAAGATGTCCCTGTGGGACAATTGTGCTTTAAAATCCAGGCGCCTTTGCTTTGACTTTGGCGCTTTGGTACATTGGCCAAACCATGTGAATGGTTAACTTTTTTTAAACAACTGATGGTACTGTTGTTTGCAAAGATGTTGGTTTATAAGAATGGTTTATGATGTGCTGCCAGAGGCTGTCCTCTTACTATGCCGATTCGTAGTGTTTAATTGCATATTATAATTTCGGTTTTAAAAATTGCCAATTGCTTAATGATGGCTATGCTAAGATGTCAATCGGGGTTTATTTAGGCTGCAGAACATAATGGGATAAACTCATAGTCCACAATGTATGTTCTACTTGAGTAGCAAGCACAGCTGGTGGTGGGTGACAATACTGATGGTGGTGTGACAAGACAATTTAACACATAACTTGTCTAGTTCCGATGGTTATTAGAATTCTCATTGAAGAATGACCTCGCCCACCAACCGCCATGCAACCAGAGCCGATAGGCTTGTAAACATGTCACCGGCCAAGCGCTACCAACTCAAGATAATAATCATCACGCAATCATTTCCGCAGGCGAAGATTCAGGAAAGTTTTAACCGAGTCTTGGGAACTTCTTAAAGGAAAGTCCTGCTTGGGGTGTTAAGCCATTTGCTTTGTGGGAATGTGTGGTATGTTTCTCCCATAATGTTTTCTTGTTTAAAAGCCTTCTTAAACTTGTGGTGTGATGGTTTGTCACTGATATGTTTTATCCCCAGTTAATGGAGAGCCTCATTGACCAGGGGGAGGGCATTGTCTTGTCTTGCTCAGCTCTTTAAGTTAATTGCTGAAGAAAAATCTGGTTAAACTAACTCGAATCCCAGTAGCAATTGAAGCCAAACTCCAGTGCCTGCTTGCGTGGCAGGCCTGTGTAGCTTCCAACAATTACTTAAACATTCACCATGCATTTAAACCAAAGGAGATTGTATAGACAAGGCGGCAGCATCATGTATGTACAGTTCGTGTTTATTTACCGAAAGGTTACACGTGAATGGCCGTGCGCACAGCCTTTTGAGCAGCATCGGATTCCTCCACAAGACATTCTGATTTTGAACTGGTGAGATCAGTGTGTCACTTAGTCCGTGAGCCAGAACAGATCTTGGTACCACTGAAGTTGCAAAACTTTTTGCAATACCGATTTATGTATATGGTTAATACCTTGAATTAATTACTTGATAACCCACTCGTGTCAAATGGTTATTACAAGATTCACTATAATTGGCCACAAATTGTAACAACTAAAGCTGTGCCACCTCGGATGGTACCAACAACTGAAATAACTGTTCTGGGCTCATGGAGTAACTGCTGAGTGAAAGTTTACAGCCAAGCCATACCCCTTTTGAGAGAAGTCAGCAGTGGTCTTGCTGAGATTGGGCCTGCCAGGGTAATATGGAATTTGTACCACTGGCTTGGGGCCTCTAAATCAGTTCAGCACCATTGCTTGTTTGGACATGGAGACATTTTGACAAGTGCACAAATTTAAATGCGTTCACAATATACTTTAAAAGTTTTTTTTTAGCGCTGGCTTAATTTGTTCAACCTGCAATGGATGAGCATTGGATAATTGTGTTCCAGTTGAATGAGCCTGGGAGGTGTACATCTTGGCTTTTAGGCAATGAGCAGGCTGTTGAAAGCCCCCTGTGGTCAATGTTTATTTGTAAAAGGCGAACTGCAGTGTGTGGTTCATTACATCTACTGCAGACCAGTAGCAGTGCCACGGTTGTCTGACGGTCGAGAATTGGCCACGAATTAAGGAATCTTGCGTGTTTATTTTCACTTTGTTTTAATGTTTTTTTAGCTGATTCTTGTTTTTGAGAAATTCCCTTTATGCGCTTTGCATCTCAATGCAATTTAGTTTGTAGCGTCTGAACAAAAAAATAAATGCGACTCAGTTTTTACTGACACTGGCCTTTGTACAGTGTATAAGGAACGTGTCATTCATAACGGTGGTTTTCCTTAATTGTGTTGCCAATGCCAACAATGAAAATAAGTTAAGCTGAAAAGGAGAAGATGGCAAGGGTGGCAAAGGCAAGAGTTTGGAAGCACAATTAGCCAAACACTTGCCCTAACTCCAATCCACTACCCTTCCCACTGAGCCTAATGCATAACCATCCATCAGGTGTTTTTGCAAAGTCTCTTGTATGCAGTTTACCTTTCCCTTTATTTTTTTACAGACCTGTTATGTTAGAAGTGGTAGACATGGAGGTTCTCTTTCCAACAAAAAAGTAACCCACAATTTTACAGCTCTACAGCAGAAACCTTTTGGCTGAATAAACGTACGATAAATTTAGCTTCACAATTTACAATTTTACATTAATTGCCGATTGTATACAGATTGCGCAATGCCGCCTGAATTCAGCACCCTTCTGCCCGTTTCTATCTTAACGTTGCACCACAGATTGCAGCCCATTGGCATGGGTAACCTAAATATTATACAAAGCAGGGTGGGTGCAACGGCTGGTGGTGGGGGAGAGGGCTGATAAAACTGTGGCCATGGAGCACAGCCCTGGAGAACACACATGGACAGATGCACCTCCTTCCAATTGGGCAACTTCCACCTCGTTAATCGTCCATGGCCGACAATAAATTGGGAGCACCACTGACTCACGGCTACCAGTGGAAGCGGAGCACTGCCCAATTCTTGTTTTTGTTTTACTTTGACTTGGTTATTTAAAATGGCTTTCAATTGGCTTTGTTAAAAAAGTGTAAACAAACTATTTAGATTTCAAAATCTTCAGGGTAATTTGTTAAAGTCAAAGGTAAAGATGTGGCCGCAAATGCTTGCTCATGCCACTGCTGGCAGATGGGCCTCTTGAGCAAACTCGAGAGCATTGTCTACTCCATGTTGACCAGACGTATTGAAAAGTGCATACCCAGACTACACCACCACAAGCAACCTGCCAATGGAGTGTCGTTGACCCATTTTATACGGCTTTGTGGACATGCGGAGATATTGTTTTTGAGAATCTTGCCCAAGGTTCCGCTGCAAGGAGGAATTAAAATGCCCACCTCCGGATTGTAAGTCCAGTGTGTGCAAACTATTACATGGCAAGTCCTTCATTTTTGAATAAAGCAATCCCTTGTAAACTACGGACTTGATGTACACAAGGTTTAACTGTATAATTTTACAACGCATTTTCAAATTGTGGAGCCACAGTTGTCTTCCACGCTACCTGTGGCGCTGCGTAGCGCATCGGCTGTCCATCTGTTTTGCTGAGTCTCGCAGCGCATCTTTTGCTTCTGTTGGTCCATCCATTCATCCTACATTTTTATAAAGAAAAGAACCAACACCACTGATCCAGCCAGCAGCGCCACTACCTGCCTCCTTACCTGCCCACACGTGTAATTGATGACCCAGAGGAAGGGTGGGCTGAACCCCTCCTAACCACCCCTTCCCCCCCCATATCATTGTCAAAATCATGGACTTCTACCCTCAGTATTAAGGTATGTAAAGTTAAATTGATGTTTATTATGTGATGTACTGTTTTATTTGTTTAAGTAAACGGTCAACGCAATTAAGCTTTGACGGGTGTGGCCATGGTTCCTCTAACTCCATATTTTCCATAGGCCCTGGACCACTTTGCCAACTGCGAATTTGTCTTCCACGGCCTTTTCCAGGAACCTAACCCCCACGGTTGGCGAGGGGATTGCTATATTGAAGACAATTTTAAGGAAAACATCACCTTCAGAAAGAAAGTTCACTGAAATAAATGTTGACAGCTTATAAACAGTTAAACGTGATGTATGTCACTGAGAAATTCACCCTGCAATCTCCAGATAATACATTTGCAATAAAAGTTCTTATAAGACAACATTTTAACACGACTCCTAAAAAAATATCAATCAAAAAGTATACCAAAAATAAGTTTGACCTTTTTGGGCTATATATGCATTTGGTAAAAAAAAACTACCAAATCAAAGCAGGGGAGCTGCAGAACCCACAAAGTGGATGTGAATGCACTAACCCTGAACGCAACTGTCAAGGCAAATTTTAGCCTTTAGGATTTCTAAATTGGGACCCTAATTGGGTCTGGACTCGGCAAGGAGGAAACTGGGCATTTGTCTCATCACCTGGACCTAAAATTGAGGTACTGCAGTTAAACAAAAAACTCAACTTCTGGCAAGAGGCAGCTGATTTATAGGAAGATTTTTACACCAAAAAATAAAACTGCTCTTAAAGCTACACCCCAAGCTTTTGCTCTGGTCTGTCTATACGGTTTGGGTTCAATAATGAGAAAATACTTCAAATCGATCGAGAGCTTTCCATACAATTCTGAGATGGATGCTGCAGCAAGGTATTTAGATTGTGCTTCAGTTAGACCTTATTCATTTTTCCCTCAACCATTTAACCCCATGCCGTGCAGCCTGGGGCAATACCTAGGTGCGGATCCAAAAGAAATGAGCCATTTGATATTGGGATTGCATCTTCCTGGAAGATGCAAGGTGGAGCCAATCTGGGCTCTATGCTCCAGGAGTAATAGGTTTTGTCTTGGCGGTCTTGAGAGAGTATCCAGGACTCTCTGGAATGTTTTTTTTAATTAACCCAAGAGTTCACGACATCCTCTTTCAGCGGTGCAATTACGGCAAATTCCCAGCCCTGGGCTGGGTGGGGGTTCCATCTGCTCACATTCCAGACTCGTGAAGCTTACCCACATTTACCCACCACCAGGGTCCTTCCATTATCCTCTTGGCTGTGGATACTGCTCTGCACCACCCTTGGGCCAGCCATTGCCGCCCTGCTCTAATGAAAGTCCCATTGAATCCTGGAGAATTGGGGTTTCGCTCTTCATCCACATTTGTGTGAACTCCGTGTCGGCAGAGCAGACACGGGCTTGCAAGTGTTACTCAACATGGATGTTTCTCTACTGCTGCCTGCACAGTTGTCCTTGACGCCATTAATGTAGGTAGTTATCCCCTCTTTCTGTCAACCTTAGTTTAATGGAGTTCAGCTGGTCCAAATTGTCTGTGTTCTATACCTCCCTACGAAAACCTGTTCATGTTATTTGTCATCAGTCGTGCAATCCATGCAGATCAGCTGTCCTGCAGGAGTCGAGGTCTGCCCATGCTTGTGAGTCCCACCAAAGTTGACCAGGAGCACATTCTAACGTAGCAGTTGTTTTCTGGGAGTAACAAGACACAGCAAGATATCCCAGTTGCTTTCTCTGTTTTAGAGATGCCGTGAACACAGGTAAACCTACAAGAAAATGTAACAATCCATCGCCTGGTAGAAGGCAGCCATGGCTTCTATGCTGAGTAGCACATTGTTTTAATAAATTAGGAAATAATAATCAGGAGGTTGAAGTTGAACAGCTGAGACAGCTCAATTTTATGTCTGGCCAACCTGGCAAATGGCCATTTAACGCTGATCCAACCCTGGCTCAGTTTCACATTACAAGTCTAGGAATTAGCCTGAATGAGCAGACAGCCGAACAAGTTTGTCAGGACCAGGGCAGAATCCAGGCTCTAGTTTGAGGAGTCCAAACTCCAGCTCGGGTTTCCTTTTAGTCAGTGGTGTGGGATGTAAGATCTAATCTCTTTACCCCCAAATTGAACTTAACTTCATTTGCAGATCCTAATCAGGTTCGACATGAGTATCCCCAAGCACTTTTGATTCACTGCATTTCCCCAATTTCAGGATATTTCTTTTAATTAAAGATGTACAATTTTTATTTTTATTCTGTCTTAATTGTAGTCCATTTTATTTGTACCATGTTTAATTTGTTCTGTTCGTTCCACTGGCTTCAAGGTAACGTTTGCATTTTTTTATTCCATATTTGAATTAATTGTAATAAGATTCTTGCAAGCACGATTTGATGTATACATCTTGCACATAATAAATTTTAATTGATCAATCATTACATGACCACAGCGGGTGCAGTATATATTTACACCATGGCAGTGTCCCAGGGATCAATAAAGACACCGTAACAGGAAATCTGGAGAGCCTGCAGCCTTCAACGGTGAAACACATTTAGTTTACCTCTAAACCGCCCTACGATACCTGGCGATTATTGCCAATTGCAAACTTTTGCATTTCTCTCTGCAATTTCAAAATAACATGAGGGGGATTAACTCCTCCACGCTCTGACACATTTGAGGACATTCCCCATTGCTTTTAGTTAAATTAATGTGGCAGGAAGAGGGCCGTTCAGCTGTCGTAATTTGCTATGGAGGTACAGCATCTGCACACAAGCATCTGGAAAGCCAGCCTAAATACTGAAATTGTATTAATTATTCAAAACTACATTTTAAGCCATGTGCACCATTTGTATCCAATGGGGTGGCACGGTGATTAAAACACCTGACTAGCAGTAAGGTTGTGAATTCAAATCCTGGGGTCAGAGGAATGACTCGATACCAGCATCCCTCTGGGAAAAATAAATGTATAAGGCTTTGTTGGAAGTCAAGAATCGTCCTCCTATGGCTAAATGGCCTCTGCCATGGGAATAAATAATTTCTCCCACTGGTTTACAATGGAGATAAACAGCTCCAATGCATAATAGGTTATTTGGTTAGATCGCGTAAATATTAATTTGTCGATAAAACCACCACCACCCGAAATGTACTAGTAACGAATTGGCATGTTCTGTTTACATGGCAAACAATCGGCTGTCTGGTGATGGCGGGTTTAACGACACATTTATATTTATGCGATCTAACCCAAAAAACCTATATTATGGATGGTATTGTTCGCGAAAGCCTACGTGTTAAATTGCCCCCAATGCTTGTTTGAATAACGAGGAAATTTTACTTGATTATATTTTGTATGCTTTAAAGGAGATGCTGCCCAAATACTGTTAAGGAAAAAAACATGCATTGTCTGATGGCAGCTGTCCGTCAAAACAAGTAGCGCTGGGAACTAAAGTGAACACTGCCAAAGTTTTCCCAGACACGCCTACCATTTGTTACAATAATGTACAACAGGTACTCAATGCCAGTACAGCAACTTGAGCATGTTCTTATGCATCCATGGTGATTCCTCAGCCTTTGCCTCCCAAACTGGCACCACATCTTACAACGTGAAACATCGTAAACAACCCAGTGTAAAGGAATAATAATCATTGTTGTTCAATTACTCTAATGCTCATAGCCCAAAATAAAGGCTCCCACGATTTCCTGTTTGTGAAGCACAAAAGTGGCATGTTAGCAGGGATGCCTTAGCATTTTCTAGTTGGGTGAAATGCCAGAAATGTGGCTAGCATGCAGCATGTGTGTGGAGATCATACCGCAAGCTTTCCTGCTCTTTACAAACGCTGCCATTGAAAATTAACGAAGTAAGATTACAAAGGGATCTAAACTAAAGCAATGCATCACTGCAAACAAATTCTGTCAACCATCGTTAACGACCACTGAAAATGCAAAACAAGCCTTGCATTTTTTTGTTGACGAAACCGTGGAAAATTACATGGACATTTCACCGAAACAAAACATCTTTCTTTTTTTGCCAGGTCGCTGATGAGCAATCACGATGAAAATAACTTACCGACGATTCTGTACATTACAAGAGCGAAGTAACGCATACGCAGATTACAGCAAACCGAGCCAGACGTCGGTCTGGCCCAGCGTCGATTAAGCCACTCTCCCTAACCCTTATCAAATAGGCAACATGACAGTCAAAGGTTCAGTTGCCCATAGCTTCTCAACAGCTGCATGTGTTTCCATAGCCAAGACAATCACTCGCGCATAGCCCCTTATTCCGGAGGCCAATATTCTCGTGCAGTCAGCCCATATTGTTTAGTACAAACCAAACAAAAGCAAGGAATATCCAACCGAACTGAAACCAAAAAAACAACAAATCCACACCGTGTATGAATCGAGGAAACATGAAGGGAGGACGAGAGTGGTTCTGGCTCAGCGTAGTTGGCATTGGAGAATTCTGTAGAAAGTAGGAGGGGAGCGAGCGAGTTGGCAAGCACGCAGAAGGGCGAGTGAGAAGAGGGGGCGCTGTTTCACTTGAAGTCCTCTATGGTGCCTTTGCCCAGGTCGGTCATGCGCGGGTACTTTGCTTTCTTCTGGTCCAGCTCGTTCTGGGCCCACAGCAAGTGCTTGAGCAGCTTGGCCAGCTTGGGTGTCGAGTCCTGATTCTCACAGTCAAGCACGGCAGCATTTACCTCGCTCCAAACCTGCGCAAGACAGAGTGCAGAGACGCCACACAGTGGTTCAGTGCTTGCGAGCGACTCATGTCATGGTGCAAGTTGCAGTGTTATGTGAAAGGCAGATAACAAATCGATGTTAATCAATTGACTGGGGCTGTGGACAATTTTGATTTCTCAACACAATTGCAATACACTTCCACAATAATTGTCACCGACTGGAAAACGTCATTTGTAATGCTCTATATTACAAATTACATTTAAGCTCATGATCTGAAACCGTTTGTTAAATGGGTTGTATCCTTGTTTGTGTGGCACAAAGCCAGCGATTTCTCTGGCACCTTCTGTCTCTGCGAGGGATGAAGGAGCTCGCCAAAGGGCGACTCCTCTGGGCTGTCGAAGGCGAGCAGGGCGAGCGTGCGCTCCATCTCCAGGAGGCACTCACTGCTCTCCTCGCCACGCTCCGCCAGCTGCGTCTGTGCAAACTCCAGCGCAGCCTCCGTCTGCCGCTCGCGGATCAGCTCGATCAGATGCTGCTGCTACCTCACGCATGCACAGATAAACGTATGGACACAATTAGATGCGCTATTCTGAGTGCTGTCATGTGATGAAGAAATGAACATTTGAAACACATTCGTGGCAAGCAGAGATATTGTATAGCGTCAGAGAATGGCCTGCGAAGACAACTTTGCACGACAACTGCCGAGGTCATGTCACACCTGTGGTCTAGCACACTCGAGGGCTGGTGCATGAACGTTATGTGAGACTACCAAAACATGGCAAGCTGCGCATTCAGAGACAAGTGCAATGAAGGTGTAAATGAATCTCAACGTGCTCAATTGCTACGCTCAGGCTGTGTGCGAGCCGTAGGCTTTTAACCTGCAGGTGGAAGTAGAGGTAGCGGTTGGTGTCTAGCAGCTCGGGGTGCAGACTATTGATGAGGCCAATGGCTTCCTGAATGCGGCCGTTGAGGATGACGTCCCGGATCTTGATGCGCTCGTCCAGCGAGTCAAGGTCTGTACCCGGTTCGATGCCCGATTCCACACGGAACTTCTCCGCCGCCTCCTTGAAGCCCTCTACAGAACAGGCACATGGCACAGTGCAGTTAATTCCCTCAGGCAGTTTTAATACTTTCGAACTAAGGTTGACTGTGTACACATTACTTATGTTCGTACATTCCTTCGTAAAGATGAACATACCTGTCATATGTAGTTGCGTTTCTTTTATCGGCTTTATTGAAAAGTGCCAGAATTGATCAACGGGCTCCCAAAAACACAGACTCAAAGCAAAGAGGGCTATTTCCAAATACACAAACACGTTTTGCCCTGACAGCTATCCTTAAAAATATATATTAAGACAAACACGTCAGAAAGAATACGTCAGAAAGTGTTACATAATCCATGGAAATGATATAGTTTTCCTAATTTGCTAAATGGGCAGTTGGATTAAACGATTCTGTAATGAATGTGTTTTAAAATGCTTGTCTTTGTATTGTTTATATTATCAATCTGTTACTATTTCCGATTGTAAGATGTTTAACCGATATCACTTCTAACTTAAGGATACAATGCTTTTGTGAATATTGTAACGTTTCGTAATGTCACGCTCACTAATTTTCTACGTGGCCTTCCCAGCGGCAGGAGCTGCAACATGCTCAATGTGGCTCGTTTAGAAAAGGTCACACGACCCTGATGTAAAGTGAGCATAATTATCGATTTTGACCAATGAAGCAATGTAACGTTACATGCCAGTTTTACATGTTTCATGAACACTACAAAAACCTTTGAAACAAACCTTTACGAAACTCACCACACGGCTTAGCAAAATAAATTTACCGTGGCTTATCAATACCAATGCCCAGGTGACGGCTCCCACCTGTGACCAGGTAGTTCATGATGAGGCGATTCATGTCAGCGCGCTGGATATGGGCATTGGAAACGCGCTCCAGCCACTCCTCACGCGTCACCTCCTCTGCCTTTTCGGCAAAACTCAACTCGGACATCTCTGCAGCTGTGCCAGAGGCCTGTGATCGCACCAGCCCTGAACAACAAGCAACAATAGGGGCTGTTCATCACATGTCAATCGTCAACATCACGAGATATTTTACAAGTCTCCTGCACGAGGGAGGCCCTGTGTAAAGTTTGTTACAATATCATTAATTGCAGAAACATAACTACATCATAAATGCGAAGAACAATAAAGAGATTCTCAGAAAATCTACTGTACATATACTGAATTTAACTAAGTCACAATTTCCAATTTGGAATTCTCACAGCAAGCAATGCCTGTTCACCCACACTTTTGCTCCCACAATTAGCGTTGCATGTCAACCCAAAACGTTTAAGTCGACATATATAAGAGAAACTTGCGTGAGAAAAAAATAATTAAATTCGAGTGTTTTTAGAAGTATTGGGTTTGAATACAAACTCGCTTCCACTTCAGGAACACGGTTTAATGAGGTGTGGGCCGACACGCATATTCTTAATCCAGGTTCTTGTGGTACTTAATTGCTCGGTGCTCTCATAGTTCATTTATTTGGTATAGCTCTGTGAGCCATTCGGCTCTTGAATCGGGTGCAACCGCAACAAACAAAAAACATGAACAAGAAAACATCTTAAAGTGATTATGTGACTGTGCAAACAGAAAATACAGGAAAAAAATATCAAAATATTCCTGAAATAGCACCGTACACCAACGCTGTGTGCAAAAATCCCAGTGGGATGCAAGTCAAATAACAACAACACCAACAACCACAAGACAACTAAGATTAAAGCCATCAGTCTAACTCCGTACTACAATAAACAAAAACATGGCCAAAACAAAAAAAAACTTTTCTAAATCACCAAAATAAAAGCCATAAATCCAATGTAACAGTGATCATAGGGACTGTGACCGAATTTTTAACAATAAACTACATAAATAAATTATAACACCAAAATCTAGAGCCATATTTTAGGCCACTGAATAGCAGTGGCAGCTAGGGTTGTACAACTCCTCTAGAGCAGTTTTGAGTGAAGATCTCATAGGTAGTGATTCAAGTTGCAGTTTATTGGCAATAGCATTCCATACCCTGGGGGCATCAATAGCAAAGGCCCTTCCTCCAGTTTTTGTACGGCAATAGGGAATGTGAAGCTGGTAAATGAGCGAAGACCTGAGGTCAAATTTGTTCTTTGAAACAGAGAGGAGATCCAGTAGGTAGTCTGCGGAATTTTTTGTAAGTACATCGTGAATAAATAACATCTGGTGCACAAGCCGTCGAACATTAAGAGATGTTAAGTTTGACCCAATGTAGAGATCACAGTGGTGAGTCCTATATGGGCAGTTCAATGCAAATCTTAAGGCCGAGTGATAGATGGAATCAAGCTTCTTCAGTACAGTACTTGGGGCTGATTTATACACGATGTCACAGTAGTCAAGTAGAGGCAGTATGGTAGCTTTTATCAATTCCAAACGGAACATTGGGGGGAAGCAGTGCTTGTGTCGATACAGAAAACCAATTTTTATTTTTGTCTTTTTACCAATATAATCAATGTGATCTTCAAAACTAAGTTTTGAATCCAGGATGACCCCAAGATACTTATAGATCTTGACTTGCTCTATTTGATAATTATTCAAGGAATGTAATTGGGGAAAAATAACTTCCTGCTTTAGTCCCGGAGAGAAGCATAGCACCTTGGTTTTGGAGGTATTCAGGACTAGTTTAAGAGAAACTAGCTGATGTTGTAGTTTGTTGAAATCACCCTGGAGCTTAGTAATCACGTCATCCGGAGAGCGGCCAGCAGTAATCAGTATCGTGTCATCTGCAAAAAGATTTACCCTGGAATGATCCAGTTCAGTGCCCAAGTCATTGACATAAAGAGAGAACAAGAGGGGGCCGAGGATGGAACCCTGTGGAACCCCTTTTGTTATCTTAACACTGTTTGACCTCCAACCATCTGTGAATACAGTTTGGGTGCGAGAAAAGAGGTAATTTTTTAACCATTGTACTGTGTTCTCGGAAAAACCGAGGCAACTTAGTTTACTAAGCAGGGTGTTGTGGTCAACTGTATCAAAAGCTTTGGACAGGTCAAGAAAAAGACAGGCACAGTACTGCTTATTATCAAGGCTATTGTAAATTTGATTCAAAGAGTCTAATGCAGCAGATGTGGTGCTGTATTTTTTTCCGGAACCCAGATTGTTTTAGATGTAGTAGATTGTTGGTGGACAGGAAACTGCTAATTTGGTAGTTCAATAATTTTTCAAAAATTTTCATCAATGGGGACAAAATTGAGATAGGTCGGTAGTTATTGGGATCATCTTTAGGGCCCCCTTTGTGAAGTGGACGGACATAGGAATGTTTCCATTCTAGAGGAACTGATGCTTCTTTGATGGACAGGTTGAAAATATGGGCTATAGGTTTGTATATTAGGTGACCAACAGTTTGTAGAGCAAAGACGGGAAAACTATCTGCTCCGGTAGAGGAGAACCCTTTGAGGTAGGACAGTTGTTTCAGAACATTACTTTCGTGGATTGGTTGGAAACTAAATTCGTTTAATGTTTGGACAGGGGTGTAGGAATTTGCAGGAGCAGGGGTGACTCCCAATACATTATCAAAAAGATTACCAGCTTCAGAAAAATGAAGGTTAAAATTGTCAACTATTTTTTTGGGATCTGAAAAATATTCCCCATTTCGGTGAAGCTCAACGGGCAGATTTTCTGTTTTGGATGCCTTTTCGATAGATTTGATTGTTTTCCAAAAAATCCTGGCATTTCCATGTGATTCCAGGAGAGTGGAGGAAAAATAGGCATTTTTGCATGCCGTATTTTTTACGCATCTATTCCTTAAAATCCTGTATTCTAGCCAGTCATTTACCAAATAACTTTTCTGAGCACATGCCCAAGCCTTGTCCCTAGTTTTCATGAGCTTTGTAATCAAAGGATCATACCATGGTGGGCGGTTGCCTTTAGTTTTAAATCTAACCAACGGAGCATGTTTGTTAAGAATTTGGAGAAACGTGTACCTGAAAGTCTCCCAAGCCGTAGTCAGGTTGGGGATATCACAGACCTTATCAATATCCGAATGATCCAGTTCAGTGCCCAAGTCATTGACATAAAGAGAGAACAAGAGGGGGCCGAGGATGGAACCCTGTGGAACCCCTTTTGTTATCTTAACACTGTTTGACCTCCAACCATCTGTGAATACAGTTTGGGTGCGAGAAAAGAGGTAATTTTTTAACCATTGTACTGTGTTCTCGGAAAAACCGAGGCAACTTAGTTTACTAAGCAGGGTGTTGTGGTCAACTGTATCAAAAGCTTTGGACAGGTCAAGAAAAAGACAGGCACAGTACTGCTTATTATCAAGGCTATTGTAAATTTGATTCAAAGAGTCTAATGCAGCAGATGTGGTGCTGTATTTTTTTCCGGAACCCAGATTGTTTTAGATGTAGTAGATTGTTGGTGGACAGGAAACTGCTAATTTGGTAGTTCAATAATTTTTCAAAAATTTTCATCAATGGGGACAAAATTGAGATAGGTCGGTAGTTATTGGGATCATCTTTAGGGCCCCCTTTGTGAAGTGGACGGACATAGGAATGTTTCCATTCTAGAGGAACTGATGCTTCTTTGATGGACAGGTTGAAAATATGGGCTATAGGTTTGTATATTAGGTGACCAACAGTTTGTAGAGCAAAGACGGGAAAACTATCTGCTCCGGTAGAGGAGAACCCTTTGAGGTAGGACAGTTGTTTCAGAACATTACTTTCGTGGATTGGTTGGAAACTAAATTCGTTTAATGTTTGGACAGGGGTGTAGGAATTTGCAGGAGCAGGGGTGACTCCCAATACATTATCAAAAAGATTACCAGCTTCAGAAAAATGAAGGTTAAAATTGTCAACTATTTTTTTGGGATCTGAAAAATATTCCCCATTTCGGTGAAGCTCAACGGGCAGATTTTCTGTTTTGGATGCCTTTTCGATAGATTTGATTGTTTTCCAAAAAATCCTGGCATTTCCATGTGATTCCAGGAGAGTGGAGGAAAAATAGGCATTTTTGCATGCCGTATTTTTTACGCATCTATTCCTTAAAATCCTGTATTCTAGCCAGTCATTTACCAAATAACTTTTCTGAGCACATGCCCAAGCCTTGTCCCTAGTTTTCATGAGCTTTGTAATCAAAGGATCATACCATGGTGGGCGGTTGCCTTTAGTTTTAAATCTAACCAACGGAGCATGTTTGTTAAGAATTTGGAGAAACGTGTACCTGAAAGTCTCCCAAGCCGTAGTCAGGTTGGGGATATCACAGACCTTATCAATATCCGAGTGAAGCACATCATTTGTAAATGCCTGAGTGATTTAGTGCCTCGACACAACTAACGCTGCAATAGCAACTCCGTGAGACAGGTGGCCACCTCGTACTGCTTTGTAAATTCACATCACCGGTCGAGTCTCCGTGACCAGGGCCCTTGATTTTCAAGAAGATTACGAGTTCAAATCCGGGCCTGCGTTCAAATCAGTCCTTTTATACGTACCGTAATCATAATCGTCACGTCAAATACCACAATCATCCCTCACCACCATTAATCACCACAATCGTCATCACTGGCTGCCACCATCGACTAACATTAATCACCGTCATTGCCACCATTGCGATCAACAATCATCAAGACCATCACAATACTGCCATCATCTCCATAATTAACAACCACAACATGATCATAACCATTACGACTCCACTCATCACCACCGTCGCATCTTCCCGTCCGAAGTCGGCAAAACATCGTCAATCCGCTCAGCCCCGTCACAGTAACGAGGAATGCCCATCAGTTGGTACCAGGGCCTACACCGCTCCCACAGCGAGCAGCGGCCTCCTCCACCCACGCAGTCCGCTTGATCCGGGAGACACTTTTTTTTTAAACTCGGTTCGTTACGAATTTTATATAATGCCTCGACGAGACGATCCCACTGGGAAGTCCTCCAGGAAGAGCGACACGCAGAGTCCGCCGCCAGCCAAAGGGAGGTCTGCTGGGGCCGCCGCGAGCCTCGCCGGGACCAGCGGACTTGAGGAACGAAACTGAACGAAACGGAACGAACGCCTCCATAATCTCGCCGCCCGTCTCCCCTCCACCCACCAACTCGCTCTTTCACGTCTCCTTCGTACCTGGTGTGGGGGGCGGCGGTGGTTGTGGGGGGCGCTCTGGGGCCCGGCTCCTCGCAACTCTCGCCGCTATCGCCTCGCAAAAGCCACTCGAGAAAGAGACAACAGAAGCAGCAGCAACAACAACAAACTCCTTGCGGCGCGTCGGCACTAGCGAGGCGTGCGTACGTTTGTTAATTTCTATGAACGATTTTTGTTAGTTGTTTGTTTTTTTAATTTAAACTTCTTCTGGACGCTGCGAAACGAGCAGCGCGCTCCCCCTCGGTCACTGGACGCCGCCGCGGACCTTCTTGGATTCCCCACTGCGCTTAGGCATGGAGGGGCAAGGTGGGGGCGGAGGGGAAGTGGGGCTGGTCACGTGGTGGCAAGCGGCCAATAGCTGCGAGCGGAGCGGGCCGCGACGGCGGTTTAACTGAGCTACGGAATCTAAAGTTGGGGGCGGGGTCGCTCCAATGAAAACGACTCCCAGAGAGCACCGCGTGGGATTTCCGATTTGTTGTTGTTGTTTTTAAAATGGGTTTTTTTTTTCTCTCTCTCTCTCTACATTTAATTGTCATAATAATCTCACCGTGACTTTAGTTATTAATTTGGAGTCGTAATAACATGTGAAATTTTATTAATGTAAATGTTTAGCTTTTTTTTTTAAAAAGGACAATTTACGACTCCAGCCCCAATCACGCTTTCGTGGTCGATAAAACCACTTAATGTACCCACCATACATACAGACGGCAATAAATGTGGTCGATTTAAGACCCGTTCGTCGGTAAATATTCGTGGCAATGCATTCACTAATTTTCCGAAAAAAACGCTAAATAACACGCGTTAAGTCATACCCGGCCAACCCGTACGGTTCAAACCTTATTATTGTACAGGGACATTGAGTTTTCAGGTCCATCCGGCGTACATCCGTTTGTCACTTGCGATGGGACTTTTTAGACCCATGAGATCTGAAATGACCCTCTTGTAAGGAGTTAACAGGAATGCGTACTGTACGTAAATTGGCTAACGTTTCGTGGCAATGGCCTGTTGCCTTCATACAGTTTGAGATGGCCTCCGTGGCTTGAGCCCGCGTCCAACTTTGTAATCACGGGAATTGATTGTGTGGATTTATACTGGTAGGAACGAAGTTGTAAACTGAGTGTACCAGCCTGCAATATATTAATGTGTCCGTCCGTCCGTCCCCTTTCAATACTTTAACGAAGTGAAATCTCGTGCTGTTGGGGTGTAAAAATAAAATTGCGCAAAATTACAATGTTCCTACCAACCCACCCTGCAGGGACCTGTTATCAGTTCTCTTTGCCTCCCGAGTCGTGCGAACGACGTGTGCCTCGTGACTTCTCATCCCAATAACGGAGCATTATTTGCCTTCCCATTCCTGTGAATGCCAATACGTCCAGGAGCTAAATGCCAATGTCAAGGATTTCAGGAGATTTTGTATTTTGCGACTCCGTTGAAGGAGCGCAGTGGATTTTTTTTCTCCGCTGCCCTCCGGTTTTTCCCCTCCACATATAGAAACGTGCGTTTAAGAGTATTTGGCTGCTATAAATGCCCGCATAATAAGCCACTTTATTGAGCTATTATCATTTGTGGCCAGGTCGCTTCTGAAAACGAGCTACATAGGCTCAGTGAGCTTTGCCTGGTAAGATGGGGATGAATCTAGATTTGAAGTTTTCGTGACTGCAGGGATCCATACTCTTTGGTTCTTTCGGTAAAGTCACGTAGGGTAAAGAAAATAAAAGCAATTAAATCACGACGTTTCGGGCGCAACTCAAGCGTCCGTCATCAGGTGGGACAACCACAGCAAGAAAACAATTTCTGAACTGTGGTTGTCCCACCTGATGACGGACGCTTGTTGCGCCCGAAACGTCGTGATTAAATTTGTTTTATTTTTATACCTACTACGTGACTTTACCGAAAGAACCAAAGAAGATGGGGATGGTTTAATTTTATTTGTATGTTTCTGGGTGATTTATTTTACTACTATGCACCACTATCCTGTTTTCGTATTGTCACGCTCTTACCCGCTCCTACCGGACATCTGTGAAAAATAGCTTTAGACCTCATCGGATTCCTCCAGTACAAATAATGTTCTGATTCTGTCTCTGGTTTTACTACATGGCCCATAGTTTTAGTTACATGACCACAATCGCACTGCTGTGGTTAGTATTTATGCGTTGTGTCACATGATAAAAGAATAGTTTTCTCATTTCAATACTGGATGACTAAACTTCCACATTCCATGCCTTTGCTACGTAAGATTGCCATTGTCTGCTTATTGTTTCCTGTAACTGCTGAACATCGTCATCACAGTTTCGCTTAAAACTGGGGGTGGGGATCGGGTCACATGCTTCACGTGAAGTGAAAATGGTTGATTGTTTAATTGTTTAAGCGTGTCTTATTTAATGTTTTCTTCTGGATGTATTCCTGTAAAATATGCTCTGCGTGAGGCTGTCGCATTGTTGCCAGAGGGAGCTCCAGGTTTTACAATGGACTGTGACCGATTTTTTTTACGTGCAAACTTTCCCAATACGTTTTAGTTGCAGAGAAAAAAACAATACTTTCTCCCTTGTTAAAGTGTCTGCCTCTTCGGAGTGATGGTTACAGGCATAAACAAGTCATTGCAAATGTTTAGGGCTCCGATCAGCTCCTGAAAAAAAATATGGGTGACAACAAATTCAACCCCAAATAAATACCAGATAAGCTCATTAAAATAAAACACAATGGAACTCATCTCTATCTTGTCTGCAAGTTTCTCCTTATTTGTCTACATTTATCTCACTGCATTTACATCTCACGTTATCTCAGTAGAATTGTATAAGTTGAAAGGGGGAGGCGGGAGGTAATGACAAGTTAAATATGCTTCAGGCCCCCCCAATGGACCAGCACCACTACTGCCTCCTCTCGGATTATATAATCTTCATAGTACGTACTGTGCTGTATATCTTGTGCAGTTCATGAGCATGACTTGGATACATTTTGGACAGCAGTTGCAAGGAATAAAACATTTAGCACTTCTAATGAGATCACTTGATGTGTTTTATTTTGTTTATAATTCCTATTAACCTTGCGAGGTTTCGTTCTCTGAGGTACAGAATGGAATATTAAATGACTCGTCCGTGCAATTACATGTGATGTGTTATAGATAAAGCCTTAAAAACAACACTTGCCTTCCTACGGAGAGACAGGCCCCAACGTTGGAATGTGGAATTCCCGATGCTGCCTCAGGTCTGCCAATGAAAATAAATGCCATGACTAATATTTAACTTTTTTTTACATGCTTACGCCATAAATATTTTAGAGGACTAGACTGACAGAGATGTTTTGTGAACGTTATAGATGTAATGATGCGCGAATTGAATCGATTAATATCGATTCATAAGCTCGTCATACGTGCATAGAAGGGCACTGAATATTGTACCACCACTCCATTACGCTGGTGAAAACTTCGTCTCAATCTGTAAAAGCTCGGCCAGAAAAGGGAGTTATTTTCAAGGCGCTATTTAGCACGGTCAAAGTCTCCAATATTAAGTGCTCCTAGACTGGGTTATATTTGAACAACCAAGTGATAAAAAAAAATTGCCTCTGAAACACACCCTCTACCAACTAACTGCCCTAGTGGTGTAAAATGTCAATGGTGTTCCTGTTCAAACCGGCATTGGGGTGAGGTGGCATTCATTTCATGAGCCAACGGTGAAAATTCCATATTCCCATGACAGAGACCGATCTATCCATCCGTCGCTGTTGACGACGCAAAACGTGATATGCATTTAATCAAATTTGGGTGGGGATATTGTGTTGGCACTTGGAAGTGTTGTGTTCGCACTTGCAAGGGGGAGACTGCATGGGAATACCAAGTATTGTAGACTTGGCTTGCGGGATAACCAAGAGATAACTACAGAAATAGATTTGCTTTAACCTGTCGGTGCAGACATTTGAGTGTGAATCCCTTGTATGCAAGGGTTTCCCCCCGTGTAATCGTGCAACTTAATATAAATTGAGTACATATGGAATTCACACTTTCTTATAGTGAAAGGCGATCACGGAGGCACTATGTCTCACATAGTCTGTAGTAGTTTCACAAGCGGGGGTGATGTTGCTTTATGCAATCCCAGTTGAGTTAAATTGCAGTTCATTTTTCATATTTGGAATATTTGGAATACGACACCAACACACAACGGTCTCTTTTTTTTAATGTCACGGGATATTCGAGGTCTGTTGTAAATCAGACGGTGCATATTGTGTGGTGAAATACACCTGCAGTACAATATTAACCGGAACGGACAGATTCAAACCGCAAACCTCTCTGCAAGAAGCGGCCAACATGCTAGCGCTGAACCATGTTAACGCTCCAACCCGATGCAGGATCCCATTGAAAATTCCATGGGTTAATAAAAGGCATTAGAGTATGATAGACAAGAATGTGTTTCACTCTGAAACTATTTAATGTTATTTCAGTCCATTAGCTTAAGGGCTTTGTGGCGTTTTTCATCAGCATTTGTTTAAGCAACTATCATGAGATACCCACACAACCTTTCGCAGCAAACTTTTGAAACTCATCAATGTAAACCCAAGAATCCCATTGGCTCGAGAATCCCAAGAATAGCATTGGCTCTAGGACCCCAAAAGGACCCAACTGGTTCTAAAATCCCAAGAATACTACTGGCTTTAGAACCCCAAGAATCGCATTGGCTCTAGAATCCCAAAAGAACCCAACTGGCTCTAAAATCCCAAGAATACTACTGGCTTTAGAACCCCAAGAATCGCATTGGCTCTAGAATCCCAAAAGAACCCAACTGGCTCTAAAATCCCAAGAATACTACTGGCTTTAGAACCCCAAGAATCGCATTGGCTCTAGAATCCCAAAAGAACCCAACTGGCTCTAAAATCCCAAGAATACTACTGGCTTTAGAACCCCAATAATCGCATTGGCTCTAGAATCCCAAAAGAACCCAACTGGTTCTAAAATCTCAATAATACTACTGGCTTTAGAACCCCAAGAATCGCATTGGCTCTAGATTCCCAAAGATTCCGGCTCTAGGAACATAAGAATGTCATTGGCCCTCGAACTCTAATAATCCCATTCACTCTAGAATCCAAATAATGTCCGGCTCTAAGAACCCGATACTGTAATGCCATTGGATTTAGAACCACAAGCATCGCGTTGGCTCTAAAAACCCTAGATTTACCGCTCGAGAAACTCAATAATGTAATTGGCTCCAGAACCACAAATATTCCGGCTCTACGAACCTAAGAATGCAATTGGATTTAGACCCCCAATAATCTCATTGGATCTAGAAACCAAAGACTCAAATCGCCTCTAGAAACCCAATAATGCCATTGGATTTCTAGAACCCAAATAACTTCATCGGCTTTAGATACCTAAGAATCCCATTGAAACTGGAAACCAAAGCATCATATCGGCACTAGAAATTCAAGAATACCATTGGCTGTAGAACCCCAAGAATCCCAATCCTCTGTAGAACCCCAAGAATCCCAATCCTCTGTAGAAACCCAAGAATCCCAATCCTCTGTAGAACCCCAAGAATCTCAATGGGTTCTAGAACCCCAAGAATCCCAATCCTCTGTAGAAACCCAAGAATCCCAATGGGTTCTAGAACCCCAGGAATCCCAATCCTCTGTAGAAACCCAAGAATCCCAATGGGTTATAGAACCCCAAGAATCCCAATCCTCTGTAGAAACCCAAGAATTCCAATCCTCTGTAGAAACCCAAGAATCCCAATGGGTTCTAGAACCCCAAGAATCCCAATCCTCTGTAGAACCCCAAGAATCCCAATACTCTGTAGAAACCCAAGAATCCCAATACTCTGTAGAAACCCAATAATCCCAATGGGTTCTAGAACCCCAAGAATCCCGATGGGTTCTAGAACCCCAAGAATCTCGATGGGTTCTAGAACCCCAAAAATTCCAGTGGGTTATAGAACCCCAAGAATCCCAATCCTCTGTAGAACCCCAAGAATCCCAATGGGTTATAGAACCCCAAGAATCCTTCCTGTGGTGACGTCACCGCTGTCCCCTCCTCCTCCCCCTCCTCCTCCTCCCGGCCGCCGCCACTGCCACTGCAGGTATCGCGTCGCCCATCGCCGCCGCCGCACCACCAACGCACCACCATCCTCCCCTGGCTCTTTCTCGCACGTCGCAGCGATTAAACCGCGGAAGGGTCGGAGGGACCGCACGCACGCGAACACCGAAAACGCAGCGAGATCATTCACGAAGGAAGGAGGGGGTTGGGGAGAGACCGAAGGCGCAGCTCGGCGTGGTTGGTGGTGGTGGTGGCGGTGAGTCGGGCGTCTGCTCTGGAATCAATGGTGGACGTGTTTATGGGTGGTGGTGGTGGTTGCGAAGGGGGTCTTTGCGGTACTCTACTGCGATGGGTTTGGTGGTGGGTGGTGGTGGTGGTGTCTAGACACGATGCCGGTTGTGGTGAGAGGAGCTGTCGTCGGGGTTGTGGTTTTATGTTTTAAATGAGGTCATCGTCGTCCAGGGGTTTGGTGATAACGGTGGCGGCGACTCAAGGTTTGTGGACGTGATGGGGGCCGGATGGTGATGGCGGTGTCTGCGGTAATGCTTGGATGATAAGTGATGGTGGTGGCGTTGATGGTGACGCTAATGTTAACGTTTGTATTCGCGGGGGGGGGGGGGGGAATTGGCGATGACATTGAACGGTAAAACGACGAATTTTGGGCGTTGATGGTAGTAGAACCGTAACGCTAGCGGTGATATGTTGGTGAAGCCGGTGATGGTAATGATTGACGCTGGTTTCGATTTTGGCGATGGTGTTAATGATAATGGTTGGTAATGTAGGGAGTGTCGTCTGTGATCACGACGACGTTCAATGATAATGCTGGTGTGGTAGTGACGTCGTGTGTGTGAGGATAATGATCAAGAGATGTTGATGGGATGATGATGGTGGTGATGATGCTCATCATCGGGCAACCAATGCTGACGTAACGTCACCACAGAAGTCATCGCGAATGCCGCTTGTTAATGATGCCGATGACGGTTCTGCATTGTGCCAATTTGCAACATTCGGGGATTTATTATAAAAAAAGAATCCATCATCGTCTTCACCATCATCACCATCACCAAGACGACCATCGCTGCTCACGGCGATGGTCGCAGACCACGGTAGCAACGTTGAATAGCAATGATGTAAATTAACGGCGCGCAGGTTAATCGATTAAACTGTATCTATTATAGCACCACCGATATACGTGGTTGTAATAAATGTTCGTCTTTACGCTCGATGCAAATGATACGCAGCTGTGATCAATTGCGCATTCGGGGTAAGTGGTTCAATAACGAAACGCGCACGAGGCCGAAACCAACAAGACGACAATGCAATCCGATTATTTAATCGAATCTTAACCAAAGCCCCCCCCGCCACCCTCGTGAACAATACATCGCTTCGCCGGGAATAGCAAATCGTCGTTATCTCGAGAGCCAGGAACGGGGAAGGGCTGTGGCGAATGAATGGGAGAGGTGGGGGGAGGGAGGAGGCTCGTGTAGCTACGTGCGTAAGAACGCCACTGTACTGGGCCCTGGGCTTGGGCCATTTAGCATCTGGTGGTGTTGATGGTGGCCCTGCGTTCTGATTAGTGTCCTCTAATCACACTGTGCCCACCCTGTTTTAGATCGGGGAGCGGCGTTTAAGGGTAGTCTTGATGTTGGTGATGATGGTGATGCAGCGTTGGCAATTAACAACAGAATGCTCAACACATTCACCAATAACACCTTAAAAGGGGCTATATATATAATATACGACGTTTCGTGCGATGGTCCTGTAAATAGCAAAGCCTTCATAGAATGGGCATTTCCCGAAATGTCGCCGATTGTATACTTATTGACAAATGTGTTGATATTTGTGTTGTTATTTGTGCTTTTGCACCACTGCCAACGCAGTATCACCAAATTATATCTTTATGAAAATACTGATGATGGTTCTGATGTTGATGAAGTTGATTTTACTGCTGCTGATGATGCTGCTGATTCTGAAGATGCAGATGCCAATGATGATTCTGATGCTGCCGCTTATATTGTTGGGTTATGATTTTATGAATGGTTAAATGGATAGTAGTAATAGTGTTGTTCATGGGTATTCAGTTTGGGATGTTAATTATGTAATTGTGTTGACGGTTTAGTTGACGGTGTTTGCTGCTGGTGATGCTGCTTCTGATGATGATGGCAGTGCTGATTGGTGGTTTGGTCATAGCTTGGAGTGACGATCATAATAGGGATAAAAATGTGAAGGGCACGCGATGAACAGTGGAAGGCTTTTGAGGAGGTGGGTGATGAGTCATTATTAGGATATGTATAACTCGAACTAACTTACAGGATGAGACCCAATGATGCATATGGAATTTGATAGATGAAGGCGTTGTAACGAGATAGAGATGAAGGATAAGGACGATTTTCAGGATGAGGATGTACGGCCCTGCCTTTATCATATCTACCCTTGCAGAAGTGAAAAACATGAATATTATCACGATATTATAAAGCAACTGATGTATAAGGGTCTCCCCACGCCTTGCCGGTCATGAGGGTTTTTTTACCGTACTTCAAGCTGGTCACTGCGGATTGGTGAAGACTGGGAGCATAGACATGGAACCACCTAAGTACAGTACAGTTCAACAATGCGTTTTGCCACACTGCCCGCAATGTAGCCCTGCAGAAGCCGATTTATAACAGGCCGTTTTTATAGATGGTGGTGACCCATGCAAACCTATCCAGGCTCTAAATCTGCTGAGTTTCTGACATCTGATGAGGTTAGGCACATTCTGGGTGATTAGGTCATAGGTAGGATATGAGAAGCAGAAGTGAAAATGACTTTAGCATAACTAACAAATGGCACTCGCTTTACAAACAATCGGAACCCACGAGTTTCTTGTCCTTTGTGAGGCACAAGGAGAATGGTGAGCTGCGGGAAAAAAAATTGGTAATCGTCTCCAGTTTTTTGCAATTGCGTCTCAATTAATTGGTTAGCTGTGTTTGCCTGGGAAGGACGGGAGAGAGAATAAGACCCTTGAGAATGTGCAAGTGTAGCCTCAAAGATCGTGTTATAATTACAGTGCAGTGTGTTAATTACTGTGTTCATCATTTGCGTCGGAGTACAGAACAGTTTATGGGGAGCTCTGCTAGTGGCTTACGCAGTGCGCTGTCAACCCGACGATCCGGGTTCAGTTCCTGGCCACGGCGAACATCGGTGGCACGTGATGTCTGACACGGTCCTGGTCTTACTTCCTCCCCCTCCCTTCACCAACCCACACTGACCTGCATGGTGAAGTATGGTCAAACAATATCCCTTTACCTACACGGGATGGGAAGGCCTTCATCTAGCAATGGAATGACAATAGGATGTACTGTATATTATTTTGTTAGTTATATAAAATAGGTAAATACGTATATGATGTGTGTGCGCATGCATGTGTATTTGGCTGTATATTAGTAATACATGTATATTAGGAATGTAACGATTTATTTATTCAAAAATGTGAATATATTCTTATACACATGATAAACACTGCATGTGAGAGTGTTTAAATATATTTTAATAGATAAAACACAGATGCGATCATATCACTGTCATGATGTCACTGCATCTTTTCTAAAACTTACGGAAATCATGTCACGCTTGAAAGTAATTTAATCCTTATCGTAATTTCTATGGCTCTTTGACCAAGGCGTCTTGATCAAGGCAATTTACAGAGAATGAACAATGGTGCATATTCTTCAAACCTGTGTGGGGCGGTCCAGAACTGACACCTGAGGAATGTTGTTGCAACGTAAGAGCCCTTGGTTTAAGGGTCAAATCGTCCTTTAACCTGCTTTCTCTAAAATAACAAAATAAGTAAGCAGAAAACATGTTTCCTTCACATACCCGTCTGTCCACATGAAAAAATGTAAGTGTTTCTTACACAAGCCATCATCCGCACGGTCTTCTGGGAGTCCATTTCAGCAGCGTTGTTTCAATACAAGCAACCTCTGGACAGGTTTTGACAGTGTCTCATCGGTTCAGTCAAACTTGCTTCAATCACTGCTGGTGAACTGCCTATCTTTTCGGCAAGGATCCTCCCCTTACAATATGGGGTTCAAAATGGACATTCATTGCTTCAGTCGACAAACCAATTAGCCAATCGTTGCATGTTAAACTTGACGAGTTTGATGATTGTACAAGCGCTGTTTGTGAGAAGAGGGCGGAATGACCTTTCACTGGGTCATGTGATGAACCCGTCATACCCGCCAGCGATTAACAATTTAGAAGATGTAACAGACGTTAAGTGGAAAGCATCGCATCCCTTAAACTGTCAGTGGAGCTGCCCTGCGATTGATTTAATGTGAGCGAAGGTGACACTACACTTTGAATGCCTCAAGCCCCCAAATTGTGTGATGCGGCGGAAGCCGCTGATTAAATATCAGTTTGCTTAGTTCTCGGGATGTGACGATGCGTCATTTTATCTAATCGTCACTTCATAGATTAATATAAATTCCCTAAGCTTCACGATTCATGGGTCGAATCACATGTGCAAGAGTCCACGTGCTTCGATTTGTATATATTGCATGCAATAGATATAAGTTTTAGATTTAAGAATTACGTTTTTTGGATTTGTCATGACAATTTAGTATCTTTTTTGGATCATTATGTCTTTATGCAAAATGTCCTTGTGTTAACAATAGTGATGTCACCCAATGCCACGTGGTACCAAAATCATCAGCGCACCCCAAGCAAGTGTTGGATTTAGATGAATGTGGCCAGCCACTAGGGGCCGCTACAATGACCACATGGTAAAACAATATATTCTTGGATCCAATTGGGTTCTTGAATTGTGAATTTTTACAGCTGATGGTGGCAATCTAATATCTGCAAAGCATTAACTCGTCAGCTATTTTAAGTCTGGTCAAATGGTCTTCCTGCTCATTAGAGCGATTGAGCCACACTCCTCCTCTGGCAGTCCCTAGCCACCGGTGGAGATTACACATTCACATGGTGGGGCCCAGTCTCTTAAAAAGTTATCACTGCTGACTTGCCACAAAGTGGTACGCATTTTGCAATGGGCTGATTGGGCCACGTACCAGGATTTAAACTCTTATCCTTCCGATTGTCCATCGATTACTCGAACTACAGTGCTTCCGCGCCAGATTAAAATGATCAAGACTGCCCCCTGCCATAGCAATGTGGAATTTTACACCACTTGCCAAAGACTGACAATGTAGATGACCACTGTCCAATGCTCAAGGACTTTTACACTGCATATAAAGGATGTGTAGTGTGTGCATTATAAAGTTTAGGAATTCGTTTTTTTATGATTTGTTTATCAGCACACCAAGAGCCACCCAATAGCTTTTGAAGTTTATTGTTGACAGCACTCGTGGGTAATTCCCGACAAAAGTTATGGGGTGGTTGTTGTGAGAATGAAACTGGCCACCTCTTGTAACTACCTCTTTTGTGGCTGCTTGTCCACTGACAATGCACACAATACTTTAACTGTGTATGCAATACTTGTGTACTGTGCAATGCTGCATTTGTCTACTGTGGAATAATCGATTTATCTCCGGATTATTTCTTTGTGTTATCAGTTGCGCAAATGAAAAAAATACCATGCGCTTTTTGTGTTTCATTTGTATGGATAAATATCGAATTTCCACACATGAGGCTCAACGTATTTTAATGATGGCAGACTCCAGATGGAGGTGGGTGGGAATTTGATGGCATCATCGCCATCATCAGTGGGTATCCCCGCATCATGCTGGCTGTGTGCTGCACCGAGTTACCCGCATTTTGGAAACCGCATGCCCGACGTCCGTCATTAGATAATGGCTTCCGAATAAAATGTCGTACATAAAAAAGTTATATAATTTAAATAGATTCGTTGTTTCAGCACTAATACCGTGACATTCACCAACATATACATGCTCTATTTTATGGTAAGATACTTCATATGCAGTGTCAGACGATGTATTGGTAGTAGAAGATCTGTATTTAGGTCGGAATTTGCGTAATACGGGATGTTGTGAGAAGGAGATTAAGAGATGTATTGGGTTAGCAGAGCAGGTTTTTTATGGACTTGATGAACCACTCTGGTAGAGATGGTAGCTGTAGTGTTAAGAAATGGGTGTATGTGACAGGAGTGATGTCAGTGATACTGTGCAGGTCTGAGAGTTTGGCTCTAACAAAGCAACACTAAAAGAAGCTGGTGGCCTTTAATTACAGGTGTGTGCGGAGGATGTTAATAATTTCATGGTGAGATAGGGTAACCTGGAAAGAAGATGTTTTAGATGTAATCAGGAAGAAGAGGTTGCAATGAGTAGGTCACATTTTGCATGATGGAGGAGGGTCGGTTACTGAGACTCACATAGGAGGAGCTCGCAGAGGTCGGTGACGAGAGGTCATACCTGTCAACCCCCATACGATTCACCCATATTCTTGTACACGGAAATTTAGTTTTCAAGTCCATATGGTGTACAGCCGTTTCAATACGGGCACATTTTTTGGTCTTTTTTTGTGTTTCTCCCTTGTGATGGGACTTTGTAGGATTAACGTTGAGATTTATAAGGGCACGTGGTGACCAATAAAGTTTGAATTTGGATGTAATGAGGTAGGCACTGATAATGGGTTGACAGGTACGAGAAGTCGACCAGAAGCCAGATGCTGAGATTGAGTAAGAGCGGTCCTTGGAGATCGGTTGTCGACAGTGCAGCGGTCGCAATATCTGTCAGAAGGAAGGAAGCTATGGTGGGTTTTGATGGCAAATGGAGTGCTCGTGTAAAGGTCAGCTTGTCCAATGAAATAACGCCCTTTGCATGCTTCACAAAATCCAACATCGTGCGGTCAGTCTTGTTTACGCAAGTTTCACGATTAAACCATTGCTGTTGTCTAGCACATCTTTCATATCAAGAGATAAATACTGTACAGTTGCTATATTATTTGGGTCTTTCGGTAAAGTCACGTAGATAGGTTCAAAGAAAATAACTAAATACAACGACATTTCGATCGCAACACAAGCTTTTGTCATCAGGAAGAGGGGGTTAGCTTCTAAAGGGAAACTGTTTAGAAAGGTTTGAAATGGGCGTAGCCCAAATGTCAGCAGCCAATGTTAATGTAAGTGGTGGGCAGCGACCGCGACGGTGGTGTGTTTTCCACCAATCAAAGGGCTGCCAAGTAAAAATTTGCATGTTAATGTAAAATCGTTGAGCGGCCTCCACGGCCAGCGCCCGGAGGTGGCTATGTTAATGTGAGAGATTAGCGTGTTAATGGCAGGCCGCAAGGCAGCAACCTCGAGCTTGGCGAGCGTGGTGGCTGTGTTAGTGTGAGAAATTTAACCTGTTAATGTAAAATCAGAGAGCCGAAAATAAAAACTAATATCGGAACATAAGGCAGATCTGATACACGGTTGGACCAATACCTCGGCCGTGGCTGATCATTATTTTAATGCGGTGGGCTCACACGAAATTGATTTCTCTAAAACAAAGGTACTTTGTAAATCCGCTGGCTATCAACAGAGATACGTTCATGAAACCATCCATTTATACAGACACAGACACAATTTCAACCGAGAAGATGGGTATACACTGAGCAATCATTGGAAGGACGTTATCAACCAGTTTAGGTGATAACTGGCTGTGATGTTCCCATCCTACCACCTTCTGATATTAGTTATTTTCGGCTCTCTGATTTTACATTAACAGGTTAAATTTCTCACACTAACTCGCTCAACGAGTTGGAGGTTGCTGCTCTGCGATCTCCCATTAACATTCTAATCTCTCACATTAACATAGCCACCTTAGGGCACTGGCCGCGGAGGCCGCTCAACGATGTTACATTAACATGCAAATTTTTACTTGGCAGCTCTTTTGATTGGTGGAAAACCCACCACCGTCGCTGTCGCTGCCCACCACTTACATTAACATTGGCTGCCCCGCCCATGCTGCTGACATTTGGGCTACGCCCATTTCAAAACCTTTCTAAACAGTTTCCCTTTAGAAGCTAACCCCCTCTTTCTGATGACGAAAGCTTGTGTTGCGATCGAAACGTCGTAGTTTTTAGTTATTTTCTTTGAACCTATCTATGTGACTTTACCGAAAGACCCAAAGAACATTAATACCTGCAGTCACGAAAGCTTTAAGTCAAGATTGTACAGCTGCTGTTGCACAGAGCAGCGTATTTAGGCCAGTGTAGTGTGCGGCGGTTGTTTAATTAGGTGGGTGGAGCGTAGACAGTGATGGTTGTTTTTATTTGTAATATCTGAGCTTCCTCGGGGCTTTCAATTTGCGTTTTGGGGGCTCTCTAACAAGTGGTGGCTGTGGTGGGTTTTGTCCTTGTTTCCGCTTGCACACAGCCCCCGTGTTATCCGACTCTTCATATAGAGACATGGTGGTTATAACAGAACGCTCGCTGTGTATTGGGTTTCCTGGATTCTGGGATTGCTTTTTTTTCTTCATTATAATTTTTTTAACAAGAGGGTGACTCACCTGGCGAGGCTGCATCACATGGTGATGAAGTCGATCGCAGTTGTGTTAAATTATTCTATGTTCGGCCATAGAATCATTTAATTTTTGCTGCTGCTCTCAACTACCGACAGAGATGAGCGCTGTGCCTCTCTGTTGGGGGGGGAGGGGGTTCGTAATGATTCACCTCTCCCGAGTCCGACGGCGATTTGATGAAAGGTGGAAGTTTGTGTGTGCTTGGACAAACATGGGGCAGCTCTCGTTTCCTTTGGTGGCCCTGATACTGTGGATCTTCCACATTGGCTTGTCAGAAGCCAGGCAGTTTCTCGCCGCCACCGAATAAACACTACCGGCAAGTCCATCTGCCAATATGACACGCAGGTGGTATACAAAGGCAGGTGCTGGCACAATGAAAAGTCAACGGGCACGTTTTTTTTCAAAAGCAAGCAGCCTAGCAACACTTGTTGTCCAAACCGCACCCTGCTGGTGAGACTTGGGAAAAATATAAAATTGGTCCAGAATCTACAACAGACCAATAGGCTGATGGACATTTTATTTTCTGATTATTTGGTGAAACTGACTCGTTTTGTTCCTCGCAGTCCACCAAAATATGAGGCACAATATACATGTTGTACAGGTTTTTTCTGCTGCGAGTGTGGGTCACCAAGTCCTTCGTGGAGGATGTAAGCCGATGCGCGGCATTGTGCTGCGTCGGCAAGCGAGAGGGGGAGAGCAAGCGAGCGTTGGGGCAAGCGTCACCGCCGTCCAGACACGACCACGCGAAATGTAATGCTTCCCATGGCAGCTGGGTTGGGTGGCCGAGGCTGAGACGATCGGTCGAATGCGCGTTTGGGTGACGTTGCGTATCACCTGCCCAACAGCAAACGGGGGTCCTAACTGTGAGCCTTGGCCAAGTAACCTGTCGGGTACCTAGGACCGGTTCATATATCCCTGGCCACTGGTGTTCCCCTGCCAAAGACAATAATTGAGTTTAACACGTAGGCTTTCGCGACCAGTATTATTCATAATAAAGGTTTTTGGGTTAGATCGCGTTACTTATAAATGTGTCGGCATCCCATTACGACCCATAGTCAGTACAATTGGCTCTGCCACATAAATTAGCAAAATATATAACTAAACAAATACAGCCCTACATCGGTAGGACATCTTCATTCATAAGAAATTAAGAACATCTTGTGAATGTGATTAAAGATATTAAACTTAATCCTAATGATATTCTGTTAAGTTTTGATGTGATTTCTCTATTCACTAAGGTTCCAGTGAACGAATCTCTTAAATTACTTGATACACTAGTAAAGAATACAGGTTTACCAAAAGATATTCTGAAACTTGCTGACCATTGTTTAAATAACACTTCTTATGGAGAGGGGATTTTTTTTAAACAAAAGGAAGGAGCAGCAATGGGCTCTCCTTTATCTCCTGCTATAGCAAATCTGTACATGGAAAACTTTGAAATAAGAGCACTTGCCTCGAGCACATTAAAACCATGTTTTTGGTTTAGATATGTGGATGACACTTTGGTTGTCTGGCCACATGGTAAAGATGCACTTAATGATTTTCTAAATCATCTCAATGCACAAAACCCAGCCATCCAGTTCACCATGGAAATGGAGGTGAATAACACACTCCCGTTCCTAGATATTTTGCTTGGACATGGCCTAAACGGTAAAATAACACAGCGTTTACAGAAAGCAAACGCACACTGATGCCTATCTGAATGCAGATTCGCATCATCATCCAGCTCAGAAATCCTCTCTTACCAAGACGCTCATACATCGGGCTAAAACAGTGTCAGATGGTGAAAGTCTAGTGAGAGAGATGAAACACGTTAAAGAAGCATTACGACAGAATGGCTACAATACTCAAATTAACAGAGCACTGATTGCCAAATCACGATCGCAGAGCAACACTGCTGAAAGCGATCAGATTGTTAAAACAATAAAAATGCCATATATCTCAGGAGTAACTGACAAATTAGCCCGTGTTTTGCAAAAGCAAAACATTACAGTAAAATTTGGTACAGTACACAAAATTCAAAAATGTGTCGTAACCCTCCACCACCCGACAGCCAATCAGCAAAAAAATGTCACGTTGACAAAAGACAAATAATTCACTACTTTAGCCCACCAGTGTGTTGAAGAGTGAATCCACATTTACAGTTTGAGTACGACGTTTCGCTGGTAATTACATCCAGCATCATCGGGCAATTCGCCAGAATGGTAAAGCCCTCGCTTGCTCCCGGTCTTAAATAGAGCAGCAGGGTGACGTCATCATTTAACTCATTTCAGGTGCAGTGATTTGAGGCTGGGGGGGGGGTATTGTTATTATGTAATCGATTGGTAATCAGTCAATGGTTATGATTAGTAATGAGTTGTAGGTAAGCAATTAGTTGTAATGTGTGTTATTGTGAATATATGCTTTGTTAGTAATCCGTTAATTAGTATGTGTTTCCCCTATAAGGAATTGTAATATGTATTATTTAATAATTGCTTCCAAGCCGCACTAAGCCTGTAGCTGTCAGAGCGATTAAAGTTATTTCTATTCCTCTCAATTTCAATGGGTTCTCTAATTAGTCTTTGCCAGTAATAATTAGTTTTACACAACACTTCAACGTTATCAAAATCAATTGAGTGTCTTTGTTGACAAGCATGTTCTGCCACTGCCGACAGTTGTGTTTGAGATAATTTAATATTTCTTTGATGTTCTTTTAGTCTTATGCTGATGTTACGTCCTGTCTGTCCAATATAGCATCTGCCACATAAACAATTAATCCGATATACACCTTCTGTTGATCATTTAGGTAATGTGTCTTTAGTGCAAGATACTAGTTTTAGAATTTTGTGTACTGTACCAAATCTTACTGTAATGTTTTGCTTTTGCAAAACACGGTCTAATTTGTCAGTTACTCCTGAGATATATGGATTTTTTATTGTTTTAACAATCTGATCGCTTTCAGCAGTATTGCTTTGCGATCGTGATTTGGCATTCAGTGCTCTGTTAATTTGAGCATTATTGTAGCCATTCTGTCATAGTGCTTCTTTTGCACTAAAGACACATTACCTAAATTATCAACAGAAGGTGTATATTGGATTAATTGTTTATGTGGCAGATGCTATATTGGACAGACGGGACATAACATCAGCATAAGACTAAAAGAACATCAAAGAAATATTAAATTATCTCAAACACAACTGTCGGCAGTGGCAGAACATGCTTGTCAACAAGGACACTCAATTGATTTTGATGCCGTTGAAGTGTTGTGTAAAACTAATTATTGCTGGCAAAGACTAATTAGAGAATCCATTGAAATTGAGAGGAATAGAAATAACTTTAATCGTTCTGACAGCTACAGGCTTAGTGCGGCTTGGAAGCGTATTATTAAATAATACATGCTACAATTCCTTATAGGGGAAACATACTAATTAACGGATTACTAACATAGCATATCACAATAACACATTACAACTAATTACTAATCATAACCATTGACTGATTACCAATCGATTATATAATTACAATACCCCCCTCCGCCTCAAATCACTGCACCAGAATGCGTTAAATGATGACGTCACCCTGCTGCTCTATTTAAAACCGGGAGCAAGCGAGGGCTTTACCATTCTGGCGAATTTCCCGATGCTGGATGTAATTACCAGCGAAACGTCGTACTCAAACTGTAAATGTTGTGGATTCACTCTTCAACACACCGGTGGGCTAAAGTAGTGAACTATTTGTCACTTGTCAATGTGACACTTTTTTGCTGATTGGCCGTGTCGGGTGGTGAAGGGTTACGACACATTTATAAATAATGCGATCTAACCCAAGAAACCTTTATTATGAACAATAATTGAGCTCAGGTTATCGAGGTCAAAGCGCAGTGCACCAACTACTGTGCAGATGCACGATAACATTTACAGATAGGCATGTAACAATTCACCCCCCCCCCCCCACATCGATGCAAGCAGCTGTCACGATTGAGGGTTGTGATTCAATTTGAGAATTTATTATTTTTTTGTCTCGTTTATACGGTCTCTTTTATTTTGGAGATGCTATATAAATGAGTGATTATTCATAACTGCTTGTGTCATGCAGTGTGACATTACAAAACTGCATGGCAAGCCTCGCTCACCTCCCCTCCCCTTTTACAGCAACCATTGCCGCCACCTCAACCACGACCAACAATCGCAACCAAAACTGCCTAACCAGCACTGGTGTCCTCTGTGCAACGGGGTGCCTCGCGATGTTTTATTCATGAGGGCACCATGGGGACCTGTGGCGGATACATTGCGCCCGTGTCAGGTTTAAAGCACCTGGTCCACCAATTACAGGACGTGCAGCATTGAAGACTTCTGTAACAATTAAAAATACTGCAGGAGCCGATCAGATTTTGGTTTTGTGGCTCACAATGTGAGAAGACAGTGATCCATCTTCATCATTGCTACCATCGTCATCATTGTCTTTATAGTTTCTCATCACTGCCATCATTGCTTTCATCGTCGTCATGGATATAATTGTCATAATTATCCATATTTTTATCATCTTGTCTTTTGCAGCATCACCATCTTCATCATCATTAGGCATGTAACAATGCTTGGATTAATCAATGCGAATCTGTCCTTACCCTCCCGATGTGTATCAGATCTCATGTGTAAGAATTAATTATGTACGATTC
This sequence comes from Petromyzon marinus, assembly GCF_048934315.1. Classification (NCBI taxonomy): domain Eukaryota; kingdom Metazoa; phylum Chordata; class Hyperoartia; order Petromyzontiformes; family Petromyzontidae; genus Petromyzon; species Petromyzon marinus. The sequence goes on from NC_133669.1 coordinate 9,428,517, forward strand.
ACTCAACTTATTTGCTGTTACATTCAACCATGACGCAAACATGAAATGGAGCAAATTAGACAAAAGAACAACAAGAACGATACTAACGAGATCGTAAATATGAGACAAATATCAATTATCGAATCGCGACCCTCAAATTGTGATGATTCACTAAATCTCTGGGAGGAGGGGGTGAATTATCATGCACCTTGTACTGGCTGAGTCAGGACCGCCGTTGATGAGTGTGGAATATTAATCGTGATCTCCGGGTGGTGCTGCAGGCGGTTAGTTTTGTAGTTCTGCGCCAGGCGAGACAAAGTGCTGACACGGCTGCAGTCTGAAAAATTGCTGCTCCGAAAAATAGTGCTACAGCCAATCAATCGCCAGCCCCCAACCCGAACACTGTCCGTTCAGTTTAATGATTCGCCCTTTTGGCATTTAGATTAATTATTGCGATTCAGAGACCAGACCCAATTCAAAAATAGACATGTTTTTCGTTCATATTCTTAGCTCTTTCGGTAAAGTCACGTTGAAGGGAAACAATAAAATATATATAAAACAATAAAAATTCTCACGACGTTTCGACCATAACACAAACGGTCGTCATCAGGTGTGTCGGTTTGCAATGCAATGCAAACCGACAATGCAATGCAAACCGACACACCTGATGACGACCGTTTGTGTTATGGTCGAAACGTCGTGAGAATTTTTATTGCTTTATATATATTTTATTATTTTTTGTTTCCCTTCAACGTGACTACCAAAAGAGCTAAGAATATGAATTACTGCAGTCACGAAAGCTTTAAATAAAAAATGTTTTTCGTTCATTAACATTTTCGTGCACGTATCAACTTCTAGTGGCTGCAGGGACTCACGTGAACTCATAAAACAAATGCATGTTGAAAATAACTGATTCAAACAATTAGCCATTCCTTCTCATTCAGTCCTGTAGCCTAAATGTAACATTTGCGTATGGGTGGGTTACGGTTCGGCCCAACAATTTATTGCTCATGCTACTGCTAGCGGATGGATCTCCACTCAAGGATGGTTTATAGATCCCCTCTAGAGTGGTATTTAACCTCCTTATCCATTTAACACGTAGGCTTTCGTGACCAACATTCATAATGAAGGTTTTTGGGTTGGATTGCGTTATTTATAAATGTGTCGTAACCCTCCACCACCCGACACGGCCAATCAGTAAAAAATGTGTCATGTTGACAAAAGACAAATAGTTCACTACTTTAGCCCACCGGTGTGTTGAGCCACTTCTGGCAAATTGCCCGATGATGCTGGATGTCATTGCCAGCAAAACGTCATGCTCAAAATTTGTAAATGTTATGGATTCATTCTTCAAAACACCGGTGGGCTCAAGTAGTGAACTATTTGTCTTTTGGCAACATGACACCTGTTTTACTGATTGCCCATGTCGGGTGGTGGAGGGTTACGACACATTTATAAATAACGCGATCTAACCCCTGATCCATGTTGGCCAGACATCTTGGAATAGGTGACAGTACCCGCATTTGTATCCATTACACATTGCCATCTGATCGAACGAGTGTACTATTTGCATGTAATTTGCTTATCCCTTAAATAATCAATTCTTACGCACATTAATCGATGTGTTCCCGTGAGCCTAATTTATTTTAATTGTTGAAATATCATCGTTGGCCCTTGCATGTGGAATGACATCGCCAAAGCGATGTCATTCCACATGCTCGAGTTTCACTGCAGCAGTTTGAAATCGTTCTCCGGCAATCGTCCATGTAAATGTGGGGATTCATGATGCAGGCAGCTACATGAACTACCGTAAGCGCAAATAACGTAGACAAGTGTTGTGGGTGGCTGACTAACCGATCCATTTAGCTTAGCTGTATTTCGTTTAACATGTACATGGCAGCAAGGGTTTTTAAAACTGGTTGTGTTGGACGTACGGAAACATTTTCACATACAACGATAAAAAATAATGTTTCCAAAACGAAACTTCCGTAATTTTTCTAGATTTTTACCGTTGAGTTATCTTTCTCGGCTGTGTCTGTTCGTACTCTACAGATGTCTGTTTCGCACCGCAAGTCTCCTAGATTATATAATAAATCTTTTGCTTCTGTGGACTCTTGGTTGGAGAGTCTTAAACTGTGACAGGTTTAGAGGAACGCTTGAGCCTCATTACATCCTTGCTTATTAGTGCACAGATGTCGGTGTAGTGTAGTTGGAGAACTTTATTCTAAATACAATACGATGTAAATTAATCATGTATTTCATTTTATCTCCAGACCTTTTCTTCAGGGAGGGTCCTGCAATAGAATATTTAGACAAATCCGTTACTGAGCGCGTCATGCTTTGTGTGGGCGATCGTACTTGTTATGCAAGTGTGCGATGTGAATCTCCGTTCATTTGGGCTCGTTAGTCTAATGGGGTTCTGCAACAATGAATCGTGAATTGTGACAATGAAGAAGGTCCCTTTACCGGGCGAATCGTTACGTTTCTTGCTCATTTACACCGCTTGGCCTCCTTTTCCGTCTCTCATTTTAGCATAAATGTAACAGCACAATTTTCATGAATCCTAAATAACTGATTCTCAAGTGCACAATTCCACACGTATACTGTGTGCGTAAGAATCCCATTTTCATGGCTCAATGGATGGATTGTTACACGTCCGCTCTGTGCCATCCCTCTTGCCGCTGTACAGACAGCTCGCTGATGTGTGGCTCGCCGATGCTCAGCTCGCGTCCGCTGCTTGTGATAGAGACCCTCGGCTGCGCCGTGAGAACTGTGCGCTGGGATGAGTGGCGGTCACGTGGATGGATCGTGGTGGTGAGAGGGTTTGGGCAGCGAGGGGTGTGAGATTCCCTGGTTGGAGACCCCCCCCCCCCCAGCGCTCATGAGCAGTAGGAGGAATGGAACGAGACAATCACCAGAAGAGTGACGGAAGGAGAAAATGTGGAAGAAGAGCAGGAGTAGGAACAGAATGGTGAGTAGGAAAATAATTTGAGGAAGAGCTGGTTGAGGTGCAAGAGGTACATGATCAGGAGCAGGAGAAATTAGAAGCTCGGGAGTAAAAACAACAAAGAACACGAGGAGATGGTGACAGGAGGAGCAGGGGGAGACGACCATGGGAGGAGGAGGAGTGGCACGAGCAGGAGCAGGAGGAAGATATACCAAGAGACGGCCATGTCAGGAGGGAGCAGAAGGAGGATCGGGAAGATGGAAGCTGGAGTAGTGGATGCATGAGGAAGAGCAGCAGCAGCAGAGGGAGCAGCGGGGGAAGCAGGAGGATCATCTGGAGGAGGAAGCAGCAGGAGGGGGAGCAGCTGCTCAGCGTCTGCACCTAAAAATAGTGCCGTCGGATTTCGTGTGAGCGAGCGAGTGCAGTCCGGCTTGTGATTCTCGTCCGTATTTTCTCCTTTTTTTGTTTTCCTTTTCTGCGCACGTTCCGCCCCGCTGCGCCATCGTCAACTGTGAGCGCCACCATTTTACACGATTGCAGTGTTGGCAGGGAGACGTGTGTGCCTGTGTGTGTGTGTGCATGTGGGGAGCGGTCGTGTGGCGATTAACACGCTGCGCTACGAACACAGTGACCAGAGTTCGATTCCCGCTCATGGAAAACACCAGTGACGATTATCTGGACCGGTCTTGGGCCTCCTTTAGGTCGACTCGGCCTCAAATGAGTACCTGGTGCGGTGTGTAAACATCGCCACTAGACAAAGGCGGCTGGGCAGAGTGCTGGCCACCCACCCCATCGTGTGCCGTGCCAGCCTTCATAGGGTCTTTGTTGTGCCTGTGTGTGTGTGCGTGAATGTTCGTATATGCATATTTAGAGTGTCTTGAAGCAGTCATGTAGATGCACTGAATACAAATTATGTTGTCTTTTGCAAGTAATATACACACGACTGTATTTTGACTCGGATAGAAGGTTCTGAGTTAATATCCCGATCAGGTGTCAGCTCGGCCAATCATTTTACCCGACTTGAAACATTTATTCCCGCTTTTAGAAAGTCAGCAGTGTTTGTTCTATGGAAAGACTTACTCTGCCATAGAAATGTTGAATTTCCACACCTGGCTAAGAGCCGCAAACAAAGATGACCAGAGCCACCAACAGAGATGAGCCTTTATTTTGTGAAAAAATATAGTAGCAAAAAAACAACCCGAAATCCCTTAAAACAGACATTTGATACGTGTAAGGATGCCATCATGGCCGAAGCCGTTAATGCCACAAATACAAATAATCGCCCTAAATCTGCCAGACTAGCAAATAGTGTTGCATTGTGATCGTTTTTCATCTTGTTAAGAAATAACTAAGGCAAAATTTCAAAGATGGTCGAGTGACTTGTGGGGGGACAGTCATAATGGTCATATCAGAGCACTCAGCCAGAACCGCTGAGCCTCAGCGTTTGTTTCCAGGTTTGAGCCGCCTTTAAATGAAATCGGTTCTTAGGTGTAGCGAATTGCGGGCCTCACTACTGCCTGCACAGACAAAAAAAAATCGAGAAAAATGTTGATTGTCACTTAATTTGCCTCTTCGCCTCCAAGAAGGAAAAATTAAGGTTTAATTTGACGTGCAACGAATATTCTTTGCGGGGCGTATAAAATGTGCGCCCAGTGTGAGGACAAGAGGCCTACCGAAGTGACTTCTGCATTAATGTTTGTTGTCATATTTCGGGACCGTTCTCAGACACACTGCTCACTGTCAACGTTCTTCATGGAACTCTTCTCAATAATTGTGCAAAATATGCTTTGGAATAAAAGCGTAATTTAATGCAAAGCGTAGCATTTGCTCTGCAGTTTTCACGATCTGCCAAATGTCTGCATTATCATGCTCGCCTGATCTTTATTTAAACACAAATCAAGCTGTGTTACACGTTGCACACACCTGATGATTGTTAAACGTGAACCCCTTGGCTATGGCGGAGCACTACCAACTATTTACAGAGGCTAAATAAAGAGGTGAAAACCTCAGGTACGGTATGTTTATCACCTCAACCATCCATGCCAGATTTCATTCCACAGATTAGCGATCGCTTATTCACAGTCGTGAGTGGCATTGTTGAGTACACAATGCAGTCAGCGATACCAACTCCCACTCGTCTAAACAATTGTCTTATGATTGTAGTTGGCAGGGTGGGCCAGTCAAACACTCTTATCTTTTTTTACTTTTGTATGAAAACTGTGGCCGAAAGCTTTGTTTCGCCAATTGTTGTTGCGCAGATTTATTTAATTTACATTGATTTCTGTTGGGTGATTTTAATGGTTGTACTAGTTTCATTGGTGTCTGTGGGCGTTGACTGGTTTCTCCAGCTGCGTACACCACGGGAAAGCGGCTCTATGCAGGAGTTCGTTCATTCTTCTGCCGCGTCCGGTTGTCGTGTTGAAAGCTGCGCGAGGAAATCGGTGATCCGAGTTCGATTCCTCGCCACGTCTTAACACCCGTTGGCAAAAAAAATATATAACTTGTCCCTGGACCTCCGCTTGGTTGACTCGGCCTCAAATGAGTACCTGGTTGTAATGTGTCAACATCATCACTATGGAGACAAAGGCGGCCGGGCGTGGTGCTGGCCACCCCCCCCCCCCCTTCGTGTATCATGGTAGCCATCATAGGTGCTCGCAAACAGCACTTAACCTCATCAATTTGTTAATGCTCCACAGGGGATGTTTGTCTTTGTTCCTTGATAATCACTGAAGCCACAGCCCTTCTGCCCTCCGACGCTTTGAGCCGATTACTCGCAGACAAGCATTTGAGCGACCAGGTGCGCTATATAAATAATAAAGCCCGAAGCGCTCAACCTCACCCGCCTCCAAGTGTTTGCAAGCCAGTCCGCTTTCCATCCAAGGGCACCTGGCACTACGGCCGTGGACTTCTGATAAGACCAGATGTCGAGGGATGGGCTTAAGATAGTGGCGCTGTGTCGAGCCCGACAGTTTGGCAACTGGACACTTAACATTTGTTGTGGTTATGGAATCCGGCAGCATTTAATATGGAGCAGCAGCTCAAAAAGTACCCGGATGATGATTGTCAGGATTAATAATAAATGAAGATATCGGCCTTGTTTGTGAAACCGTTCTGGCAAAAGCGGACTTGTGGGGACATGCGATTCTGGCCCCAAGCTCCTGAGCTGTAATGAACTAAACTTGTCTGTGGTTCACATAGAACCGTATGTATTTTCACACTTTTTGTGTGAATGCTGCACGTGGCTATTTTACTCGTTCGAGAGCTTTACCTGGTAAGAAAAAAAATTGTTTAGTTTTATTTGAACATTTAAAGTGAATTGCTTACCTTTCCTATACTTTTCAATCAAATATCGTGTTTTGTATTGCTTGTAACGTTCTGACCTACCCCTACTGGACATCTGTGAAAATGAGCTTGATAGCTAATCGGTTTCCTCCAGTATAAATAAAGATTCTGATTCTGACTTAGTTTGTCATCTTTTGTCTTTGATAATTTCCAGATCTTGTGGACTAAGAGATCCGGATTTAGGGTTGGTGGTAGACTGTGTGAGACGTGTCCTGTCCATGCCCCACGTACCTTAACACACCGCAATGAAAAAACTGACCACTTATCTTTGGTTTCATTCTGGTGCAGAATTCCACGTGAAAAGAGGAGTGCCAGCGAGAATTCGCCGAGCCCAGCCCAGCGCAGCTCGGCCACTCGCTCGTCATCCCGCTTCATCAGCCTTGCCACCCGACAACCGCCATGGCAAGCCAGCAGCGTCAAAGGTCCATGTCCACATCCGGGGAGGCCCTGTACATCGTACTGGGTCTGCAGAAAGGAGCCACAGCCGATGAGATCAAGAAATCCTACAGGTGCGAGGAGGTGGTCTGACCAGAACCCGGGGTGGGGGAAAGGGGGTGGCTCAGGGAGGACTGGTGATGCGATGCCCGTTAGGTGTGATGATTCGCCATTTTAAATTGTTTATGCTTGTGACGCGTGCATTGCATCTCGAGGGATAGAATTAACTTTCCAATTTGTCCAAATGTGTGCACAGTTTCCATTCATCTTACAATTGTAAAAAAATGATCTCACCCATCACAATTCTGTGACAAAGAGCTGTCCTGGCATGTTTGTCCGTATGTTAAACTTCTTTCGCACCGTACATAGCTGATGGTGCTAATCGGAGGTGTGCGGTAAGGACGTCAATCTAAACACAGTAGTTCTAAAGAAATGAGTTTTCAATCTAGATTTAAAAGTGCATAGCTCCAGTGGCTTCCTAATATCGGAAGGAAGAGCGTTCCAGACGGCTGCAAAAGTGCATCTGAAAGCGTGCGCTTCAGTGAACGCCATTGTTCAATGGCTAGCCATCGACCAAAATGACCTTAACACCCACTCGGCATCAGCTGAGTGGATGCTCAAGGTCGGGGGTCGTGTAAACGTCGAGGTCACGCCAGACATCGTCGGCGTCGAACCTCGGCGAACGTCGCCCAGCTTCACTGTCCCTTGACAACGATGCGTTCCTTTCCCCTGCCCCGACACAGGAAGCTGGCGCTGAAGTACCACCCTGACAAGAACCCAGACAACCCTGAGGCCGTCGAGAAGTTCAAGGAGATAAACAATGCCAATGGCATCCTGTCCGACCTGAAAAAACGCAACATCTACGACCAGTACGGCTCGCTGGGCCTGTACGTGGCGGAGCAGTTCGGGGAGGACAATGTTCACACCTACTTCATGTTCTCCAGCTGGTGGGCCAAGGTGAGCCAACAGTGCTTAACGAGAGAGGAGACCAGGTGGCCATGATGACTCCCCCCAAAAAGTTATATTCTGATATATTTTAGCCCTGAGAGTTATACATTTGCACAAGTGTGCACTGTCTGGTGTGGATAGATATGCGGCTTTTGAAATTGTGTTTGGGTTGGAGTTAGATTAGGTTTAACGTAACTTTAACACTGCTCTTTGCTAGAGTTTCGATAGTGGAAATGCAATCTAACTGATAGCAATTAATATTTATATTATTTTGGCATAGTTCAGTTATGTGCTATGAACAAGGGCCATTGGCGTAAATGTCATCCATTATGATTTATTTTATTCTTAAGCAGTGTTATCGACGAATGTCATGTTTTTTCGACACTTTTAAATTAAACTGTTGCATCGGCCAATCGTTTCACCGCTGCCCCCTCTATCGCCCGCAGTCCCTCTTCCTGTTCTGTGGCGCCATCACGGCGTGCTACTGCTGCTGCTGCCTGTGCTGCTGCTGCAACTGCTGCTGCGGCCGCTGCAAGCCGCGTGTGCCGGAGGAGTCCGACTACGCGCACGTCAACCCCGAAGACCTGGAGGCCGACGACGCGGCTGACGGTGACACCGGTAAGGCGACGGGCACAGTGGCAAACAGCGGGGATGGTACACACCGGGCCAGCATTGCCACAGCTGGCCATGCATAGGCTTCTGACCTCAAAGAATTGCCAAAGTAAGCTACAGGGTTATTAGGTTAGAGCTGAGCCTTCCATTTGTTTAGATGATTGATTATGCTACCAATTATTGGTTCGGTAATTCGACTAATCGGATCACGAGATAATAGTTGGGGGTAGGGAAAGTCTCACTGCTGTTCCCACATGTGCCGCTCGAAACAGATGTGTCGTGCTGGGCTTGGCTTTTAGGGGAATTTATCGTCTTTGGGAGACAGGAGGGGTGGTGGGCAACCATTTTTAAAGGGGCTTAAGTAATCAACCACAAAAAGTTGATCGGTTACAATGTTTGGTCGATTAATTGGCTTGTTTGACTAATCTCTCCCAGCTGTTTCTCATATCAATTATGACCTCACAGCTAACTACAGAGTTCTGAGGTGAATCCCTAGGGTGGCCATTGTTAACCTGGCTCGGCACAAGATGCTTTAAGAAACTTGGCCTCGTAGCCTTCCGATGGTTAGGTTGCATAATTTAACCAAAGTGCCATCCACCATGGGAATGTGGAATTTCCACCACAAGCTCAGAGGGACTCCTTTTACCAAACCGGAAAGGATTATGATGATGTTGATGACCAATGACCATGACCACCACCACTGCTCCACCAACGTGGATAGAATTTGTGTGTATGTAATCATTTATTTGTTTTGTCCTTCATTCATTAATGCATTTTCTTTTTTCCATAATTTATGTCGGTTGGTGAGGTGGCTAGGTGACTCAGGGATCTTAATACCTTATTAGGATGCTGAGCCAAGATCCTGGGTTTAAATCTGGGTTTTTAAGCTCCAATTATTAAATACATTCTGAAGCTGACTGTCTCTGTCCAGTCACTAATAATTGAATAAAAAAAACATGAGATGTAAATAAAACTGTAAATATATAATCTTGAATTTATGTACTTTTTGTAATTTTTGAACATTTAATTACAAAGTGCGTGTCCACGTGCCATTGGAAATGCCGGTTTACTGCGTACAACCGTACGTCACTTTCGCTGGTTTGTGCACACGTGCTTCTCAGCGTTTTGTGTAAGCGTATCCTTTCCTTCTGACTAACCTTGTCTTGTTTCACCTGGCAGAAATTATAACAAAGCAGCCGGGCGGCGCCGTACGGTGCTAGACGCCAGCAGTAAGCCCAGACACCACCGCCCACAACGCCACCACCACTCACCCCACACGACTCGGGATGCGGGGACACATGGAGGACCTTTGCTCAGAATCCCAACGCCAGTTTTGCGCTCACTAACTCGCTCGCTCTGCCTCTCTCGTGCTGCGTTTCCACAACCACTGCCAGGCCCACTCAGCAGCCCGAGGAATGATCCTGGGCCATTTTCACTATCGACTGCGTTGGCCCATTGAGGCTGCAGTGGGAGCACAGGCGAAGCCCCACTAGCCCTGCCGGTGCATTAGCCAAGCTGACTCCCTTCACAGTGGTGGTGGAAACGTGGCGTCACACACACGGCCTCGTGCATGTTACAGATAACGGGGTTTTTTTCTGTTGCAAAGTGTGTGCATCCAACGAATTGATGATCATAATTAAAGTGCAACACTCGCAGTATTAACGGACATAATCCACGTATATTTCACTGTTGTACAAATGTCTAAAATATGCGAGATCTTGGTGTGTTGTAAAAACCTCTATTTGCTACCCAATGGGAATTTGTTATCTCTGCGCTCATACGTTAAATAGGAACAGTTTTCCATGCGGTAAAAGCAACCGTGTGACATTTGTTACAGTTCAGATGAGCATTATGGCCAATTTGCTTCATTACTCCAACAATAATGTGAGCCACGGTCATTCATTTATTTCTTAACCTAGACATTTTGTCCACGTCTGTAAATTCAACTTTTCTGAAAAATAAATAACGGGTGCAGCAGTGGCACAATGGTTATCGCATTGTAGTGTGAACCCAGCGATCTGAGTTTGATAATCGATTACGGCTAACATGCAATGTATGGCTTACATCCGTGTTAGCTGTGCATCAGGAAATTTGCCCAATTCCATTATAAATAATGTGGTGTTTTTTGTTTTGTTCCTATGGTGGTGAGGCATTGTCACACAGCTATAATTTAGCGATTTGTCAGTGGTGTTGGTAGGTTACATAGTGATGATCATGTAATGTACTGTATAGCTCCGAACCAGCACGCCTATAGATTTACCAGTAGATGGCAATACAACATGTTGATGTCATACGGTCTGTATGGATAATTGAGGGTCATCATTGTGTAAGTATAGGTGCTAGGGTTATTTTTTTCCATAATCAGAATGATTGAATGAAGAAATTAGGCAAAACATCCCCAGTGCAGAACGCTCCTGAAAAAGTCTTCTAACTCGATGAGGTTTTCTTGTGTAAATAAGTGTACATATAATGAATATTGTAAAATAATTAAATTAATTATAAATCTGGATATTTATTTAAATGCTAAAGTCCACATGCAATTTCATTTCAATCCAACTTAGAATCGAAAGTCGTCATTACAGCACAAATGCCAGATTGAGCACGACATGGTTCTTTTGATCCGGATCAGGAGCGTCAAAGAGCATTGGTCTTGATTAATTATTTGTTTAATTATTACATTTGTTTACCCAGGAGAGCCTCACTTGAGTCTCAAGACTCCTTTTCAGGAGGGTCCTGCCAAGTTTTCGCAGTAGGGGGGGGGGGGTGGGTGCGATGTTGCTGCTGTGTGGAATCCCAATTGAGTAATTTGCAGGTAATATGTTAGCATTTGGGAACGTTGGGCCCATACCAGTCACATTGCAGTAAGGGCGTTGATCTTTTCTAGCTTGATTTAAAGATTTCGTGACTGCAGGAATTCATACTCTTGGGTCTTTCAGTCAAGTCACGTAGATAAAAAATAATAATTATACTTTTCTAGCTGTCGCATGAAACCGGAGAATCCGGAGGAAACGCATGCAGATACAGGGGTAGAGCATATAAATTCCACGCTAGAAAGGTTACCCTAGTCGGGAATCAAACCCAGGATCTTCTAGATGTGAGATGCACGAGTCTTACGGCTGCACCACCCTGGTTATATTGGAAATGTCATGGATTTGGCATTCCATCTCAAGTCATACTATGGCACGGTTGTGTGCTGCCCTCCTCTAGCTCTCAAGCCCAACAGCCCTGACATCAGGAGTCTGGTAGTGGCAAACCCCCTCCTCATCCCCCCAAGCCTATCTCTGCGTGTATCCAATTGTTTAATTCACATAGCAAAGGCTGTGACAGAATAGGGTGCAATGTTACCACGGTTTGACCAACCGGGCTACAATAACACATTTAATTAGCACCCCCACTCCCAGGGTGTCTTTCACTTGACACAACGATGCACGACGTCTTTTTATACCCTACGGTATTCTTTTTAAGTAATCCACATGTTTATCTGCCACACACTTGGCCGTATGAAGAATTAAGAATAATTGCATCAACTTTCTGGAGCGCAAATGTTGCTGTGAGGATCCCGAGTGGGTCTGCGGTGTAAAATCCTGGGCAATTAAACGGATGAGATATTTACATCCACCCACCCCACCCCTCAAACAACACAGCTTCCCCCCCCCCCCACCACTCGTTGCATAAATCCCAAGCCCTAAGCTTATCAGTAGCCTCGTATGGCTCGAGAAACCACTCGCGGCGGTCAAATCACAAGCGTTCACTTAAATTACAAATCGGCGCCTGCTGTGGGGTGCGACTGCAGTTTGCGCAGAAGCGTCTCTCGCGGTAAACGTCACCTTTATTTGCTTTGTAATTTTTGTGTCGACGTGGCCTTTGAGTGCCGACTGTCGGTATCGGTTTTATTTCCCTCACATGGGTTGATGTCCTAATCAAGTCATTCTGAGTCCCCAACTCCCCACATGACCCCCCCGCCCCCCGCACCACAACTACTCCCGTTCCCCCAGCCTCCGAGGCCCCTACATTCGCAGTAACAACAAGAAGCTCTCTTGGGTGGGAGGCTGAGCAATGTACCGTTCACCATGCAGCCGTCATTGATGTCAGCGGTGAATCACGGCCACGCCTCCTTAACGCTCCGTTGTACCATCGCTGCGTTCACTACGCTGCTTTTTCCCGTTAGTCGATATTGTTTCTTGACGTGTAAAATCCCCCTGCAGCTGAAAAAATTAAATAAACGCGAGTAACAAGTAAAAAATTATTGATGCAAAATGAATTGGATCAACACGTTTATCTGGCATGCACTCGGCCTCACTCTGTATTTCTGTGGCTCGCGCCATGTGTTCTGGCATTACAACCTCTGCGACTGTTTGACTGAATGGGGGAGCCTGTGCTGGGACAGGTGATAAAAGGCGCGTGATCTCCGTTACACGAAATCCCATGTGCTAATTCTTTTTGAAAGCTTGAGGTCAGATTTTTGCTGGACTTGAACCACACCCGTTGGGTCAAAATCCGCCGGCGTCATTTCTGAAAAATACCGTGCCTCATCAAGTGAACATTCGGGCGTTGTTACTCGCAGGATGAGAACATCGTTGAGCATTTTACTTGAACCTGGGTTGTGGATGTAAGGTATCTACGCAATACAAACACACATGCACGCACGCTAAAATCATTATGGTGACATCACCAGCCGGGTCTCGCGCTCCCTGCCACCACAAAAAGACGATGAAAACTGAAAATTGAATTCTCTAAAAATGTAATGTAACTTAGAGGAAGATGCAACCCAATAAAACAAACTCTTAAAGGCATGTCCCCATGCCATCTGCCCTGGGCTATCTAGCTTGAGTATTAAGCTTTGTTTTTGAAAATGAGAAAAAAAGCCTTAAAATTTACAGTCAGGCCCGCTACGATAGATATTAATTTACATCACTGCAGTGAGGTATTCACATAGTGACATCATAGTGATGCACCATTGAAGTCCTTTAATTTTTTCCATCACGAACTTTAAATTTCGTGACAGTGCAGCACAGTGGACATATCCCAGCTATGCGGTCAACAACATAAAGAGTTCATAATAAAGGTTTTTGGGTTAGATCGCGTTTATTTATAAATGTGTCGTAACCCTCCACCACCCGACACGGCCAATCAGCAAAGAAAAGTGTCACGTTGACAAAAGACAAATAATTCACTACTTCAGCCCACCGGTGTGTTGAAGAGTTAATCCACATTTACAGTTTGAGTACGACGTTTCGCTGGTAAATACTTCCAGCATCATCGGGCAATTCGCCAGAATGGACCATTCGCCAGAATGGACCATTCTGGCGACCATTCGCCAGAATGGACCATTCTAGCGAATTGCCCGATGATGCTGGAAGTATTTACCAGCGAAACGTCGTACTCAAACTGTAAATGTGGATTAACTCTTCAACACACCGGTGGGCTGAAGTAGTGAATTATTTGTCTTTTGTCAACGTGACACTTTTCTTTGCTGATTGGCCGTGTCGGGTGGTGGAGGGTTACGACACATTTATAAATAAACGCGATCTAACCCAAAAACCTTTATTATGAATAATATTGGTCGCGAAAGCCTACGTGTTAAACATAAAGAGTTATATTCTTAGTTTTTTCGGTAAAGCCACGTTGAAGAGAAACAACAAAATAACAAAATATATATAAAACAATAAAAATTCTCACGATGTTTCGACCATAACTCAAACGGTCATCATCAGGTGTGTCGGTTTGCATAAATTTATTTTTAAAACGGCATATTTATTTCAAAACCATCACTTTACCCTACATTGCTGGGATCACAAAAAAGATCTCCAAAATCTTGAATAAACACAAGATCCAGGTCCGTTTCAACACATTACATAAAATCCGTGATCTGGTTCCGTCTGTAAAAGATGTGATTCCGGACATACAATACCCTGGTGTCTACAAACTAAGTTGCCTCTGTGGTAGTAGTTACATTGGAGAAACCAAACGCCATATCTCGGACCGCATTCGTGAACATAAAGCAGACCTTAAACACGGTAGGACCAACACCTCGGCCGTAGCAGATCATTGTTCTAATTCAGTAGGCTCACATGCCATTGACTTTTACAAGACGGAGGTTCTTTGTAAGCCATCTGGCTTCCATGAGAGATTCGTTCATGAGGCTATCCACATATACAAGCACAGAGACAATTTCAACCGAGAAGATGGATTCTATCTTAGCAATCATTGGAAAGATTTGATAAATCATTTCAGTTCTTGATTGATTGTTCACGCTTACAGTGGCTTTCAGACAGCATACATTAAAAAATTCGTCTCCCCCCTCCTCTTTTCAAAAAATAGATGGACTAGTCCTGGGCAAACTGCCAATCGCTGCGCGTGACGCAGGCTTTACCGAAAAAACTAAGAATATGAATTACTGCAGTCACGAAAGCTTTAAATCAAAACATAAAGAGTTGTTTCTATTTTAATTTGCATCTTTCTTTAAAGTTATTTAATTCAAAGCATTACTATCTATGCACATTAACACGTGCGGGTTTGATTTATCAGCAGGTGGTGAAAGCAGTCCTCACACCTGTCAATCACTAATGCTTGTTGAGCACATCTGCAAGTGATTGGACGTTAACATTTTTGGATGGGTGGAATGGGAGGCGTGAGATTGGGCGTTGGTTAGCACGAGGACTGGAATTGAAACACTGCTGCTGAGCGGTGGTTGCTGGGCTAGTGGTGATGTTGGTGGTGGCGTTGTCGGTGACAGTGATGGTGGTGGTGGTGGTAACTGACTAATCAAGCCTCTAATCAAGCTTTACCAAAGCTCTGCTTTTGCGATGTATGTGTGCGCGAAGCATGTAACGATTCATCCCTTAACCCCCTGCTATAACTGGAATTTAATGACTTACAATTTATCGTCTAGATTCAAGAATCAGTAGGTTTTTTTTGTTTCATTTGTACCTCATTTGTATTGTCTGTTGCATACAATGTCTTTGACTCATCTCGATCATTCCATTTTCCTCAAATTCACGTTTTCAATATAAGTTAGTGAGGGAAAAAGTATTTGATCCCCTGCTGATTTTGTACGTTTGCCCACTGACAAAGAAATGATCAGTCTATAATTTTAATGGTAGGTTTATTTGAACAGTGTGAGACAGAATAACAACAAAAAAATCCAGAAAAACGCATGTCAAAAATGTTATCAATTGATTTGCATTTTAATGAGGGAAATAAGTATTTGACCCCTCTGCAAAACATGACTTAGTACTTGTTTGGCAAAACCCTTGTTGGTAATCGCAGAGGTCAGACGTTTCTTGTAGTTGGCCACCAGGTGTGCACACATCTCAGGAGGGATTTTGTCCCACTCCTCTTTGCAGATCTTCTCCAAGTCATTAAGGTTTCGAGGCTGACGTTTGGCAACTCGAACCTTCAGCTCCCTCCACATTTATTCTATGGGATTAAGGTCTGGAGACTGGCTAGGCCACTCCAGGATCTTAATGTGCTTCTTCTTGAGCCACTCCTTTGTTGCCTTGGCTGTGTGTTTTGGGTCATTGTCATGCTGGAATACCCATCCACGACCCATTTTAATGCCCTGGCTGAGGGAAGGAGGTTCTCACCCAAGATGTGACGGTACATGGCCCCGTCCATCGTCCCTTTGATGCGGTGAAGTTGTCTTGTCCCCTTAGCAGAAAAACACCCCCAAAGCATAATGTTTCCACCTCCATGTTTGACGGTGAGGATGGTGTTCTTGGGGTAATAGGCAGCATTCCTCCTCCTCCAAACACGGCGGTTGAGTTGATGCCAAAGAGCTCCATTTTGGTCTCATCTGACCACAACACTTTCACCCAGTTGTCCTCTGAATCATTCAGATGTTCATTGGCAAACTTCAGATGGGCATGTATATGTGCTTTCTTGAGCAGGGGGACCTTGCGGGCGCTGCAGGATTTCAGTCCTTCACGGCGTAGTGTGTTACCAATTGTTTTCTTGGTGACTATGGTCCCAGCTGCCTTGAGATCATTGACAAGATCCTCCCGTGTAGTTCTGGGCTGATTCCTCACCTTTCTCATGATCATTGCAACTCCACGAGGTGAGATCTTGCATGGAGCCCCAGGCCGAGGGAGACTGACAGTTATTTTGTGTTTCTTCCATTTGCGAATAATCGCACCAACTGTTGTCACCTTCTCACCAAGCTGCTTGGCAATGGTCTTGTAGCCCATTCCAGCCTTGTGTAGGTCTACAATTTTGTCCCTGACATCCTTGAAGAGCTCTTTGGTCTTGGCCATGGTGGAGAGTTTGGAATCTGATTGATTGATTGTTTCTGTGGACAGGTGCCTTTTATACAGGTAACAAGCTGAGATTAGGAGCACTCCTTTTAAGAGTGTGCTCCTAATCTCAGCTGATTACCTGTAAAAGACACCTGGGAGCCAGAAATCTTTCTGATTGAGAGGGAGTCAAATACTTACTTCCCTCATTAAAATGCAAATCAATTTATAACATTTTTGACAATAGTTTTTCTGGATTTTTTTGTTGTTATTCTGTCTCTCACTGTTCAAATAAACCTACCATTAACATTATAGACTGATCATTCCTTTGTCAGTGGGCAAACGTACAAAATCAGCAGTGGATCAAATACTTTTTCCCCTCACTGTACATAGAATCGATTTTGATCGATGCGCTGAAGAATCGTTCATGTTCCTGGCATTCCACCAATGGCGCTTGAATGTGCAAACGTGTTCAGTTGGCAGCCCAAGACAACCAACACGCCTCCTCTCCGCAGGACTTGTTCTGTTCTACAAACTCGCCGTCAAAGCTCCTTGTGCGCACCGGGCAGTGCCCATGTCCCATGAACCAGTTGGGAAAATTCCACAGACGCGTAATGGATGCCCTCAATTACAATTTGAAAGTCCAAAAATAAAACCCGCTGTTTGGCGACGTGGCGTCTCGGACCACGTGGCTTCCATGTTTCTTGGAACGCAATTGCAGCCAATGCTGTTCAGCCGACGGGCAAATTCATGCGCTGTTCATTTGCATATGATAATGAAGATATTGAAAATGGAAGGAAAGGATGACGCACAATAATTATTATTATTAATGTGCATTGCAGCAATATTAATCGGGCAGTTTTTATCCTCCCGGACAAAGATATCCAATGAAGTTGTGATTTTGTTAGATGCCTTTGCAATTCCAAATTATTGTGGTTAAAACATCTCTATTTTCTGGGATTGATAAAAAGTACCAATTTCTGGATAGATTGGCCCCCTGCATGGGAATGTGGAATTTCTACCACTGGCTCAGGGCCACCAATTGATACGAGTGCTGCCCCCCCTTTGCTCATCTTAGCAGGGAGACACCTTGGAGTTGCCGATTGAGGCATCTGGAGCGTGTGACATCACTAACCCATCTGTGCATTCTGTCAAATCGCGTGTCCTCTGGTCCCGTAAAATAAGACACTGCATGCAGATGCCGGCAGTGAGAATCCTTATGCTCACTTCACTCTGTTTCATAGCTTATTATTGTAGCAAAAACAACATGATGGGAGCCTGTGTCTAATGATAGTAATAATAATGGCCTTTACACAATAACAAGTCTCATTACTTTTTAATGAGGGTGCTGCATTGAGCTGTTTGGCAATTCCGTTAATGGGTGTTCAGCTTCGTGTGGGAGGAAACTGGAGTACCCGCAGAGAACCGACCATGCTTACTAGCAGATAACGTTCATAAGCGCCACACGGATTTAACAATCCATTGTTCTTCCATCTTGACAACATCTCTTACAGGCCTTTCATCGCCACTACCCACCCACCACCCTCCCCCCACGCAACCCGACAGCAGTTGATCCCTCCGTTTTGTGTCTCTTCTCAGAGGAGACGCCCGTTGTGGTGCAGCCGTCTTCAGCCTCTGAGACAACGCAACTGAACACCGACTACAAGCCTCGCTACACCGACGACCCGTTCAACTAAGCTCGCGGGAGCCAGCTCGAAGCTGCGGCTGTGGTGGTCGGGTGGGGGAGAGGGTGGGTAGGAAAGGAATGGGGGGTGGGGATATGTGTATGGGCTTGTGTGCATGCAAAGGCCTGTTCTGCACTCGGCGATGTGTGACGGCATCGGCTAAAACCTGCCCGTAGATCGCTCGCTCGTACCGTGTGTTCAATAGGGACTCGTCTGGCACGACATGGACGCGTGTTGAACGGCGTCACCGATCTCGCACACACATGTATGTGCGATCGGTGTAAAGGTCACCACCGCATGGGGACGTCTGGCGTCTGACTGGCGATCCACCACGCGGTGTGCAGCCGCACGGTGTAGTTTCACTCGCTGCCACTGCCGTCATGAATTGCCCCGGTGTGGGAGCGGCCTTACGAACTCGGGGGGTGGGGGGGGGGGGCAACAGTCGTGACACAGGAATTTGTTGCGTCGTGCGAGCGACGAATGTGCATTGTGCAAAACTCTATGAAAGCATCTTTGTGGGCTCTACGATGTGAATAATGATGTACGTCGATACCAGGTGGTTCAAGCCGTGTGATTTTTGATTTCCGTTTTCTTTTATATATGATGTTTTTGTTTGGTTGCGGTCTTTAATTCACTGTGTAGGAGTGATCCGTGTTTGTGTGGGTGTGCGATTTTGTTTGCTTTTTTAGTCAAACTTGTGAATCTGTAACACCGATCCTTGCGAACTTTTAATTTGTCCAAAAGAAAAAAGAAAATCCAAACAGGACGTATATATATACGAGCATGATGTGCTTATTTTTTCTGGCATTGTATTGTGTGCAGCGTTTAAAGGAAAGAAGATGTTCTACAGTGAATATATTGGCATCGACTCTTTGACTCAAACATTCATCCATTCAACCAAGTGACGTGCGCTTGTGTGTTGTCGTGGGTTTCGTCTAACCCCAGCAATGGAATCCAGTCATCATCATCATCGCCACCACCCTTCCATGTGCTGGTTTCATCCGACCAAAGGTACCAGAGGTCCCCCTTCCTATGAACTATTTATTCGGCACGATTGGTTTAATCAGCTATTGCGCTTACACCACGCAGTGCGACAGACTATTCGTTGAGGGGTCAAATACTTTGGATTTGTACATATAAAGTAGCCCCCCGCCACCCTCAAAGCCAATGGTTGTAACTAAATGGAACATGCGAGATGGCACAAACAAGGCAGTACAGACGAGACGGTGCGGACCAGTACAAACAAGGGAGTACAGAAATCAGATCTTGAATGGAACCGTCACCCCGAGTCGTGGCGATTAATTGCGGCGTGGTGGGGGTGGTAGTTTGTTTCTTTGCCCAGTGCTTTATCAGGAAAGTCTCCCCCGAGAGTTCTGCTATCGAAATGTCTGGACAATTATTTTGTCTGTAAGAATTTTCCTGCAGGGGCAATAACATTGCTTAAAAGCTAGTACATGAAGTAGGTCTCCCAAAGGCTATCCGTGCCGGATTGTGTGTGTTTTACCTTTGCGTACCTGTGGGGTTTTTAACTGCAATTGCACTGATACTTAAAACACATGCATTGGTTAAACATCACAGGCCAGGACTCCTTACAATTCACCTTGAAACTCAATGAGGCTTTACTGGTCATAGACAAAAAATAGATATTTTTCAAAAACAATCAAAAACCTGAGCAGGCATCTTCCTCATGGGCGTATAAGTGGTGATCACAAAGTCCATCTCATATCGGAGAAGTGGTACAACAACAGAAGTCAGATGTTTAGTTCACACACCAGACCTGGTCCCCAGTGCCGTCCACATGTCTCCACAGTGAAATAATCATCATGGGACCTCCTTTGCCAGTACCAAAATATTACAATAGTTTTCCCCCTTTTTTCTGGCAACAAAACAGCTGCGTTAAGAAGTTAAAACACCAAACTGAAACCTTTTACAAGGAATCATGTCTACATTAACCACAATACTTGTGGTCAGAATGCAAACAAAAAACTGGTAATATAAGCATTGTCTTTGAATCAAAGAATGCAAACAAAAAACTGGTAATATATGCATTGTCTTTGAATCAAAGACAATGCATATATTATCAGTGTTTTTTTTTCATTTTGACCACAAGTATTGTGGTTAATGTAGACATGATTACTTGTAAAAGGTTTCGGTTTGGTGTTTTAACATAACACCTGTTTTGTGGCCAGAAAAAAGGGGAAAAACTTATCGTGAAATAATCACTTCTTGGGAAAAGCAATGATGTGACAAGCGACATGTGGTAAGTGTTTGCGAGCGAGACATCGGGTTCTCCTGGGTGGCGATTAAAGTATTGGTAGATTGACGATGAGTGAGTCAGTGCACACCACTTCAGTGGAACCATGTGGAGAAATGGCACTGCCCCCATGTAGACCATCTATTCCTCAATCTGTCAGGACAGAGACATTTCCATCGCCCCATTGTATATAATTCTTAGTTGGGCAGGGACTTCTTTAGACCAATAGTTATGAATAAAATACCCGAAACATTGTGCTGGCCTGGGGGCCACGTGTGACCTAATCAAATTAGGAGCGTAGCAAGTGTGATTACAGGGCTTGGCAATGTGCGCGCATCTTCTGATCGTGTTGGACTTCCTCGGTCGTGCGTTGGTCATCGCCGTATATCTTGAAACGTCTTCACAATGGCAGTTGATGGTTTTGGCTCCAAAATTTCCATAGATTATTTTGTTGTAGATGTTCCAGTGGTTGGTTGTTTGGTGGCGAGATTGCTTTCTTTCTGGCAGGTTACCTTGGCAGGGTCGTGTAATGGCTGGATAAATATATGGCTGGCTTGCACACTGCGTATCTAATTGGTTGATTTAGGTTGTAAATTATTGTTGTTCTGGCTGTCTGGTCGGTTGCATGGTGAATAGGCTAACTTGATCGCTGATTGGCTCAATGCTTCGGTGAGTTAGATGGCCAGCTGGCTGAGTTCCCTGGATGGCTGGCCAAGTGGTTGGCTGGGTGGCTGGCTAGCTTACTGGCTGGTTTGGTTGACTAGCTGGTTAGGTGGGTAGCTGGTTGGCTGGCTGGTTAAACGAATTGTCGCCAAACTAGCTTGCTGATTGCTTCGCTGAATGATTAGCTGGTTGGCTTTCGGTGGATGCTTGGAAGGCTGGCTTTACTGGGTGGCTGGATGGTTGACTCCTGTCGCTGGCTGGTTGGTTGAGTGGCTGGTGGGATGGTTCTCTTGCTAGCCGTCGGCTTGACTGGTTGCTTGGCCGGTTTCATCGAAACCACATTTGTGCTCATCTGCCCTCGTGCGGTAGCGATTTGAGATGTGCATGCGTGACCCCTAGGGTTTGTAGGGAATGGCTTTAACAAATGACGCACATTTGGCGCTGTCATATGTATTCCAACCGATTATATCCTCCCAAAAGCGCAGCAATAAAATTCAATAATGTTATTTTTTAGTGTGTACACGAGTACATTTTAAATGCACGTGACAATTTACAGAACCTCTTTTTAGTGGCCGAGTACTCTGCAGAGACGCCCACCATGGACTGCAACTTTCCACCCCCTGGCATGGAATGGAATACTCCAAATGCATTTCCCTGTGTATTTATGCGCTGAAGTACTGTAGTTATAGAATTGGAATGTTCCGTTTTGACTGAGGTGGAATCGATGTACTGTAGTGAGAAATAATACATTATGAAAATAAAGTATCTTTTTTATTTAAATGTATATTAAAATAATTAAATGTGTGGGTTATGGCTCTAAATTGGTTGCATTTAGCCATGGGGTTAGGGAATTAAGGTCAGGCATTGTTTAGAGTTAGTAATGGGTTGATTACTAATCGGGGTTATAGTTATTAATCAGTTATTCGAGATCGCATCGGATTAGGGTTCATCACAGGTTAACTCGAGACTTGGGTTTAGAAATTAGTGTGAGGCGTGAGTTAAGATTTGGAGAAGTCACGCGTTAGTAAGGCGTTAAGTTAAGAGCAGGCTAGGGTCAGCTGTGTATTCGTGTTTAGTCATTGCTAAATTGTTCTATAATCTCTTAATTCGGGAGTGTCCATGTTTATAGTCGTAAAGGCAAACATGGCGCTCATTATTTAATGTGTTTTGAGAAGTGTGCTGGGATAAACATCTCTGTGCATTTGGTTGTTGACCGTAAACACGTCTATAAGATGCGTCACGCCTTTCGAATGTGAACCCAATGTTGTTTCGCCAGTCGTGATTACGTGGATATCAAAAGGGGTTCTGTACAATCCAGCCTGGTTCCTTGCTGGGTTGAGGGGGGGGTGCTCTTTAAGCGAACGTTCGTTTGCATTTTTACCGTGAATTGGAACCGGCTGTGCTTGAACAGCAGCTGACTGGTGTGGCAGAAGGTAGCTCCGAAGACCGGCGGCGATTCACGAAGTGGCTAAAAACAGGGGCGCGGTGGTGTTTGCGGGGTGGCGGGTGCGCAACCCATATCAGCAACACCCTGGGTGTAGAACCCATATCAACAACACCCTGGGTGTAGAACTCCAAACGGAGTGAGATGAACCCGCGAGGGCGCTCATGTCTGTCAAGGCAAAACGAAACATGCGGATAAAAAAACCAAAGGTCGTGCAGTAATTGACGGTGGAGTGAAAGATACTGGCCAGTTGCCTTGGGTGAAAAGTGGGCGAGGTTTTGCCCAATCCTGGCCAGCTGGCTCGAAAAGTGAATAAAGAGAGGTGGAGCAACCAACCAGGCACCAGCCATACCCATAGCCCAAACCACGCTTACCAACTATGCTCCAGTCGAACCCGACTCGCTAAAATCGCCAGCCAGACCCTAACCTTACCTCTAACCTCACCTAATTCGGCAGACCATAGCCCTAACTAAAGTGACGCACCGAATCTTAGTCGTACCACTTAGCCAAGAGGGCATTCGCCAACCTGTTCCCCTGTCCTGACTCCTCACCACAGATAAGCCGGACCCTAAACAAACCAAACTCCTTAAACGTGAACAAGCTGACCCAACCAACCCGTCTCCCTGACTGCCAAACTCATAACCCAAGGCCCACACCTGATGATTGAACCGGCGCCCCCCCCCCCCCCCATTTAGCTTTCCGATCACTTCACGTTGTGGTGTCGACACTGCCAAGTTGTTTACTGCTCGTGACGTGAGTGTATTTGAGTTTGGATCCAGTCCACGTGTGCAATGATGATTCGAGGTCGTGATGTCGGCTTTGAGCAGTACGTGTCACGATTTTACTCGGCTCTAAGTGTAACGATGCATCCATTCGTCGATTTAATATCGACATTTCTCGCTCCGCCGTACATGCATATAATCGGGGTGTGTTATGAATCGGATGTTCAATTTGCATACGTTAAATTGTGCTGCGGTGCGTTCACGTAACCTCCAGCCACGGGTGGCCGCTCCGTTCAACAATGTGAAGGGTTTAACAAATTGGATTCTCGAGTGACGTGCGAATCGTCACACCGCTAACGCGCGTTAATGTAGCGATTGTATGCTCACAAAGCGAACATAGAACTTGATCACGTGGTTTGTACATTAGCTTGCAGCGTAATTATTATTATCGTTGTTATTTTTAATGAAGATGCAACTCCCTACCCCCCCCCCCCACCTACGTTGAATAAAGTTCCCATGATGACTTCGTTTGTGTATCGTCGTGTATCGTTGCCGTCAATCGTCCCTTCGTCGTCGTCTGAAACACCGCACCAACTCCCTCCTGAATCTCTCTCGTGGTGAGCAGACCTCGACAAAGGCATTCAGCTCCTGACCAGAACACCCCCACCCCCCCCCCCCCATTAAAGCATCGCAGTGGCGACGCGATGCAGCAGCGCCCCTCTTAGTTTGATGGTTAACAGACGGTCGCTGGATCGCGGTCTTTAAAATGCGCTTCAGGGGCCGTCTGGAACGCTCTTCCCTCCGATATTAGAAAGCCACTGGGAGCTGTGCAATTTTAAATAAGCTAGATTGAACATTTATTTCTTCAAAACGGAGTTTTGTGTTCGGATTGTTGTCCCCCACGCGCCTGCGATTAGCACGGTTGACTACGTACGGTGCGAAAGAAGTTCAACACACCTGGACAGTGATTAGCAAACGGTGCTATGAACCCGGCGAGCCTGAGTTCGATTCCCGACCACGACTAATATCGGTGAGGTAGAGATATCTGAACCTCAGTTCTAGGTCGTCCCCCCCCCCCCCCTCCATACCAGCACGCACTGACTAGCGTGGTGAAGTATGGTCAAAAAAACCCTCCATTACCAACACGGCGTGGAGGGAGAGGCCCCAATGGAAGCGGTGAATTGGCAAAAGTGTCGTGCGATGTTGATCCACGCAGTGGCTGCCCCCTATTGTTGATAAGCGATCACTAAGCCAGGGAATCATCCAAACAGCTAAACATTTCAACCCCAAACGCTGTACATACCGTGCGTTATACAGACAAAGATTCCCCGTATAGCCTCAACAGGTTGTTGGGGTAAGTGCTGTTTACGAGCGTCGATGAAGACGAGCAGGGAACACGAGGAGGTGAGTGGCCAACGCCATGCGCGGCCGCCTTTGTCTTTTAAGTGCAGCTGCTTACACGCCTCGTCAGGTGCTCAATCGAGGCTGAGTCGACCTAGAGGATGCCCACGACTGGCTCGGATAATCGTCGCTGCATGGTGGGTTGGCCGTGAGCGGGACTCAAACTCAAGGTGGCTGTCACCGCTGCGATCACTGCTCACGAACTGAAACTCGCGAGTCCACGCACTGACTTGCTGACACACACGTGCTTCTGAAAAAACACGCACGCACGCACTGACACGGGAATTCTGCGGGTCTTCTGATAGACCCACTGACTCACGCACCACGTTTTATCCCACTGTTAGACACTGAACCCAACACAAATAACCACCCATGTAGCAAAAGACGAGACAAAGATTTTCCGTGTAGCCTTCACAGACTGTTGTGGCAAGGCCCACTGAGCTATAGAGCCGTGTTTTCAGAAGCGACCTGGCCACAAGTTGATAGCTCAACGGAAGTGGCTTGTCACGTGGAAATTCATAGCAGCCAAATACTCTAAACGCACGTTGATTCTAAATGTGGAGGGAAAAACCGGAGGACCCGGAGAAAAATCCACGCGACCACGGGGAGAGAGAGACACGCAAACTCCAAATATACAGCAGCAGGCGTCAGGGTCGGGATCGAACCCACGACCACCTTGTATACCAGGCGACAGTGCCGGATTATCCCAGTAGCACAAGCAGCTACAAATGCTACGGGCCCCGCACTTTCAAGGGCCCCGCGCTAAATGCTTTCAAGCTATCAATTCCGGTTCAGTGATTCTGCACTTGCTCTATTACTATCGTACTATACCGCCTTCAACTTTTTATTAACCACCGGGTGTTTAAGGTTAGCGCTCTGTCGTATTATCTGGCTGCTATGCAACCTCAAAATTTGTGTATTCATATTTATGCGTTTTTTTTTTATTTAAGGCCCCTTTATAACAAATGCTGCAGGCCCCGCACTAGCTTAATCCGGGCACTGTCAGGCGATTCAGTTCAGGGGCCATCCATTGAGGAGGTCCGCAAAAATCTGTCAAAATTGGCCCCCTCCCTGTACGCAGGCGAACTTTTAACACCCCCCCCCCCACCTGCGTACGTTCGCCTGACGCAGAAACGATCAAGGATTAATAATATTAACGTGTTTAAGCAAACAGTCCACCGCCGGACTATCTAACTAATTTGAAAGCCAATGTAGACAAATTAATTATTATCGAGGCTCCACCCCCGTTTCCTATGCGTACTACTGAACATCGTCAGTAGACCCCCCCCCCCATACGCAAGCGTACTCATTTGGGTTACCCCCCCCCTCCTCCATGCGTACGTACCCAATGAATGGCCCCTAACAAGTCGCCACCAAGTCGCGAGAAGCGATGAGAGGTGGGCTGGACCCAGTGCATGGAGGAAGAAGAAAGGCGAGCGTCGTCAGCCTGGGACACGAACAGGGAGGGCCAAGGGATCGACAGACATTGTGGGCAGCATAAGAGAAGGAGCGACCTCCCACTGACTCTACGCCACGTGCCAGTGGCCAGGTGTGCGTTAGTGTCTCTCCTAGGTCGACTCAGCCTAAAATTATTATCCTGCGTGCGGTGCGTAAACATCGTCGCTCGGGAGACAAAGGCGGCCGGGCGTGGTGCTGGCCACCCACCCCCTCGTGTGCCGTGCCTTCATAGGTGCTCCTGGCTAACAGCACTTGAACTCCAAACAGTTCGTTACAGGCTATACGGGGGCGTCTTTGTCTTTTTATTGTTGAGTGGATATTCTTGGTTCTTTCGGTAAAGTCACGTAGTTGGAGAATAAAAATAGAATTAAATTAAACATAAATAAAAATAAATAAAATCTGTGAGTGGAGCTTGACTCGTCGTGGCCGTTCCATTCCCTCTCGCCGTCCCAAACATTCACACATAGCAACTCCTGACGTCCCGACGAGCTAAAAACAGCCTCGTGATGGGGGTCGGGGTAGAGGATGAGCGTAAGAGAGCAGCAGCTGCCTGCACAGATCGAGAGCAGTGTTCCAGTGACACTCCCAGCGGGCTCCGTCGATAGCGTTAAGAGACAATAAAGTCTCAGCCTGGAGTTCGGTTTTGTGTTGTAGCGGCTCTGCCTGACATTTTAAGGTTTGGGTTTAATAGACAGAGAGAGAGATTGACAGAGAGTGAGTGTGGAGGAGAGAGAAGACAGTGAGCCACAGACAGGCGGGGTTGAATTGATGAGACACTGAGACAGTGCGTACAGAGAGAGAGACACACAAATAGTCTTGATGGAGTGATCGAGAGAATCTTGAGAGAGCGAAAAGAGAGAGGAGAGATTTGAGGAACAGAGATCGATAGACACATACCAAACAGAAACACAAAGAGACTCACACATCGAGTCTTGATAGACTTACACAGACAATTAGAGCATTTTGAGAGATAGACACAGACAGCCATTATTATAGAGACACACGCAAAGATAGACACCCATTGATAGACGCACAGAGGAGGAGGAAACGACAGAGAAGCTCAGGACAGAAAGAAACACGAAGTGAGGATAAGGAGAGACAGAGGTACAGGAGAGTAAAGGAGAGACAGGAAAGGCAGAGACAGGAGAGTCAAGGTGAGACAGGGAGACAGGAGAGACAGGGAGACAGAGAGAGGCAGTTGGAGACAGGGAGAGGCAGTTGGAGACAGGTAGAGGCAGGGAGACAGGAGAGGCAGGGAGAGACAGGGGAACAGGAGAGACAAGGAGGCAGGGAGACATAGAGAGGCAGGGGGAGACAGGGAGACAGGGAGAGGCAGTTGGAGACAGGGAGAGGCAGTTGGAGACAGGGAGAGGCAGGGAGACAGGAGAGGCAGGAGAGTCAAGGAGAGACAGGGGGAGACAGGGAGAGACAGGGAGGTAGGGAGACAGGAGAGACAGGGAGAGGCAGGGGGAGACAGGGAGACAGGAGAGGCAGAGGGAGACAGGGGGAGGCAGGGAGAGGCAGGTGAGGCAAGAGAGTCAAGGAGAAGAGGCCATGGACTTTAGTCCGGGATTCCGGGATGCGCAGGCGATGGACAATCTGGAGAAGCAGCTGACGTGTCCCATCTGCCTGGAGATGTTCACCAAGCCCGTGGTCATCCTTCCGTGTCAACACAACCTGTGCCGCAAGTGCGCCAACGACATCTTCCAGGTACTTGGCCCATCCATCATCTTGGCATTACAATAGATTCGTGGATCTTAACTTGGAGTGCAGGCATCCCCTGGGGGTGCTAGATGCCCTTTCTGGGGGGGTGGGGGGTGGGCGAGATATGGGCATATTTATTTTATTAGAAGGTAAATCGTCGAAACACAAATTAAGGACGGGCACGTAAGTACAACTACTTTGTTTGAGCAAACCCTGTGTGTGTTTAGTCACATTGTAAAGCATGTTAACGATTGAGAACCCAAAGGGGTGCAAAGTCTGCAGTAGAAGTGAAGTTCCACCGCAAGGTGATTATCGATTATCCGCTGGGAAGGGGTCGCCGGATTTTCAAAAGCACCGGATAATCACGAAATGATTATAAAAAAAAAATATTTTTTGGCAATTTCTTGCGTAACATTGTTTTAGGTGTTGTGTATATGCATTTTGTGCGTGTGTTTTAAATGTGTTTACGATGTGAAATTGGCATAAACAAATATACAAACAGACAACAACAACAAGATATCCTACTGTATAAAGTTACCATATTTACTGTACCATACTGACCACGAACATCTCGAAGATTCTGCACGGCGTGATGCTGTGCCTAGTTTACTCCTACGACTACTACTCCACTCTTCTTTACACGAATGGTGTTTGACGATTGTCGGACTGGTGGTGACAGCCTTTGGGGCGGTTTCGCCGGATCGACCCAGGACCGCCGGATAATCGATGGTCAAACTCTATTGACGATTTAATAAGTGGTAGGCTTTCGCGACCAATAACCATGATATAAGAGGGGTTTGGAGGAGGGGGGAATTCGATCGCGTCGTTACAGACCGAAACATGAGGATTTCTTCCTGTTTCCTGAATCGTAGTGTTTTGTTATTTTCTTTGAACCTATCTACGTGACTTTACCGAAAGACCCAAAGAATATGAATAGGAGGATTTCTCTACAACTCTGGTTGGCCTCCTGGTGACGTTGGTTGTTGTTGTAATTACCGGCGAAGTGTCACGGTAAATAGAATTGCAAACGTTGCAGTGGGTTCGCTCTCCAACACGCAACCGGTGTGTTGGACTAGTAACGAATTGCCATGCTTTGTTTGCGTGACAAATCTTACTAATTGACTGCGTCGGGTGGTGGCGGGTTTAACGACAACAAAGTGGACAAGGATCGCCCTAAGAGTATTTAACAGGCTGTTGGGGCAAGTGCTGTGAGTGAGTAGCGCCAATGAAAGCCGGCTCGGCAAACGAGAGGGTGGGTGGCCAGCACCACGCCCGGCCGCCTTTGTTTCTCCAGTGGCGATGTGTTTTTGTTAAACATCGCACCAGGTACTCATTGAGAAGCTGAGTCGGCCTAGGGGAGGCCCAGAACCGATTCAGATGATCAAATCCGGCGCTCCGAGTTCGTAGCGCAGTGCGCTACACTACCGCTCCACACATATACATACGCACATACACGCGTACATGTTATGCAAGGTCCACCTGTAGTCACACCACTGACATTGTTCAGGTGGTTGGTGTGGCATGCAGCCGAGCTGTCATCACCGCATGCACTGTCAGTGCGTGGGTACATGTGCAGTACTATACTGAAAGTAAGATGCAGACGTGGGGTCACGTGCATGACAATACTGAACTACTAAGCTGTGTTTTATTTTCAGAAGCCACCTGGCCACAAGCTGATAGCTCTGGAAGTGGCTCATCATGTGCAAATGCATGGCAGCCAAATATTCTAAACGCATGTTTCTAAATGCGTGCTTCTGGGGTGTTACAGAAGCACGTGTTATCATGTACATCACATGCGTGCGTATGTTTAACTTTTTTCGCACAGTACGTAGCCCAAACGTGATAATTGGCACCAGACCCGGCCGCCTTTGTGTCCCCAGTGCTCACGTTAGACACTGCAGCGATGAATGTACTCGTGTCATGTTCAGTCGATGTAGGCTTCTGGGGGATGCCAGTGTGTGTACATTATTACACACACTCACACGTCTTTTGTTTAGCATTTGGAAAGCATTGTTCAAGTGTGCCTGGGTTCAAACGAAAATTCCACATTCCTACGGCAAATACATCTATTCATAGGTCCAACCACACTGCATTGCCACCTCCTACAAAGTGGCACCAATCATTCCTCTGGGGATCGATAAAATTATAACCCATTTATTGGGAAGTCTTGTTGTGGTCAGTTTCTAAACTCGTGTGCCTGCGTCAGTAAGAATAGTTTCTGGGGGACGTAATTGAAGGCATGTTGCTCAAGATCCGTGAACTCACGTGACCTTTACGCGTGCAATATACTCGTCTGTACCCTCGTATATACGACGGTTATCATGGGTGCCACGGTAGCGAGATGTTAACTACCTCGCCCGGTATGCAGGAGGTCGTGGGTTCGATTGTGACCCTGAGAGATGTTAACTACCTCGCCCGGTATGCAGGAGGTCGTGGGTTCGATTGTGACCCTGAGAGATGTTAACTACCTCGCCTGGTATGCAGGAGGTCGTGGGTTCGATTGTGACCCTGAGAGATGTTAACTACCTCGCCTGGTATGCAGGAGGTCGTGGGTTCGATTGTGACCCTGAGAGATGTTAACTACCTCGCCTGCTATGCAGGAGGTCGTGGGTTCGATTGTGACCCTGAGAGATGTTAACTACCTCGCCTGGTATGCAGGAGGTCGTGGATTCGATCCCGACCCTGACGTCTGCTGTATATTTGGAGTTTGTGTGTTATTTTATTTTTATCCGGGTTCTCCGGTTTTCCTCTCCACATTTAGAATCAACATGCGTTCAGAGTATTTGGCTGCTATAAGTGTCCACGTGATGATAAGCCACTTCGTTGAGCTCTCATTTGTGGCAAGGTCGCTTCTGAAAAAAGAGCTATATAGCTCAGTGGGCATTACTTGATCAAATAAATGTAAATAAAGTTAGCTAAAAGTTATTTCAAAGTGACGGGTTTGCCCATGGGGTTCATAATGGCAATGCCACAGAGGCACTGAGCCAGAACGACTGAGAATCCTGGTCTCTTGATCCCTTGCCTGGGTTCGGGTGTCCCTCTTTGTCTCTCTCACGGATCCACAATGGCTGCGTGAGAGACACTGGAGCCGGTGCGGCTAAGATCCTGCGATCAAATCGAGGTTTCAGCCACCCGGGATTGAAACGGGTCGACACTGCTCACTGAGTTCCTCGATGTGAGGACATCTGGTGAGTCTCGCTCACGAGCCTCTCGTCTCCATGGTGGTCCCCATCCACCGCATTGTGTCTGGTAGGACTCCTGTTGAGTGGAGGAGGCCAATAGTCAGAATGTGGCAATGGCCAGAATATGGCTATCACCTGATGAGGCTGGTTGTAATCACCAGCGAAACGTCGTACTCGAATTGTAAATGCTGTGGGCTTACTCTCAAACACACCGGCGTGCTGAACTTGTAACTAATTGCCATGTTTTGTCTACGTGACAAACCTTACTATCTGACTGTGTCGGGTGGTGGCAGTTTTAACGACACATTTATATTTACGCGACCTAACCCAAATAACACCTCCATTATGGGCAAAACACCTTTAACTATGGATAGATAATATTGGTAGCTAAAGCCTACGTCTCCTGCATTGGGCTATTGGGGCAATTTCGTTGCTATGGATAGTTTTTTTGTGAAAAAAGGCAACTCAACTTTTGGGTGTGTCTTCTTGTGTGTCTGTTGTGGTGTTAGAGAGCGCCGTTCAATGTGTGAAAGTGTGTCGTGTGTGCTCGTGATTGTGTGTGTGAATCAGAGTGTGTGTGACCGTGTGAGTGTCAACGTGAGTGTGAGCGCGTGCATTGTGAGTGAGTCCATGGTAGTGCGAGCAGCAGTAGTAAGGGGACGTCCATAAATGACGTCACGCGATTTGGGACGATTTTTTTTATCCCCACCCCCCCTCTTCGTCACACAGCGTCAAAAAAAGTCAGAACCCCCCTCAAATATGACGTCACAAAGCTCTGCCCCCCCTCCCCCCCCCCAAAAAAAATAAAACATGCTTCAAATCGCTTTAAACGATTGTCATTGTAGTGCGTATTTAATGTGCCGCTGCACTCTTGATGTTGTAGGAGAAAACATTTATAAAAAAAGTATATTTAATTAAGTAGAACGTGTTGTCTATATTTATTTAAAGTTGCGCATTTTGATGTGACGTCACATTTCTCAACCCCCGCCCCTCCCCTCGTCACACATCGTCACAAATGTCTGACCCCCCCCCCCCCCAGGTGCGTGACGTCATTTATGACCGGCCCTTAAGTGTGAAAGTGGGTGTCTTGGTGTGAGAGCACGCGTGTCAGGCGACACAGGAGAAGTACTTGCACACAAACTAAACGCGCGGTATTCAAGTCAATTAAACGAATCGTAAAGTCACAGCCGTACAAGACCGGTGGAGTGGCCGCTACAGAAACACACCTCCACCTTGGAAGGTGCTAAAAGTGAGTCGACTTAACACCCGAGGTTGAATTAGGTCGCGCTATTTCCCACGACTTCCATCCCAATTATTTTGGAATGGACATCAAATCCACTTTCTCCAAGCAAACTTTCGACCGAATAATAGAACAGGCGTTAAGATGTTCAAACGCACAGATAGAAACATTTTGCAAGGCTTGAAGTCTGCATTAACCACACGTGCTTGTGGCGAAACATGCTAACAAACCACTGATAATATTTGCTTTGCCCTTGAAACTGACTGGCCCTGCACCAGAGACGGCTTTCTTTGTGGCCTCGCCTCACCAGTGTTAGACCAGACAACGCCAAAAGGCGAACAGAACAAAGATAATGTACGTATCAGAGTATTTATAGTTCGGGGTGAGCAGACATGTCGTGAGACCTTTTCGCCGCCAAAAACGATGATAACTAACAATCGAGGTTTTGCCCTTTTCTGGCAATAAAAGCGACACTTATTCCGAAGGATGACGATGGAAAATGGGGAGACTTGGCGATACGCATTGGGGGAAGAGATTCTCTGGATTCAACGTGTGGGGGGCGGGGGGGATACGAGATTCCATCTCCTCCCCTCTCCACTACGGAATGCGCTCGATTTAGTTCGCAGTTGCGCGGCCGTCGTCCGCTGCCACGCCGACTAAGTTTGGACGGCGCAAATCTCGGCCAGCCGACGATAACCCCGCAACCCCCCCCCCCCCCCCCCCAATGATCCCCCCCTCCCCCGTCCTTTACACCTCCCCTCCCTGCCCCTACCGCTCATAATGAGTCGGGCATTAGCATGCGGCGTGACGATGTTAATGTCATCACCCTTTGTTTAGCCACGGTTAAAGTGGCTTCAGAGATGCTGTACGGTTTTTTTCCACGACAGGTTTTTTATATTTTGATGGACTTCATGAACCACTCTGGAAGAGTGGAGAGGTCGACGTTGGTTGCTAAGAGATGGGTGTGTGTGTGAGCCAGGTGATTGGTGGTTGGTT
Source organism: Petromyzon marinus (assembly GCF_048934315.1). Lineage (NCBI taxonomy): Eukaryota > Metazoa > Chordata > Hyperoartia > Petromyzontiformes > Petromyzontidae > Petromyzon > Petromyzon marinus. The sequence goes on from NC_133669.1 coordinate 9,461,760, forward strand.
GCTAAGAGATGTGTGTGTGTGTGTGAGCTAGGTGATTGGTGGTTGGTTGCTAAGAGATGGGTGTGTGTGTGAGCCAGGTGATTGGTGGTTGGTTGCTAAGAGATGGGTGTGTGTGAGCCAGGTGATTGGTGGTTGGTTGATAAGAGATGGGTGTGTGTGAGCCAGGTGATTGGTGGTTGGTTGCTAAGAGATGGGTGTGTGTGTGAGCCAGGTGATTGGTGGTTGGTTGCTAAGAGATGGGTGTGTGTGAGCCAGGTGATTGGTGGTTGGTTGCTAAGAGATGGGTGTGTGTGAGCCAGGTGATTGGTGATTGCTAAGAGATGGGTGTGTGTGAGCCTTGTGGTTGCTAAGAGATGGGTGTGTGTGAGCCTGGTGGTTGGTGATTGCTAAGAGATGGGTGTATGTGAGCCAGATGGTTGCTAAGAGATGGGTGTGTGTGAGCCTGGTGGTTGGTGATTGCTAAGAGATGGGTGTGTGTGAGCCAGATGGTTGCTAAGAGATGGGTGTGTGTGAGCCTGGAGTTTGGTGGTTGCTAAGAGATGGGTGTGTGTGAGCCTGGTGGTTGCTAAGAGATGGGTGTGTGTGAGCCAGGTGGTTGCTAAGAGATGGGTGTGTGTGAGCCAGATGGTTGCTAAGAGATGGGTGTGTGTGAGCCAGATGGTTGCTAAGAGATGGGTGTGTGTGAGCCAGGGGTTTGCTAAGAGATGGGTGTGTGTGAGCCAGATGGTTGCTAAGAGATGGGTGTGTGTGAGCCTGGAGTTTGGTGGTTGCTAAGAGATGGGTGTGTGTGAGCCAGATGGTTGCTAAGAGATGGGTGTGTGTGAGCCTGGAGTTTGGTGGTTGCTAAGAGATGAGTGTGTGTGAGCCAGATGGTTGCTAAGAGATGGGTGTGTGTGAGCCAGATGGTTGCTAAGAGATGGGTGTGTGTGAGCCTTGTGGTTGCTAAGAGATGAGTGTGTGTGAGCAAGGTGGTTGGTGATTGCTAAGAGATGGGTGTGTGTGAGCCAGGTGGTTGCTAAGAGATGGGTGTGTGTGAGCCTGGTGGTTGGTGATTGCTAAGAGATGGGTGTGTGTGAGCCAGATGGTTGCTAAGAGATGGGTGTGTGTGAGCCTGGAGTTTGGTGGTTGCTAAGAGATGGGTGTGTGTGAGCCTGGTGGTTGCTAAGAGATGGGTGTGTGTGAGCCTGGTGGTTGCTAAGAGATGGGTGTGTGTGAGCCTGGTGGTTGCTAAGAGATGGGTGTGTGTGAGCCAGATGGTTGCTAAGAGATGGGTGTGTGTGAGCCTGGTGGTTGGTGATTGCTAAGAGATGGGTGTGTGTGAGCCAGATGGTTGCTAAGAGATGGGTGTGTGTGAGCCTGGTGGTTGCTAAGAGATGGGTGTGTGTGAGCTTGGCGTTTGTTGGTTGCTAAGAGATGGGTGTGTGTGAGCCTGGTGGTTGCTAAGAGATGGGTGTGTGTGAGCTTGGCGTTTGTTGGTTGCTAAGAGATGGGTGTGTGTGAGCCAGATGGTTGCTAAGAGATGGGTGTGTGTGAGCCAGATGGTTGCTAAGAGATGGGTGTGTGTGAGCCTGGTGGTTGCTAAGAGATGGGTGTGTGTGAGCCTGGTGGTTGCTAAGAGATGGGTGTGTGTGAGCTTGGAGCTTGGTGGTTGCTAGGAGATGTTTGTGTGTGAGCCAGGTGGTTGGTGATTGCTAAGAGATGGGTGTGTGTGAGCCTTGTGGTTGCTAAGAGATGGGTGTGTGTGAGCCAGGTGGTTGCTAAGAGATGGGTGTGTGTGAGCCTGGTGGTTGCTAAGAGATGGGTGTGTGTGAGCCTGGAGTTTGGTGGTTGCTAAGAGATGGGTGTGAGGCTGGAGTCCTGTACTGTGCTGCGTTTCCGTACGAGTTAGAGTCGTCTCTGTCCCTCACTCTCTCTCTGTCACACCGCTGCCGCTGCTGTCATTCGTCCTCACGTCTCTAGTTTGATGGTGACCCAAGGCACGTGGTCCCCACGTCTCTAGATTGATGGTGACCCAAGGCACGCGGTCCCCACGTCTCTAGTTTGATGGTGACCCAAGGCAAGCGGTCCCCACGTCTCTAGTTTGATGGTCCCCCAAGGCAAGCGGTCCCCACGTCTCTAGTTTGATGGTGACCCAAGGCAAGCGGTCCCCACGTCTCTAGATTGATGGTGACCCAAGGCAAGCGGTCCCCACGTCTCTAGATTGATGGTGACCCAAGGCAAGCGGTCCCCACGTCTCTAGATTGATGGTGACCCAAGGGAAGCGGTCCCCACGTCTCTAGATTGATGGTGACCCAAGGCAAGCGGTCCCCACATCTCTAGATTGATGGTGACCCAAGGCAAGCGGTCCCCACGTCTCTAGATTGATGGTGACCCAAGGCATGCGGTCCCCACGTCTCTAGATTGATGGTGACCCAAGGCAAGCGGTCCCCACGTCTCTAGATTGATGGTGACCCAAGGCAAGCGGTCCCCACGTCTCTAGATTGATGGTGACCCAAGGCAAGCGGTCCCCACGTCTCTAGATTGATGGTGACCCAAGGCAAGCGGTCCCCACGTCTCTAGTTTGATGGTGACCCAAGGCACGCGGTCGCCACGTCTCTAGTTTGATGGTGACCCAAGGCAAGCGGTTCCCACGTCTCTAGTTTGATGGTGACCCAAGGCAAGCGGTCTCCACGTCTCTAGATTGATGGTGACCCAAGGCAAGCAGTCCCCACGTCTCTAGATTGATGGTGACCCAAGGCAAGCGGTCCCCACGTCTCTAGATTGATGGTGACCCAAGGCAAGCGGTCCCCACGTCTCTAGATTTATGGTGACCCAAGGCAAGCGGTCCCCACGTCTCTAGTTTGATGGTGACCCAAGACACGCGGTCCCCACGTCTCTAGTTTGATGGTGACCCAAGGCAAGCGGTTCCCACGTCTCTAGTTTGATGGTGACCCAAGGCAAGCGGTCTCCACGTCTCTAGATTGATGGTGATCCAAGGCAAGCGGTCCCCATGTCTCTAGATTGATGGTGACCCAAGGCAAGCGGTCCCCACGTCTCTAGTTTGATGGTGACCCAAGGCAAGCGGTCCCCACGTCTCTAGATTGGTGACCCAAGGCAAGCGGTCCCCACGTCTCTAGATTGATGGTGACCCAAGGCAAGCGGACCCACAATGCAGCTCTTCGGCTACTCGGGTTTCGCGGTGTTCAGTGTTCTGGGTGCTGCTTGAATATTTGAGGCTGTTTAAAGTCAAAACTTACGATTGCGTTTGTCATTATTATTGTTATGTGGACTTTGGCTGTTGTCAGGAGCTTAAGTGTTTACTGGCAAATACATTTGTATCCTTCTCATCAATTCCTCCAAACGGGTGGCAGTGCGGTTCGCAGCGTTTGGCGTTTTGAGACGCAATTGGCGTGATCGACGCTATTAGATAACGAAGAAATATTCACGATTATCATCATTATGATTATCCGCTGATGTTTTTTGCGCATCACGCACGAAGACCGACTTCGTTTTGTACACGTGTCTGTCTTTCCGTGTGTGTGGTTTTTTTTTCGTAAAATTGTTTTTTATGGTATGCAGGATTTTCTCGTGTTGGATAAAAATCACGACCACGTTTGTGGGCAAACGAGAATGCGGAATTTCCACCACTGGCCCTAAGCCTCCAGCAGAGATGAGCCGCTGTCCAACCCCTCCATTGAGCAGAGAGAGATGCTTGCACTCACTTTTTTATTATTAATAATTAATTCGTTTCATCCAGGAAAGCTTCACCAAGTCTCGGGACTTATTTTTTCGCGAGGGTCTTGCATTGCAATGTTTGGCCAATCATTTTTTTTATTTTGTGCGGAAGTAAAAGTGAAGCGTCCGGAGAAAATTCCAGACACAAGAGGAGATCCCAATCACATACCCACACGGATACGTTAGCATCCTACATGCTGTACTGCACTCTCTACAATTGCCTCGTATTCTCTCCAAAACTTTTCTCTGCACGTCTTACTATTTATCACCTTGCCCGTCTCGTTTGTCTCATGTCTCCCGTTTCACTCCGTCCCCTGTCTCTGTCTCATGCCCCCCTCGTCTCCCTTCGTCTAAATATGTTTCTTTCCTCAATTCCTCTGTCTCGCTGTATCTCATATCTCCAGGTCTCTCCTTGTCTCTCCACGTCACCGCATGTGTCTCCCTGTCTTCTTGTGTTCCATATCCTGTCTCCCTTTCTAAATCCCTTAACCAATGTCTGGAGCTATCTCATTATCTCTCGCTGTCTCCAATATCCTCAAGCTCCACGTGTCTCTCCTTATCGTCCTCGTTTCTCCACATCCAATATCCCCCGTCTCCCTCGATCTCTCTGTCTCTTTCTCCCGGTACCTGCACGTCTCTTCCCTGTCGCTCTAGATTCTACGTCCGCTCTTTCCCCGTCTCTCTCGAAACAAAGACAAAAGTCCTCCGTATAGCCTTAACAGACTGTTGGGGCAAGTGCTGTTAGCGTGCACCTATGGAAGCCGGTACGGTACACAAGGGGGTGGGTGGGTCGCCAGCACCACGCTTGACCACCTTTGTCTCCCCAGTGGCGATGATTACACACCGCACCAGGTACTTATTTAAGGCTGAGTCGACCGAGGGGAGGTCCAGGACCGGTACAGATTATCGTCGCGGATGTTGGTGGCCGTGAGCGGGATTCGAACTCAGGCCGCCGGGTTCGTAGCGCAGCGCGCTAACCGTTGCACCACCGCTCCCCACACCTCGTACAGGCGTCGAACCCGTTCTGGCAGTCTCGGAGCTCGGGCGTGGGCTCCGGGGGTCGCTTCCGCTGCCCGTCGTGCCGGCACGAGGTGGTGCTGGACCGACACGGGGTCTACGGGCTCCAGCGCAACCTCCTCGTGGAGAACATCATCGACATCTACAAGCAGGAGTCCACTAAGTGCGAGACAACCTCATCATGCACACCGTCCATTCACTCACTCGCTCGTCCATTGCACAGATCGTACGCTCAATTGCTCAATGCCTTATTCATTCATTTACTCGTGGAGAACACCATCGACATCTACAAGCAGGAGTCCACCAAGTTTGGGACAACCTCATCATGCACATCGTCCATTCACTCACTCACTCGTCCATTGCACAGATCGTACGCTCAATTGCTCAATTCCTTATTCATTCATTGACTCGTGGAGAACAACACCGACATCTACAAGCAGGAGTCCACCAAGTGTGGGACAACCTCATCATGCAGATCGTACATCCATTCATTGTGTGGCTGCACTGCGGCGAGGGCTGTTTGTAACAACACGCTCCAGCACTTAAGGGACAAGGCGAAAAATCCCTCCCTCGCACACGACCCATGAAGCATTGCGACTGAGATAAAAAAAAACAGACTTGAAAGTGACGAACGCGCACACCATTATAGCACTGCAGTGACATCGCTCGCAGCGGCACTCTGTCCGCTTCGCGTGATTACGTCCCGGCTGTAACGTGGCCACAGCCCCACAACTAATCACAAAACTGTTGTTTTAGAGTCTTATTTTATTTAAGTTAATTAGGTTTTAAAGTCCAGTCGTAAACAACTTGGACACACCCCACTGGTACGCATCAAACGATGGGAACTACGGTGTTTGATGTTCTGTTTTCTTTCAAGCTATTTCTGGTTTTCAGAATTGTAATTATAGATACAAGTTACGTTGTTGATTTAGAAGAAAATAACTCTTGTTGCCTGTTGTGAGCATGCTCCTCAACTGCCCCGAGCAATCGGCAGAGGAAGCGTATTTGAGTGCACATTCTGAATGTGCCACCCAGGCACATGACCTTGTTTCGCAATGCACTTTGTAAATGTGTCACCCAATGTTGGCACGGCGGCCTTAGGTACACTTTGTAAATGTGCCCACCCAGGCAGATGACACACTCGCAATGGGCACACTTTGTGAATGTATCATCCATGGCAGGTGGGACATTGCCTTGCGGTTGCACTTTGTTTACGTGCCACCCACACGGATGCCATTCTCTTTGGCTGCACTTTCTAAATATGCCACCGAGGATGACAACACATCATCCTTGGGTGCACTTTGCGCATGTGTCACCTACCCTGGCCACTTCACCGCCATTGCCCTGGCCCTCACCCCAATCTCCCCCTCCTCCCCCTCTTCCCCCTTCCCCCATGCACTTGGCAGGCCCATGAAGAAGACGGACCAGCCGATGTGCGAGGAGCACGAGGACGAGCGGATCAACATCTACTGCATCACGTGCGGCGTGCCCACCTGCTCCATGTGCAAGGTGTTCGGGGCCCACACGGGATGCGAGGTGGCGCCACTGGGCACCGTCTACAAGAAGCAGAAGGTGATCTACATCTGTGGGTTGGGGGTAGAGGGGTGCCGGACTGGCTGGTGCGGGAGAGGGGGGGGAGCGGCGGGGTTGCGGGCCAGCGGGCGCTGATTGTGAATGTGTCGCAGGTCACAACAACGCGCCCCTTACGATCAATCAATGAATTCTGGGTTATCCAGTTTCCTCCCACACTAAGCCCAACACTCGTTCGTGGCAATGACCAAGTGTCTCAATGTATATTGAACTTATTTCGCACCGCACGTAGCCAACCGTGCTAATCGGAGGCGCTAGGGAAGGACAGTTCTAAACAAAAGTAACAGGGACCCTCCTGACAAAGTGTCTTGAGGCTCAGTGTGAGGCTGCCCTGGGTAATTAAAGACCATTATCCTTCAAACTAGATTCGAAGCTTTCGTGACTGCAGGAATCACTCTTTGGTTCTTTCGGTAAAGTCACGTAGAAAGAAATTAAATTAAATAATAATAGAAAACGACGTTTCGATTGCAACACAAGCAACCATCATCAGGTACAAATGAATGAGAAAACAAACTTAGTAAACTGGGAACTTTAATGCAATACAACACAGAGAGTCGGCCAACAAAACAGTCAACACCCCACCTGGTTGATTACATTCTTCCAAAGATTGCTAAATTTAAGAGAGAGACAAAACATAGACAGGGAGACACACAGGGAGACACACAAGCAGAGAGAGACTCGCACAGAGACAAATAGAGAGACACACACACATAGGCACACAGGGGGTGGAGCGGTGGTGCAGTGCTTAACGCAGTGCATTATGAACTTGTTTTTCCCACTGAAGGCCAACACCGTGGTGAGTGATATCCGAACCCGTTCCTGGCACACTACTCCCCCATTCAGCAACCCACACCGACCACCTCCGATTAGCACTGTTGGCTTGGTACGGCGCGAAAAAAGTTCAACATACTTGCATGCGTGGTCCAACAGTTCCCTCCAGCTGCACGACATTGCGAGGCCCTCATCCAGCAGTGGCTTTCACAAAGCTTTGCACATCCCATCGCGTCAATGAGTGCTATCAATCTCTCTCTCTTCCCCCCCCCCCCCGTTCACACCCACCCCATTTCTGCCGGTCGCACACGCCACGCGCAGGGCGACCTGAGCGACGGGATCGCCCTGCTCGTCGCCGGAAACGACCGCGTGCAGGCGGTCATCGGACAGATGGAGGAGACCTGCAAGGCGCTGGAGGTGCGGTCGCAGTCCACGTTTTATTCGGCGTTGCCGACTCGTCTCGGAAACGCGTTTGTCTTTTCTTTTGTAATCTTCGAATTTTTTCGTTCGAAAGCTCAGCTCTGCTTGGCTTCGCATCGTGAAATTTTTTTTTATTCGTTTGGAGGTTTTTGCAGTCAGCAGCACCTTGCCCCATGCGCTAATGTTCCGTGAAATGAGATATCAGAGATTCCATTGAGATCCCTTCAAGTCATGCCCTAGCCACAGGGAAACCAAAACAAAACTATTTTTTATTTTACTCGGTAAAGCCCACTGAACTATTAGCTCTCTTTCAGAGGCGACCTGGCCACAAATGATAGCTCAAAGAAGTGGCTTATCATGTGGAAATTTATAGCAGCCAAATAATCTAAACGCATGTTTCTAAATATGGAGCAAAAAACCGGAGGATCTGGAGAGAAAAAAACCACGTGACAACGGGGAGAATATGCAAACTTCAATTATACAGGCGTCAGGGTCGGGATCAACTGACGACCTCCTGCATACCAGGCAAGGCAGATAACATCTCGCCGATATTTTTTAATTCTCAGAGCAAGAAAATATCCAAAGTAGGTGACAAAGCATTGTCACTTAGTGTCTACAAGAAAATTAGATCACACTCAGAGCCAAGATTCAAACTTAGAATCTCAGTGGTAACTGTTCAGTATCTCTGACTCGGTCATGATGAATCCACCGAGAGATACACCCAGACCGAGGACTCAAACCCAGAACATCATCAGTGTCTCGGACAGAGCCATTCTGAGCTCATGAGAACGCCAAAGAGAGACACCCAGACCCAGGACTCCAACCCAGAATCCCATCACTGCCAAATCAATGTCATTACAAATCCACCAAGAAACGCAGACCCAGTACCTGAACTCAGCACTTCCAACATGGCCATTCTGGAACCCCTGTGTTGACTCTTCCATCTCCTGCAACTTCTCCTTCGACCTTTTGCCTCGCTCCCCCCCCCCGCCACCCTCTGCCACCCCCCACCTCTTTCGCAGGCGAACAGCCGCCGCCAGAAGCAGATGCTGTGCGAGCAGTTTGACGGGCTGTACGCCGTGCTGGAGCACCGCAAGCAGGAGATGCTGCAGGCGGTGACGCGCGAGCAGGACGAGCGCATGCAGCGCCTGCGCACCCACATGCGGCAGTACGGCGAGCACCTGGAAGTGGCCTCCAAGCTCGTGGAGAACGCCCTGCAGTCCATGGAGGAGCCCGAGATGGCACTCTTCCTGCAGGTGAGTAAGCGGCGGCGGCGGCGTCGTCTTCTCAGTCTTTCAACAACAACATCTTCGTCGTCGTCACCATCATCAGCCAGCAGCTGTGACGCTGTGGAGCGTGCTGGCTCGTCCAACCGCACCGAGTAATCTCACATGCCGGGCTACGAAGTGGGGGGATAAGGCAAACGGTGGGGAAGGGGGAGGGGGGTCCAATTTCATTCCTTTCGCCACAGGGCTCATGCCTACCATGCGAGGCCACGGTCATCAGCCATGATCTACCCGCTGTGGGATGAAGGCCTCAACAAGCCGTCACCGACCTGCACAGTCACCGGATGTAACAAATGACCGTGGGTCGCCGTGGTGGCGAGATGTTAACTCCCTCGCCTGCTGTGCAGGAGGTCGTGAGTTCGATCCCGACCCTGACGCCTGCTATGTATTTGGAGTTTGCACGTCTCTCTCCCCGTGGTCTCGGGAATATTTCTCCGGGTCCTCCGTTTTTTTTTTATCTCCATATTTAGAAACATGCGTTGAGAGCATTTGACTGATATAGATTTCCACGTGAAAAGGCACATGGTCGAGCTATCATTATGTCCAGGTCGCTCCTTAAAAAGAGCTAGAGAGCTCAGTGGGCCTTACCTGGCAAAATTAAAAAAAAATTGCTTAGTTTATAACAAACTCACCTACCTCTACAATCCGCCACAGTCCTGCACATGAGCCGATCTCGTCATCACTTCATCTGCGTGGTCGATGTCTTCTCACTGCCGCCATCGGCCCTCATTCCTTAGAGCCGTGGTGCATGCTGCCCAAAGTGCCCTTATCCTGCTTTGCAGGCAGTATGATCTCTGTAACTCGAATTTGTTCTCTGAACTATGTGTTCCGGGTATGTGTGTGACTCAGCGTAAATATATCGCCTCGACGTTACTTAATTTATCAGTTTAACACGTAGGCTTTCGCGACCAATATTATTCATAATAAAGGTTTTTGGGTTAGATCGCGTTTATTTATAAATGTGTCGTAACCCTCCACCACCCGACACGGCCAATCAGCAAAAAAAGTGTCATGTTGACAAAAGACAAATGATTCACTACTTTAGCCCACCGGTGTGTTGAAGAGTGAATCCACATTTACAGTTTGAGTACGACGTTTCGCTGGTAAATACATCCAGCATCATCGGGCAATTCGCCAGAATGGTAAAGCCCTCGCTTGCTCCCGGTTTTATATAGAGCAGCAGGGTGACGTCATCACTTAACTCATATCAGGTGCAGTGATTAGAGGCGGAGGGGGGGGGTATTGTAATTATATAATCGATTAGTAATCAGTCATTGGTTATGATTAGTAATGAGTTGAAGATTAGTAATTCTTTAAATCAAAATGTAATGTGTATTATTTAATAATACGCTTCCAGGCCGCACTACTTAATTTATGTTCGTCTTTTCATCAGTAGCATTGTGTTGTACCTTTCTAATCCCTCCTGGTACCCTTTGCAAGTATTTATTGTATCAATATCAATCTTCAAATTTTGTGTGTGTTTTCTCTCTTATCAGAATGCCAAGCCACTCATTCAAAAGTAAGTGCATCTTAAGTGTTATTCATAATGATGATTATGACCATAATAATACTGGTAATGGATAGTCATGATAACAATTAAAATGATGATAATGAGACTACAAATATAATAACAATCACGATGGTGATGATGATGTAATGTGATGTGATTATAACGCTGCTGCTGTTGCTGGTGATGATCATAGTGATGTCATAGATGCCGATGATATTGACAATGACGTAACAATGAGCGTGATGACAACGATGGAGATCACACTCAACAAGTGACAATTCCGAAAAAAATGCAACTATATAGCGTCTAAATGCAATTTAAAGGGTGAAATGGTGGGGCGGGGTAGGGGGTGGTGTTGGGCTGGTTAGGGCAGGGAGACATGAAAGAGCAACACCACGGCACAGCTAACGGTCATTAATAAACAATAATGTCAATCATGATGACGCGAGTGGTGATCCAACAATAATTCTGATGATGATGCTGTTGATGGTGAGACGACGTGACGAGGGGTAGGAGGGTTGGCCCATTGCTCGACGCTCGCGGAAAGCACGCCGGCCGTGTGTCTCCACGCAGGATCATCGAGTCGTCCCAGGCGAACCACATCCAGAAGATGGAGCCGGGCTTCGAGAACATGGACCGATTCATGGCCAGCTTCGAGCAGGAGGAGGCCCTGCTGAGGAGGATCACCTTCCTGAGCAGTGGGTAGAGCACGGTCACGTCCCCCCCTCGCCGTAGCACACCTGGTGGTCTCACCTCTCCCGTCCATCGGCCGTATTCCCTTCGCCGTAAGCTATGACGGCCGATGGACGAGAATTGGTGGCGATGGAACAGCAGCCGAACGAGCGAGCACTGCCAGAGATGGAACGACGCAAATAAGCGTCTGTGCAGGAGCGGAATGGACTCACGGCATCTCGAGACCACGGTGGAGGGTGAATATGTTGCCAGGCCTTCATCCAGCGATGGATATAACACACAGCCGTTGGTCACAATGATCTGTGTTCCTGTTGCCAGCTGTTCATGCTGTCCACTGTTTCTCAGTGTCGGACGTCTCCAGTATCAGCTATATCGCATTTTTATTGCCGCTTATCCTGGATGTGTCTCCACCGCTAGCCATCGATCGTGTCAGCTGTCTCAAAGCTTTACTTGTCTTTCAGTGTATTTCTATTTCCCAGAGACAAACTCCCCAGTGTCAACTGCTTCCCCGTGCGTCTCACAGCGAGTGGCGGAGGCGGAGGTGAGAAGGGAGACGAGGAGGAGGAGGAGGAGGAGGTGGTGGTGGAGGAGGTGGTGTACACGGAGGGGGAGGATGGGCAAGCGGACGACTCGGTCGAGCAGGGCGCCGGCGCCGTTGGAGTCGGGGTGCAGGCGGGGCCCAGCGGGGTAAAGGGGGTGACGGGGGAAGGGACGCGAGCCCCCCGTGAAGACGGGGAGGTACGTCAACGCATCACCACCGTCGGGGGCTATCGCTGATTGTTGACGGCGTAATCATTGTCATCACAGTATAAAGCTCATCACATCACAATCATCGTGTTATTGTCGTCACCATTCTCACATTGTCATCATCGTTATCATCCTCTTGAGTACTGGGTTTCATCAGTGCAGCTTAAACCCGGATGAAATTCCAGGATCTTGGTATTGCTGACTCAGTGTCCCTGGCCCATGAGCCACCCAGCTACCGCCGTGTTTCTACTGCAACTTGTGTTTGCCGCTATTAATCTCCCACTCCCCAACTCCCCGTCTCCCACTTCCCCAGCCTCAAGCTGCGTTGGATCCGCATCTGGCCGATGCCAGCACAGGGGGGGCTCCCAGCCGGCACGTGTTCTCCTTCCCGTGGCTCAACCCTGGCAAGCACTGATCGCAGTGAAGCCGTGTTCGCCGTCTCGCCCATCTCGCCCCGAGTGAGAGGCAGAGAGTGGGGATCGGCGCCTTGGGTCACCCAAGCCATCTCGGTCAACCCACGGCACCTGGTCCTGTCCCGTGACCTTCTGTTCAGCCAGCGAGCCTTCGACACTTCATGCGGCCTCAAAGTGCACGTAGCCTGGCACAAGCGTCGTAGTGAATTCGCCACCGCGAAAGTGGCGAATGGCGGTTGTTGTTGTTGATGAGCAATCATGGGAGAAGTTAAATGAGGGGGAAGGAGGTCAAAATTTTAGTGATTGCGATGGAGAGGAGGCAACTAGCAATTGATGAATGAACTACATTCAATTCTTGTACTCAGGATTAGTGCATTGCATTGTGCATCTAGAAATTGACTATTTACATTTATACATATTATATGTTTAAGCGCATGCCTTTAGGGAAATGGAACACATGAGAGGCTACATGCAAAAACATACGGACAACGATGCAAACGAGACAGAGTAATTGATTATTTATTTGAATCGTGAAGCTGAATAATAGCAATTAATAGAATCGTTGAAGGGGTGAATCGTCATATGGCTTGTGGAGAGGGAATACAGTGTAAGATGTAGGGGTGACATCAAATGAGATGCATGCAGAAGTGCATACACTTCCTGTGGATTCATTTTAATTTTTAAACATTTATTAAAGGGAATTATTTTCCTTTTCCCAGAAAATGCTTTGCTGTTTAGCTGAACGTTGTTCTACTGTTCGTTAAAATTAAATTCCTTCCTGCTCAAACGAGCATTTGATTGCGTTCACTTCTGTAGGTGGCCCATAGCCAGAGGTGGAAATTCCACATTCCCATGGCAGGGGCCAGTCTCTACACGGGATGACCACAATTCACTTGCCACAAAGTGATACTTATTTTATCGTGCCGTGAATAGGATGCTGGGCTGATTGAATAACCGATCGAGAATTCAACTCAAAACCTTCTCATCAAGCACCTAAGCACACATAAGTGGGTGCAAAATCTATTTGTCAATTAATGTTCTTTCACTTCTGAAATTATACAAACGCCCTTGTTTCTTTACATATTGTGTAGGTTCGATTATATGAAGGGGTCATACATCTATAACTCATTCTCTCCGTCGGCGTCAGCTTAAGCTGACAAAGAGGTTTTTAAATAAAGACACGAGCTATATCAGAACATCTCTTTTTCGTGCAGATATAAACTTGGTATCTTGCGGGGTTTTTATGTTTGTTTTAAACTTCCCCAGAATGCATTGTTTCCGTTAGTGCGTAGCAATATTTACGGAGCGAAAGTCACCGTGCCCAGCTGCCGTCATTCAGTGGCGCCTCGTTCTCACTTATTCCCAGCGTGCGATCGGGCCGCAGAGGCCAAACTAGATGCGGCTGTTTTGGTTGAGCCAAATAGCGATAATCACACACTGGATTGCCATTAAGCAGTAAAAATAAGAAATAATTGGGATTGTTTTAATAAAAAATGTTATTCGTACACATTGGGCCACTTGTGTGCTGTGATTTGTGCACCGTTTTTCACAGGCGCGTTATGTGTCGCCTATTTTTCAGTAAATATCTGCTGATAACTCCGTGAGTATTGGGAATCTACACGTCGCGTTACCACTAGTGTAGGGAGATGTTAAATAAACCTTCGTGGCTGCACTCTTGAACCACCGTAACATTGCAGTTGAGGTCGACACTTTGTTTTTACCAGTGAATCCAGCCCACGTGTCTCTTGAGCAATGTCTATTAATAATACTGTGCACAACAAGATGTAAACACGCTGAGATGTAAGCGGTCACAGCGACGAGGCTTTTTGAGAATATACCCCCAAAACGTGACAACACCAAAGAGACATCACGCCACGCATACAGCGCCGGATTAAGCTAGGTGCGGGGCCTGTAGAATGTTATAAAGGGGCCCTGGATTTAAAAAAAACCACAAAGATTAAAACACTTTTTTTACTTGCATAGTAAAGTAATTGTACTTTTTCATTTGCTATACAGCCAGATAATACCACAAATCGCTAACATTAAACACCCAATCAGTTCATAAAGTTTAAGGCAGTATAGTACTATAGTAATAGAGCAAGTGCAGAATCACTCAACCGGAATTGATAGCTTGAAAATATTTAGCGCGGGGCCCTTGAAAGCGCGGGGCCCGTAGCATTTGCTGCTAATTATGCGCCGAGGATAATTCGGCACTGCACACGTATCGCTTGTGTATGTTGACAGCAGGTTCATTCAGATCGTTTTCGTCTTCTCGAATTTCTATTCCAATTGTTCCATCCGCGAGCTTTAGTGTCCATCCGCAACTCTGGCAGTGTGCTCGATACTCTTTGGTTCTATTGGGTAAAGTCACGTAGGTGAAAATAAAATAACAAAAAATCACGTTTCGGCCACAACACAAGCGGCCTTCATCAGGTGTTGAACTTCTAGCGCTGTCCTCCAGACAGTCTCGTCCCTTCACCTGATGAAGGCCGCTTGTGTTGTGGCCGAAACGTCGTGATGTTTTGTTATTTTATTTTCACCTACGTGACTTTACCCAATAGAACCAAAGAGTATGGATCCTAGCAGTCACGAAAGCTTTAAATCTAGAAGTGTGCTCGATAACGGACCCACATAAGGGGATATCAGAAAACTGATTCCGAGGGCATTTAAAAAAAATACCTTTTATCCACACCGTGGATGCTGCACTTTTTTTCTACGTTGCTTCCTTCTCCCAGCTGGACATTTGCCCAATTAAGTCGTGGATTATTTGTGCAGCGATTGATGTTCCAGGCTGAGAACATCAGCTCACGATACTTGAGGCCCCAGTTTAATCGCAGGCAGCTGACACCCAGATTTGGACATAATGTGTCAGCTATGATGCCGGCTCAGCGTACGTGTGTTGAACTTCTAGCGCACCGTACGTAAACTCTCATGTCCAAGCTGACAAGCGAGTACTGTACTTCCTTCACCCTTCGGGGACGTCCATAAATGACGTCACGCACCTAGGGGGGGCGGGGTAAAACATTTGTGACGTCACATCAAAATTCGCAACTTTAAATAAATATAGACAACACGTTCTACTTAATTAAATAGACTTTTAAATAAATGTTTTCTCCTACAACATCAGAGTGCAGCGGCACATTAAATACGCACTAAAATGACAATAGTTTAAAGCGATTTGAAGCATGTTTTATTTTTTTGGGGGGGGGGGGCAGAGCTTTGTGACGTCATATTTGAGGGGGGGGGGGTCTGACTTTTTGTGACGCCGTGTGACGATGGGGGGAGGGGGTCAAAAATCGTCAAAAATCGCGTGACGTCATTTATGGACGGCCCCTTACTGGGGACCGTCAGTGCAGTGTGGCCATGCTGCGGAGAGTATGTAAGCTGTTTTGGTGTTGTGTCTGCTGTCAAATTCGATTGGCTCTGCGCACGCAGTTCGGCAGTGTTGTTCACGTTGTGTACATGGACACATTGCACCACATCCACATTAAATGACATTAAAACCGAAAGGTTTTGTTTTGGTCATGTAGTTCCTGCACGCATCTTTATGTTTCCCCATGAGTCAATTTCAGATATTCTTGGTTCTTGCGGTAAAGTCACGTAGAAGGGAAACAATAAAATAATAAAAATATGTTTTATATTTTTATTATTTTAAAATAATAAAAATATGTTTTATATTTTTATTATTTTATTGTTTCCCTTCTACGTGATAAAAATATGTTTTTTTTATTGTTTCCCTTCTACGTTAATTTACCGAAAGAACATAAAATATGAATCACTGCAGTCACGAAAGCTTTAAATCAAAATTTTATTTCAGATGTTTTACTTGGGGAAAGATGGGGAGGGGAGTGGGGGGTGTAAGGGGGGGTGGAGGGGGGAATGGGGGGGTGGAGTGGAGGGAGTGGAGGGGGGGAGAGTGAGGGGGCGGTGGGGGGAATGGGGGGGGGATGGAACGGGGGGGGGGATGGAACGGGGGGGTGGAGGGGGGAGTGGAGTGGAGGGAGGGGGGAGTGTGAGGGGGTCGATGGGGGGTGGAGGGGGGAGTGTGAGGAGAGGGGGGGAGTGTGAGGGGGTCGAGGGGGGGATGGAACGGGGGTGGGAGGGGGGGGATGGAACGGGGGTGGGAGGGGGGGGATGGAACGGGGGTGGGAGGGGGGGGATGGAACGGGGGTGGGAGGGGGGGGGATGGAACGGGGGTGGGAGGGGGGGGGGGATGGAACGGGGGTGGGAGGGGGGGGGGGATGGAACGGGGGTGGGAGGGGGGGGGATGGAACGGGGGTGGGAGGGGGGGGGGATGGAACGGGGGTGGGAGGGGGGGGGATGGAACGGGGGTGGGAGGGGGGGGGGATGGAACGGGGGTGGGAGGGGGGGGATGGAACGGGGGTGGGAGGGGGGGGATGGAACGGGGGTGGGAGGGGGGGGGATGGAACGGGGGTGGGAGGGGGGGGGATGGAACGGGGGTGGGAGGGGGGGGATGGAACGGGGGTGGGGGGGATGGAACGGGGGTGGGAGGGGGGGGGGATGGAACGGGGGTGGGAGGGGGGGGATGGAACGGGGGTGGGAGGGGGGGGGATGGAACGGGGGTGGGAGGGGGGGGGATGGAACGGGGGTGGGAGGGGGGGGGATGGAACGGGGGTGGGAGGGGGGGGGATGGAACGGGGGTGGGAGGGGGGGGAATGGAACGGGGGTGGGAGGGGGGGGGATGGAACGGGGGTGGGAGGGGGGGGGATGGAACGGGGGTGGGAGGGGGGGGGATGGAACGGGGGTGGGAGGGGGGGGGATGGAACGGGGGTGGGAGGGGGGGGAATGGAACGGGGGTGGGGGGGGGGTGCCGTGTCACGTGGAACGGGCCGGCAAGTCAAGGAGGAGGCGTCTCGGTACCGTGGAGCAGTCGCTGGGATTTCGTGATGGAGGACATTAAAGGTGAATCTCTTGCATTCAATAAAATAACTGAATTATTATTACGAGTATAATTATGTTTGTCATCGTTCACAAGCTCACAAGTCGTGTCATTTGCGCGCCGTTTGCATTTGTGGTTCAGCTTTGACCGAATTCAGTCTTGACCCGTGCAATCGGAGTGCTCGGCCGGAAGAGACGAGGGAAACCCGGAGGAGCATCTAGGCGACGAGGGGGGTTGCCTAGGCCGCTACGGGATCTGTTTTGTCGAGGCAATTTATACTTTTAACGGGTGACAAACGTAGTTCATGCGCACATCAATACACGCATATACAAGGCAAAGACACCCCTCAACCTCCCCTCCCCGTATAGAATGTTGGGCCAAGTGCTGTTAGCGAGCACCTATCAAGGCCGGCACGGCACACGAAGGTGATGGGTGGCCAGCACCACGCCCGGCCGCCTTTGTCTCCCTAGTGGCGATGTTTACACACCGCACCAGGTACTCATTTGAGGCTGAGTAGACCTAGGGGAGGCCCAGCACCGGTTCAGATAATCGTCACTGAGTGTTGGCCGTGAGCGGGAAGCGAACTCGGGTCGCCGGGTTCGTAGCGCGGCGCGCTATCCGCTACATTTCCGTCAACACACACACACACACACGTGTGTATATATACACACACGTGTATGTGTGTATACAATACAATGTACATACGTACAATGTGCATTTATCTTGCGTCACATCCAAGCGCAACTCGACACACTGCACATATACGGTACAGTACAACAACAGCTGCGGTTCGCCACGAAGTTGGTGGTGGCGGCTGTCACCAGGGCGCTTACGGTTTGTGATGCGTCATCCCGCTTAGTTTACCAAGCAAAGCCTCAAGAATCTTTGTCGGCAGCGTCTTGCTAAGTTGTGTCGCAGTAGGAGGGACGGAGATGAGGGGGGCGGCGATGGTTGTTGTTGGTGTGTGTGAGGTCCCCCATTGAGGCAGGAACGTCACGAGCTAGGGGGCAGGGGGGTGCCTTGGGCCCCCCCTGGTGGCCAAAACTTGACACTCACCATGAGGTCTAGATTTAAAGCTTTCGTGACTGCTAGGATCCATACTCTTTGGTTCTATTAGGTAAAGTCACGTAGGTAAAAAATCAAATAACAACAATCACGACGTTTCGGCCACAACACAAGCGGCCTTCATCAGGTGAAGGGACGAGACTGTCCTCCAGACGAAACGTCGTGATTTTTGTTATTTTATTTTTTACCTACGTGACTTTACCCAATAGAACCAAAGAGTATACACACCATGAGGTTTGTTTCCAACAGTGTAAACATTAAACAAATTAAAACGCGGTTTAAATTAAAGCAAATTATGGAAATGCTTTCATTTACGTTCCACATGTTAATTTAATTGTGGAGCAGCAACGTTTGGCTTCCGCAAAGTGCACAGATCAAGTGTTGGGGGGCCACACTTGACCGATTTCCGTACACCCCCTGAGCTGATCGTGTAGTTAAGCCACTGCCATTGAGTGATGAATTTGCGGTGTCATTGAAGACATTTGTAGTCGTGACGCCGGCACACAATGGCCTAGCTCTTGCTAATAACGTCACGGGGTCTGTAACGTCCACTGAGTGAAGTAGACGTTGCGTAGTTGTGGAAGTGTGTTTTTGCGGTGAATACACACCGCAGTATTTACCAGGGTGGCCCACCGGAATCGAATCGTATACCTCTGCAACGAGTGGCCAAGTTTATGACGCTAGTCAAGGGTTAAACGTCATGGGCTGAGGGGTCAGGGTAGGGTCAATGTCAGTCAGTCAAGGGCTGGGAGACTCCGACCTTAATCCGTAATCCATACTCTCAAACCAGGTTTTGAAATCAGGACTCCAGGATCCTAAATCCATAACCTGGACTCTTCATAGACTGCAGGTTCTGAAATTTAGGCGTGAGATTCCTGAATCCATAATCCAAACTAGGCTTCATATTCCAGACTCTGGGTTTTGGTATTTGGACTTCAGGTATCTGAATCTAGCATCCAGACTTTATACTCTGGATTCTGGAATTTAGAGTGTAGGTTGTGGACTCTGGGTTATAGGCTCTGTGATCTGGGTCTTCAGCCGGCGCTCTCCTCCCACAGCACAAGAGCAGTGAAGTGGAGATCACCAGTGGTGCGGGAGACAAGGGAACGGCAGACCCGGGCAGTGTCCTCCAGCACGGAGTTCTTGCTCAAAGGCCCATGGTCCACCGGGGCTGACTTCCACCCGTCTAGCTCATAGTTTCCCCTCCCACGCACACCAGCGGCACGTAGTGGAGATCCACACTTGACCCCTCGGCCGTCACCTGAAACTCGCCTTGACTACCACAAGTTAAGTGAGCCTTACGAATGGCCTCGTCACTCTGAAGCCATTCTCCTTGCTTCTGACGGCTCAGCGACTTCGTTTCCTCAAGGAATGTGTTGAAGGGAAAATCACTGTCCAAATGCATCGCAGCGTGGGGCACGTTGGCCAGCGCGTGCACGATTCCCAGAATGCCGCACAGCGTCTGCACTGGCTGGGTTGCATGGTATACGTCCCCGCGGGTGGCCGCCCCCCCATCTTCTCCGCAGTGGTGGACGGCCCGGGACAGAGGCAGGACGAGAGCGTGCACAGGGTGAGAGACTTGCGACCACGCTGCTTCCCTCCAACCCCAGCAGATTCCGCGCCACCAGGCCCCACACCCCTAGCAGGGGCAGCAGTTCACCATCTCTGGGTTGGATTCCAACGGCATAACGCTTTGGTGTGCAGCTATTGCTGTAGAAGACAAAGAGAGCTGCAAAAAGGAGAGGGGAAATATAGGAGATACAGGAAATCCAGGACTTATACAAATGCGGCTGGGGCGTAGGTGTGCAGTGCCAGGCTAGGTGCACCTTGAGGCCATGTCAAGCGTTGAAGGCTTGCTGGCAGGAGGTCACAGGACAGACCCAGGGCTTATGAGTTGACTGAAATGACTGGCAGATGCACCACTTTCGCTCTCCACAGTACCACCTTGCTGCGTTTGTGAGCACTGCTCTTCCCCCCTCCGCTGTTATTGAAGGATACCTGCCTCTCACGGCCCAGTAGCATCCTTCATGAGCATACTTGCACCTATACTCAACCTTTTTTGGTACCTCTTGCTGTCATATTTTCACTTCTTTAAATTGGTGGGTTTTTTTTACACTGTTAAATACCTCGTTTATTGGTTGTGCAATACTATATTCCTGAAGGACAATGTACTTCAGAAATATAGTTTTTGCTGCTCAATAACCACTCAACGGGATCGTCTGTGCAACAAATAGTTAAGTTGGTACCAGTCATCGGCAAATCTGATTAGCTCCACATCCTTCAATACCACATCAGGCCATCTCTTCTCCAGCCCGTACTGCAACCGTTTAGTTCCCTCTATCAGGCCAAACAGAAGCTGCTAAAGCAGTACACAAACAGTGCGCACACAGTGCACACCGTACTCAAATTGTAAGTGTGGGTTTACGCTCCAACACACTGGTGTGCTGAAGTGGTGACTAATTTTCACGTTTTATTTACGTGACAAAACTTATTAATTGGGTGTTGGGTGTCGGTGGGTTAATGACATGTTCATATTTATGCGACCTAACCAAAATGACCTTTATTATGGATAATATTGGTCGTGAAAGCCTACGTGTTAAACAGTACACATACACGAGTATTGCTTAGTCTGGTGGTGCAAATTATGTTGTTGAACACATTAAGGCTAGTATGAAGTTCTGGTGTGGGCAATACCACACCAAAGTAGTCAACCTTGTAAAGGGAGGTCTTCGTCCAGCAATAGATGGACAAGACCAAACAATGATTATTCATGTTTTTTTTTTATAATCGTTTTTTTATTCAACAAGAGTCAAATACAGAGCTTGAGCGATGGGGGTAAGGGGTGAGTACAGACGTTCCACTAGCGATCAAACCCGAGGCCAGGTGCCCTCGTGGTCGGGACCGGTGGCTGGGCTCTCTACCCTTCTCACGTAGGGGCAACGATCAGGAACGTGGAATTTTTAGGGGTTGAGGGGTGGCGAGAATGTTCCCAAACAGAACCGAAAAATATAATGACATACACGCGCCAAGTGAGTTTGCCACCTCATGGCTCCCCTCCACCAGGACCCCGACCGCATGCGAACTCTATTCAAACTAAAACTATTTTTTTTTATTTTACCAGGTAATGCCCACTGAGTTCTATAGCTCTTTTTGCAGAACCTGGCCACAGATGATAGCTCAACGAAGTGGCTTATTATCTGTAAATGTATAGCAGCCAAATATTCTTAAACACACATTACTAAATGTGGAGGAAAAAACCGGAGGACCCGGAGGAAAATCCACACGACCACGGGAAGAAGATGCAAACTCCAGAAATACAAGCGTCAGGGTCGGGATCAAACCCACGAGCTCCTGTATACCAGGTGAGGTAGTCAACATCTCGCCAGCATAGTACTTTCCCTGCACAGTGCTGCACTGACACTGCACGATCTGATGCGGGAGTGACACTGCCCTCAATGGCACTGGTGACACCGCACATCTCATAATAAATATTCATCCGCATGAATGCGATTTGACCACTGGCAGTGATGAAGGTCGAATATTTTTTTTGCCGAATAAAAGGGTATAATTGTGGTATCTTGTAGCCTGCGTATTGCGGCTCGCTTTGACACTCGGAAACATTCAAATGAACGCAGAATTTTCCAGCATTGCCAGCCCACGTGCGTTTTAATTATCCTAAGCCTTCCTAAATTAACACACTGGACCCATGGTCTTTGGAGTCTTCAAGGGTGTTTTTTACATCGGTAATTATGAGCTTCTCGGAATCAGATTGCTAACATAAGATGGAAAAGTATAAAAACTTTGTGATGCTCCATTGTTTTATCGATGAATCAGTTATTACTCTGACGATTATTGCATCGTATAGTGTCTTAAGAATACGTTTTTACATTCATATAATATGTATATAATTAGATCCTTTACTGCATTCACTAGAGGCTCTAGTGAATGCGGTACATGATCCAATGGCAAAAATAATTCTGAATTCGAATCGTGATCACGAAATGAAAACGATGAATGGGATTGTGAGGTGGTGGATGAACAGGCAGCATAATGGGTGCCCTCATGGTCAAATGACGGCCGATCGCGATGACCGGAGGAAGATTTCACTTCTTTAGAAGCGGATTAGGGGCTTGTATGAGATGTGGTCTTTTCAAGGTACACTTGCGATATGCTAGGGGTGAAAAATTATAGGGTACTGCTCATGCAATACAAACCCTGTGAATATGATAATGACACATTACAAGTCAGAATCGGGATCAACCTAACCTACTGGAAACAGGTTTCGTATATTTACTTAAATATGGACCTTATGACGTTATATATTGTGTTAATGCCAAATAAACATTGTGGTACTCATTACATATGGTTAACGTCAGTCTACATTGTAATATAATGATTGACATAACATATACCTTGCGTACAAGTTCTAGATGCCTGCATGAGATACTTCTTAAAACGTAAGCTTAGTTGCGGCTACAAATCAACATTTAGTAACATAATTGAAATGAACACTGCAACGAATCTTGGCTTGGGTTTGAGCTTAGTTTAAGGGGAAGCTGCAAGTTGAATACTGGCTCCAATTTAATTGAGTTTAATCCAAGTTTAGGTTTATGCGTCGCTTAAGTTAAAGGTCTGTGAGTTTCATCTCAGCTTCACTGTGAGCTTAAGTGAAGTAACATTTTCGAGACCAAGCTAAGTTTATCCTTAGCTTTGTTAAAACATGATTCTAGTTGAATGTCGTTTTGCGTTGCTGGGTTTAAGATGGCTGTGGTTGAACGAGCCTGCTTCTCGCTTTTCCTCACCTCTCCCCGTCTCACCTCACAGTGTTCCCGCTACGCTGCGCCGTGCAGCGGTACGCCTGGGGCAAGCTGGGCCTGGCGAGCGAGGTGGCGCAGCTCGTGGCGGCCAGCGACACCGCCCAGCGCGTCGAGCCCGAGCAGCCCTACGCCGAGGTGAGGGGCCACCGGAATCACCGGCAGCGTCTCTTTGGGCGTAGACATCAAGCAAAGAGGGTCGCTGTATGGGGCGCGCATTACAATGCGCTTCTGCGGCCGTTTGGAACGCTCTTCTTTCCGATATTAGGAAGCCACTGGAGCTATGCAGTTTTAAATCTAGATTGAAACTCATTTCTTTAGAGCTGCTTTTTGTGTTTAGTTTGTTGTCTTGCTCCCGCACCTTCGATTGGCACGGTTGGATACGTACATTTGCGAAAGATGTTCAACATACATGCATAGCCGGTGTCGCCATAGGGACGTGTAAGTGTCGCCCCTTCATATATGTGTGCGGCGGACACAAGGTGGGGGAGGATATGGCATGGCCTCTTCATATCTCACGCTCATTTCTCACGATTAATTTTATACATTCAAGGCCAGAAGAGCCAATACAAAATCAGGAGAGAAATGTCAAGCACCGAGCTTGTCTGCTGTCTTGTTTAATCTTCCTCCACTCCCCTCCCCGGCACTGCCGTCGCCGCCAGCTGTGGATGGGCACCCACCCGAAGGGGGATGCACAGATCCGGGATGATCGAGTGCAGCCGCCCACGCTGTCACAGTGGATTGCAGCTCACCCAGATTCACTGGGATCGAAGGTCAGGGATCGCTTCGGCGATCAGTTGCCCTTCCTCTTCAAGGTGCTGTCCGTCAACATGGCGCTGTCCATCCAGGCGCACCCCAACAAGGTGAGGCATGGGGCGTGCGAGGGAAGGGAATTCGTAAACGGCAAAAATAACTGTTTGGTCTCTTGAGTGCAGGCATCTGTTGAGGATGCTGTAAATTTTATGGCGATGGGATGCAACTGGAAATTTTCGAATATAAAATGAGAGGACAGCGTTGGAAATGTTGGCAGGAAGGTGAGAGTGATGGGTGGGATCAGTGTCCAAGGTGGCGTAGAGCAGGTTATTGAAACAGCCATTGGAGTGGGACCCAGAATTTTGCAAACTTGGGGAAGACTTAAAGCCACATAGGGAAAGCGATGAGGCTGTAAGATGTGTCCTTTACGGACTTGTTGACTGTTTAACAATCTAGAGGGTGGCGATGACAAGACTAAGAAAATTCCTTGTTGTTCGTCAACTGCAACAGTTTGGGAATCTCGAACAGAAGAAAGGTTCTGAAAACAAAGTTGAGTGGCATCATCGGCACTGGCTGAAATATTTCCTCTTGACCTTGGCATGAAAGCCACCCTGCTTAATAATTTAGTGCCTCGTTATGTTGTTGTTATGATCCGTGTATGTATGCTTGCCTATCTCCACCGGGCAGTCTCACGCCGAAGAGCTTCACGCCAAGTTTCCTCAGCATTACCCAGATGCCAACCACAAGCCCGAGATGGCGATCGCCCTCACACCGTTCGAGGGCTTGTGCGGATTCCGCCCGACACAGGAAATCCTGGATTTCCTACATAGTGAGTGATCCCTGCAGTGCTGCGATTGAGAAACACGCTTCCGGATGCAGCCGTAGCCGTAGTGTTCGTCTGTGCTTTGAGGGTGCCGTGTTGCCTTCTGTTCCGTTAAGGTGGACAATAAAGAAAGCACAAAACGACCTATAAGGTTACGACGTGACCCAAGCGGTCGGAAGTCATCACACCTCGTGATCACATATCATCCTTCTGTTTCACTTAAATAGTGTCGATGCTGCTCATTTCCAACCTTGGTTATTTGAGGTGGTGGCATTGCACTGAATGAACTAATTTTGACGCACCAGCACCAAAATAATCACGTTGCATTTCATGTTAACTGTTGCCAACATCGGATAATGCACCTCTCTATAAAGAGGCATTAAGCGTCGCCTTTAATGCATCGCTGCTGGCTGCTTCCCAAACAGCTGGCGGCAAACATTAAAAAAAACATTTTTGTATAATTGAAAAAAACCCTTCACCCAGTCCATCAGAGGCCACTTGTGGTTAACACACAACGGCCCCCTTTCACTCAGAAGCGGACGTTTCTATCTGGTTTACATCTGGTAGGAATAGAATTCCAGAATAAATCCTGTCGCGGAATTGAGAGTTTTGACGCACGTGCGGTAACTTGGCACCCATGCAGCGCCGAGGTTTACACGCACGCGGCTTGTTCCCGAGAGCGCCGGGGGTGTGTGCATTCACGGAAACTCTGCGCAACGTTTTACAAAGGTCGCTTGCGGGTTTGTGCCGCACTCCCAAATCCCGCTGGCCCGGGTATCGCACTTCACTTTCCGCTCTCTTGACCGGAGCCTCTTCCCGTGTGCAAATCATTAACGACGAGGAGGGGGACAGATGGATGAGATGCGATTTTAACTTTGTAGGTACAAAAACGATTGCGTAAATGAAATCGTTTGTAGTACTTCATATGGGGCAGTTGACTCGCGAGCGGACTTTTGTAATGTTTTAATTTGCTCTGACTCGTTTCTCTAAAATCCCTCCATTTCTGTATCTCGAGGCAGACTGCAATTGGTTGAACAATGCTCATCCTGGTTTTGGTGGAGCTGTCTGTGGTGGGCTGTACAGGCAAGAAAGGAGGTTGGGGGGGGGGGGGGTAGTATGGTATTGTGCCTTGCTAGCCTCTGTTGCATGAATCATGAATGACATATGCCATGATGTACTGTCATAGCAAAACTATGCCTTTAACCTGGATTTGTTCTCGAATCCATGTTGTTTCTCTTTCCGTCTGTCATTGTAATTCCAAGCATGCACCACCTCACCAAGCGTGCCTTCTTTACGCAATTTTAAGCTTTTGCTCCTTTTTATCTTGGAACTTCAGCAATAGGCCGTGACTACACGATCGACCGGTGACGAGGGTACCTCGTGCCGTGGCATTTCTCTGCTCGCAGACGTTCCCGAGTTGCGGGCCGTGGTGGGAGAGGGGGCGGCCGCGGAGCTG
Organism: Petromyzon marinus; assembly: GCF_048934315.1. Lineage (NCBI taxonomy): Eukaryota > Metazoa > Chordata > Hyperoartia > Petromyzontiformes > Petromyzontidae > Petromyzon > Petromyzon marinus. Next base: position 9,487,732 of record NC_133669.1, read on the forward strand.
CATGGCAGCGTGGGAGACGACGCGAAGGTGGCGGCGGCGCTGAAGCGCTGTTTCGCCGCCGTGATGACGTGCGACAAGCGGCTGTTCGCCGAGCAGCTCGGGGGCCTGGTGGTGCGCGTCTCCAAGGACGGTACGGGAGATGGCGCCGGGCGCGGGGGGCACGGGTGCGCTCACGCACGCACGCACGCGTGCTCCAGCCACTGCAGAAGGTGCAGATAAAATAGGTCAAGCGCTGTTGTGATCGCAATCACAATTGGCGACGTACGTTCGAGAGCGCTGAGCGATTGTCAAGAGGCGTAAAGGAAGATGAAGCGTAAAAAACAATTTTTTTTACCGCTCATCCTGTTGAGAGACTGAGTAGGGATGAGCAGCTCCCCTACACTCAGTTGGGCAGGAACTCAGGACTTTGGCTAATCTGTGTTATAATGTCTCTGTGTGTGAGTGCCTTCGTGTCTTGGTGTATGTGTATTTGTGCCTATGTGTACCTAAGGCACACAGTTTCACCTTGCAATATGAAAGAAGAAGAGTGTACCTCACCTGGCAGAAGCATCGTGGTTATGTGATCACTAATTGGCAGCAGCTGGCGGTGATTGCTGTGCGTACCTTACGCCTGCGCGTGTGTGTGTGCACGTGTGTGTGTGTGTGTGCATGTGCTCACGTGTGTGTGTGCCCACAGTGGCCGAGGGCAAGGACACCTCACCGAGTCTCGGGCCCCTCCTCCTTCGTCTGCACTCCCAGTTCCCCGCTGATGTCGGCTGCTTTGTCATCTACTTCCTCAACCACATCACGCTGCAGCCCGGAGAAGCAATGTTCCTTGGCGCTAACGAGCCTCACGCCTACCTGTCCGGAGGTGCGGCTCTCGGGGTCATCGCGGTCGCCGGGTCACGCAACAGTTAGAGAGCTTGGCAACCAATCAGCGAGGCCTTATTCCAGCAGTGGATAGAGGATAGCTGCTGCTGATGATAATGATGATGATGAAAGCTGAAGGTAAACAGTTCTGCACCTGGTTGAGCTGGGCGTGGTGGTGCATGCCCTGTGATCCAACTCCTTGGATGTCAAGGGTTGGTGGATCACGCTGATTTATACAGCTTCCAAAACCTGCTGGCCCTCTGTGAAGTGGCCAGGAGATGGTGGTATGTTGAGCTTGTTCGTGAAACCAAACCGTTTCAACGTATGAAAGTTCATAGTGTGTGTCGGGAAACCTACGTGCCCACATTTTTCAACCTGGCAATACTGCTCTAATTTTAGCGCCCTTAATCACATCTGTCACGACAGAGGCTTCTTTATACTCTGTCGAAACGCATTTTAACTTTCACGTAATTATTGGACAACGCTAAGCTTGCGTGTCAACGTGTTGCCTGCGAAAGGTGTGTTTAAGTAGTTTGGTCTCTCAATAATCCACAGGTTCCCTGCCCCTGATGTAAACACTATATAAATCCAAATTGTGTTGTGTTGTGTGAACGTCTAGTTGGAATCCGTCTTGCTGTGGTACTTAATTGTTTATTATAAGAGACGCTTTGCTCACCCCTCCCCCCTCTGGGGGATAGACAGGAGTTAATCGTTGCCACGCGGGACCTTTGATGGGAAAGTTCACTTGGCGGGCCTGTAGACCCCTCCCCTACCTTTGTACCTCTTCCCTTATCTTACCCCCACCCCCCATATAAAAACCGATGCTCCACCAATCTTCTTCGCCCATCTTTGGACCCAGGAGTGCTGAGTTCGGGGCTTTAGTGTTCGTGGAGGTTTTTTTTTTTATACCCCCTTGTTGCGGTCTGTACCTTGTACCGGGGTTCTTGTTGTTTTGCCAAAGCGAAGAAAAGAGAGACACTTTTCCCCTTTGGCATCTGTCATTTAACATTGGCCCGGGGCTGCCCCCCGCGTGACCACGCAGACTGCATCGAGTGCATGGCGTGCTCCGACAACACGGTTCGCGCGGGACTCACGCCCAAGTTCATTGACGTGGACACGCTGTGCGCCATGCTGCACTACGCGCCGGCGCCCGCCGCCTCCAAGCTGTTCCCGGCGCGGCCTGACCCCTCGGACCGCGCCGCCCTCGTTTACGACCCCCCCGTGCCGGACTTCACGGTCATCCGTATCGAGGTGCTTGTCCTCGCACGGATTCGGCGGTTTAATAATCGATTCGTCCGCCACAATTCGTGCACCGGATTGTGCCCTTGAAGCTGGGATTATTTTCTATTCGCATATGTTGTTTGCCATTGATTTGTCAACCTTACGGCCACGAGTGGTGCTAAATAAATGAATGTAATTGTTACGTACGTACAGTGAGGGGAAAAAAGTATTTGATCCCCTGCTGATTTTGTACGTTTGCCCACTGACAAATGATCAGTCTATAACTTTAATGGTAGGTTTATTTGAACAGTGAGAGACAAAATAACAACAACAAAAATCCAGAAAAACGCATGTCAAAAATGTTATAAATTGATTTGCATTTTAATGAGGGAAATAAGTATTTGCCCCCCCCTCAATCAGAAAGATTTCTGGCTCTCAGGTGTCTTTTATACAAGTAACGAGCTGAGATTAGGAGCACACTCTTTAAGGGAGTGGTCCTAATCTCAGCTTGTTACCTGTATAAAAGGCATCTGTCCACAGAAGCAATCAATCAATCAGATTCCAAACTCTCCACCATGGCCAAGACCAAAGAGCTCTTCAAGGATGTCAGGGACAAGATTGTAGACCTACACAAGGCTGGAATGGGCTACAAGACCATTGCCAAGCAGCTTGGTGAGAAGATGACAGCAGTTGGTGCGATTATTCGCAAATGGAAGAAACACAAAAGAACTGTCAATCTCCCTCAGCCTGGGGCTCCATGCAAGATCTCACCTTGTGGAGTTGCAATGGTCATGAGAACGGTGAGGAATCAGCCCAGAACTACACGGGAAGATCTTGTCAATGATCTCAAGGCAGCTGGGACCATAGTCACCCAGAAAACAATTGGTAACACACTACGCCGTGAAGGACTGAAATCCTGCAGCGCCCGCAAGGTCCCCCTGCTCAAGAAAGCACATATACAGTGAGGGAAAAAAGTACTTGATCCCCTGCTGATTTTGTACGTTTGCCCACTGACAAAGAAATGATCAGTCTATAATTTTAATGGTAGGTTTATTTGAACAGTGAGAGAATAACAACAAAAAAATCCAGAAAAACGCATGTCAAAAATTGTATGAATTGATTTGCATTTTAATGAGGGAAATAAGTATTTGACCCCTCTGCAAAACATCACTTAGTACTTGGTGGCAAAACCCTTGTTGGCAATCACAGAGGTCAGACGTTTCTTGTAGTTGGCCACCAGGTTTGGACACATCTCCGGAGGGATTTTGTCCCACTCAAATACTTTTTTTGACCTCCATTGCCGCTACCCCCCCCCCCCCCCCCCCCCGTATCCCTGCCAGGTCCCGGCTGGCGAGTGTTCGTACACACTGCGCGCGCTGGACTCGGCGAGCATCGTGTTGACGGTGCGGGGCGAGGCGCAGGCTCAGGCCGCGGGTCGCGCCGTTGCGCTGGGCCGAGGGAGCGTGGCGTTCGTGTCGGCCGGCGAGAGCGTGCCGCTCACCGTGGGGCCCCAACACGGCCTGCTCATGTTCCGGGCCTGCGCGCTGCTCTGAGTCGCACACCATGCGTGTGTCACACGTGTGTGTCGCGTGTGCGTCGCGTGTGCTGTGTGCATGTGTGTGACAGCCGTGCGACGCTTGTGTTGAAAGTTTCTGTGTCGCGTGTGAAATTTGCGCGTGGAGCGGTTGGCACCATCCACACTGTTATAAGTTCTCGTCCAGCCAGGGGGCGCTGTGGTGAGCACTTGCAACTCGCAATCGTAAGGATTGTGACTTTCAAATTGCCTGCGTCCCCGACTTACGAGCCAAGCAGAGTGCAGATAAGCATCCACTTGTTATTAGTATTAGCAGCTGTTTATCTACACTACGGGAAACATCTTTCATGTGCTCGAATGAAGAGTGATCATTGCATGGCAGCGTAACCAAATGTCGCCGAGAGACTGAATGCAATAGATAACAATGAAGTAAAACACAACATTTAATATGATGGGGGGGGGGGGTTTGTGGCAGCGATGATGAGACCATCAACTCTCGCGACTTAACAATCCGGTTTAATTACGGAAATATGAACCCAGGATCTCACCCTGTGTTTCCATGGCCGTGCCAGCAAGGCTCCGCTTCTTGTGCCAGTGCTGTGGCCGAACGGTCTCACTTCCCGCGGCCCTTGCCCTCCTTCATCCCCCCCTTGTCCCCTCTTCCCAATTGCAATCTTTTTTTTCATCAACTTTCAATGGCTTGCCTGCTTGAATTGTCTCGCACTATCCCAGGCAGTCATATATTTAGAAATGTTTGAAGCGTCCTGCGTCGCATCTTTCTGCGTCGATCCCGCTGGTGTGCCCACTGGCAGTCCGCCACAGCTTGCTTGGCCGTGTCGGGCTGCCGTGGCCATCTGGACACGACCCACTGGCCCGGTCCATGAACCGGGATGGCTCGGTTTAAAGTGGTCACGCGTCTCTGCTCTTTTTGTTTTAGCACTACTGAGCCACCTGACCACCTCTCTGCAATCGGCGTCAAGACTTTCTGCATCTCTTGTGAGAATACCAAGGGGGATGCATGACAACTGGACTAATTAAGTCACGTGATAACCATTTATGAAATGGCACACTGTGCAGTACCTGCCAGTCAACTTGCGAACAAATTCCAGTTTGGAAACTCAAATGTATGGGTGGTCGCAATGGGTCATCTTTTTAGTTGTATCCAGGTATATCGTCGCGTTTTAACAAAAATAAACTCGCCACATTTGTCATTTACACTGCCTTATAACTGGAATACATCTAATAAGCTAACGTGCATAATGATCCTTCGGGATTTCTGCCGTCAGCATCTGCACCGAGGACCGATTCAGATTTCGCTCACCACTGGTGTTAGCCATCGCTGGGAATCGAACTTTGGTCACCAGGTTAATAGTCCAGTAGACCAACCACCGTGCCATTGTCCAAATGTAATTATGGGCCACACTGTATATTTCCTTCCGTGATGAGGCAAGTGTTTATCACACGTGTGGTGAGTTTTTGTGTTTCTATGAAGGGGTATTATTTCACTTGAAAAGTGAGTGCATGCCACCACTGAAATGTTTGCAGACGCACTCTTTACGTGCAGTGCATAGACGAGTGTCCTTATTTATTCGAAGCTAAGATTACTTTACCTAAGGGTACTTTACCTAAGCGTGTTAAATTAAGAATCGTGTTGGTACAATCGAAGACATTTGGGTTAAAACCACTTTTTGAAATATTTTATCGTTTTCAATAAAGCTTCTTGTGCAGAACCGCACGTGATGGTTTCATATCCACCGCTGGGAATGTTCTTAGTGCAGTGCACACCTTATACACAACTCTGCAGTGTAATTGTATTGTAATTATTCTTGAAGTGTCCATCTGGGTGTAACTATTGTAGAACACTCAAGTTCACTGAAGGTGACGAGTTCAAATCCCCGTCGGGACTGGACTTCACCTCTCTGCTTGGGGTGCGACTTCACCCTGCTGGTGATTCAATTGTCACGATTCGGTGCCACAATCCGATTCGAGAACCAATTCAAATGGTGAATATTTCACAATATTTTATTAAATGAGCATGTTCCATTAGCATATGCAGTAATTTGCGTTGATCTAAGAAATAATGCAAATTGATGCATTTGTAGTGACTGGGAATGTCACTGTGGTGCTGGGCCTGCGAGGCCACGGCGGGATGTCTACTGTTGTGTACACGGGGTGTAGTACCAGCCCTAGTGGTTAAGTGCAGTGGCACCACGCACAGCGTGCGGTGCGGGCTCCCGTTGAGAGAGCGAGGGAGTGTCAGCCAGCTCGGGTTACGTTGGGGGCATGATACTCTGGCTGACCTGGGGACATGTGACCAGATGATACTGGAGGGGGGGCACCGGTGAAGGGGGCAAATTTGTGGTCACATGGTCCGAGAAGAACTCTCGAGAGCCTTTCGGGCAAGGGCGAGAGAGATCGAGAAGGTGGGCGGGGCGAGAGGCAGAGCCAGCCCCAGCCCGGCCCGATATAAGGGGGGCCCTGTGAGGGGCTCGGGGTTGTTACTGTTGGAGAGGTAGGAGATCCACGTCAAGCTTGAAGAAGCCTCCAGCCACGCGGTCCGGGACCCAGCTTGTGGCCCAGACCGGGATAGTGGAACCGTGTCTAGTTCCGCCGTAGCGTGGTTAGTTGGGTGGTCACCACCCGAGAGTTTGTTGTGTTAATAGCCCTGGAGTATGTTGTGTCAATAGCCTGGAGTATGTTGTGTCAATAGCCTGGAGTATGTTGTGTCAATAGCCTGGAGTATGTTGTGTTAATAGCCTGGAGTATGTTGTGCTAATAGTCTAATAAAAGGTGTTGCTCCCTAAGACATCGTCTGCGGCTCAGTTGGACTCACTACACATTCACCCTCCAACAACAATTAAGGGTGGTGGAGCGATGCTCAAAATGAGCAGAGCGCCAGGAGGGACGTACATCAAGGTGGCAGAGTGGGCAGCACAGAAGGTGCATCTATCAGTCATCTCATGTACATAGTCTAAGTCGATGATCGCCAATAGTGGAGGACTGCTGCTTCTATTTTATTTTAAAATATATTGTTTCTGCAATTCTGCAAGTTTTATATCAGGGCTCTAAGACACATTCGGCGACTATTGAGTGGTCACATAGCCAATACCGTGGCGTGTTGCACAGTATCAACAATTGCAACTCACTACTCTACGGGATGTAGGGCAAAAACAGCAAGCTGCAGTCGGTGCCGGGTTATCCTCGTAGCAAAGTAGCTACACGTGTAGTAGTAGCTACTACACGTGTAGTAACTACTACTACACGTGTAGTAGCTGCTACACGTGTAGTAGCAGCTACTACACGTGTAGTAGCAGCTGTAGTAGCAGCTACACGTGCAGTAGCAGCTACACGTGCAGTAGCAGCTACACGTGCATTAGCAGCTACACGTGCAGTAGCAGCTACACGTGCAGTAGCAGCTACACGTGCAGTAGCAGCTACACGTGTAGTAGTAGCTACGGGCCCCGCACTTTCAAGGGCCCCGTGCTCAATGCTTTCAAGCTATCAATTCCGGTTCAGCAATTCTGCACTTGCTCTATTACTATAGTACTATACCGCCTTTAACTTTTATGAACGACTGGGTGTTTAAGGTTAGCGATTTGTCGTATTTTCTGGCTGTATAGCAAATGCAAGTAAAACATTTGTGCTTTAATGTTTTTTTAGGGCCCCTTTGTAACATACGCTATAGGCCCCGCACTAGCTTAATCTGGCACTGGCTGCGGCTTGTACAAAATTATTTGCAAAATCCAACCGTGTCAGTCCGGTGCTTGCCGACCTGCATTGGCTTCCGTTTGGTGAACGAATACAATTTAAGGTCGCACTCATTACAAATTGCTTTCCACAAATGAACCACAATACCTTGTTGGAGCATAAACCATCGTGCAAACTTTTGGGCTAACCATCCAACGCGCGCTTTCAGATGCGCTTCTGTGGCCGTCTAGAATGCTCTTCCTTCCGATATTCGGAAGTCACTGCAACTATTCATTTAAAAACTAGATTGAATACTATTTTTTATAACTGTTTTTGTGTTTAGGTTGTTGTCCTTCCCCCCGCGCGTCCGATGAGCATGGTTGGCTCTGTGCGGTGTGAAGTAAGTTCAACATACAAGGTTCACGTGTTGGTGAATGTTTATTTTCCGATTATTTTACTGCAATGCTCCAACGTCTCCATCGGCAATGGGGCAAATTGTCTCCCCTGAAACGAACTTGGATGAGAAGCATTTCATAATATGTGCTTAACCACCAGCTCCTGGAAACACTGATGCAGAAGCGTCGAAGCCGGTGGACCACAGTGATAAAACACTACATTGTTACGTGATTTGCTGTGCTGAATGGCCCAAAGGCCCTCCAGTTGTGCATGGAGGGAGAGCCCAGAGATTTGGGAGTGTAAATGGGCCAATTGTTCACCCCAGGAGGTACTGGGTAATGCATTTCAGTGGCGATTCTGGCCAGCCAGAGCCGGTGGTGCCGTCGGACTGCCAGCTCCCTTGGTTGCTTTTATCATCACACGCAGCAATGTGCATTTTAGGAAATGTATTTAATGCACTCATTGTAGACCATAAAACAAAAGACGTCGCTACCGCTAATCTACGCACAGCGCGACTGTGCAGAAAGGATGTAATATTCAGCGACTGTACAATGACATGTATAAATCTGTGCATTTTGAGCCGCATAAAAAATTGGCATCAACTAAACCATAATTAAGAAATATCACCTTTCACTGCCACTACCTCAACCTCTCCCTGCAGCGTCCGCCCCCTCCTCCCTCCGTGCTCCCGTACTTCCCTGCTCCCTGCCTCTCCTCCCTCCCCGCTCATCCCTCTCATCCCCTCTCATCCCTTTCTCTCTGCACCTCGGCTTCTCTCTCTTTCCCTCGTGCACGCGGCCTGCCGCCCCACCCCCCGCCCCGGCCCATTTTTTCGCGTCAGATTGCCGCCGCCTGCCGCCGCCGCCGCCGCCTCATCGAGCGCAGGAAGGTGGCGCCGAGCACCGAGGTGATGAGCAGGGTGGTCACACCGCCCAGGACGACACCCATCAGCCCACCGCCCAGTCGCGGCGTCTCGCACAGCTCGCCCGAGTACCAGAGCGCGCGGCCCGACGGGCACCTGCGTGCGTGCGATCCACAGTGGGCGAGCGGGGGGGGGGAGTTGTAGTGTAGCGGTTAGTGCGCTGCGCCGGGAACTCGGCGACCCGGGTTCGATTAGTGCTGGTGACGATGATTTATCTAAACCGGTCCTGGGCCTCCCCTAGATCGACTCACATGAGAGACAAAGGCGGTCGTGCGTGGCGCTAGCCACCCACCACCTCGTGCGCCGTGCCAGCCTTCATAGGTGCTCGTTAACAGCTCTTGCCCCAACAGTCTGCTAAGGCTATACGGGGCATATTTGTCTTTTATCCACAGTTGGGAGCAGAAGTGTAGTAGTTGGCACGCTGCGTTAAGAACCGTAAAACCTGAGTTGGATTCCTGGCCATGGCTAACATCAATAGCAATAACTGGTCCTGGCCCTTTCCTGGATCGACTTGGCCTACAATAAGTGTGAACATTAACGCTGGGGAGACAAAGGCGGCCAGGCGTGTTGCTGGCCACACCGCCCCCTCGTATGTCGTGCTGACCCGTGAACAGGTGCTGGCTAACAGCACTTGCTGCAATAGTGTATGGCTATAGGGGGATCTTTGTGAGACACACAGTGCATGACATAACACGTGACACACAATGCGACACGTGACAATACAATACACAACACATGACACGGCGTGTGGCCCAATGCGCAGCCGTGTGTGTTTGCGAGGCATGCCAGCTGACACGACAGCACACAACGCATGCCACACGACGTACTCTTTGTGATTCAGTTGCCACGATTCACGGTTCGAGTCAAGCATCGACAATGTTTTCGCCATTGTGGCTAATGGAGTGCCTCTCGTAGCTGTAATCTTTCGGGTGATTCTCGGCACGCTCTGCGAATCGTGATTTCACATCGATGATTCGGCTCATCCTTAACCGTCGCGTCAAGGACAAGGATTTGCACGCACAGTGGCGCAAGCTTAAATTCCTCGACAACTCGTAGCACCTTGCGTCACCATCTCATCTCAACCATTTCAATGCCCCGTTGTAGCGTGGCCAGGGCGTCCCCTAGGTAGCAGCTGTCCCTGCGTGGTACAAGGTGACCGCAGCACCGGCATGCATGCCATTCGGTTACTTGTATATTCCTTTTCGGTCGCTTTCACCTGCAGCTGGCGCGCCCGCCCTCCACCAGGCACAGGCCCCCGTTGCGGCACGGGTTCGGCTCACAGGTGCTCAGCCGCTGCGCCTGCTCGGAGTCGTCGGCGTGGCGCCGTGACCTCGCCAGCCTCTCCGCCATCGGCGCGCGTCTGGCGTCCCTGCGAGCCGGGACGGCGCCGTCTCCCAAGATCGGGGCGAGCGGCTCCCGCGGGGCGATGACCTCGGCGGCAGCGTCGATGTTGGCGACGACGTCGTCAACGGCGACGTCGTCGCCAGTGCCGATGGTGCTGCCGGGTGCGACCGGCACCTCCGTCTTGTTGAGGTGAGTGAGATCTGTGGAGCAAGGGAGACGTTGTTCAACTGCGGTGTTGTGCTGGGAGGGGTAAAGTAAGAGTTTCTCATGAAGATGTCTTCTCACGCATACGATGTCTCTAATTTGTGTTCTTTGATCCACGTGTTCCTCTTTCTCTCTGTGTGTATTTCCCAGCGTGCACCTCTGCATGCTTATTTGTACACTTTTCGCAGACACGTACATATATACAGTAGATAGACTTATAGGTGACATAACGAAGGAAGAGTCAATTGAGACCAGAAGTCTCTTTTTTTCAAGAAGAATCATGACAATTCATCGAATCTCTGGGGGGTCAGGAGGCTGCTCAGCCCAAAATGAAATGCACAGTGGGCTATTTCATCTTGTGCAGAGCGGACCACTGCGTGCGTGCACGGGGGACACTCACCGTTAAACTCGACGAAGATGTAGAGGTCTCCGCCCTTGAGGAAGTCCCTCTTGTGTAGGTATTCATGCGAGATGAACGTGGGCCAGCCCAGCAGCGGCCCGCGGAAACAGTTGCACTGTGGATCGAAGCTGCCCGTCACGGAGGGACGGTCCCAGAACAGCTTGTCCGTGTCTGTGCATCTCCGCAAGACGGGCAGGCAGGCAGGGACATAAGTAAGTAAGCAGACTGACAGACAGAAATATAGGCAGGGAGACAGACAGACAGCCAGGAAAGTAGGTGGACAAGAAGGCAAGCAGACAGACAGGCAAGTAAACAAAGGGACAGACATATGGGCATGCAGACATGTAGACAGGTAGAGAGGGAGGAGAGAGATGGGTAAGACGGGGGTGATAGCAAAAGAAGGAAGGTAGATATAGACAGATGGGAAAGGGTGGGGAGGAAGGCGAGGAGACAAACGAAACTCACTCTGGACGAGCCGCGTGTCGTCGGAGAGGAACGTCCGTACGTTGGACATGCACAGCCGCACGTCGCTGTTCTGGTCGACGATGGTGATGACGACCTGGCGGTTGGCGGCGGGCCACTCAAGCACGTCGTCGTCAGGCGTGCTCAGCAGCTGGAATCGCACGCCAAGGTGGCTCACGTTGGACGAGCTGAGCTCGTGCGGGTACACGATGATGGCGAAGCCGTAGCCCTCGGGGCTGACGAACGCCGGGCTCTTGATCCCGGTTCCTGGCACCGACGTCTCCATGAGGTTGGCGGCGTCGGGGATGCGCATGACCCCCGTCGGGCAGTTCCGCTCGGTGAGGCTCACGTCGTCCAGCAAGATGCCGCCGGCGGAGGCGGTGGGGGCGCCGCGCACCGCCTGGAAGACGTAGCGGAACTTGACAGCGGCGGGCAGCACGAGGTGAGCCATCTCCCACTGGTTCATTACCGAGGCTGAAGACGCACGGCAAGTAGACGGGGGGAGGTGGATAGGAGACAGGGAGGTGGGTAAGGGACAAGGAGGTGGAGGTGAGACCGGGGAGTTGAATATGAGATGGATAGGAGACGAGGAGATAGGGAGACATAATTTAATATATTTACTATGCTTGACATATCATTACATCTCAAATTGGATTGACATGCTCTATAAATACAACAACCAGTTACTCTACAAAGAAACATACAAACTACATACGATATAACAACAAGAACCATTCATTATCCATCCATTTCCTCATTCATATGTGCGAGACAGACAGGAGAGACAACAGGACAGAGATTACCCAGGGGAGAGACGGAACGGACGAGACCCGCAGCGTAGACGAGGCGGTACAAACTAAACAGGAACTGGTTTCTCAGATTGAATCGCGACGCTGAATCCGTGACCGTTTCACCGAGCCCCTCGGGTTTGTGCCGGCTCGGCCGCCTCCGACCCGGCCATTGTGGACCCCCGGCTCCGGCCGTCGCTCGCTCACCCTGCACGGTGCCGACCTTCACCATCTTGCGCACGGCGCCGGCGCCGTCGTCCAGCTTGACCCAGATTGCGAGGACGTCCTTGTCGCTGCCGCTCATCTTGAAGGAGAACTGCAGGCACTGGCTGCTGCGGCGCGGGTAGTGCACGCGTGACTCGAGAAGCGCCGAGCTCCCGTTCTTGTCCACGCTCGTGTCCGCAAACATGAAGCGGCCCTCGCCTGCCGGGGCCAGGGTCACGGGTCGCGGTGTGTTAGGAGGTTGAGGGGCCGGCCTGGTATGCAAGGAGGGTCGTGGGTTCTATCCTGACCCAGACGTCTGCTGTATGGTTGGAGTTTGCGGTGTCTCTCTCCTCGTGGTCGCGTGGATTTTTCTCCAGGTCCTCTGGTTTTTTCCCCCAACATTTAGAAACATGCGCATAGAGCATTTGGCTGCTATAAATTCCCACGCGATAAGCCACTTCGTTGAGCTATCATTTGTGGCCAGGTCGCGTCTAAAAAAGAGCTATTTAGCTCAGTTGGCCTTACCTGGTAAAATAAGAAAAATGTTTTAAATGGTTTAATAGTTAGAGGTTTAGAGCGTTGTTCCACATTTGGGATCCAATTGTGAGATAGAGTGTGGTTCTGGTGTTAGAGCAGGGTGAGGGTTAGAGCTGGGTCAGGGTTAGGGTCAGGTTAAACTCTAGATTATGTTCAGGGTCATACCGTTTGTGGTGAGGAGGTCAGTATCACCGTTATGGTCACATTCTGTGTTTGACCAGGTTCGAGGTTAAGGGTCAGTGTGAAGGTTAGGCCAGGGTCATAGCATTTTTAGGGTCTCTGTTAGGAGCTCAGAGGTCAGGAGTTCATGGTCAAGGTTAGTTCAGGGTCAGGAGTTCGTCAACAGACGAGGGGTTAGGAGTTCAATTCACGGTCAGGAGTTGAGCATTTCGATCTTAAGTCTATGATCTTTGGTCACGATGTCAGTCAGGGTTATGTCAGGTTTAGGAGGTCAGGGTTAAAGGCAGAGGGTCAGGGAGGTCAGGGTCATATAGAGGTCTCACCTGGACACTTCCCGTCCAATGTATGGTCGTTCCCGTTGGGGCCCCCTGACCGCACGTGCACCCAGTCGCCGGTGTCCTGCTGGCCTTGGATCATCCCGCAGATGTTCATCTCCTCGAAGTCGCACTGGTCAAGCAGTGTAGTGGTCGAGGCTGGGACGGGAGAGAGGAGGGGGGTCAAGGAGCGGCGAACGACCAGAGAATGAGGGCAGCAGGATGAAGCTTTGAAATTTCGCCCGCCGAGGAACCCGTAGCCCCGCTGCTGCTTCAGCGGTGGAGACGCGGGTAAACGGGTAGCGACGACGGCTTGGAAGTGCTCGTGGATAATGATAAACCGGCGCGTCGTGAGCACACGAGGGTTGATTCTAAGACCCCCCCCCTCCACCACCTTTGGTTGTCAAGTTAAAAGTAGAATGACAAACGCCTTTCAATGCATCGATTGTAATATGACTATGATGATGATGATGACGACTGCTTTAAAATAAACCAAAAGTGTGATGATGAAAGATAGTGAAATGTCCAAGCGTCTCTTAACATGTGCCTGGAGGGAACAGTTGCAACCAATCACTGCATTCAATTACTCTTCCTGCTCTCCTAAGCAGATAAGGTCCTCTTGAAGGAGAACAAAACTAAAACAAGCTTGCAGTTTGGAAGCGGGATTTTTTTTTCACTTTCAGTAAATCACATCCCTGTGCTGCCATACTTCACCATGCCGCTCAGTGGCAGTTGGTGAAGGCGAGGGCCTTGAACCGCTTCACGTACCCACTCCCCAGGGCGCACTTCTCCCCCTCCCCTACCTTCCCCCACCCCACCCCTTTCTCCCCTCTACTTTTGTTCCGCTTCCGTTACCTTCCCTTCCCCATATGAACACCTACCACTTTCCGCTCGTAGTCCCTAACTGCATGAGTGGTGGGGCAGTGAGCCCCAAACTTTTCCCCTTCCCAACAATGGCGGAGCCAGGATTTTCAGGTGGGGGGGAGGGGTGGGGGGCAACCCCTCCAGCAATTACAAATTCTACGAGTTGTTAGTAAGTAAGGACTTGTCCTTTGTTTTTATTCGACGCGTGTACGGCGATGGCACAGCCATCGATCGAGGGTCGAATTCGAACCGCGTTGTGTGATTGGCATCGCGCTCGCTGAAGGTGAATGCCTTCAGGGAAGTCGTGTACTGTATACGCAACTGCGCATAATTCTGTGAGTCACTTATAACTGCTTTGCCGCTACTTATTTCAAATTATGGACTCAGACTATTGTCCTATCATCTCATAATAATATGCTTCACAGTGGCAGTGGGGGTCGCAAAATGCCGATTTATTACTAATAAACCCCAATGATCCGATCGAAATCCTTAATTTCGATCGGATCATTAAAGGGGCAAGTGTCACCACCCCCCCCCCCCCCCCCCCCACTGGCTCCGCCAGTGCTTCCAAGAAACCCAGGAGCACTGAGCTCAGAATTCGATCCGCAAAATTCATGTACCCCCCACCCAACCGTTCCCCTTCCTTGTTACGGTTCGTGCCTTTTAAGAGCCTCTTGTCAAATGCAAAATATAAGAAAAAGAATCGTTCACACGGACGTTGTGGCCCAAAACCCTCTAGTTGAATTCCCGGGACCATTGCAACCATCGGTGGCGAGTGCCACCCCCCCTCCCTCCCGTCCCTTCGTTAACTCGCACAACGCAGCATGGTTCAAGCAGTACACTCAAGCCAACACGCCCCCCACCCACCACGACCCTAGGGAGTCCATCGCCTAGCAGCGATCCGAATAAGGGCCGTTAATCTCCGGCCCGGGTCGTGACTTGCGAGCCGAGCGACAACCCACTGCAGCCGTAGAGGCGGTTCAGCTTGAGCAGGTCGTAGCCGCTGAAGTCGAGGCGCTGGCCGATGACGCTGTCGAATTCGGGGATGTTGGCGGTGATGGTGGGCACGCCGTTCTCCTTGTTGAACGAGAGCGGCGCGTAGTGCATCACCGACTCGTAGTCGTACGGCGTGTTGAGGTTGTCCACCTCGTCGTCGGGGTACTTGTCGAAGTTGTTCTCCTTTCCTGTTTTGCGCGCACGCAGGCACGCGGGGCGGGGTCAACGAAAAGGTCAAAAGCCCGGAGCGGGCACGAATTACCCCTGGGCCAAACTGCGTTAAAGGTGCTCGGCGCACGGTTCACGTTGCATGCGAACTTTCCTCTGGCGTCAAACGGACCGAAGTTTCTCGCCACTTGTACACGGACAAAGGATGGCTATCTCGAATATTATTATTTTTATTCCCAAGGCTCGCCGAGACTCGAGTCTCTTTTTTCGCGATGGTTTCTGCTACATTTGGATGTTTTGTCGTGTTACCGTCATCGCTGTGTCACAAGCTCAAGATCTTCATTTGCTTGTTCCCCTCTGCCCGTGATGTGAGAGCCTCTCCCTCCGTAAACTAAACACGCACACTGATTTGTGTCCAACGTCTCGGAATGCGTTCACACACAAGCGCATCAACGCTTATTTTGGAAACGCGCGCGTTTGCTCCCCAACCGACTGCCTTCGCATCGCAGCAGCATTTGCTGCCGGAGGAATCTCGCACCGTCCGACGAGGCACTCACGCACCGGGCAAGATCTCGTCCCAGTGGATGGTGACGTAGTCGTCGCGGTCGGAGCGCGACTGCTCGTGCCAGAACCCCACCGCGTGGAGAATCTCGTGCTCCACCACGGCCTTCTGGTCGCAGTTCTGACCGATCGACAGCTCCTGTCCGCCGCGGATGTTCCCCACCGATGACCAGCACCTGTCGCGGGGACACGGCGATGGCAATGAGCGGCGTGGCTATCGTCGGGCGCGCAGGCGGTGCGACTGCACCCACGGTCTACGGGGCGGAGGAGTCCAGGCAACGGGATATAAAGAGGGGTGGAGGGTGATGGTGGGGAGGGGAATTGGACAAGGGGCCTTGTTGCATCAGGGCCTATGCCATCCGAGCGACAATAATGGCAAGGACCAGTAATTAAATCGAGGGGAACGCATGAGGGCCTAGCTTCCCTGTGCCCCTTCACGGTACAATGTCGGGGGGACGCAGGGATAACGCGTCACCTGACCTCGTACGTGGACACTTGACAGTGCATTTTTGTTTACCAGCTGGGGGCTAACCGCTCTTCTGTGCCCACCTCCCCCCCCCCCCAGAGTAAGATGAGTGGGGAGAAGTAGGAGAGTGTATGGAGGGGGGTAGAGTGAGGTGAGAGGGAAGAGATAGGAGAGTGAGTGGAGGGGAGTAGAGTGAGGTGAGAGTGGAAAGGTAGGAGAGTGAGTGGAGGAGAGGTGAGAGTGGAGAGGTAGGAGAGCGAGTAGAGGGGAGTAGAGTTAGATTCGAGGGGAGAGGTAGGTGAGTGCATAGAAGGGAGTAGAGTGAGGTGAGAGTGGAGAGGTAGGAGAGTGCGTGGAGGAGAGTATAGAGATGAGAAGGTGAGGAGGGGGTGAGTTCATGATGGTCACAGCACTCTGGGTACCAGGGGACTGGTGTTGTTATCGCAAATTGTCTAAGGTCAGAGCCGTTGAGACCACGAGGTTCAAAGTTCGTTCTCTACATGAATGTATTATACAGCCACATTACTGTATCCATTCCAGCGGTATTTCGATTCATTTCCCTCCAACCGATTTGTTGAATTATCACGATTAGAGGGGTCATGTTTCCATCATGACCACCTCATCGAATCAAGGTGGGATCGAATCATGAAATGCTTGACAATGGTCCCCTCCTAGCTGCATGAATGTATTTTGAACTTCTTCCGCACCGCATGTAGCCAACCGTGCTAATTAATAGGTACAAGCCAGGGGTAGAGTGGTGGCGCAGTGGTTGGTGCACTGCCCGGTGAACCCAGTGACCTCAGTTTGATTCTCAGCGAAGACGACATGAGTGGCGACTCATATCCCAACTGGCTCTTCGACATCCCCTTTCACCAATCTGAGCAGCGTGGTGAAGTGTGGTCAAACAACCCCCATTGACCGACGCTCCGTGCGGAGGTTTTCATCCAGCAGTGGCTTGACTCGACAATTAGTAGTAGTGCGTGGTTACGCGTGCGTGCGAGCGAGCGAGCTTCGTACAGTGCCTTATCACAGCCAGGGGACGAGGAGATATCTCTGCCGTCTGTTATCGCATCGTCTGGATTGGCCTGGGCCAAGGTTCATTGTCTCTGGTGGTGAAACACTCGACATGAACGTCTATGTCGGGAGGGAGGCTCGGGTGTGGGATCATACAAAACAAAGGGGGAGGGGGGGTGGGGGTTGTGAGCCCAGGGGGTGCCCTCACAATTTGGAACAGGTGGGATAAGAAGGGGGTGTGGGGATCATGATGTGCCATCCCTTTATTAACAGCCGATTGGGTTTTGAGGTGTGGTTAGGACTGAGATTAGGGGGCTAGTTTTGAGTTTCGAGGCATGTCAGAGTTCTGCATGTAAGTATTATGTTGAACTTCTTTTGCACCGTACGTAGCCAACCGTGCCAATCGGAGGTGCGGGTGTAAGTGTACTGTAGAGGTTAGGACACGATCGAGGTCTGGCTTAGCGCTTGGGTTAGTGTTTGCTGCTGTTAGGGCTTGAGCTGGGGTTAGCGTTAGGACTAGTTGTTCAGGTCAGAGGCTTAGGACGAGGCGTAGGGCTTGAGCTAGGGGTTAGCGTTAGAACTAGTTGTTCAGGTCAGAGGCTTAGGACGAGGCGTAGGACTTGAGCTAGGGGTTAGCGTTAGGACTAGTTGTTCAGGTCAGAGGCTTAGGACGAGGCGTAGGACTTGAGCTAGGGGTTAGGGTTAGGCTGGGGCAGGGGGTCGGCAACCTGCGTCTCTTTAAGGATTAACATTGCGGCTCTTGGAATATTGAGGTGTTTTTTTGTATTTTGGTTGCCGACCCCTGACCATGGAAGTCCAGTTTACCATGGGCAGGAGTTGGCAACCTATGGCTCTGGACCAGCATGCGGCTCTTTAAGGGCTGCTTCGTGACGTTATTTATTAAGGAACGACGTCTCGTATTCACCAATGTGCATAGTGGCTCTTGAAACATCGATTTAAAAAATATATATATACCGAATTCGAAAAAAAAACCCTTTTCCTGTTATTTTAATTGCTAGGGCTCGTTGGGGGTTATGGTATAAAGGTTTTGGCCGTCTGGTTCGATGGAGCTTGTGTCGGTGAGGCGAGCCGTGCGCCGCGGACGCACGCACCCGCCGAGCTTCTGGAAGCGGATGAAGTCGCGCTCGCCCGCGTAAGGTCTGAAGTCGAGGCACGACTTGAGTCGGAACTGCTCGAAGGCCTGCAGGATGACGCCCTTGGCGTTCAGGTCTGGGTCACAGTGGAACATCCCGGGGGAGGCGCGGAGGGGTGGGGGATGGGGGGAGGCGAGATGGAGAGGTGATGAAGTGTTTGTTGAAGGAAGGGTTATGAATGGGGGTTCGGGGAGGGAGAGAAGGGGTAGTTGGATGAAGATGTTCACAGTAAGCCGTAGGGGTAAAGGTCGCGTTTGCTGGGGCTGTCCCGCAAGAGTTTAAACTTTGTTGCCCAGACAGAAAAAAAAAACACAAAGTGAGTTTCTGACAGGCCGCAAAAAGATCAATATATAGCGACGCCACTGCATAGACATTATGTGGTCTTAAATATATATAGGAGTTGCACCACAATGCGGTCAATCATCATCATGACCAAGCCATGATCTTTCCGCTGTTCCGTGAGGGGTCGCGATGGCGCCCTGTCTATGACGCGCCTGGGCCATAACTTAATTTTTTTTTATTGTTTCTCATCAGAGAAGCTGGAGGAGTGAGTGCTGAGGAGGAGTGAGTGGTGAGGAGGAGTGAGTGGTGAGGAGTGGTGAGGAGGAGTGAGTGGTGAGGAGGAGTGAGTGGTAAGCAGGAGTGAGTGGTGAGGAGAAGGAAGGAGTGGTGAGGAGGAGTGAGTGGTGAGGAGGAGTGAGTGGTGAGGAGGAGTGAGTGGTGAGGAGTGGTGAGGAGCAGTGAGTGGTGAGGAGAAGGAAGAGTGAGTGGTGAGGAGGAGTGAGTGGTGGTGAGGAGGAGTGGTGAGGAGTGAGTGGTGAGGAGAAGGAGTGGTGAGGAGGAGTGAGTGGTGAGGAGGAGTGAGTCGTGAGAAGGAGGAGTGAGTGGTGAGGAGGAGTGAGTGGTGGTGAGGAGGAGTGAGTGGTGAGGAGGAGTGAGTAAGGAGGAGGAGTGAGTGGTGAGGAGGAGTGAGTGGTGAGGAGGAGTAAGTGGTGAGGAGTAGTGAGTGGTGAGGAGGAGTGAGTGAGGAGGAGGAGTGAGTGGTGAGGAGGAGTGAGTGGTGAGGAGGAGGAGTGAGTGGTTAGGACGAGTGAGTGGTGAGGCGTGGTGGGGTCATTGGGCTGGTTCAGCAAAGCATGCATTAATAAAGACACGCAATGACACTGTCCCATCAAGTCTTCACATCGTTTATCCTTCGAAGAAAAATTTAAACCACTCAAGCAAATAAGCAAATCACTCCGGTGCGTTATAGTACTGACGATAAGACTTGATAATCTCAATACAAGGACAAAACGTGATAATAGGAAGTGATCATAGATGATATAAATTGAGGTAACTGTAGCAACCACTCCCAGGTGTAACGGACGATTGCCTTCGCTGCAGTTGGTTTGGCCCCGTGTGCCACTCGCTGTTACATCAGAATACCCGTCTCTCGCAATGCTATTGAGTAACGTCAACAAATATATAGCATAGTAACGTCCTAAGCTTCACACAGCAAAGCCTGAGTCCCCAAACTACTCTAAAGATGACGCCTGCATTGGGATGCAAGACCAATTCCATCCGTGAGCGGGAATCGAAAGCGGCTCGCTGGGTTCTCAGCGCAGTGTGAGAACCACTGCGCCGCCACTCCCCACACAGTCTGTAACAGAATGTTGGGGCAAGTGCTGCTTGCGAGCACCTACGAAGGCCGTCACTGCACTGCGCGAAGGGGTGGGTGGCCGGCACCGCACCCGGACCGCCTTTGTTTCCCCTCGCCAACCGGCATGTTCACCCGCATGTACACCACCTCTACACCGTTCATCATGCTAAGTCGGCCAATTAAATGCTATTTTTCATGCTAATTCCTTTGTCAAGGCACCTTGTTTCCTCGCACACACAGCTTAAAGGTCCGCGGTCTGAGCGTGGCTGTGTTTCACTCCAGCGCTGTCCTCGAGACAGCCTGGTCCCTTCACCTGATGAAGGCCGCTTGTGTTGTGGCCGAAACGTCGTGATTTTTGTTGTTTTATTTTTTACCTACGTGACTTTACCGTATAGAACCAAAGAGTATGTTTACTACACACCGTACCGGGTACTCAATTGAGGCTGAGTCGACCTAGCAGAGGCCCAGGACCAGTTAAAATAATCGTCATTGGTGTTGTCCGTGAGCGGGGATCGGAACTCGGGTAGCCGGGTTCGTAGCGGAGCGCGCTCTCCGCTGCGCCACCGCTCCCCACAAGGCAAATAAGGCAAATAAGGCAAATAAACCACAAAGATCCCCGCCCCCCCTCCCATATAGCCTTACACAAACAAAGATCCCCCGTATAGCCTTAACAGACTGTAGGGGCAAGTGCTGTTAGCGAGCACCTATGGAGGCCGGAACGGTACACAAGGGGGTGGGTGGCCAGCACCACGCCCGACCGTCTTTGTCTCCCTAGTGGCGATATTTACACACCGCACCAGGTACTCATTTGAGGCCGAGTCGACCTAGGGGAGGCCCGGGACCGGTTCAGATAATCGTCACTGGTGTTGGCCGTGAGCGGGAATCGAACCCGGGTCGCCAGGTTCATAGCACAGCGCGCTAACCGCTACACTATCGCTCCCCCACATATATATAGCCTTACACAACAACCGCCATTCGCCACTAAGTGGCGGTGACGTCACCACGACGCTTGTGCCAGGCTATGTGCACCCTGAGGCCACGTGAAGTGTCGAACGCCCGCTGGCAGGAGGTCACGGGGCAGACCCAGGTGCCACGGGTCGACTGACTGAGATGACTGGCTGATGCACCACCTGTGCCCCCTACTGTGCCAACCTGCTGTGCTTTAGCCACCCGGCGCTCCGCTCGTTGTTCTGAGCGTCGCTCCTCCGCCCTCCGTTGTTGTTGGAAGGCGACTGCCTCCAACTGCCCAGTAACATCCTTCACGAGCCTCCTCCACAGAGGCCGATCTTGACACCGCTGGTACCAGTCATCGGCAAGTCCACTCAGCTCCACGTTCTCCTGTACCACATCACTCCATCTCTTCTCTAGCCTGTGCCGCGCCCGCTTAGCCCCCTCAATCCGGCCAAACAAAAGCTGTTTTGGCATGCGGTGGCTGGGCATGCGGGCTACATGACCCAGCCATCGCAGCCTTGCCTGCCGGAGGAGCTCACCGATGGGACCCTGCCCAGATCTTTCAAGGATTTGTGAGCTCTTCACACAATCCAGTCTGGTTAAACCCAGGATGGATCGTAGGCAGGCCAGCCTAAATGTTTCTAACCGGCGAAGATGTTCCATTAGGGGGGTCCACGTTTCGCAAGCGTAGAGAAGGGAGGGAATGACCGTGGCCGAGAAGACCTGAAGCTTAGTGCGGAGCGACAGACCAGGTAGCTTCCACACAGCGTTACGCAACCGATGAAAAGATGTTGCCGCTCGACTGATTCGGAGTGAGACCTCTGCTGTTAAACTGGAGCCAGTCATAAGCACACTGCCCAGGTATGGGAAACTCTCCACTCTCTCCACAACTGCTCCATCACCGATTGGGAGTTGTGGGGGTGGAGTGTCCGATGGTACAAAATACCCAGGCAGGTGCTTAGTTTTGGTGGGGCTGATGGTAAGGCCCCACCTCTTAGTGGCACGCTCCAGTCTCAGCAGCAGCCTTACACACACACTAATCCACACACACTAATCCACAAACACGTGGCCTCCAATCACACGGTCCTCACCTAGGCTGTCGGAGAGGATGTATGGGATGGGCATGGGCCATATGTATTCATCGCCAATGATGGAATTCCTCTCCTTCTGCAGAAACACTCACCCCAACAGACAGCTGCAGCGCTCTTGTCCACACGATAACAGAACTCGCGCGGCTAGGATAGCGGTCATCTCGTGGACATGTCTGTATGGTGAACCTCTTTCGCACCGTACGTAGCCAACCGTGTCCAATCGCAGGTGCGAGGGAAGGGCAACCAAACTAAACACGAAGATCAGTTCTATAGAAATGAGTTTTCAGTCTAGATTTCAAAGTGAATAGTTGCAGTGACTTCCTAATCTCGGAAGGAAGAGCATTCTAGACGGCCACAGAAGCGCATCTGAAAGCGCGCGTTGCAAGTAACCACCTTTGTTGGATTGCCAGCCAAAAGCCGCTGCGAGGATGACCTGAGTTCAATGATATCCGCTACCATATGGCCACGACAACTATGAAATGGCAACGAATGTTACATTACAACAGTTATCATCAGGCAGGTGATGATATCACCGATGCGTCGAATGCAATCGACTCCGACGCTCGCGATCATGTCGAGTTTTGCCTACGACGCGCAGGCCCCATGTCTCACGCGAGTTGTTGTTGACGTTCGAGGCTGTCACGGCAATTGGCACTGCACCGATGAGCCGGGGGAAGCGAGACACGGGGCAGATGTTTAACGTTCGCCGTGGAGCAGACGGCGCGTAGTAATGCTGCGGTTCATCCACCGCTGTGGAGGATACAAGTCACGGGGGTGTGTATGTAGAACTTCTTTCACACCGTACGTAGCCAACCCATGCGTACAAGCCGCACTGCCAGATGTGGCGCACTTGCGGTTGATGGGAAGGGAAAATCAACGAAGTGATTTGTGTTTGCTGTGCATGCTGGAGAGGGAGGGGGGCAGGGCGGGGTGCAGTCGGATGGTGGCTGATGTGAGATCGAGTAGAGTTGCGTGAGGTTTTTTTTTATCATGATAAAATTTAATGAGTTATTTTCATATTTTTCTTACCGGGGACGATGGCCCGACGATATCGCCCTGAGTCAACCGAAGCATGACATCTGGCAACAAAACACAACAAGGGTTCGTAACAGGGACGTGTCGATACGCGTTACAGAGACGGCCCAGACTGAGCGGCCGTGACTGACTGATGTGAACGTTCATGATGTTCAAATTTACTTCACGTTAACTTAAATGGCGCTTGTAGCCAGAGAAACCTTAAAACCATATGTTATTTAGCAGAGTCTATGTGTTAAGGTGTCTGCATGTAGATATGTCTGTCTCTCAATGCTTTGATGTATCTGCGTTTGTCTTTATGTTGGCTGTGTTGCCATGTCTATGTGTTCACGTGTCTGTGCGTATGTGTCTACGTGTTGACTGTGCATTTCCATGTCTGTGTGTGTCTATGCGTCTGTGTGTGTGTTTATGTGTTGACGTGTCTGTGTGTGTCTAGTGGGGAGCGGTAGTGCAGTGGTTAGCGCGCTGTGCTGCGAACCTGAAGACCCGGGTTCGATTCCCACTCACGGCCAACATCAGTGAGGTGTATCTGAACCGGTCCTGGGCCTCTCCTAGGTCGACTCAGCCTCAAATTAGTACTTGTTGTGGTGTGTAAACATCACCACTGGGGAGACAAAGGCGGCCGGGCGTGGTGTAGGCCACCCACCCCCTCGCGTGCCGTGCCGGCCTTCATAGGTGCTTCCTAACAGCACTTGCCCCAACAGTCTATTAAGGCTACACGGGTGTAGACTGTGTGTTGACGTGTCTGTCGATGCCTCACCGCGGTTGATCTGAGGGATGTCGATGACATCACCAAGGTCCTCCTCTGTGGGACAGGACAATCGTTCACGAAAACAAAAACTTTTAAACTTCCTGGTCAGACCCAGGCGCGCTCCGGTGACTTTTCGGCTCCAAGACCCCTCCCTCCCATTGATTTAACATCACAACACTGCAGCGATGCCGCAGTGCAATCCCTGAATATTGTCACCGGAAACTGGGTGCCATCGCTTCCTTCACCTTCTGCCCGTTGTTGTAAAGTTGCCACCCGTCATCCACAGTTGCATCAACATCCAGTGCCGGATTATCCTAGTAGCACAAGCAGCTACATATGTGGTAGCTACATATGTGGTAGCTACATATGTGGTAGCTACATATGTAGTAGTAGCTACGGGCCCCGCACTTTCAAGGGCCCCGCGCAA
This sequence comes from Petromyzon marinus, assembly GCF_048934315.1. NCBI lineage: Eukaryota > Metazoa > Chordata > Hyperoartia > Petromyzontiformes > Petromyzontidae > Petromyzon > Petromyzon marinus. The sequence goes on from NC_133669.1 coordinate 9,511,891, forward strand.
AATGCTTTCAAGCTATCAATTCCTGTTCAGTGATTCTGTGATTGCTCTATTACTATAGTACTATAGCGCCTTCAACTTTTATGAACGGCCGGGTGTTTAAGGTTAGCGCTTTGTCGTATTATCTGTCTGTATAGCAAATAAATAAAAACAAGTACTTTACTATGCAAGTAAAAAAAATGTGTTTTAATCTTTAAACGTAGGGCCCCTTTATAACATCTGCAACAGGCCCCCGCACTAACTTAATCCGGCACTGTCAACACCACCTCCGTCTGGCCTTAGGTCTTGCACTTGGTCACTGCCCTCTCTGAGTGGCACTGCCCGTCACGGTGACCTGCCCTTCTCCACCACGTGCTCCCACCCATGGCAACCTCATCTCCCAGATTACATCCCTTATTACCTTTCTGCCACATTATATTACCAACTTCGCAAGTTGCTGGCCCTCTCTTGCGATGACATTCCCAGCATGTCCCCTCTGCATGCACGCGTACTCAGAAGCGAGTCGCTGATTTTTATAGCTGCTCTGTCCAAATCCTTGCCCATCAGACATTGCATGACGGTGCATTATTTGTAAATTTAAAAAAAAAACATGAAGAGTGAAAATAATGTAACGGTACCTATTTGTCCATCCGGTTTCACCTGGAAAATAAATCGACGCAACGTGTTAATTATTATTCCACAGTGAAACAATACAAAATAAAATATTTTAACAGATTAGGCTCACTGAGCTATATAGCTCGTTTTCAGAAGCGACCAGGCCACAAATGACAGCTCAACGAAGTGGCGTATCACGTTTCTAAATGCGGAGGGGAAAACCTGCAAGACCCGAAGAAAAATCCACACGACCACGGGGAGAGAGACGCCGCAAACTCCAAAAATACAGCAGCAGGCATCAGGGTCGGGATCGAACCCACGACCTCCTCCTGTATACCAGGCGAGGTAGTTAACATCTCCTAGCCAACGCGGCGTTCCATCCTTAAGCATTATCACTCTCCATTAACACGCGTTCGAGGAGCGGTGGAGCAGTGGTTAGCTCACTACACGACATAACGGACCTTGCCGACCAACCCACCATGTAACATTGAGATGATTTGGCCACGAAAGATCTCCATGTGACGAGTTACCACTTCGTAGAGCTATCATTTGCGGCCAGGTCGCTTCTGAAAAGGGAAGCTAATATAACTCAGTGGGCCTTACCTGGAAAAATAAAACTTTGTTAGTGAATTGCATACATTTCCTATACTTTGCACTGCTATCGTATTTAGTATCGTTTTTTGTTGTAACTTTCTGACCCGCCCGTACTGGACATCTGTAAAAAAAGAGCTTCATAGATCATCGGATTCCTCCAGTATGTATAAACATTCTAGTTCTATATTCTTGGTTCTTTCGGTAAAATCACGTAGAAGGGAAACAATAAAATAATAAAAATATAAAACAATACAATTATCACGACGTTTCGACTGCAACACAAGCAATCATCATCAGGTGTGAAAACCAACGGCAAGAACATTTGAAAGTGGCGGTTTGTATTTATTTATTTTTAACGTTAGCACCACGGAGAGCGATTTGACAGTTTGTTCAGATGGACGAGTCCATCTATGTTCGGAAAAAAGGAGGGGGGAGACAAAAAATAATGGATGCGGTCTGAAAGCCACCTTAAGCGTGATCAATCAATTAAGACCCGAAATGGTTTATCAAATCCTTCCAATGATTGCTAAGCCAGAATCCATCTTCTCGGTTGAAATTGTCTCTGTGTTTGTATATGTGGATAGCCTCATGAACGAATCTCTCATGGTAGCCAGATGGCATGCATGTGAGCCTACTGAATTATAACAGTGATCTGCCTTCAACGTGACCTTACCGAAATAACCAAGAATATGAATCCCTGCAGTCACGAAAGCTTTAAATCAAAATAATAGTTCTAGTTCAGACAGGTCACCATGTCTCAAATGCTTAGCAAACGAACACAGACACCAGATACGTGCAATGCGTACATGTGTAACACGACAGGGGTGTTCTCTTGCTGTGGTATTTGATTAACCGTTGAACGAATGCATTCATCTCTGTTTTACCTCAGCTCTGTTTTACCTCAGCTCTGTTTTACCTCAGCTCTGTTTTACCTCAGCTCTGTTTTACTTCAGCACTGTTTCACCTCAGCACTCACCGTTGTTTAGCACAACCCCTCATGTGAAGCTCCCGACTTTGCCATCACCACACACACAAATCCCTGACCTTCATTCCCCTCACTCGACATTTGTCGGAATGCTGCCGAGGCTGACACGGAGCGGGAAGGAAATTACCGGCGTTAGGCACTACAACTATGGTACAATGTACGCCTATCCATGTTAAACCGAGATATCCGATATAATTGTACCCTATACAGCAATCCTATATATGTGTGCATGTGTGGACATTACCGCACACACCACCACAGCAGCCACTGGTGGCGTGCACATGTCCACCCCGCGATGTTGTCCCGTCACTGCCCCCCCGCTGCCGACGGTCTCGGCCGACGTCGCGACACACGACAGACACGCGAGTTCAAGACGCGTCTCACCGAAAAGGCGACCGCGTGGCCCACGACCAGAGCGAGAAGGAGCCCCCACAGGCTCGCCATGATCACAAATGCCCCTTTTATGCTGCCCTCCTTCCCTCTCAAGGCCCCGCTGCCTTCTCCTGCCGGAGACGTTGTCCGCGCCTCCGTATCTCTGCCCGGGACTTTAAACCCACTGGCAGCCGAGGAGCAAAGTTCTCAGCTGTCGGCGATATATTTGGCTACCTTCACCGCTATCAGCTCGCCTCGCGGTGTCTTTATTAGTCGTGTTGTTCCATAGTTCCATTTATTTTGGTATAGCCCTGTGAGCCATTCGGCTCTTGAATCGGGTGCAACCACAACAAACAAAAAAACACGAACAAGAAAAACATCCTAAAGTGACTTTGTGTGACTGTGCAAAACAGAAAATCCAGGAAAAAAAACATCAAAATATTCCTGAAATAAGCACCGTACACTAACGCTGTGTGCAAAAAAATCCCAGTGGGATGCAAAGTCAAACAACAAAAACAACAACCACAAGACAACTTAGATTTAGGCCATCAGTCTAACTCCGTACTACAATAAACAAAAACATGGCCAAACCAACCAAAAAAACTTTTCGAAATCACCGAAATAAAAGCCATAAATGCAATGTAACAGTGATCATAGGGACTGTGACCGAGTTGTTGTGGGAGTGGTAACGGGCTGGAGAAGAGATGGAGCTGATGCAGTACGGGCGGGGGGGGGGGGGATGTGGAGCTGAGTGGACTTTGCTGGTGGCAGCGGTGTCGGCCTCTGTGGAAGAGGCTCGTGAAGGACGCTGCTGCTACTGGGCAGACGGAGGCAGTCGCCACTCCAGCAACAACGGAGGGCGGAGGAGCGATGCTCACAACAACGAGCGGAGCGCCGGGCGGATAAAACGCAGCAAGTTGGCAACAATATGGGGGGGGGGGCGTCTCAGTCAGCCAACCCATGGCACCAGGGTCAGGGCCGGGACCTCCTGGTCAGCAGCGAGCCTTCGACGACTTCACGTGGCGGCCTCAAAAGTGCACCTGGCCTGGCACAGGCGCCGTGGTGACATCACTTAGTGACGAATGTCGGGTATTGTTGGTTGGTAGCAATTGCGGCTAAGGGGGCCGTCCATTAATGACGTCACGCACCTAGGGGGGGGGGGGGTGGGGGTCAGACATTTGTGATGAGGGGGGGGGGGTGAGAAATGTGACGTCACATCAAAATGCGCAACTTTAAAAATAAATATAGACGACACGTTCTACTTAATTAAATATACTTTTTTTTATATAAATTCTAGATGTGAAGCTTTCGTGACTGCAAGGATCCATACTCTTTGGTTCTATTCGGTAAAGTCACGTAAAAGGATAAAACAACAAAAAGTAAAAAAATAAAAAATTCACGACGTTTCGGCCACAACACAAGTGGCCTTCATCAGGTGAAGGGACCATACTGTCTCGAGGACAGCGCTGGAGTGAACACAGCCAAGCTCAGACCGCGATCTTTAAGCTTGTGTGAGAGGAATAAATGTGCCTTGACAAAGGAATTAGCATAAAATAAATGAATGTTTTCTCCTACAACGTCAGAGTGCAGCGCCACATTAAATACCCAACTACAATGGCAATAGTTTAAAGCGATTTGAAGCATGTTTTATATATTTTTTGGGGGTGGGGGTGGGGCAGAACTTTGTGACGTCATATCTGAGTGGGGGGGGTCTGACTTTTTGTGACGCCGTGTGACGAAGGCGGGGGGGGGAGGGGTCAAAAATCGTCCTAAATCGCGTGACGTCATTTATGGACGGCCCCTTAATTCCGCGCACTGAGAGCGTGGCGCTTGCTCGTGCGAGATCAACGCGAAGTCCGTCGCTGTCATCAGAATCCAGCGGTGAATTACGACTCAGATTTTTAATGGGACGGTGCCGGCGAAGCAGCAGCGAATGCGATTGTTGCGGGTGGGTGGGTGGTTGGAGGGGAGGGGTAGTGCACCATGATTTCGCAATGTTTAGGTGCGGCTCCACAGCAATTCACAAGTTCGCAAAAGTGCAAACATATTGCGGCATAGCGATTGGGTTGCTCACATGTTCCGTTTTTAATCCCTACTCCTTATCTTGTCATCATGATACTTGCAGTGGTTGTGTGTGGTGGTGAGTGCGGTGCTGGTGTGTGTGTGTTGGGGGGGGGGGAGCCGGTCGTGTGCCGTGCCGGTCTTCATAGGTGCTCGCTCAATAGCTCCAACAGTCTGTTCAGGGCTTGACGGGGATTTGTTTTCGTCTTTGGTGGTGTACAAAAACGTGAGTGAATTGTGCTGAGCGTTAACCAATGCCCTTAAATACTTAAATATACGGTAGGATAATAATATAGGACCATTACGGGTAGCCGCCCGTTGTACTCTACTCTAGTGGTAGTGCCTTACGTCGATAATAATCCACACTCAAAACCAGTCCAGCAGCGTTCTGGAGATTATTGAGACACGAAGCCATGGTTGATATCCCATCCTGTGGATTCTGCCGTGGTGTGACAGTTTGGCACGTTTGGCTCGCAATCCAGAGATCTCCAGTCGCGGCAGCTGGGACAATGGGCAACGTTTCTTAAGCTGAGACAATAGACAACGTTTCTGAAGCAGCCCCCCCCCCACCATGCCCCCCGCCTCTGGCCACCTACAGCAGTAACAAATGGGTACACGGCACATCGACCGGCGGGGGTCGCGTAAATGTGGGGCTTCATTTGTGGGTGCTCTCACCTCGACCAAGACGTCTGACCAGCGTGGACGAGTGGACCAAAACTAAGCTCTAGATGGGACGCTCGCTCCAGCTATCGCTGGAGTCGAGAGCGAGAGAGATCATTCCGCCGGCAGCAGCGCCAGAGGCAATCGCAGGGCTCCACGGAGCGGTGGTGCCAGCGGCAGCTGTGTGGATTGATGCCCTCGCAACACCGTTGGGACATCCCGACGGCTGGGGGAGCCCTTCATCCTGCAGTGGATAGACCATGGCTGCTGCTGTTGATGACGATGATGATAATAATCACGGTGAGCCACAAGTGATCGATGTGAATCGATGAGAGAGGCAGGCGCGGCACGAGGTGCCAAGTGAAAAGTGACGTGGCACAGAGTCGCTGTGCCACGTCACTGAACGCCACTGCCCCACCGGATGTTTGAACCACCAGCCGCCACTCTCATAACCACCGAAAGCCATGATCGATCCACCGCTGGATAAAGGCCTCTGCAAGCCGTTACCACGTCCCTCGTGATTCCCGCAATTCGACCATCCCTCTTAGCAGCTCCTGCGCGCGAGCTGATTGCATCGCTCCATCTCTTGCCAAGCGGCTGAGCTCGCAGGAGGCTCATTAAAATAAAACGAAACGTTTATTGGGACCTTGCTGTTGAAATAAATACAAGACATCGAAAATCCAATCTATCTCTGGGGCGTGTTCTCTCCTTTGGCTGCGACTACGTGGTTAGTCTCGACCGCCAGCCAACATCCTTTCTCTTCTCATCGCAACGTGACCCCTCCCGAGCCCACTTAATCTTCTTGAACTGTCAACATGATGCCTTCATTAGTCCAATCCCAGTGGTCCTTAATGCTGTCAAGTTCAGTTTACGCCACGAGGGGGTGGCAGAGACTCAGGCAAGGGGGCCTTTCGTATTTAAAAGCACAGCGGGAGGCAGCGATCATTAATCATATTTGACAACTTTTAATTTTATTTTACCAGCTATACAGCTATCTTTCAGAAGCGACCTGGCCACAAATGATGGCTCAACGAAGTTGCATATCGTGTGGAAATGTATAGCAGCCAAATATTCTAAACGCACGTTGTTGATTCTAAATGTGGAGTGGAAAACCCAGTGGACCCGGAGAAAAATCCACGCAACCACAGGGAGAGAGACACCGCAAACTCCAAATATACAGCAGCAGGCGTCAGGGTCGGGATTGAACTCCCCGACCTCTTGCATACCAGGAGAGCGAGATAACATCTCAGAGCCATCGTGGCATCCCGACTATAGTAATATGGCAGGGTACAGGTTTCATGAAAGGACGAACATTGTTGACTTCCCACGAAGTAGCACTTGCTTTATCGACCCCGGGGTTGACGATAGAGCGAGTCAACCCCTGACGGGAATTTGAACCCGCATGAAACATTGATGCGGGCCAATAGGTAGAATATCGACAATAAATATCGCGATACAAAAAGAGAGACTCGTTATTCCTTTGATGTTGATTGTTTATGTATTTATTTCTTTATATTTCTGATCATTGCAATCTCTTATCTTAACGTAATCTATATAGCGCCATTACCAAGGCGTTTTACAAACAATTAACATCGGGTACAGCGTGTGAATGTTAACGGTGGAGATGCGGTGAATGAAACAGATGAGAGGAAGCAATGGGGGCAAATCCGTGCTGCGTTAATTCCTTGAAAGCGAATTTGATGACAGTAAATGATGACAGATGGAATGATGAATGGGGTTGATGAGCGATAGTCATATAACGAGAATATTAATGAGGGAACAGTAACGGTGGTTGTTATGGGGGGGGGGGGGGGGGGATTAAGGGGGGTGGGGGGAGGTTATGGGGTTAGCTAGGGAACAAGTGAGTTTTGGGAACAAGTGAGTTTTGAGTGAGGAACGGAAACTAGTGAGCGAATGTGACTGTTTAATGCGGAGGGGGAAGTTTGTTCCAGCGAAGGGGGTGGGCGAGAAGAGAAAAAGAGCGAAAGCGTGGATGGAGCACACGGAGGAGGAACACAGAGAGAGACAGCAAAGATTGGGAAGGCAGATGTGCGAGAGAAAGCGACTTAGAAAGATACAAGCGTGGCAAGACAAGGTGGGGCACACAGTGCTTTCTTTATGTCAAGGTATATGTTCCTTCCCCTCCCCCAAACAATGTTCGTGTTGTGCTCTCACTGCCGCCTTCTAATGTTGTGGAAGACATTTCAATTCGGAACTCTCTCAGAAAGCAGTGCACCACTCCGTGCAAGACTAAGAGCCTCTTATGATGGTGACATCACATAACTTGATGCCACCTTCTCACCCCCGACCCTTAGGGGCCGTTCATAAATGACGTCACGCACCTAGCGGGGGGGTCAGACATTTGTGACGATGTGTGACAAGGGGGGGGGGGGGGGTTGAGAAATGTGACGTCACATCAAAATGCGCAACTTTAAATAAATATAGACAACATGTTCTACTTAATTAAATAGACTTGTTAATAAATGTTTTCTCCTACAACATCAGAGCGCAGCGCCACATTTCATACGCACTACAATGACAATAGTTTAAAGCGATTTGAAGCATGTTTTATATATTTTTTTGGGGGGGGGCAGAGATTTGTGACGTCATATTTGAGGGGGGGTCTGACTTTTTGTGACGCCGTGTGACGTCGAGGGGGGGGTAGAAAATAATCAAAAATCGCGTTACGTCATTTATGGACGGCCCCTCATTCGAGGTGGCCATCGCTTAATAGTCAAAAGATATGTAGAGGGACTCCTCTACTTACGAACATTCGGCTTACGAACTTTCATAGGTACCAACAAACCGGTCCGTATGTCCAGTTGCCTGTTCGGACCGAAGAGTCGTAAGTGAAATCCCCTGCGTAATAGATGGCGGTGGTGGCATCTACATCTGCAGTACGTGAAGAACCGGTGGCATGTACATCTACAGGAGATTATACACCGTTTTAAAACCATTCCCCGTGTTTCGTGTACATTCCGTACAACATGTGTGGAATCGACAGGAGTAAAGTTGGACTTACGAACAAATCGCCTAACGAACAGACCTCTGGAACTTAACTCGTTCGTAAGTAGAGGAGTCTCTGTAGTTTAACCCATCGGAGCTGGAATATCCTGAATTACGTGAAAATCAACATTTTCAGTGCGGTCACATTTGCGTGCAGACATTGGTGACCGGACTGAGACCATCATATCAACTCAATCCGGATTAATCGCGATTGAACGGCTGAAACCCGGATTCGAACCCAGGGATCTCATCGATGTTGGTTGGCTCAGTCTCTTGCGAAAGCAGGAATCGAATTACTGCGACCCAGGTGACTCTTGCATGGGTCATCTTGGGTTCTCACTCGGCGATGCAAATTAACTTTGAACTTGTCTCTGACGCCACTCCGGTATTGAGAAAGCGTTGGACGTCGGTCTATGTTTAGACAGCGATCGTCCTGGACTGCCTTTCCAATTGCTGTGCATGACAATTACGCCAGCGAAAGGAAAGACAAACTGTCCACTTTGCGTCATCGAATGCAAATATCTCTCATAAAAGGTCGAAAGCTGCTTATCTCTCAAATTGCAAATGTTGTATGTTAAGTATATTACGCAAGGCGACCCAAGTAAATGTGAAATATTGGGCCACATTTGGCCATTGTTGGATGAACAGGTTCCAACCACATACCGACGCTGGTCTATCGTTGCATGTTTACTGGAACCACTGTTGGATCACCTGCGGTGCAGTACTTGTATTATCGACCCAGGTTGGGAGGATGATGATGATAGGTCGATCCGACCCCTGACCAAGATTTGAACTTTAATCGAATGACCGCAGTGATACGCGGCTGTTGTGTGACTTTGTTGTCGTTGGTAGCGATACGTCAATTAATCGATTAATCTCGTGAAGAAATCTCGTGCAGGCTATAGGCAAGTAATGATTCACATTCAACAGCAATGGCAAGCACTGTCCGCACCTGCCCTGGACCTCCCCAAATCTGGCTGTCGCCTGATGAAGCTAGTTGTAATTACTGGCGAAACGTCGCACTCAGATTGTGAAATGTTGTGACTTTGCTCTCCAACACACCGGTTAGTGCTGTACTAGTGACGAATTGTCACGTTCTGTTTACGTGACAACCCCCTTACTAGTTGGCTGTGTCAACTAGTAAGGTGTGTTGGAGAGCGAAGCCACAACATTTACAATCTAAATGTTGTGGCTTGGCATGTTCTGTTTACGTGACAACCCTTACTTGTTGGGTGTGTCAACTAGTAAGGTGTGTTGGAGAGCCAAGCCACAACATTTACAATCTAAATGTTGTGGCTTGGCATGTTCTGTTTACGTGACAACCCTTACTAGTTGGCTGTGTTGGGTGGTGGCGGGTTTTAACGACACATTTATATATTTACGCGATCTAACCCCCCCAAAAAACCTCTTATGGATGATATTGGTCGCGAAAGCCTACGTGTTAAACTTTATTTAAAGAAGACGAACAAGAGAAACCCCCCGGAAACTTCTCCCCGTCCACGAGGACGGTCTGTAAGACTACAATAGAGAGACATCTGTCTTTCCTTGATGAGGTGGATGTTCCGCACGCGATGTCAAACATTGCTCGCATTCCTGAAAACAATGTCCAGCCTTTGTAGGCAAACTCAAGACATCGTCGTAACCGGAGGAGGCCCCGTTTCACCCGCCCACGTGGCACACGAAGCTGACGGTGAACACCTCCGCCTCCCCATTGTTTGCCGTGCATGGCAGACTTCGCTCTTCATTGTCTCGCGAAGTGCTATTTAATGGGGGGTGGGTGGGTGTTCGGGGGGGGGTGGCACCTCTGTAAGGGGAACGTTTGTCGGCGATAAATGAATGCGCCTTTCAGGCGAGACTTCACACGCGTTCCGCGGCCACGAGGAAGTCGTCGTGCATTGTTATACGACGAAGCTCAGCCGACAACACGACCACAAGGCACGAAGTCACCGGCGCGACACTTACTTACCCTCTCCATGGCGTGCACGGGTGTGTATGTGGATACGCAGGTGCCAGGTGGGAGCCGTTGCGAGGAACGATGGCTTTCTTTTGAGGAAAGGGACAATGCCACGTGACGTTCATTCCGTTGCCTTGAACCCACAAAGCGACCTGTTCCTTGTGGGTAACGTCGACGCCACAACGCGTGACCTTTATCAAATGAGGATGTGCGTTAATTCAAATGTTGTCAGAATGTTACTTAAACTATAAAACGAAATGAAAAATGTTTTTTTAAATGCCACCAGCTAAGACCCGCTGAGCGAGATAACTCTTTTTTCAGAAGCGACCTGGCCACAAATGATAGCTCAACGGAAGTGTTTTATTACATGGAAATGTATAGCAGCCAAACACTCTAAACGCGTGTTGATTCTAAATGTGTGTGTGGGGGGGAACCGGAGGACCCGGAGAAAAATCCACACGACCACGGGGAGAGAGACACCGCAAACTCCAAATATACAGCAGGCGTCAGCGTCTGGATCGAAAATGCCTTAATATGTAGAGGACCACAGAGCATGGGGCGGCGGGGGGGGAGATTAACGCCAGATAATCGCCTGGCTGTCTTCCCACTTGTCTGTGGTTGTTCCTCGTGCATCTGATCGTTCTCGTCGAGTGAGCGTTACAATTTGAAATCATTATTAAACGGACTGTAATCCGGTTCTCGCTTGTGTACTCGCCAGGTCTCTCCCTCGTGGAACTCAGCTCCCCCTTGAAAGTGAGACCTGCAGTCCCCATGAAGGAACGATGGCCGGTGGTCGATACTAACGACGGAGTCGTAGCCAAAGGAGGGAAACTCGTCTAAGAGATAGAGTCGATTTCGATATAATTTATTTCAGCAGCAAAGGCCTAATAAGCGTTTCGGTTCTGTGCTATGAGCATACTGCGGAGCACATCCACTTGCAAGAGATGGAGCGATGAAATCACCGCTCGCGTGGAGGAGGAGCTAAGACGGATGGTCGAATCTGGGGGAATCATGGGAGATGTGGTAACGGCTTGCAGAGGCCTTCATCCAGCAGTAGATCGATCATGGCTTACGGTGGTTATGACAGTGGCGATGGTTATGAGAGTGGAGGCTGGTGGCTCGAATGTCTGTTGGGGCGGTGTCGTTCAGTGATGAAGGACAGAGACTCTGTGACCTCGCTCTCACTGTCCCTCGTGTCGTGCCTGGCTCTCTCGTCGAGAGCGCATCCACCGCAGAAACGCAGCGATGAAATCAGCTCACACGTGAAAGAGCCGGGTGCGTCGTAGCATTGAAAGGCCTGTGATGCGGATGCCTTCATCGAGCAGTGGATAGATCGTGGTTGATGAGAGCGAAAAGTGTCCGAGTAACTCCCTTTGTCACAACAATAAGTCACCACGCATGTAATTAACACCGCCTTATAACACACAAGATAGCATGCAAGTGTAGGCTAACGTTTCGGGCAATGGTCCTTCTTCGGAATCTGTACTTAGTTGCCATCGGTTGAGGACAGGAGTTAGGAAGTGAGTTCCTTCTAAATCAGTGGACCTCCTTTACAACCTGGGGTGCACGCACCCCTTGGGGGTGCGTGATGCCCTTTCTGGGGGTGCGAGACGTGGCCAGATTTGTTTTTATCGAAACACAAATTAAGCATGGGCACGTAAGCACAACGACTTTGTTTCATCAATCCTATGTATTTATTCACATTATATTTTTTTACGATTGAGTACCAAATGGGTGCAAGGCTGCGGTACAGATTAAGAACAACTGATCTAGTTTAATATTGCTTGATTAAAGTGAGACACAAGCCAAATATATACAACGTTAACAGCTCTTATCTTGTAGCTACATGCTTTGGATTGTGTGTCCCGCACGGTCTGTCCCGCACGCGGAATGCCAAACCCCAAGGGAAATGTTGTCAAAGAAAAACAAATACCCCCAGAGTACTAAAATCGCATGTACACATCAATCGCTGCCCTCTACGGTACAAAAAAAAACTCTTGCCAGGGCCCTTTCTGAAAAAGTCACGAGACTCAGCTTGGCTATCCTCAGTAAACAATCGTAGTAGTGGAGTAATAAATAATAATCACCATCATCCTTGGGATTCCTAAAGTTCACCGTTAGTTCCGAAGGCTCAGGGATAGCAATATGAGCCATCGTTGGCATCCCTGGGATTTCCATGTCAACATCCGGGGGAGGAGGAGGGGATTCACCGAGCATGTGGGCACAAGTGATGAGAAGAGCGACGGCGTTGTTTGTTAAGGCGTGGGGGATTTACAGGGACGGCACCAACCTTCCTGAGATCATCGCACTGCAATGCTGTGATCTCGGCTTATACAAGGACAAAGAGGCCCCGTATAGATTTGACATAATATATATTTTTAAACGTTTTCTTTAGCTCTTTCTCAGAAGCGACCTGGCCTCAAATGATAGATCAACGATGTGGCGTATCACGTGGACATGTATAGCCGCCAGATCCTCTGAACGCACGTTGATTCTAAACGTGGAGGGAAAACCCGGTGGACTCGGGAGAAAATCCACGAAACCACGGTGGAGAGAGAGACGCAAAAACTCCAAATATACAGGCGTCAGGGTCGGGACCAGGCGAGGGAGTTAACGTCTTGCCACCTTGGCGAAAGTATGCATACCATACTTTCGGGGGGGGGGGGGGGTGTTAGCGAGCGCCAATGAAAACCAACATGGGACACTGAATGAGGAATCGGCTGGTGTGGTCAGAAGACCGGTCGCCTTTGTGTCCCCAAAGCGCCGATGTTTACATTCCGCACCAGGGACTCACTTAAAGCCGTGCCGACATTTGGGAGGCGCAGGACTGCCTCAGATCATCGGCACTGGTGTTGGCCGTGAGCGGGAATCAAACCCGGGTCGCCAGGTTCGTAGCGCCCCCCCCCCCACCGCATTCACACACCCCTCCCCCGCCGCCCACACACACACCCCACCCGCACACACACACACCCCACCCACACACCCGTCCCACACCGCACACACACACACCCCTCCTCCGCCGCACACACACACCCCTTCCACACCGCACACACACACCACACACACACCGCACACACACACACCCCTCCCACACCGCACACACACACCACACACACACCCCTCCCCCACACACACACCCCTCCCCCACCACACCCCCTCCCCCACCGCACACACACCCCCCTCCCCCACCGCACACACACCCCCCTCCCCCACCGCACACTCACCCACCCCTTCCACACCGCACACACACACCCCTCCCACACCGCACACACACCCCTCCCACACCGCACACACACCCCTTCCACACCGCACACACACCCCTTCCACACCGCACACACACACCACACACACCGCACGCACGCACACACACACACCCCTCCCCCACCGCACACACACCCCCCTCCCCCACCGCACACACACACACCCCTTCCACACCGCACACACACACACCCCTTCCACACCGCACACACATACAGCACACACCGCACGCACACACCACACACACCCCCCTCCCCCACCACAAACACACCCCTCCCACACCGCATACACAAACACCCCACCACACACCCCCCTCCCCCACCACACACCCACACCCCCCTCCTCCACCGCACCCACCCCCCTCCCCCACCACACACCCCCCCTCCCCCACCGCACACACACACCCCCTCCCCCACCGCACACACACACCCCCCTCCCCCACCGCACACACACACCACACACACACCGCACGCACACACACACCACACACACCCCCTTCCCCCACCGCACACCCACAGGTATCTGGGAGTGACGCGCCACTGGAAATCCCCGACTGAAGCAGCTGCGATGCGGAGTCCAGAAGCCTCGCGGCACGGTGACATGAATGGCATGTAATATTATGTAATATTAGCCCCCTCCCCCGTGTCTCTCTGTGTCTCCGAGGGTGCCTGTCGGTGTCTGTGTATCTCTCTACTGGACATTCGTGAAAAATACAACTTTATAGCTCATCGGGTTCCGCCAGTAAAAATAGGGATTCTGATTCTCTCCGTGTCGATGTTCAGTTGCTGTTCCTCTGAATGCGTTTCTCCCTGTGCGGCTCACGTTCCTTTACTGTCTGCCTGCCTCCGTGTCTCTCGCCGTGTCTGTGTGTGTGTGTTTGGACACGTGCCTCTCTGTTCCCTCTCGATGTCCCCGTGTCCGCCTCTGCGTCTCCCAGTGCGCCTTTCAGTCTCCTGCACACAAACAACACATTCCTGTTTACGCCACGAATGTCCGCCACCTTAAAGAACAAAGAATAACCCCCCCCCCCCCTGTGTAAGCCACTCGCACAAAGACAAAGAATACCCCCCCCCCCAGTATAGGCTCCACAGACTGTTTGGGCAAGTGCTGCTAGCGAGCACCTATGAAGGCCGGCACAGAACATGCGGGGATGGGTAGATGTTCCGGCCGCCTTTGTCTCCCAAGTGGCGATGTTTACACACGGCACCACCAGGTACTCATTTTGAGGCTGAGTCGACCTATGGGAGGCCCAGAACTGTTTCAGATAATCGTCACTGGTGTTGGCCGTGAGCGCAGCGCAGCGCCCTAACCGCTGCACTCAAGCTCCCCACTCCATCCCAAAGACAAAGATCCCCGATATAACCTTTATCAGACTGTTGGGGGCTGTCAGCGAGCACCCATGAAGACCGCACAACGCGGGTGGTGATTTGAGAACCCGGCCGCCTTTGTTTCCCCGGTGCTTATGTACACGCACTGCACAAAGGCCTAATTTAAAGCTGAGTCGACCTAGAGGAGGCCCAATACCATCTCTGATATCCCTCGCCATCACTGTTGGCAGTGGAGTGAAAATCAAACCGAGGATTGCCAGATATGTAGCGCGGTGCGCTAACCACTGCGCCACCGCTCCACTCAATACACATAGATGTCCAAAATACAGGTGTTTTTTTGGGGTTCCATCGCGTAAATATAAATGTGTCGTAAGGAAGCCGACATGTGAAACTGACACATACATGTGACATTCTTAACATACACGTGCGCAACGACACATGTATGCACACAGATAGTATATGCTCAAATGACAAAGATCCCCCGAATAGCCTTTACAGACTGTTGGGGCAAGTGCTGTTAGCGAGCACCTATGAAAGCCGAAACGGCGCACGAGAGAGTGGGTGGCCAACACCACGCACGACCGCCTTTGTCTCGCGAGTGGGGATGTTTAGACAAGGCGCCAGGCACTCAAATATTTGAGGCTGAATCGACCTAGGGGAGGCCCAGGACCGGTTCAGATAATCGTCACTGGGGTTGGTCGTGATCGGGGAATCGAACTCGCGTGGCCGGGTTTGTAGGTCAGCGAGTTAACCGCTGCACCACCGCTCCCCACACACTCAGACGTCACACAATGTTCCGAACGGAATGTCTTCTCGTACATGCACACGTATTCGGTAATTTTTGAAAAAAAATATTTTCGGGTTTAAACTTTGAATTCGCCACACACGGCACAGCCAATTAGTCCACGTGTCGGTATAACAACACTGGAGTGGCTTTACTGGAACTCAGCTATGACTATTCGTGGATTTAAGTAATTGATTAATCTATCGATTAATGATCGGTTTCCCGACGAAATGGGATAACACGAAAACCATTGGTGGTAGTGTCGGTGGGGGGGGGGGTAAGTCTCACCTCAATCCGTGCTTAAGTGTGCCGCTGGACGGGCGGCTGAAAGCTGGATTCGAACCCATACCCTCCAAGGTCAGTGTCTCCGACTCGGAATTCCATTCGAGTCGTTGCGCGCCTATTCGGCACTGTACAAATAGTGCAGTTATCCAATTAAAGATACCCCATACAAAATAATTAAGATAAATTGCAGAGGAGATTAAACATGAAAAACACAATTTGTGACGTTACCGACACTTTTCACTCCTCTCGTTGTTTATTTGTTGTAACTTTCCGACGTCCGTGAAGAAAGAGCTTCATGGCTCATGGGATTGCTCCTGGATAAGTAAAGATTCCGATTGTGTTTGAAAGCCTCTCTACGCGTCTCCAACCAATCTAAACGTAACCTTGCCCTGCGTTCTCCCGATGAATCAGGCGCACTCGTGCCACGTATTTTACATCACAAGTTGGAGGCGCGTCTTTTAAATTCGGCAGATGTTGTGCGTGTGTTATCACAATGGATTAACTTTACTGATGCCGGGCACACGTTTAGGCTGGGTATTCGTTTTCGACGGATATTATAATCCGGAGAACACGGTAAATATAAAATAAAACAAATCACGAAACGTCGTGATTTGTTTGATTTTAGTTTATTTCTAACTACGTGACTTTACCCAAAGAACCAAAGAGTACGGTAAATATTATATTTTTGGGAGACAACTGATATTTTCTCCCAAGCGCCGTGACTTAATTTCTCTCGATGGTGACCGTGTGTTTATGGTCAGTGTGTGTTTAACCTTTTCAAGGGGGTTTCACGGTAAACCCCCCAGCATACCAATCGCGAGTTTGTATCGCTACGTCAGTAGAAGCTAAAAAAAATGGAAAGGTGTTGAAAAAAAAGAAAACATGTTGAAACATGCCTGCAATTGCACTGCCCTGAGCAAGCCGTTGCGGATCAGGGGACAGGCAAGCAGCGGCGGCGACTGGCGGCTCGAAATTTAGTGGAGCCATCGCAGTCAAGCCGAGTGCGTTGCTGGCCGCCTATCCGCGCGCAAATTTTATTCGAGAAATCCGGAGCTTAATTTCAGCGGGAACGGTCCGCGAACGCTGTTCTCGGGGCTTATTTTTTGCCACGACACGTTTGTCTCACGGTGCTTTGTCCTCGTGATGCTGCAGTGGTGTGGCATAGTTAGTGCCGAGCGTTACCTGACACCTTTAAGGAGGGTACTAAATAAAGGGATGTTATGGATGGGCATGCCTTGTACTCCAGTGGAAGTGCCTTATGCCGATAATCCCCGCTTTAAATCCAACCTAGAAATGCTACGAAGAATAATTGAGTGGCAAATTAAGCCCCTGGTAATTTTTCGCAACCTCTGGGCATTGTCGTGGTTGGCACGTTGGGCTCGCGATCCGGAGATCTCCCGGCGCGGCAGCTGGGACAATGGGCAACGTTTTTGAAGCAGCTCTGCCTCTGGCTACCGAGCAGTATCAGTGGGTGCACCGCAGTCGATCGGCAGGTCGCGTGAGGTGGCGTAAATTGTGGGTACTCTCACCCCTTGAAAGATGTTGGATCAGTGTGGAAGAGTAGACCAAATTGCCCTCGAGATGGGGCGTTCGCCCTAGCGCTCGATCGAGTAGAGAGAGATCTTTCCGCCAGCAGCGGCGTAAGAAGCATCTCGTGGGGCTTGACGGAGCCCTTCATCCAGTAGCGGATAGATCATAGCCGCTGCTTATAATCACCGTCAGCCCCAAATGATCGATATGAATCGATGAAAAAGCCAGGCGCTGTGCGAGGGGCGGTGATGTCCCGCGCGGCTTAGCTCTGAGTCACACATTGTGTTCCACATTCCTGCGCGATGCAGTGACTCGACATAATGGGGTCCGGAATGTCCTTCAGGGTCACCAACTACCCCACCCACCCACCCCGACCTCCACCCACTGCTCATGCGGCGCCGGCGTCGCCCCACCAAACTTTTTAGACACCAGAAAATACTGCAGGTTGCTTCGCCCCCACCCCTCTCCTCATCGGGAGGGGCCCCTAGAGGCCATGAGGAGGCCGTGATGGCGTGGAGGAGGCCGTGATGGCGTGGAGGAGGCCGTGATACACTCACTCATTTTACACTGACTCATTCACACATCATACACTCACTCACACAACCAATGACCCATTCACTCATCATACACTAATTCACTCATCATACACTCACTTATCATACACTGATTCACTCATCATATACTCACCCATCATACACTCACTTATCATACACTGATTCACTCATCATATACTCACTCATCATACGCTGACTCACTCACACATCATACACTCACTACCACTGACTCACTCACACATCATACACTGGGAGTGTTATGCTGACAGATATGGCAGCAAGTTTGGTCGTACATGTTATGTATATCGTTTATTGTTAAATTTCAATCACAGTTCCTATGATTGCTGTTGTTAAATTGTTTTTATAGCTTTATTTTGGTGATTTCGAAAACATATGGTTCAGCCATGTTTCTTGCGGAAGTGCGGAGTTGGCCTGATAACTTTAATCTAAATTATTCTAATCTAAATTGTCTTATGGTTGTTATTGTTTGTCTTGCATCACACTGGGATGTTTGCACACAGCGCTGTAATACGGTGGTTTTTTTGTGGAAGATTTGCTGGTTTATCCAGGATGTTTTTGTTACGCGTCGTCGCTTTAGGATGTTCTCTGTTCATATTTTGTTTGTTGTGGTTGCACCAGACTCAAGAGCCGCATGGCTCACAGGGCCATACCTAATAAATGAAACTTGAAACTTGCACGCTCCTGTGCCCTTGCTCCGGTGTCTCGCATATCACGATCACATGCATCCGTACCCCGGCACCCACCTCCGACTAGCGCGGTCGGCTACGTACGGTGCGAAAGAAGTTCAGCAAACATACATGCAGTATATGCACCGTCGAGGATGTGCCGTCGCATGTTTCGTGTTACTGTCTCGCTTGCAATGGTTCAACTCTGCTTCGTTTGGAGAGCGCCACGGTGGCGAGAGTATTTGGATACCGCTGTACATTTCCACGTGATGATGAGCCACTTCGTCGAGCTGGCATTTGTGGGCAGGTCGCTTATGAAAAAAATATATGTAGCTCAGTGGGCCCTAGCTGGTAAAATAAAAAAATAAAAATTGTAATTAGTATTGTCCCTTTCGTACGGTCTCGTTTATACCGCCTCGTTTGTAATGGCAAAGGCCGTATTACCGTCTTGGCTGTACTCCCTCGTTTTGTCTCTACTGTTTGTGCTGTCCAGTCTCGCGACTGTCTCCTTTGTACTTGCGTCACGTCTTGTGTTTCCTCTCTCATCCATAACGTCTGGCGCAATAACACAATACACGTGAAGGGGAAAAAAGAATACTGTCGCACTTTTACATTCATCCCAGTCTCGCGGGTCGCAGGCCCGACTCAAGGGCATCGTGGCGGGTGCGGCGTGGGGAGATATTTTGATCACTTTGTGAGCAATTCGGGTGCAATACCTGTCACGTGCATTGAGCAACTTGTTTTTGTCGGCGCTTGCGAGAGCCTTGCATCATAACGAGCTGCAACAGCGGTGTAATGGGTCAGCGTTATAATGCAGAGGTCACCGATTCGATTAAAAATTTCCGGCGGGGAAGTTGAAACAATGGGAAAGTTTCTCCCCCCCCCTCCCCCATCTCACCGCCCTCCCCCCGCCTTTGTCCACCCAGTAGGTAGGAGACAAGGGTCCACCACGGTCGGATGGCAGGTTACGTGTGGGGTGGGGTATGATGTGGGTACACCCACCTCTAGCAAAACGTCTGCACGG
Source organism: Petromyzon marinus (assembly GCF_048934315.1). Classification (NCBI taxonomy): domain Eukaryota; kingdom Metazoa; phylum Chordata; class Hyperoartia; order Petromyzontiformes; family Petromyzontidae; genus Petromyzon; species Petromyzon marinus. The sequence goes on from NC_133669.1 coordinate 9,531,563, forward strand.
CATGAACGAGTCGTCCCCAAATACCCTCGACAGCTTCCTCCACCGAAGGTCCTTCCTGCTGCGTCTTTACCACACAGCTCTATCTAAACTGGACTCTTTATCACTAGCAGAGCTTTTTTTTTTAAATACACAATAATGATGAACTCAAAATAAAAACAAGTCCAGCCAAAATCAATCGGCCAATGGATGAAGGCATTCCCGCTCCACGTCGGTTATGGAGAGTTGTGACCAAACTGCGCCACGCTGGTCAGTGTGGGGTTGTGAGTGCTGCGAGAAAATACCGTATGCGGAAGCATATGAGTACAGCACAACAGATGTTGCAGCACTGTGCTCTGCTGCCCACAACGCAGCCCCGCATCGTTTAACGCCCGTTACGCACGGTGGTCGCTGATCCAAGCCATATTCAGGCTCATACCAGCTTAGCCACCCAGTACTGGACTGACGAGAACGGAGAAATTTGATTCAAAGGTGTCCCATGGTTGAAGGCATTATTGCTGATCTAATCGCGTTTCCAAACAACCTATCGCAGCAGACATGCTGTAGCGCAGGGGTTCCCCAACCCCCGGGCCGCGAATCGGTACCGGTCCGTGGCCTGCTAGGAACTGGGCCACACAGCAGGAGGTGAGAGCGGTGAGTCCGCACGTGGCCCGCCCCCATTATTTTATTATTTACCACTTCCATCCGCGCCTCTTTACCGCACTGCGCACTTGTCTCAGTTACAGTTTTGGTAAGCCCACAAGCTAACCCCTAGCAGCCAAAATTAGTAAAAACAAGCGTCGCTGGAGAGCTTCTTTGAAAAGGGGGAAAGAGCCAATGATGAACCCCCCCCGGTTCATGAAAAAATTGTCTTCCACGAAACCGGTCCCTGGTGTCAACAAGGTTGGGGACCGCTGCTGTAACGGACACTCTCCTAACCAACACGCCGAGGCTGGGCAGGGTTCAAATCCGTACATTTTCCACCTCCGTAACATACACAGCTCCCTCCTTCATCCACAGCTCTCTCATCTCGTACTCCCTCCGAGGTGCTCTCTTATCCTCCCACCGGTCCCCTCTTCCATTCCCTCCCCCTTCACCTCATCCCTGTCAACTCGTTCCCAGACACCCAGCACGGATTGTCCCACAGCGGAGTTGCTCCCGGTCAAGTAGGTGCGGGGATTTAGGTCAACACATTGTGGGGACCGTTATGAAAGGACCGTTACAATGCCATAAAATCATAACGACCAGCAACACAACAACGAGAACTTTCAACGAACACCAACGAGAACACGCAGAACAACACCAACCTCAAGAACAGCCGCAGAACCTCTCGACAACTTTAAATATTGCTACCGCGGCTTCTGAAGATGAAGTTCCTGCCCTCTTTCACACATCTCCCAGTATTAACCCGAAACAAAATTGGGAAGAAACTACTCGACAAGACGAATGTCATCAAAGTTGCATATAGATCCACTAACGTGGCCAGGGCAGCCCACCTTGGTCCACCAACGAGATAACTTTCCCCACATCAGAGAAGGGTTGGGTAGGGTAAATGGCCACATTTGTTTGTGTCGCGTTGCTTACAGAAATGATGTCATCAGGCTGAGGTGCAGTTTGGCGCCCTCTATGGTCCAGTTGCACCTGGTTGTTAGGTGTTTGCAGCTCAACAGACAACCACGAGTGAGCAACAGCACGAGAAGGCCTCTGACCGCACCCTACCTACTCTATACAGTGTATGGGGAACCCGTGCTTTTCACAACGAATTCAATTTGAACTTACGTGTAATGAGGGGCCGTCCATAAATGACGTCACGAGATTTTGGACGATTTTTTACCCCCCTCCCCCTCGTCACACGGCGTCACAAAAAGTCAGACCCCCCCCCCAGGTGCGTGACGTAATTTATGGACGGCCCCTGAGTCCACCAGACGAAGATTGAGAGACGACGCAACTCTTCTTCATTTTCCGCACCACGCCACTCCGGATCCCACCAGGAAGCGCCCCGGTCGCCCCGCCTCTTCCGGTGACGTCACAACACTCTCTCCTCCTGGGCATTCTCTCCCTCTCTCCCCCTGCCGCCTCTTTCCTTTGTGACGTCATCTGTAACAGTAACCTGGAATCCCGTGGGTATTTCTACCCCCAGATCGCGTACGTATTAGCACAACATATGTACATGATCTATTTTTAAAAATATATATTATTTTATTACCTATCCTATACTTTACACTCCTATCGGTTATTATTATTTGTTATTATTGTAACTTTATGACCCGCCCCTACTGGGCATATGTGAAAAAGAGCTTTGCAGCTTATCTGATTTCTCCAGGATAAATATTCTGCTTCTGAATCCTCATAAATCGGAGAATCAAGAACTGAAAGGGTCTTCAAAAACATGACAGTGTTTGCCATGTCTATGCCTTTAAATTGGGAGAGAAAAAATATCGACAACTCCAAAGTCGACGTTCCCTTGAGGGTGGAGGACGATTTTAGAGCACTGTGGGACAATGTGTTCGCACCCCTACGCCAGGGACGTGCGGTCAGGGGAGGCAGGAGAGGCAGAGCCTCACCTGTCATACTCCAATGAAAATAGCTGTTACGAAAAGTAAAAAATAATAAACTAAAAAATTTTGATTTTTCCACTGATCTGTGTTATAAATGTAATTTCTGTACGATTCCAATCATTTTTAGAGTCAAAATCGCCAAATTTGGGGAGCTCCGCTGCAAATACAGGAAGAGACGAGAGGTGAGGCAGCGACGAGTTAAGCCTCCCCTCTGATTGCGCAACCCCTCAGTAACTGGATGGAGCGCGGGCAATAAGCGCGTGCCTGTTAGTATCTCAGTATATCACCAATGTAATGTTTGTAGACCCCTTCATTTCATATCCTCGCCTTCCATACTCCAGGTAACTTATTTCACGTATGTGTATAAATATATTTAGGCTCGCTGGTCTCGTCATGAAGCTGCAATGAAAAAGCACCAGGGGAGGCAGCTATCACACGCCCACCTTCGTGAGACCACGCCCCCCCCCCTCAGCGTGTAAATCTGGCTGATACCAGCCAGTGCCTCCCCAGCCATTGACCTCTCACCGCACGTCACTGCCCTACGCATACAGCCACACCCTGCTCCACCACACCTCTCTGCTTGCGTAACGATCCATTCGGTGCAATGGCAACCCATGCCTGTGTGCTTGCGTATTGTCTCCGTGCACCTGCGGCTCTGTGTATCTGTTTCCGTGTCCCCCGTGTGTGTGTCTCTGTATTTGTATGCCTCGGTCTGTGTCGGTGTGTGCGTGTGGAGAGCGCTAGCGTAGCAGTTAGCGGCGCGGTGCCACGAATCCGGCGACCTGAGTTTGATTCCCGCTCACGGCCAACACCGGTGACGATTATCTGACCCAGTCCTGGGCCTCCCCTAGGTCGTCTCGGTCTCAAATCAGTACCTGGTGCAGTGATGTAAACAGCAGCACTGAGGAGATAAAGGCGGCCGGGCGTGGTGTAAGCCACCCACCCCCTCGTGTGCCGTTCTGCTCTTCATATATGTCCTCGCACTTACAGCACTTGTGTAATGACAGGGTGCCACCTATCGTCCTGGAAGGGTAATCACGGGTATGGGCAAGGTTACGTAACAACTAATCAGAAGGGGGGCGTGTCTGGGTTACAGGTAAAAGGTGAGGTTAGTCGGGAAGCTCCGGGAACCTGCTCGAAGGTTCTGGAAAGGGGCGTGGCAAGAGGCGGGGCCTGGCCACGCCGAGAGGTATATAAGGGGGATGGAACCAGAGGTTCAGGGTTGTCGCGGCGAGGTCCCGGGTCCTGCTCGCCGTCATCTCGCTCCGTCGTCCAGCCGCATGGAAGATCCTCCGCACGGCTCCGATCGCCGTCATTGTCACACCAGTCAGCCAGCGGTGTGGTTGGATGTAGGCGATGGGACTATGTAGAGAGGTCGCCTGTGCGTAGCTAAAGTAGACACGTGTATATATAACCCTGTGTTGTGCCCAGTGATAGGAGACGTGTATATATGCATCGGCCTGCATTGTGCCTAGTGTGAGAATAAATAAGGAGCCCTCTAACACGACGCGTCTCGGTAGTCACTCATGACACGCGTGTGTATGTAGAGCTTCCTTCGCACAGTACGTAGCCACCCGTGCTAATCGGTGGTGTGGGGCGGGAGGGAGGTCCAAAACACTAAACACAAACAGCAGTTCGAAAGGAATTAGTTTGCAATCTAGATTATTTAAAAGCGCATAGCTCCAGTGGGTTCCTTATAGTATTTGCTCTACCACGCTGTGAAGGCTGTGGGGGGGGGGGCTACTAGGGGGTGTGGGGGCTGTTCTTTTAAGGCAGGGGTGGGGAACCTTTTTTCTGCCAAGGGCCATTTGGATATTTATAACACCATTCGCGGGCCATACAAAATGATCAACTTAAAAATTAGCCTGTTATATTTGGTCAAACATTTAATTAACTCACCCCTAATGCGATGGCTGGAACTGCTTCTCTTTGGCGAGGCGTGTGATGATGTTAGCTGGTATTGATGATGTTGCTACTTGCAACTGCTTTTCGCTCCCAGATTTATTGAATTTCGAGTCCCGCCTGTGGTTGCCTTGGCAAGGCCAGAGACCAAATGATTTTGCGGGCCTTATACGGCCCGCCGGCCGGACGTTCCCCACCCCTCTTTGAAGGGCACAGGAAGGGGGCGGGGTGGTCGCGTCACCTTAGGAATGCGGATTCGGTCGTGCGAGTCGAGGTCACGTGCGGGGGAATCACCGAGCGCGTGTTCGCGCGCACCACGTGAGGCGCGCGCACATGCTGTGCGCGCGCCTCACGTGAGCACAGCCACGTGTCTACCGCACCTATCAATTTTCCCATCGGCATCAGGGCCCCTGATTTCTCACGGTATACTTTCGGGGACCACCACAACTCTACGGACACCGCCTCCTCTCTCTCTGGTAGAGTTGGGGGGGATGGGGGGGCGGCTTCAGGACGACCGTAATTCCTTTCAGGACAATACAATGACTGTGGAGGCATTATGTTGAGTTTTGGTCAGGGCAGCACGGCAATAAGGGATGATAACCGATGAACGCAGATGGAGCGATAAGATCAGAGCTCATGGGCAGAAAAAGCTCGGCGACTTTTTGGCATCGCAGCCATGATTGAAGGGAGGACTTCAGCCAGAAATGGATAGGTCATAGCTGATGACGTATTTGTGGACTTCGATTCGCTCTAAATTGGTGAGGAGTTTTGAACGTGTATCCGTTTTATGCAACTTTTATTCATATGTTTCAACAGTCGACACGTAACCATCCGTGACAATTACAAAAATACATATTTTACATTCCAAAAAAAGTCAAGCATGCACACGTCATGTGACGCGTGTGCACATGAAGCTCTTATACAGGGCACCGTGATGTAAAGTTTAAAAATACTCTTACTATAAAAATACTGTGCTGTCAACAAAAATGTGGAGGGACAGCATTAACCAGTCCCCCAGTATTAGACATTAGCGGTACATTACGTTCTGCTCCAGAAATGTTTCTCTCAAAATCTTAGCAACGAAATATTGTTGTTATTTTTGTTTACATCAACACTTTTCTGGGAACTACTTTGACAAACCGTATCCTAGTTTATCCTTTTTGGTCCTTATTTTGTCCATATTTTTTGTTGTATAAAACTCTCATTGGATTGATTATAAGTATATAGGATGCAATAAACATAGTGATGGAATAATAAAAAAAAGGAATTACCCTTTCTGGCAATAAAACGGGATGGGAGGTGTTAAGAGGTTTAAACACCAAATGGACCCCTATTGCAAAGGTATCCAATCTGCATTAACCACACATACTTGCGGTTAACCTTCAAACAAATATACTTCGGTAATGTATGCATTGCCCTTGAAACTGATTGGCCTATACAACAACATGGATTCTTATGATAGGTGTATCACATACTCGAGTTTCAGTGCCTTCTAATATTTCCTAACTCCCAAGCCATCAGAGTAACATTCTGGAAAACATCGAGTGCCCTGGTTGTGGGAGAGACTGAATACTGCTGAAATATTTCCATTCTCTCTTCACGTGAATCACATCCTTGTCATCGACGAACCTTCTTCAAATCGGGGATTTTTGTAACATATTAGATGGCACGGTGGTCGCTGTTCGTAACTACACCGCACTCTTCTGCACCTTATAGCGGGGCAAATTGTCTGAAATGTTCAGCGATTAAGGTTTCAGTCGTGAGGAAGTGTTTGTTAATAATGTAGGCTTATTAAAGTTATTCACTGTTGTGCTGTCCCCAAAGCAGTTTGTGGCATGCGGTAACCTTAATGTGTGTCCTCTGTTACAAGCTATGCCTCAATTTACGGAATGTAATTAAATGAATCACACCTCATCATCACCACTCGTCGTGTAATTATTGAACCCTCTCCAGTTTATTTTATTCATGTGATGAGTGTTCTATATTGGATCATTTAGAGGGCTTCAATCGACGGGCTTGAAAAAACTCCGGCTACAGCTTATAAAACTGTCATCTCTTTCCCAAAATTGTTTTTGTGCAGTTTGCCCTTCTGGCGTCATGTCATGGGATGAAGTGTCAATTCCCAGATTGTCGGAGAACAGAGCACCATCCTGTGTTAGAGAACGGCCCACAGAAGCATGTCACGCGGAACGACTGCCAGGAGCCACAGCTTCCCTACAAGCATGGCGATCAAACTAATATTTTAAATTCTGAGAGACCCAGAATTATTCGACAAATCAACTTTAAGATGGCAATTTTTGTGCAGTCATTGGAAACCGGGCCAGGACCGTCAACTCACTGAACTTAAGAACCAAATTTAATCATGGTTGGGCAGCTGACAACATGGATTTAACTGCAACATCTCTTTCGTTGCTATATCAATGTTTCTGAGCCCTGAGCCACTTTCAGTGGAAGACCTCCTCAAACTTGGTTTTTTGACTACATGACCATTTAAAAGGCCCTTCCCATCTTGTTCGACCACGTTCAGTCCACCGTTTTTCTTCGTAACGATGAACCGTGTATTCTCACCGACCCTCCAGGTGATGTCCTGCTTGCGCAAACCCGGAGCAGCAGCTTCTTCACGTGCTTCTCCATCCTCCTCCCCTGCTTCATCTTCTTCCCTTGCTTCCCGCGCCCGTTTCGCTGCTGCCCCACATTGCCTACGGCACTGAGCAGCAGCTTCCGGATGTAGGTGGTCACCTCTGGCTTGTGGTCGGCCAGGCACGACGGAACCAGGTGACGAACACTGTCCACGAATCGTAGGGTCGCGGCGTCGCATGGGCCCTCTGGCTGGGGCGGCAGATTAAGCAACGACGATGGAGGCTTGGCACCATCGTCCCCTGCGGAAGGATGAGAGATGTAAAGCGTGTTGTTCCGCCGTCAACTGTTGTTCTGCCGTCAACTGTTGTTCCGCCATGAACTGTTCTGCTTTTGATTTAAAGCTTTCGTGACTGCAGTAATTCATATTCTTAGCTCTTTCGGTAAAGTCACGTTGAAGGGAAACAATAAAATAATAAAATATATATAGCAATAAAAAAATTACACCGCTTAAAAATAAATAAATTAATGCGAACCGACACACCTGATGACAACCGTTTGTGTTATGGTCGAAACGTCGTGATAATTTTTATTGTTTTATATATATTTTATTATTTTATTGTTTCCCTTCAACGTCACTTTACCGAAAGAGCTAAGAATATGTTCTGCTGTCAACTGTTGTTCTGCCGTCAACTGTTGTTCTGGATAACCCTTCACAAGATGGACTTTTTTTACTTATTTCGTACCGCACGTAGCCAACTGTGCTAATTGGAGGTGTGGGGTCGTGTCAACTTGCAGCCAGGCAACCGAGTCCGTCCGGGTTGGCAACTCAAAAAATATTTCCATACTTGGCAAGACCGTGTCAGCATACCTCTCGCTATACTACCGGTCAGTCATGTGCCATCCCGTGGAATTTAGCGTCTCATTGAAATGGAAAATGTTTCTATCGTTTCCTACTTCTGCAATGGGAGAATGAACTGGCAACTTCTGCATCATTGCATTAGATCAGATTGTGAACGTGTGTCCAACCCGGAGCACTCTCTTAAGCCAGTAGCTGAATCTCCGACTATGCCATTGATCTACGGTTGCCGCTCAAATCATACGTCCGTACGAAAAAAGTGAGCGAGAGAGCAGTCATCACGAGCAGCTCACCTGCCGGCCTCGTGTCCCCATGCTCGCGACTCCGCGCGGACGCCCGTCGCTTGTGGCAGGACCAGCAGAGTGCGTTGTGCGTGGAGGCCCCGGGCAGCAGCTCCACGGAGCCCAGGCTGGAGCAGTTTGTGTGCGGGCGGCACGTGGCGTCCGCCGACACCTCGGGGGAGAAGAATCCCCGAGGACACGGGGCGCATTGCGTGTCTTCGTGCGGGGATCCTGCGGAACACGGAGATGCGCGACGAGAAGAGTGTGAGACGGGGGGCACGGGCAGACACAGAGAGAGAGAAAGATGTAGAGATGCGTAGAGAGAGGGGGAGAGAGATGAGCGAATAGGCATAGATTAGAGCTGGGAGATAGCTAGGCGATAGGAAAGTGGAGCTAAGATGCCCCGACTGGACGAGCACTGGTGATGGGGCATAGTAAATACATTTACGAATGAATGATCATCAAACGAATGCACGTAGGAACCAATTTCTGAGTGGGGTAGAAAGCTCGTGCCGTGCACGAGGAAGCTCCGTCCCGATGGGCACTGGTGATTGGACCAAACAGAACAAATTAAACAATGCGCAAATGATTTCACCTCTGCACGAATTAATGGGTAATTTGCACTCGTGCCTTTAGCGAGGACATCTTAGCCGTGAATGCACGAGCCGTTTGATATGCAGAACGAGTTACTACAATGGAATGAAGAATGCATGAATGGGGAGTATGGGCGTTCGTGCCTTTTGTTGCCCCTTGTCCGTCGCAGGGATTTGGTGCCGGGGGAGGTCACGCGGAACGAATTGCCATCGATTACATTAATTGAATGAGATGCAATAATTGAGTAGCGTCTTGGTACGAGTGAATCGATCGCCGAATGAATCGCAACAAACACACGTGGCGCGCGCGCGCGTGCGTGCTTGCCTTTGGTGACGACGCCGTGCCCGGCCGCGCAGCTGCTGTGCCGCACGCAGAACTCGTTAAGCAGGAAGGTGCCCGGCTCGCACTCGCACACGCGGTCGTGCGTGGGGCTGCACTCCTCCGCGAGCCGCTGCCCCTCCTTGCACGGCGGGCCGCAGTAGCGACACCGGTCCAGGGAGTTCGAGAACTGCGTGTAGTGGCGCGGCGGGCACGGCGTGCAACGCGCCTCCACGTCGGCCGCGTCCGCCAGGAGGAGCTGCTGCTGCTGCCCCTGCTGGCCCTGCTGCTCCTCGCTGGCCTTCGTGGAACACGGAACCGAGACGTGGTGGCCCGGGGGACACAGCCGGCACGGCTGGGATGGGGAAGGCATCTTCGCGCCGTCTGCCGACACCGTCGACGCCGCTAACGCCACCGTCATCACCACCAGCGTTACCGTCGTCGTCGACATTGCTATCGCGATGACGGTGGACATCGTCGTCATCATCTTCATTGTCGCTGGCGTAGCCCCGATGCGATCTGCGAAGGGGGCGGGGGGGTGTGGGAGGAGTTCGCACGTCTGTGTTTAAGCGCAGGTGAGAAATGTCGTTGCGTAGCGTTACATCGTTGGTGCGTCGTCACGCGACCGGTGAGAGGTGGCGATGGATCGGGGAGGTCTCCATTTCCACGGAGGATCGAGCGTGGCTGACGACAACGACGATTATTTTGAGATCAGCAGGGGGGTATCGCCGAACATTCGATCGGCACCAGTGTGATCGCCACAATTATTCGGCAGGCGCAACGAAACGAAGGGAAAACTACCGAGTTCAAACGCGAGTTCACAGACAATGGGGATTAACAATGAAACAAATGATCCATTCTTCTGGAATATGCTCGACACAATCGGATCGTGGTGGTGGTGGTGGGGAGGACGGGGGTGTTGGGACATCGGGGGGGGGAGAGGGGATACGATACGGGGAATGTTGGGTGGAGTGTGAAGTTGCATGCTGAGTGGATGATCATGGCACCACCACAGTGCCACATCCTGCCGCACAGACTTATCAGCAGGGGACTCGAGCCAAGCCAGGGGGTGGGTGTAGTGACCTACTTCGGCGTTCCTCGGCGAACCGCTAAAATCTCACATTCCAATCATTGGTCCCACTCTTTTATCACTTGAACGATTATTGTTGATTTCTCAAGAAGTGCTACTCGTTTTATCGACCCCCCCCCCCAGTGGGGGGTGGTGTGAAGGCCGAGTCGACTCGACTCATATTAACCGCGGCAGGGAGTCCAACTCGGGTCGCCGCTGTCTGCGGTCACGCACTGCGCGCGCTGCAGCCGCACGCTCGATGTGCCCCGAGACAAAGACCCCCCCCCCCCCCGTCTCGCCTGTGACCGGACTGTTGGGGCAAGCGCTGTGAGCGAGCAGCACCTACGGAAGGCCGGCACGACACGACGAGGGGGGGGGGGGTGGCCAACACCACGCCCGGCCGCCTTTGTCTCCCCCGGTGGCGACGTTTACACGCCGCACCAGATACTCATTTGAGGCCGAGACGACCGAGGGGAGGCCCAGGACATGCACACCCACAGTCGCACGCCCTCGCAATGAAAGCATCTAAGTGATCCCACGCAAAACGAAGATTTCCCTATGGAGCTTTACAGACGTGTAAGGGGGGGAGGTGCAAGAGCTGTTGGCGAACACCTGCATACCTTCACATACTGGACGTACATGTACGCATACGTACATGCATGCTTACACACTCGTGCTCAATTCTCGCGGATACACGAAGACACTCACGTGCGCATATACACACACACACTCGTATACTGTAGACACATAAACAAATACACGCGCACAGTGAGATCACTCACACAAAGACAAAGATTCCCCCCCCCCCGTATAGTCTCCACAGACTATTGGGGCAAGTGCTGCTAGCGAGCACCTATGAAGGCCGGCACAGAACAAGCGGGGATGGGTAGACGCCCGGCCGCCTTTGTCTCCCAAGTGACGATGTTTACCCACGGCACCACCAGGTGCTCATTTTGAGGCTGAGTCGACCTAGGGGAGGCCCAGGAAAGTTTCAGATAATCGTCACCGGTGTTGGCGGTGAGCGTCGCGCAGCGCCCTAACCGCCGCACTCAAGCTCCCCACTCAATCCCAAATATCCCCCGTACAGCCTTGAGCAGACTGTTGGGGCAAGTGCTGCTGGCCAGCACCTGTGAAGGCCGGAAAGGTGCACGAGAAGGGGGTGGGTGGCCAGCACCACGACCGCCCGACCACCTTTGTCTACACACCACACGAGGAGCTCATTTGAGGCTGAATGGACCCAGGAGACGGCCAGGAACGGTTCAAACAATCGTCACTGGTTGCGTGTTGGCCGTGAGCGAGAATCGAACTCGGGCCGGCCGGGTTCGTAGCGTAGCGAACCGCAACAGATCCACACTCACATCCCAAAGGCGCACGACCAACGCACGGAACGGCACGCCCACTGCTCCGTCTTCGTCGCGTCCGTCTCTTACCGGCGCGAAGGCGATGCCGGCCCCGGTCAACTTTGAAGTCACCCTTGGCTGTGCCGCTCGCTTCTCGCAAGCAGCAGCGAGGCAGCCGGCTCATTTATACGAACGAGTATGACCAACCTCCGCGCCCACCGCCGTAACAGCAGCCCCAAAGGGCGTGGGCGGCAGCGACGCGCGCGCGTTTGTGTGTTTGTGTGTGTGGGGGATCGGGGGTAGGGGGGCGTCTGTGTGTCAAACACGTGGCGGCGGGGTCCGGTTCACCTGCCGTGGAGAAGGATGTCTGCTCGTGGTGGACGGCTGGGTTGCTGTGAAGCTGTATGTGGATCAATCTTGATTTCAAGCTTCCGTGACTGCAGGAATCCATACTCGTTGGTTCTTTCGGTAAAGTCACGTAAGTAGAAAAAATAATAGATCACCGGTGATCACGTCAATAGATCACTGGTGATTATTTTTCTACCTACGTGACTTTACCGAAAGAACCAAAGAGTATGTCTGTATGTGGATGTATGGAGAACTTATTTTCGCGACCGACAGATGCTTCAAAGATTTGGACACGGCCCCCCAACCCCATTAACCAGGGCTGGTTTAAGGTTCTTGTAGGCTCTGGGCACTTCTATTTCGTTGTCCTTTTAGAGTTGGTACTGCTGCCCATGTTACATACTACCGCCGCTCTTACTCCGCTTGTTTCACGCATACTTCGTCCAGCCGCTGGACAGATGTCATTACTGATACGTTCATTATTTCGTCTGTGCCCTAATTCGATTGGAGCGCGTTGTGCGCCGCAGGGGGGGAAACCCAAGGTAAGCCGAAAAATATATATTTTTCGACAATTTTTTTACTATGATTGTCATCGGATGGCGCGGCTTTAAAAGGATGCAGTTCGTTTTCATCGATAACATTTTCAATGTTCTGACAGGACGACCACATCGCGAGCGCCATAATGCTTTACTTTTATTCAAGCTTAAATATTTGTTTGACTGTTATTCAAGAAAACATCTTGGTTACATCATACATACAAACAAAAAATTACATGTAATATTGCCACATCATGCTCCCTGGATAAAAACTCCCTTCACTCTGCTGTCCGGATATGAAACTGCCTCCCTGAACACATTGTCGGCAAAATCAACGATTCTGGTCTTCGGACATTCAAACGCCGGGCACGTGGACATCTCCTAACGTCACCACACGCCTTGTAGGGACTGAGTCTTTGATCTGCAGTGAACCCATGATTATGCCGATTAGATGTACTAATGATGTCTGATATGGCTATTGTTCACAATTGCACCCAATAAGAACAATGTACAGTGTGGAGAACTTCTTTTTTGCACCACAACAGAGGCTTCAAAGCTTTGAACACGGCCCTTATCAGCGAGCTGCTCCGACAAGGCGAGGATTCCCTCGACTGGGTCATGCAGCCCGCATGCCCAGCCACCGCGTGCCGAACCAAGCAGCTTCTCGTTAACTGGAATAGAGAAAGGTCTGAACGTCACCTAGGTTCGATTAAACATTCTATAAATATAGCACTCACCCCCGCCGGCTTCAGCAATCTGTACTGACCAGCGTGGTGAAATATGGGCAAACAACCCCTCTCGACCGACACGGGTGTAATGTAATGGCTCTACGCACTGAGATATCCGCCGGGTGGGTGGTAGGGTGAGTGGGTGGTAGGCTGCGTGGGTGGTAGGGTGAGTGGGTGGTAGGGTGAGTGAGTGGTTGACTGTTGTGCAGTCGTTAGCGCACTGTGCTACGAGCCAAGTTCTATTCCCGGCCACGGCAAACAGCAGTGGGCGACTAATATTTCAACTTCAGAATCTCTATTCAGACTGGAGGAATCCGATGAGCTACGAAGCGCTTTTTCACAGACGTCCAGTAGGGGCGGGTCAGCAAGTTACAACGACAAACAAGCGATATAAGCGCAATATATATTTAACGCAAGTCACGAAAATGAATCTCAAGTAAAACGTGCAAATTGCCCCTGCGGCTTCGATATGTAGACTTAAAAGGAGCACTGTACCTGGTACGTTGTGTCAATATCGCCATCAGCGAGGCAAACACCAGCCAGACCATTCCTGGTTTTCCTCTTCCTGCTGCAGTCGTTCTAGGGCTGCGAAGTGCTGTAGATCCTCGCCGCAAATCCGGGGACGATCCTGAACAGTAGTTCCCCACGAGTCGGTGTCGATGTTACGCTTCTGTCCCTGACACCGATTTGTCCGCTCACCTTTGTTGAGCGTACGGCTCGACTGAGGTGGGAGAATATCAAACTCGTCGCCTCGAAGCTCGCGGTGTTTGCTCGTGAGAGGACGTGAATGCTGGCGCGTCTGTCTGTCTGTCTTTCCGACTGGTTTCGAATGATCTTTCGCAGGCAACCATGACGGTGCATCTCCAAGGGTCTTGAGGTGACTCTTCGTGTTATACTGATCGCAGCTCAGCTCCGTACGGTATGGTGGGAGATCACTGTTTGATCAACCTGCATCGTCTTGGTTTCGGGATATGATGTTGCGTTTCTTCTAACACCAGTTTCTGGTGGATTTCTGCATTCTGTGAAAGGTTGCTTCCAAGGTACGAGAAATGTTCACCGTTCGTTCTCTAGTCTCACCATGAATCTGAATTGCCGATCCAGGGGACTGCTGAAGGATTACTTTTTGATGGAGGAAGTTAATCGTATGAGTGTTAAGCATCCGTCCCAATGGTTCATATTCTTTGGTAAATATGTCAAAAGGGCTGCCTACAAACCTTGTTTTTGCTCGTGATTTTGAAACGAAGCTTCCCGGGGCTACGCGTGACATCTCTTGAGTATGTGAGACGTATGACTCATTGGCAGTGATCAGGTTGAGTTTGGCCACGTAGGTTACGATGTAGATACCGTGCATTATTTGGTGACGTTGCCGCGTTGGAAATGGTGCACACGCAAATTTAATAACATCAGCACGAACGTCATGTGCTATGAAGAAGGGCTATTGCCCGGACCGTCACCGATTATACATCGTCTGTTAACTCAGTGTTATTTACGAAGGAGTGCTGCTTTGCGGGTGTACACACAAGGAATTCTAAAAACATTACCTGGAGTACAAAATTCAGGGAACCCACGCGTTTGGACTCTTTCGGTCAACTACGTGGTCTGCTAGTGCTCTTTCGTGTGTTTCATTTCACTTTTATTTAACAATGAAATAAAATAAATGATTCAATCCCCTCGGGAAAAATCTGTTTAACCTTCCACATTCAGTGAACCTTAAACTTCCACCTCTGCTTCACAGTGATGCGCCTGATACTTGTACACGCGTGGTTCGTTATATGTTGGTAAAAGCTACGTATTAAATTGTAAATACTTAGTTAATTATGAATCAGTTGTTCGGCGTTAAATAAATCCCATCGCGGGAAATTATGCGTAAATAATAAAAAGGGTATTTAATTATGTAGAGCATATTCTTGGTTCTTTCGGTAAAGTTACGTAGAAGGGAACCATTAAAATGATAATAATAATCCCTGCAGTCACGAAAGCTTTAAATAAAAAAATTATGTAGAGCATATAAATAATTAAATACATAGTTGCAGAGGGCGCTAACCTCTGTGCCACTGCTCCACCCAGTTCTGGTTAGTTGCACGCCAAAACGAATTCTTTGCTATTTTCATATTCAGGATGTAAAAGCCCCGAAATATGTATATAAATAACATAGAATTAAGCAATGACTCGTCCTTCACCCTGTTCTTAAGCCCTCACGTTATCAGAGTAAAGCCATGGGCTGTGCCCTTTAAGCAGCCGAGTTTGAATGAAGCTGACTTTGCCGGCAATTGTGCATTGTACGCCACGTGGTGGCGTGTTCATATGATTGATATTGTTGCGTCGCGGTGGCTAGATGTTATTTCAATCGCCTGGTACTCGATCCCGGACCCTAACGATTCCTGTATATTTTGAGTTTTCGTGTCTTTCCGTGTAGTCGCGTGGATTTTTCTCCGGGTCCTCTCGTTCTGCCCTCTACATTCAGAAACATGCATGTACATTATTTGGTTGCTATTATCAAGTGTGATGGGCTTTACCTGGTGCATAATAAAAGAAACAAGGACGCTTTGACAAAATAACACTAAATTATTTATTTGCAAAAAAGGGTAAATACTAAATTTGTCAAATTTAAGCAAGCACTCATTTCTCATTCCTGTGTTTGGGTGGCCGTAGTGGCGCATCTGCCTCGTTAAACTTCTGGCCACGGCTAACATCAGTGGGGAGTGATATCTGAACTGATCCTGCCCTGCCTACCCCTTTCACCAACCCACACTGACCCGCGTGGTGAAGTGCATTACAGGAACCCGCATGTAACACGGCACAGGGTGGGCTTTCATATATAGTAGTCGATTGACAAAGTGCTACAAATTAAGTATTATTTGTAATTTCTGTTTTGAGAAATAAAATAAAAACAACATTTTTGAGATACAAAAATACTCTTGTTCATAATCGTTGCTGCTATTCTACTCCCATTGTTACTATTCCCGTGAATTTCACCAATTCATTCCTCCTCCAATGCTCAGGACAGTTTCGTCTCATCCGTACTGTCACAACCACTAGCCGACAATCAAAGTGAAAACAACACTTACCCACTCAGACATCCTTTCACCCACTCAGACATCCACTCACCCACTCAGACATCCACTCACCCACTCAGACATCCACTCACCCACTCAGACATCCACTCACCCACTCAAACATCCACTCACCCACTCAGACATCCACTCAGACATCCACTCACCCACTCAGACATCCACTCATCCACTCAGACATCCACTCACCCACTCAGACATCCACTGACCCACTCAGACATCCACTCACCCACTCAAACATCCACTCACCCACTCAGACATCCACTCACCCACTCAGCCATCCACTCACCCACTCAGACATCCACTCACCCACTCAGACATCCACTCACCCACTCAAACATCCACTCACCCACTCAGACATCCACTCAGACATCCACTCACCCACTCAGACATCCACTGACCCACTCAGACATCCACTCACCCACTCAGACATCCACTCACCCACTCAGACATCCACTGACCCACTCAGACATCCACTCACCCACTCAAACATCCACTCACCCACTCAGACATCCACTCACCCACTCAGACATCCACTGACCCACTCAGACATCCACTCACCCACTCAGCCATCCACTCACCCACTCAGACATCCACTCACCCACTCAGACATCCACTCACCCACTCAGACATCCACTCACCCAATCACCCACCCACTCACCACACCACAGGTCACAACCATTTAAAGTTGTACTTCCTACCTCGCGTCTAATTTCCTATGCTTGCTTAATTCAATAAAGATATCAACTCTGATCGATTACACCTATAATCGTGCTTTTTATTGCTGGCCGCTTGGCGTCTGGACATTGGGGCCTGCAGTGCTCAGCAACCGTGATGGATAGACAACAACCGCCGTTCACCACAAAGTGGCAGTGACATCACCACCGCCCTTGTGCCATGCTAGGTGCACTTTGATGCCACGTGAAGTGTCGAAGGGCCGCTGGCAGGAGGTCACGGAACAGATCCAGGTGCCATGGGTTGACTAAGATGACGAGCAGATGCACCAACTATTGGTCCCCACTGTGCCAAACTCTGCGTTTTATCCGCCCGGCGCTCTGCTCGTTGTTGTTGACGGTCGCTCCTCTGCTGTCCGTTGTTGTTGGAGGGCGACTGCCTCCAACTCCCCGGAAGCATCCTTCACGAACCTCCTCCACAGCGGCCGATCTTGACACAGCTGGTACCGGTCATCGGCAAGTCCAATCAACTCCACATCCTTCTGTACCACATCAGTCCATCGCTTCTCTAGCCCGTGCCCAGATTTGGATGGATACACGCTAATTGACTCAGCCCACGTGGCGCTTGAACGAGATGCATTGGTGGTGTGGTAATCACGAATAAAGATACATTTGTAAGAACCACATCACCTCGTTAACAATACAAGTTTTAAACGTTTCCCGCAAACGAGTGTTGATTTTGCTTGGGGAGTGTTGTTCAACACGGAGGCACACACTCTGGACTGGGAGGCAACACTTTTATTTAACAACTTCCCTAGCGGGTAACACTGAACGTAACTCGGGTTCTATTGTAGGTGATGTGGCTAACTATGTGAGTAGCGAGTCAACTCTAGACGAAGACCCGTAGATGAAGAGACGCGGGACCCAGGCTTGATTCCACAGACGAGCCAAGAACACTTCGGCCATGCCCCTTCGAGACCTTTCCCGAAGGATCTCGATCGAGCACCACGTACCCCGCTCAGGCTACGGACGTCCTCCCTTGCCCTCTCTCAGGCCATCACTAGGACAATGCCCCCTAGGGCTGGCTGACATGCCGTACTTACTCTGGTGCTAGAGAGAGGCTCCAGACGCACAGTTGCGCTCCTGTAACAGTAGCTGGCGCGAACACCCTCGTGACACCATTTACGTCACGACACTTGTATTTGTTCACTCTTCCCCATAGAAGGTTAAGGAATGCTTCCTGTTATGAATGCAGCGATGACGAGTGGTGAGCCACTTTTTAGAATGTAACAAAATAAGCAGATAAATTTCGCCTTTCCATATCCGTCTGTCCACTTAAAAAAATACGTATTTCTTACACCACCCAGCACGGTCCATTGAGAGTGCATAATTTCAGCAGCATTGTTTTAAAACAAGCAAATTTTGTACCGGTGGAGTATGAATCAAATTTGTTTGAAT
Source organism: Petromyzon marinus (assembly GCF_048934315.1). Taxonomy (NCBI): domain Eukaryota; kingdom Metazoa; phylum Chordata; class Hyperoartia; order Petromyzontiformes; family Petromyzontidae; genus Petromyzon; species Petromyzon marinus. The sequence goes on from NC_133669.1 coordinate 9,549,849, forward strand.
CAATGCTGGTGAACTGCCGATCTTACAGGAAGGATATGGGTTCTCAGATCGACACAAAATTATATTGCAAGACTGTTGATGAGACACTAAGTGTCGAAACCGGTCAGAATTTGCTTGTCTCGAATCAATGCTGCTGAAATAATGCACACCCAGAAGGCCGTATGGCTGATGGGTTGTGTAAGGAATGTATATATTTTTTCTGCGGAGAGATGGGTACGTGAAAGAGATACTGTGGAGGATATAATTTTAATCCTGTTATTTATATTTTCCATAACGACTCGTAAGGCTATAGATCTGTATCGATTTCCCCTCCCCGTGAATCTATGAATTGTCACGGTTTCGGCCTCGCGAGTCGTGTTGAGGAATATGCAGGACCCCCCCCCCCCCAACTCAACTGAGCTATCTGGCCAAACTCCTCGTCGAGTCGGCTGAAGGCGTCATTTCTCGTCATTGCTTTCTTTCTTTCTTCTGCCAGAGCCATTAGGTTGTGGCGTAGTTGACGCTCGACTTGCAAGGACCACTTTTTACATTCTCGTTCGCTCTTCCCCTTGGTTGCCGACCTCAGGTTACCGCTCCAGTGCCCGTCTCTTTAACCTGCTCGCCTCATCCTGGACACGCGTACCCCATCTATCACAAGCTCATCTTCCACATTATATCTACAGCACTTTCCTGACACGTCCTAATTCAAAGATCCAACTTGCTCACCCAACCCGCCTTCAACCTGCACACGCATCCAACCAATCAAACCAGTCCCCCTAATCACATCTAAAACTCTTTTTGTGCCGCAGGTTTTATTCCGAAAGTTCAACTTAACAACATTTCATCATACTCCACGGTCAGACTATTGGGTACAACCTAATATACGAGGATAAAACACCACGCATACGAGAGAATGGCATTCAAAAAGACTTACGATTGGTCAACAAAATATTTTCAGTACCGTTTTCCACCAGCCGGCTAGGGGAAGTGATGGAGTCGGCAAATCGAGTTAATTCTACGATTTAAAAAACGAGTTTAAATGTAACTGCAGTAACCATTTGGCAAATATAACGATTAAAAAAAGTCTTAAGTATAACAACGGCTATTTTATTTGTGAAATTAAAAATTGACCCAAGACATCGGGACAAAGATGTTACATGCATTCCCAATGTATTAATTTTTAAATACAGACTTTTAGTAACGTTACTTATAACTGCTCAAGTGATCAACCTTTCGACTGTTTTAGGTAACCCTCCAGAGACTGGTTACACATGGCGTTGTTAACGTGCCTCGTAGTTTTTAACTTCTGAAAACTATTTCACATGCGTTTAAAATGTTCCTTTAAGTTTTCGTGTAAGCATTTTTTAAAAAAGTTCCTTCAAAGTAAGAGGATAATCGGCCCTCCATAGCTCAATGCTGTATGCGGAAGAGCCATTACCCGAAACGTCGCCTTTTTATACTTTTCGAATTAAGGCAGTGTTACTTTCGAACGCGTTGAGTTTTCTCGTATGACCAAATTATTGCAATCGCTTTAAAAAAAAAAGAGAATACGTGAGGATTGCCCCGCGACTGAGTGTATGGAAGCGCCAGATCGCCATCTGGTGGGGCTCATGGGGACATCGAAGGGCTCTCAGAAGATGGATATTGACAGGAATTACATTTAATTAAAAAAACATTATTTTACTCAGTAATTGTACGTTGTTCAGCTTCAGAAATCTGGGCTGTCGGGGTTTTTTTTCTCTTTTCTGGAAAACTTGCTGTATGTTTGTCTTTTTTTTAAAGTGTGTGAAATCTATTGGATCGATATAATACCTCTTTGGAAAAACGTCTATTTAAGACCAGGACAAATATTTACACATGCAATCCTCGTCCTCGAATGCGTTTATGATTCAGTATGCTTTTTTTAATTCATACTATCTAAATATAGTAATGCATCTTATTATAAATCTAAGATAAAACCAAAATTAACGTAGTCGACTCAAAATCCCCTGTATTTGAATACGTTTTGGGTAAGTTATATAATCTGAACAGTTTCTGTCTCAGCCTATAGCCCTTCTCATTAGCTTCATTGGGGTTCATATTCTTGGTTCTTTAGCTAAAGTCACGTAGAAGGGAAACAATAAACTAATACAAATATAAAACAATAAAATTCTCACGACGTTTCGACTGCAACACAAGCAATCATCATCAGGTGTGAAAACCACAGCAAGAACATTTTCTTGCTGTGGTTTTCAGAAGATGGAGAACATTGACGTGAATTTTATTTTAAAAAAATACATTCTTTTACTCAGTAATTGTACGTTGTTCACCACAGCAAAAAAAAAATGTTCTTGCTGTGGTTTTCACACTTGATGATGATTGCTTGTGTTGCAGTCGAAACGTCGTGAGAATTTTATTGTTTTCTATTTTTATTATTTTATTGTTTCCCTTCTACGTGACTTTACCGAAAGAACCAAGAATATGAATCCCTGCAGTAACGAAAGCTTTAAATAAAAATTCACTGGGGTTGTCTGTGATCGGATGTAATTTGTCTAATGTAGCTCATGTCGTTGAATTCACCACATGTCAAAATGCGTTTACATTTTTGTATTCCTGCAGAGGAACCATGAAAGCCAGACCCACAACCTGGGTAGGAAAATACCCAGTGTACGAAGGAATTGTTTTAGTTGTTCTATCGATGTTTATACTTCTTCTCTAAACCATTGCTGTTGTACTTGACTGAGCCTGCATGTCGGTGAGGAACCTGTGAGCCTGCAGACTTTGCCAGGCAAAATGTGAACTACCTCGCCTGGTATACAGGAGGTCGTGCGTTTGATCGCGACCCTGACGCATACATGTCAACCCGTAAGGTTTACCTGCATTCTTGTACAGGGAAATTGAGATTTCAGCTCCGTACGGTGTACAGCCGTTATCAATACGGGCAACAACAAAAAAAACACGCGCACATTTTGTATTTTTGTGTTTCTCTTTTGTGATGGGACTTTGTAGGATGAAACGTTGAGATGTATAAGACCAAAATAATGTCTGAATTGGTCTGGAATAAGGTAGGGCACTGATAAGGGTTTGACAGGTATGCTGACGGCCGCTGAATATTTGGAGTTTGAGTGTCACTCTTCTCTCCCCGTGGTCGCGTCGATTTTTCTCCGGGTCCTCCGGTTTGTCCTCTCCACATACAGAATCGACATCACGCGTTTGGATTATTCGCGCGCTATTAATGTGCACATGACGATAAGCCACTTCGTTGAGCTACCAATGGTGGCCAGGTCGCTTCTGAAAAAAAGAGCGATATAGAGTTCAGTGGGCTTTTACCTGTAAAAAAAAAGAAAAGTTAAATAGCTAAACAAATATATACGTGCCATGCTATGTCAATACTTTAGTTTTCCCCTTCTCATATGTCCCCCGTCCCCCCCCCAAGATATCCTCGTCTTCCATGTGCGAAATATATATTAAAATTAACAGTGCCATAGGCATTTGGGCTGCCCCAGCGTGCAGGAGATAGCAGCTTGGACAGGCAACGGATTGTTGAATCCGTCTGTGCAGCGTCGTGAGTGAGGCTGCCTTTAAACGAGTGGTGGTGGTGGGGGGGGGGGGGTTTCCGGGTACAATAATCCGGTTTTCCTCCCCACATGCAGCCAAACGCTTAATTAATGGGATTTAACCGAACGAGGCCTCCGTTGATGTGTACGCTACAATTCGACGTTATTCCAACAGTGAGTGCCGGTGGTGTTAGTTGAACGACGTGGGCTTTCGCGACCAAAATATTATCCACGACAAAGGTTTGTTTCTTTAGGTGGGGGGGTTGGGGGGGGTAAGGCAAACCTCACTAATTTTCTGTGTCAATTTGTGGCCGCCAGAGGCCGCGATTGATCGCCTCAGCGGTAACCAAAGCGGATTTCGATTTTCCCGCGCTTTTTATCAGGCCAACGTTCATTTCCGGTCTCGCGCTCAACCCCTGGGTGGGGGGTGGGGGGGCTCGGAAATTGGATCGAGGAGGGGGCTTGGTCAGTGGGGAGGGTGGGGGGCCGGAAGTAGGACCGGGGGAATAGATAAATGGAGGGGGGGGGATGAAGAGTAGTGACCGGAAGTAGGACCGGGGGAATAGATAAATAGAGAGGGGGGGGCGGAAATTGGTTCAAGCAGGGGATTGGTCAGTGGGGGGGAGGGTGGGGGCCGGAAGTAGTTCTGGGGTAATATCTAAATGGAGGGGGGGGGGTTTCAAAAGTGGGGGCCGGAAGTGATTCCATGAAGAGGGCGGTGTGGTCGAGAGCCAGAAGTGGGAGGATCCGGTGAATGCAAATCGATTAATCGATCAGATGCATAGATTAATTGATTCGTTATTATAAATCGTGAAGATCACGATGGCATTCGTCGAGCGAGGTGAGAACGAGTTGTTCTCGATTCGTTGGTTTATGGCCACCACGAATTGTAAAGTGTAAATCGATGCCGTCTGTAAATTTAATCGCGGCCATCAATCATGACAATTGATGGACTTGTTCAGGCCAAAATTTGTTATACTAGTACAGTATTGTGTGCAATGATGGACTGATTCATCATCAAACTTATTTTTTAACAATATGCATGTTCTCCGGTATATATTTTGAGAGTCCGTTATATCAATTGATATGGGTGTCTTAAGGTAAGATTTCCATATCAACTGTTTTAACAATATGCATGTTCTCCGGTATATATTTTGAGAGTCCGTTATATCAATTGATATGGGTGTCTTAAGGTAAGATTTCCATATCAACTGTAGATGCTATAGTTTCACAACCGCTATGAATTATATATCATCAACGATGCTGGTACATAGTCTAACGAAACAATTCACACCACTGCATTAAACGGAATCACAAAATTGCGTATTCAAAAGATACACACCACTAGAGAGCGTAAAGATTCACAAGATGAGTTTAGAGTCGCAATTCCGAACATTTTATCATCGAAACGTGGAGAAGGGAATTCATTCCGGCTCGTAAAGTTTTCAACAAACGTACCATGAACGCAATCGACATAAATCGATGGATTCATAGAATATTTATACTGGAGAAATCCGATGAGCTATAAAGCTCTTTTTCGCAGATGTCCCGTCGGGGACGGGTAAGAACGTTACAACAAACAATACAGGAACATGGTAGGAGTGCAAAGTGCAAGAAAGGTAAATAAATCACCCAATCACATAAAAAAATAAACCATCCATATCCCGCCAGACAAAAGCCCACTGAGGTACACAACAAGAGGCAAACAAAATACTCAACAAAGGGAAAGTTTATAACAAGCGACGTTTCGCGCAATGGCCACATTTCACTGCACGCAGCCAAGGAAGAAGAGTCATCGGCGCTGTGAATCATGGCCGCTCGCTTATTTGATGTTACTTTAAGGCAGTTTTAGTGACGAATGTATTGGGTTACTACATTTTGTTATTTGCGCTCGTGTGTACGACAACCAAACGCAGAATCGCCAAATAATTTGACAAGAGGCAAGGGAGGTGGTTGGGGCTGGTTTAAGGGGAGGTGGAAGCTCTGGGAGGATGCGAGGCGGTGGGGGTCTTGGCGAGACGCAGGTGGCCAGGACTTGGGAGAGAGGAGACGGAGCTTTTAAAGCAACTCGATAAGCAGACACTATCACATTTATTTTGTTTAATCGGGTGAGAAGTCGAGAGGCGGGGAGAGTCTCATTTCCAATAGTGTTCTGGGTCACCAAATTGACAAATACCAAACTAAAATAAAGAAACGAAGCGAATATATAGTAAGTATTGTACTTGCATAACCCATCCGCCCCTCGGCCTTTCAAAAGTGCATAATTTCAGCAGCATTGTTTTAAGACAACAAACTTGCTGATGAACTGCAAGCCAATGATTCTCTATTTAAGATATCGGACCTTTTGTTTATATTATCCACGACGCCAATGATTGTTTTGAAATAAAGAACTCGACACGTCCGTCAATAAATACACTGCCTTCAGAGGGTTAAGAAGGGCCATTCATCACAGCTTTTACATTGCCCGAATCGTCGCCTCTTTTAAGGCCACTGTGGTTGCCAAAATTGTTGAGTTTGCCCGTTATATTGCTTGTGCAGCACTGCCAACGCAGGAGCATCACCAAAGTGAGTACTAAACTCGGTTTCAATTCCGTCCGTGTGACGGCCCCACATCTCTGGAATCACACAGCGAACATGTTTGTGATTAAAACCTTACCATCCTTGTCCTACTTTAATTCGATTTTGGACCTGCTTAGCAGCTTTTAGGTTATCTTTATTGTATGTGATGCGTTTCTATAAACCTTGTATAATATGTATGTTGTACCATGTTGATGCACGACCTTGTCATTCGGACCTGACCATGTCTACAGTATTTGCTTTTTGATTATTTTTTTTTGGCTGTAGCCAGGCTCCTGTGGCATAACCAGGTCCCCATCGAAAATGAGCATTTATCACCCAACAGGTTTTCATACCTGTCAACCCCTTATCAGTGCCCATCTTATTACAGACCAATTCGGACCTTATTTGTCACACCGTGCCCTTATAAATATCAACGTTCATCCAATAAAGTCACATCACAAGGGAGAAACAACCAAATAGACATTTTTTTTTATTATGAATGACATTTTTTTCCTGTATTTAAACGACTGTACGCCATATGGACCTGAAAACTCAATTTCCCTGTACAAGAATACGGGTAAACCGTATGGGTTGACAGGTATGGGTTTTACCCTGTACCAGAATAAAAACTTCTAATAAACAAGTGCGGAACAAATAGGTACGGTACGTATTCCTTGGGTCTTTCGGTCAAGCCACGTACATAGAAGAAAAAATAATAACAAAATATTATGTTTTTCTTATACATTTTTCTATTTACGTGGCTTTACCAAAAGGCCCAAGGAATATAAATCCCTGCAGTCACGAAAGCTTTAAGTTTTCAGTTTATTTATTTTGGTATAGCCCTGTGAGCCATTCGGCTCTTGAATCGGGTGCAACCACAACAAACAAAAAAACAAAAACACGAACAAGAAAACATCTTAAAGTGACTATGTGACTGTGCAAACAGAAAATCCATGAAAAAAGCAGCAAAATATTCCTGAAAAAAGCACCGTACACCAACGCTGGGTGCAAAAAAATCCCAGTGGGATGCAAGTCAGACAACAACAACCACAAGAAAACTTAGATTAAGGCCATCAGTGTAACTCCGTACTACAACAAAACAAACATGTCCAAACCAAAAAACGTCTTCGAAAATCACCAAAAAATAAAGCCATAATTGCAACGTAACAGGGATCATAGGGACTGTGACCGATTTTTTACAATAAACTACATACATAACATGTAACACCAAATCCTAGAGCCATAGCTGGCTGCATGAGTTACTCCACAATAGAAGCATCAGTTGGAGTATAACATTTTTCAATGCACCTTTAAGATCAGCACACTAAATAAAAATACAGATAATACTTTGCAGCGTCATCTGGAGCTAAACATTTTATTTTACGCCAATGAATATCAGTTTTGAGAGAAGATCTCATTGGTAGCAATTTAAGTTGCAGTTTATTGGCAATAGCATTCCAGACCCTGGGGGCATCAATATCAAAGGCCCTCCCTCCAGTTTTTGTACGGCAATAGGGAATGTGCAGCTGGTAAATGAGCGAAGACCTGAGGTCAAATTTGTTCTTTGAAACAGAGAGGATATCCAGCAGGTAGTCTGCGGATTTTTTTGTAAGTATATCGTGAATAAATAAGATCTGGTGCACAAGCCGTCGAACATTAAGAGATGTTAAGTTTGACCCAATGTAGAGATCACAGTGGTGAGTCCTATATGGGCAGTTCAATGTAAATCTTAAGGCCGAGTGATAGATGGAATCAAGCTTCTTCAGTACAGTACTTGGGGCTGATTTATACACGATGTCACAGTAGTCAAGTAGAGGCAGTATGGTATCTTTTATCAATTCCAAACGGAACATTGGGGGGAAGCAGTGCTTGTGTCGATACAGAAAACCAATTTTTATGTTTGTCTTTTTACCAATATCAATGTGATCATCAAAATTCAGTTTTGAATCCAGGATGACCCCAAGATACTTATAGGTATTGACTTGCTCTATTTGATAATTATTTAAGGAATTTAATTGGGGAAAAGTAACTTCCTGCTTTAGTCTTGGTGAGAAGCATAGCACCTTGGTTTTGGAGGTATTCAGGACTAGTTTAAGAGCAACTAGCTGATGTTGTAGTTTGTTGAAATCACTCTGTAGCTTAGCAATCACGTCATCCGGAGAGCGGCCAGCAGTAATCAGTATCGCGTCATCTGCAAAAAGATTTACCCTGGAATGAATCCAGGTCAGTGCCCAAGTCATTGACATAAAGAGAGAACAAGAGGGGGCCGAGGATGGAACCCTGTGGAACCCCTTTTGTTATCTTAACACTGTTTGACCTTCAACCATCTGTGAATACAGTTTGGGTGCGAGAAAAGAGGTAATTGTGTAACCATTTTACTGCGTTTTCGGAAAAACCGAAGCAACTTAGTTTACTAAGCAGGGTGTTGTGGTCTACTGTATCAAAAGCTTTGGACCGGTCTAGAAAAGACATACACAGTACTACTTATTATCAAGGCTACTGTAAATGTGATTCAGAGAGTCTAATGCAGCAGATGTGGTGCTGTATTTTTTTCGGAACCCAGATTGTTTTAGATGTAGTAGATTGTTGGTGGACATGAAACTGCTAATTTGGTAGGTCAAGAATTTTTCAAAAATTTTCATCAACGGGGACAAAATTGAGATAGGTCGGTAGTTATTTGGATCATCTTTAGGGCCCCCTTTGTGAAGTAGACGGACATAGGAATGTTTCCATTCTAGAGGAACTGATGCTTCTTTGATGGAAAGGTTGAACATATGGGCTATAGGTTTGTATATTAGGTGACCAACAGTTAGTAGAGCAAAGACGGGAATACTATCGGCTCCGGTAGAGGAGGACCCTTTGAGGTAGGACGGTTGTTTCAGGACATTACTTTCGTGGATTGGCTGGAAACTAAATTCGTTTAATGTGAAGATGTAGGTACGGTACGTTCATTTGAAATAAATAGGGAGGGGTCTGCAGGCGGCGAGGGCGAGGCTAGAGCAGGAAGAGGCGGGGACTATAGCTGATGAACGGGGGGGGCGAAGGGGGAGGGGCGGGGCGAAGGGGGAGGGGCGGGCAATGGGGAGGGGCGGGCAATGGGGGGGGGCGTGGCGTGACCCGTGACCCCGACGTGGAGACCGCGCCATTGTTCGCGCGGGCGCCCCGAGAGAAGAAGCGCGGCGCTCGCGATGTCCGCCCTCGCGTCGCTCCGGCAGCCCTGACGACTGTGAGTGTGCCGCTCTTCGTCTCTCTGCTCCTCCTGCCCGCACCACGTCGCTCCGTCTCCTCGTCGTCCCCTCTCCCGCACCCTACCGTTCGTTCCGCAACCACCTCGCCGCTCTCTTCTCTCCGCTCGCCGTTCGCCTCTGCTGGCCGCGAGGGTTGTTTTCAAACCGCGGCGGCTCGGTGCAGCACCCGGGGGTGGGGGGTGGTGGCGGCGGTGCGGGCGGGCGGTGCGGGCGGGTGATGGCGGGAGAATGAGGAGGAGACCTTCACCTCTTCTTTATTATGATCATCGTCATCTTTGTTGGTGTCGTCGTTTTGTTGTTGTTGTTGTTGCTGTGAGTCGGGCATGGAAGGGGGAGGGAGGTAGTCGTCTTTGTCCTCGCGCGTCTGTTGGTTGGGATTTGTCTCTAGTCCTGTGTGAGCAGCATGGGGGATGATGATGATGGGATTTGTTCAGAAGCGATGTCTGGTGGTGGTGGTGATGGTGGGAAACATCATCTTCACAATGACCACAGTTGCCAACGGGAACTTCATTATCGTGACTGTCATCGGCATTATCACAAAGATCCGCAGCAGCACCATCATCATAATCACAGTTTTATCGCCGTCACTAAAATAGCCATCAGCACCATGAAGTCGCCGTCACTTATCATGGTTGTCCACTATAATCATCAGCATCATGTCCACATCATTGTCATCACCATCGTCGTTCCCATCATTGCCGTCACCAACATCGTAATCATCGTAATCTCACAATAAATATAACTCGCATAACCATCACTAACACAACGATGATCATTTTAAACGGCCAACATTGTCACCACCATTATCATCATCGCCGTCTCAGTGTGATGAGAATGCTACTCTGCTCCTTGTTGGCTTGGCCAGGCAGCGCCCAATACAACCGAGGCCTAGCATCACATAGTCACCAACATCATAACCGTCATCATCTTGATCAGCATCATGACCATCCTCATCAGCGTCCTCACTCACCTTCGCCGTCATCACTTCAATCATTATATGATCGCAATGCCCACTGCAACAGAGATTGCCTTCTCTCGATCGGCTTTAGCGTCACACTCCACGGGAGGTGGATTACTTGGTTCATTGTTGATGGGGGTCGTGTATTTGTACGTTTAGCGCCAAGCGTAAGCATTTTAGAACTTTAGGCTTGACCCCCTGCCCTATGAGTGAAATCAATCAACCTGAGAGTTGATCGATTGTTATATTTTTTTGTGAGGAGTAATTCGAATTTTGGTTTTCGGATTGTTCAAGTGATGAGTGTAAAGTCCAAAATTTTGGCTCCATGTTATTCCAAATTTCGGCTCCATAGCTCTTATAGAAAATTATTTATTTACATTCGTCGCTCGGTTACGATCGCGTCCATACAGTACATACCACTGCATCGCGTCTGCCGAATGTGCATGTACACCGTTTAATAACTACGAACTGTAGCAGTAACATGCATTTCTAAGTTGATGAAATGAATAAGCATAGACTTATAATCAATGAAACTGTTTCGGCACAATTTTAACTAAATACTTTAAATTTGGCTAAGTCTCCTTCTGGATTAAACCGTTGTAAACTGGTTTTGCATGAACAGTTTACAGAGTTCGACTCTTACTAAACCGGTTTACTTGACGCAAGATGGACTCGTGGATTAGTATGCGCACAGAGGAGGAGAAACTGGGAAAGTGAGAGGCAGTAAGAATTGAGCCGGGGGCTACGAAGAAGAGACGCGAGGCCACGGTTTCTCTTTATTGTTCACCACCGCCTTCATTAATTCAACGAGGAGGATGAAGCGGCAGTCTCGGCTCGTTTTTGTTTTGTCTTTTGTCACGGGTGAGTTTAGGGTGAAGCTTTGGTTTAGCGTGTGGCCCCGCAGCTGGTCCCCAGCCCCGACGCCGACTTGGTGTGGCCGCTTGGCCCGTGAACACCCAAGACTGAAAGAGTGCACAGAAAGAGAAAAATGGGCCCTGACAAACGCCGAACTTGAGTTTAGGGCCACGGTGAAGGGTTCGTTTTAGGAGATTGTCTAGTTTGTTTGGGTTTGGACTTACACTAACGGCTTGTTAGTTATGGTCATTGTAAGGGCTATTACAAATAGCTGGATGGCTAGGTGATTCGGGTTAGGACTTGGATTAATGATTGTCTTGGCAAGTGTGTTAGAGTTAGGGCCAGTGTGAGGTCTAGTACAATTATCTATACGGCTGGTTGAATGTGATTAGGGGTTGTACAAATGGCTGTTGGGTTGGTTCTTTAAGGCCAGTGCAAGGGTCGCAAAATAGTGGCTGGTTGATGAGAAATAAAAGTGTTTGTGGCTGGTTGATTAGAGGCAGGTCCAGAATTTGTTTGGCTCGTGTGCTCTGTCCACTAAACTGCCTTCCCTGCTCCCCAGTGCAACGTTCACCTTCTTCGGTTGTTGGCTGCTCCTTGTTTCTCGTCGTTTACAGTGCCTTCATGAATGAATAGAATCCAACTCATGCCCGCTGTATTTTGCACAGCTTATGCAAAAAAATCTGATCGCGCCCGTCCTTTGGTGGTACGAACTTGGCGCGCGTTCACCAGCGGACTAATATTGACGCTGCTTTGTAGAAACATGCGGTTTCGCTGTAAGCGTTCAAATCGGTTCTCACAGTATAATGCGTCGCATAATGTAGACAAGAAAGGTCGTTGTACAGTGATACCGACGGGGAGGTATTTTAAACACTTTTTTTCTCACCGCAATGTTTTGGCAAGGGAGCTGTGAAAACGCCTGGGATAACCAGTGGCATGATTAAGTTGTCAAAATTTATTTTTGAAAAAGCAAAACTATGCAAGCATTGGAATCTTCAGACATCACGAAAGTCAGTATCTCCATGCTCAATTGCAAGATGGGGCAGTGCTCATTTGCAATCATGGCCCTGAGCGATTTATGAAAATTCCACATTTTCATGGCTGAGATCAGCCTTGTGTTAGGATTAGCTTATGACCAAATCAACTTAAATAATCCCAATGTGGTCATGCCAGAAAACATAATTTTGCCTCGTTGTTACTTGAATAGGTGGCCTAACCCCCTGGGCTTTCCAATTGCTTAAGGTGTGGATTTGGAAGCTAGACAGAATATGGCAGTATCAAGTGTTAGTCACTCGTATGAATGTGTTTTTTGTGAGTATTGCTTCCTCCCACATGCGAAACAAATTGTTAATGGTCTACGTTCATTTAAAAAACTCACCAATGCAGGACCTGCCTAAAATGTCTTGAGACTCAGCGAGGCATTTCTGGGTAGATGGCCATCCGCACTGTTCTCCAAAAGTGGTGGTTGTTTTTTTTATCAACCTCTAAAGGATGATGGACTAAGTTGGCTCACTACCAAAATAAAAAAATCAGCATTCTGAATGCGAATTGAGTGCTTTGACCGCAGTACCACCCCGTCGGATCTACATGCAAATGAGTTTAACTAAAACATTCTTCATTATAGCACTTATAACCTCAACATTAGACTCACTGGTCAAATCCAGTGTTCAGGGAGTCACAAACAGTTCGTAGAACGTTTGTGCAAATGTACGTACTGCACACTCGATGCCTTGGGACAGCATGACGATGCCACGTGAGTTTCACCTCTGTGTGCGAGAGCGGCCGTCGCCTAATCTGAATATTGTTCCCTGAGCATCACTCTTGCGTGATGTGCATTTATTTGTCGTGGAGAGCTCCTCGCCACAGAGTCTCTCTCACTGTTTGCCAGTGCAGTGGGAGTGACTGGATCTCTTGACAGTGCTTTTACATGCTGGGTATCCATTAAGAAGTAGGATGAATCCAAATTGCCTGTTTTTATTTTCATAAGTTGAGGAAATGTTACTCTTTTTCAAAGCACAGTTGGCGGTGTGTGCCGTGATTTGTGCGGTGTTTTTACAGTAACCTCCCGGTTATAGCTGTAATTGGATGGAATCTATACCGTGTCGCTTATATTGCTTTAAAACTTATTTACTATGTCCAGAATGCATTTATTCGCTTCCACACCTCCGATTAGCGCAGTTGGCTATGTACGGTGTGAAAGGGGTTCAACATTCAACACAAAGCAAGGTATATTATTGTTATGAAGTATAAATATTCATCCAGTTATATCAATTCTCAAAGTAACTCTTATTCGAATGAACTACACTTATCTGAATAAATACGTTAATTGGAAACCCAGTAGCGGTGGCACTTCCACCTCTGGCAACGGTGCTATGGAATTTCGGCAGATCACAGAGAAAATACAGCTCGCTTTGACCCAGAGGGATTTTTTTGGCCACAGCGAGTTCCTCATTGCTGGGCCCTCAAGCTGAGGATAAAACTCCTCTCGGCCGAACGGGTGAAGGCGTGCCACTGCCAGTATTTAAAATTGCACTGCTCCGAGCACCTGTGATACACATTTTTCAGTATGCTTGTAACTGCACATCACTTCATTGATTACAATTGGTTAATGTGCTCATGCGTTACGTGCATCGAATTGTATGCGTAAGAACGATAGGTGTATGATTTGTTTATGTCGTGCATCCATTGGCTTGCAAAAAAAAAGTGAGTGTGCACCAAGTGGGTATCCATTGCAGAGATGGATTGATTACATTTTTAACTCCTCTACAGGCGCTTACTGGGTTGTTGCATTGCACAACTGTCAGAGATGGCGACAACTTCATCCAGCAGTGGATTAATCATGACCGATAATTATATATTGTACATATTTGGTTCATGTAAACCCTGCAGCCACCAGGGGTGGGTGCTACGTCAACCACGGTTGTAAATTAATAAATAATTGCCTCCATTTGTGGCAAAGCATCCTCTTACAAAGGGGCCCAACTTGTTATATGTCTATTGCAGCTCACGATCTTGCTTATAATAGAACATCCGGAAGGCACTTAAGCCATCAATGGGATGTGTAAATAAATACTTAAATTTTTATAATGTGGAGAAACAAATACAGACAGGAGCCATAGTCAACATTTATTTTGTTACTAAGTGATATACGCCACCCAGTGCACATTTGAATTTAGGAAAAAAAACATGTTTTTGTATATTTAACATGTCTCGTGCGTGAAAAGATTCAGAACCGCTTTATGTTTGAAGGATTGAAAAAGAATTATTCTAACACATGCCATTCGATGCACGCTTGCATTGTGGGCGTAAGTATTGATAGCGATCAATGTGTCGTGCCACCCCTAGCATTTACGAATCCGGATTAAAACCTGCTGTGTTCATTTTATTATTTGTAATGGTGAGCTGAATTGGCTTTGTGCATTTTTAACTACATTCACGTTGGTTCATTATATTTGCTCTATTTTTTTCCCTCGTGAATTATTGGTTGCGGTAAACAATTCTCAGGCCATCTTGTGCTGTTGCTGGACAGTGGTGTGTGTGTGTGCGCATTGGGTATCAGTGGGGAGCGGTGGTGTAGCGGGTAGCGCGCGCTGCACTACTAACCCGGCAACCCGAGTTAGATTCCTGCTGACGGCCAACAGTGACGATTATCTGAACTGGTCCCGGGCCTCCCCTAGGTCGACTCGGTCGCAAATGAGTACCTGGTGTGGTGTGTGAACATCGCCGCAACCCGAGTTAGATTGCCGCTCAGGGCCAACACAGTGACGATTATCTGAACTGGTCCCGGGCCTCCCCTAGGTCGACTCAGTCGCAAATGAGTACCTGGTGTGGTGTGTGAACATCGCCGCTGGGGAGACAAAGGTGGTTGGGCGTGGTTCTGGCCACTCATCCCCTCGTGTGCCGTGCTGGCCTTAATAGGTGGTTATACGGGGGTCTTTGATGCTTTACCAGTGCCCATCCAGGGGGAATCACGGGGGGGGGAGGTTGTTGCGTGTTGTTGCGTGTGACGAGAGCACTGCAAATATATACATTTCAATGAAGGAATTACAATTGAAATGCATCCACATTGCACATTTGAGGGTGGGCCACAACATGGCACAGCAGTGCATCTGTTTTTCAAGAGCCGTTGTTATTGCCACCCGTTGCGTTGTCCGCTCCTGTAACTGATTAATGTTCCCTTTAAATAAATATACTTGGGTGTCTTGATTTTGGCTTTAGTTGGTGGTCTGTCGCCTACAAATGCACCCAGCTGCATGATGATCTGCTAATGTAAAGGGTTTTTTGTCAATAAAAAGCTACTTGGGGGAAGAAGTTTTGCACATACAAGTACAGTACAATAGTTTACTGCAGATCCTTGGCTGGATTATCAACATAACAAATGTAAATTTTCGTCAGATTTTTGGTGAAAGTGTGCCGATGTCTCTCTGACCAAGTGGGGAAAATCCGTAGTGTTTTGGCTGATACGGTGGTATATTAATGTTAATAAATAGTGTTAAAGTGTTTTCGATATCTAAACATTAATTGTTGAAACGCTCCTTTAAAAAGCGGTCAACTAAACATAACAATGCAGGACCTGCCTGTAAAATAGATTTTAGACTGAGAGGCTTGTCGGATAAATAACAGACATCGTCATTTTCCCCTCAATGTCCAGTCGGTTTTCTTTACCACTTAAATGTCATTGCCATGGTTGATTAGGACAGTCATTTACCGTGCATCTCAAGTCCTTTGTTAGGCTCAGTGCCTGCTTTTGTTAGCATGCTGTTTGTTTAGTTTTTATTACTTCGAGTGATAGAATGGCTCTAAACTATCCCACCACTCTGTTTCACTTATTCGCTGCATTGCGGGTCGTAAAGCGTCTCTGTATTGTCCCTGGTGAGCACTGAATTAGCATCACCTGTGTGAACTCACACCTGGTTACTAATTATGGGTAAGCGTTCTGTAAATAGGCAAGGGCTGTTAGGTTTTTATTGCGGTAGCGTCTTAAAATAGCTGTGGGATCACGAGTGTGTGCGTGTTGAAAGAAGGAGCAGGTGCTCCCGGGCATGTTGTGTTTTAGATAAAGTTGGTTTAACAAAGTACAAATCAATACATGATGTGTGGCCCAAATGCCCCTTTTTACTGCCTGAATGCCATGTGTTATCTGGGCCCCACCACTCATCCCTGGCTGAAGTGAGGGGGGGTGTTGGATGAAGGAGTATGTTAAAAGGGGGATTGTCTACAGGGGTGCATGTGTGGGTGGAGAATGCGTGCATCATGGGAGTGCATGCATAATCATTGTCCATAATATATCCACTGCTGGATGAGGGCATCACGGTGTTGGATATCTTGGGGGGGGGGGTGTTTTGTCCTTTGGCTTGCTACTCTGTAAATTCCGATCACCAGCCATAATCTTGTCTTGCCGAAACCCACTACTTTGCTCAATGTTTCCAATTAATTTCGTGTCATGGTAGGTCATATGTACTGCTTGAAAACTTACTTAATGCAATCCGTAAGTTGCTTTTAAAATTCAAATAAAATTTCCCTGAAGCGCTCTAACCTGCTCTCGTTTGCCTCAATAATTTTGGCCTCGACTTTGCCTTCAGTATTTGCCCGAGGTATACATACACACTCGTGTATTTTTCAGTTGTCCCACAAATATTTTCATTGGACTAACTTATTGTACTGGACTTTTGTTTTGCCAATTGATTTTGGACCCAGATTTTTAGCCATCTTTGTCCTTAAATAATCTCCTGTAGTTCATTTCCAATGGTTGCTATAATGACTTATAAGCAAATCTGATACTGGTTAAATGTTTCCGTTTGGTTATACCTTTTTCTTTAATTAAATTCTCAGCGTAGATGTCCCATGTTGGTTAATTATTTTACCATATCGATTTGTTTGAATGAATGCGTTAATATCCACTGCATCAAAGCCTTTTCATAGTCCACAGAAACCAGGCATAATCGTATTTGATATACATAAATGCATTAATGCATGCATAAATAAGTGCGTAATTGAAGGGATGCGCTCTCCTCGAGGGGTTTGTGAAGGGTTTATTCAATAAATAGCCGAAGAGAGTAGGGGCGCGTGTGAGATGGTTGACTAATGAGTGGGTGCATACATATATATTCTGATACCTGAGGCGCGTCTGAAGGAGTTCGTGTATTAACCGTTGAATAAGGTATAGTGTATTGAGAGGTGCATGAATGAATGGGTACATACATGTATAGGCTGTTGCATGATGGCTGTGTGAAGGGGTTCATCAATAGTCAAATTAATAAAGTGTGGTGTGTGTGTAAGAAAAGTGCTGAATGAATGGGCATGCACATATAGGTTGTTGCATAAAGGTTGCTTGCTTTAATGAAGTGGGGTGTGTGTAGGGACCCCTGTATGAATGAGTGTGTTCATCAGGGAGTGCGAGTGAACCGGTCCCTGTATGAAAGGCGGTGTGTTTGAAGGGAGCCTGTATTAACTTATGTGTTCGTAAAGGGGGTGGTGCAGCAATGAAACGATGCACGCACAAACTGGTAGGTGTTTAGTGAGGTGTATGTGCGAGTGATATTATTTGTGCATGGTGGGTTGTATGGGTCACGGTGTGTCCCGAGTGATAGTACGTGTGTGATGAGCGATGCGTGTCAGTGCAGGGGCGTGTGTGTGTGTGATGGTGCACACAAGTAATGGTGTTCGCGAGTGATGGTGCGTACGGTTATCCGAGTAGTTGCTTGTCGCGGGTCCATACCAGAGTAAGCCATTGGCACTCTCTCCACATTCCCGGAGCCTGGACGTGAGAGGCAGACCAACCGGCATGATTTATCTTCCGTCTGAGAGCTTGTCTCAATTTTGATAAATGTCTGCTTGCAAAGATAGCTCCCCTTTGATAAGGCTCCCCGGTGTTTGTGCGCCTTCACATTGTTGTTGTTGCTGCTGCTGAGGCGTTTTCTGAAAGGGCAACGCATGCCATAGATGGATAAAATATCTGAGGCCACGTCCCTACGAGAACGGCTTACTTGCAAATGTATAAACACAACAGTGTGGCCGTTGTGTGCCTCTGGGGCTGCATCCATTGTATCGGGCAACATTGATGTCGTTTTAATGTGCACAATTCAGAGACCACTCTTATGTGCAAAGCTTCTTGCATGTGTTGGGGTAGCATCATGTATACACGTGAGGTCGGCCTATCACCATTTGCACTTGCCTGACGCGTACAGCATTGCACTGCCGCTCGCAACCCAGTTCATTAAATTGTTATTTTTAAAAAACGGTGTCTCACTGGCGCGAGGGTAAACAGTTCGAGATGTTTAGGTAGTAAACATGCCATGATGCATCGTTTTGTCGATTAAAACAAATTCTCTCGCTCTACATGCATTAAAATGTGCGTGTGAGACACTAACATTGTGTATGCAAATCACGATTCAATGTTTAATAATCTAGTGGAGTGAACAATATTGTACATATGACACTTACAACACTAGAAATAATACAAATGAGACAGCACTACCTTGGTATTGCCTGGCAATTCTGACATTGTGTAACACCCTGGGATTAAGTATTCACACTCCACCCCTGGTGATTTGATTGTCAATTCATGGATATGATATTGCACAACATGGTAAGTATTTATGGAATTACTTTTGTTTAAAGTTTCTGTATACAGTGCCTTCATGGTGTCTCAATGTATTTAGGAATATATTGACATTCTATTGCATTACATTCTGTTGCATTGCTTGCATTGTAACGTGTCAGTATTGCGTGTTATACTCAGAACTGGTACTGTGACAGTTACATGAGTAATTAGATTAATTGTGAGTTTGCAAGAAATCCATGAGTAGTTATTGTAATCATAAAATGATTACTCAAGTTTAGTAAACATTCTGTGCGGTGTGGGCTTTGAAAAACAAGTCTTAATACCATATCAGAGACACCAAGTTGGCACTGCTGAGGTTTTGGGTTTGAATCCCAAGTTTCAGCTGCCTGTGATTAAACTGATTTTTCAAGTGTAGCGCATTGCTGGTTTTAGCCAATTCACCAATGAGCGTACATAAACGATCACAGTTGACTTGGTTTGTCACTTAATTAGGCTTATTCCAGTTTTGTGAATTAAAACTCAGTTTGTCGGATGAGCAACAAACGAATACTCTTTGGAGGGCTTATAAAAGTGTCCATACGACCGATAATAGACTTAATGAAGTCTTACAGGGCCATTTTCTAAACACAAGGTGATGTCCCCCGGTTTGCTGTGAGAGTACCAAGGGCGAATGTCTTCTATCAAGACATCACGGCGATGATAGCGCAATTGGAATATAATTGGGAGTAACAAAAAAAAACAACTGAGAGACGTTTATCTACCGCTGCCAATACGAACAATAGACGAGCGGTGGCAAACCGGAGTTAACGTGGCCGTACAGTGGAATATCCCCACTCGGCGGGGCCTAATTAGGCGGGACACGCACAGCATGGGTGCCTAACCAACGCCGACAGTGTGGCCTTTTCATGGCCGTGCTGTGTGCGGCGGTGTGGAGCTGGCGAGGGGGATGGGTGTGTGGATGCGGGGCGGCGTGCTTCTATTGAGGCAGGGACGTCCCGTAATCTGAGGTGGGCCTTCTGCGGTTTGTTGGGTTTTTGTGTGCGCCTTAATCTCTCACTTGAAAAAGGGGTTTTTTTGTTTCTTAAATTTTTTTAATAAAATAATGTTTCTGCTGAATTTTTTAAGATTTATGGTGGCCTTCTACACTCGAGACTAAATATTTTCGGTCCTTAGTTGGCGTAGATGATTGATGCTCTTTCAGATGGGTTTTTTATTGTGACAAAGTATAATGGCATTAAAGGTAGACCCGCGGAGAGGGACACTTTGTCGGCTGGCGTGCGTATTTCCAAATGGCGAAATGCCACTGACTAATCCTGCATTAATGCGATGACATGTTGAGAAGCCGGTTAAAACAGAGCGTGAGACGCACCCATTGGCTGGAACGCTCAGGAATGTGTCGATCTTGGGGAAAAAAGTTTGGAAAATTAATTTGGGGGTGAAATTTGGCCGGTGCAAGGGCTTCAGCAAACCCGGGCACCAGGCCCAACGACTGAGCAAGCGAAAGCGCCATGGCACGCTGGAAAATGTGCCACGTCGAGACTGTTCTGCCCTCGTGTGGGCAAGGAGGAGGAGCCGTTGAGGGCACCCACTGCTCCCCACCGCTGCCGCCGCCACTACTAGCCCCCTCTGCATAGCCTCTCTGACCGACGGCTTGCTGTTGCTTTTGGGCAGAGAGAAACTGGCGAGGGGCTGTGTCTTTCAGCACAGTTGAGTTTTTTGGAATCCTCGGGCTCCTCCCACTGCTTCTGCTGTTGCTTTCCTCACCCCCTCCACCCACCACCTCACCTACCACCTCCCACCACCACTACAGCCTGCACGGCTCCCGAAATTCAGCAGCACGCGCGAGGGCCCGGCAGGGTGAGAGGTTGTGGAGAATGTCAGTCACTGATTTGAGCTTTGCCAGGTCCTAGCCTGCGGCCAGTGCTACCTGCACTGCACAGACTCTCCACTTAACTTGCAACGTGTCTGTGCTGTTCCTTAACTTAAGGCAAGCACATGCTTTGTGCCGTCTCACTTTCTCTTTCTTGTTTATTATTTTATTTTCTCCGACACGGCAATGAAAAGCATAGAACGTTTACAAATGGGAGTAAGAAGAATGTAATTTGTTTACGTAGAAAAAAACCTCACTGTTTCGTTTTTTCCCTGTAGAGTCCTGCATTGGGATGTTTGTCCATTTCTATTTTAAGAAGTCTTGCCTGTGGGAGGAAACTGGGATACCTGGGAAAACCCACCCTGCATACAACATTCAAAGGTCCCCGCAGATGACTTAATGAACCCACTTGCTGTTCTATCCTATCCTGGCCACCTCGCAGCCCAACAGGTATTGGACTTTGACAAATCTGCATGATCCATCCAGTGCTGGATCACAAGCCTGCACTACCACAAAAGTTACTATTGTAGAGACGTTATTGCAATCTGTTGCATTTTACTTAGACGTTGTTGTTTTGGTTGTCTGACTCGGTGGGCTTTGTAATTAAAGGCTTAGTGTTTTAAACACGGCATCAAAGCACTGCTAATAATGGCTAGTTATTGCCAGAAACATGATCGACTGTACTGATAACGGTTGAAATATAATTGTTGTATATCAAGTGCTCACAAAATGAGGGGAAACAAATTGGTGGTTAAGAATGTGATGTCACGCAACATTCATGGTAACACTGCTCTTTCGGTATTTAAAGCATAATTACAATATATGAAGAGGGATTAAAAATCCGTGGTCTGATAGTGATGAATGTTAAGCTGAGTACATTTTTCTATTAAGGTTTACCTTAATAGGTTTACCTTAATAGCAATGATCAGTCTAGAAAAATCTGATCTCGAGACATCCAGAGAAAACCCATGCTCACCAGACCTTGTTCCCAGTGTCTTCCACATGTCTTCACAGCTAAAGATTTAGCCACGGGGGAAAGTGATTTTCGAGTGACTATGAAGCAATGTGTACTGTCAAAGAGTGCTTTGAGGCCCTAGAAAAATTGTTCTTCCCTGTGATGTTGGTGATGTGCTGAAGATATTGCACTTAAAGGGGACAATGTAATGAAATAACACCACTTCATTAAGCCATATTATCGACCTATATCAAGATGAAGATTTTTGTTCACCCATTATGGATCTAAAAAATTAAGAAGCATTGGCTTCTCAGTCATTGTGTTTGAGAGCCACAGGTCTATGCAAGCCACCTATGTCAAGCTATTCTTTATTCAGGATAACTCGACTTGAGTGGCGAGGTGCAAATCTCCAAGTGCCAAACAAGACATTTTAGCGAGTCGTAAGCTTGGAAAGAGAAACATGCAATGATGCCCTCATTTTACTCTCTTTCATGTCTCTGTGCAATGCGTAAGCATTTAAGTTGTTATTTTTACTGCTCTTTTATACAGATGTGGCTGGCCGGATAGCACTTTGGTTAGATCATGCTAATCACAAACGGTTCATCACACCGGGCATAAGAATATGACTTTCATTTGGTGCTGTCCGCAGTGAATTGTACGCGGAAAGATTTTCCCCCATTATGGCAATCCTGACTTTCCACCACCAGTTGAGATGAGCGTCAGTCTATCCATCCCTTCAGTATGGAGACTGGCTAAAAAAACGGCAGTACTGTAACGTTGGGTGCTGTGTGTAGCAGCGGGGTACGGGTGACGTGACGTAAGAGTTTTTGTTCGAGCATTTAATGCGCCTGCTGCCCAGGAAGGTTGGTATTAACTCTTGGGCTGTGCCTTAGCGGAGGGCACGAATGGTCGAGAAATTGAGTCTCGCATGGGACTAAAGCCGGGGCTCGCTTTTCAACCCATGCCGGGCCCTCTCGTCCGCGTAGCGGATTCCGCGAGGGAGTTACCCCACCCTCGCATGCCCGCCCCTCCCTGCAGCCTAGGGATTTACATGACCCCGCCACCGCTTGCAGTGGAAAAAAAGCACACTAGCGCACACGCACTCACTTAATAAAATAAATTTACCAGAGGCTATGAAAGGATGCAATGTGTGTTGGTGGTGGAGGGAGGGTGGTGAGCGGGCGGATGGGCGGGTGGGCTGGCGGTTAGAGTGGGTGGCAGAAAAACGAAGTTGTAAATGCAGAGTTGGCTGCCTCCTGCCCTTGTGAGCGCTAACTGTGAAACCCGCCTGTGTTGCGCGTGTGTGCGGGTGGCCGTGTGTGCCTTGCAATCAACACCAGTCGCTTTCTCCCGTGGCCCGCAACGCGAGTCTACCACACTCGCTATCGCTTTACCTCTCCCCTCACCCTGCCCAGTGCTACACACTATGATGCGCATCCACAAACAACCACCTGCCTGCTAATGCACAGGCACAAAGCCCTAATACAGGCCTTACTCAAGGCCTAACACAGGTTGATTAAGCCCCTAATGGCTGGGTGCGTTGCCAGCTGAACTACTCGCTCACAAGGGTGACAATTACTTGGGGGGGGGGGGGCGGGGGAGCTGCTGCCTGGACGCGCCCGGGAGGCTGCCAGCCCCACGGCCGGCGGTGCACAAAGGGCCTCAGTCAACCGGCCAGCGCGTGGAACACTTGCGGTCTTTCATTTAACATTTTTTTTTTGCAATCAAGTGTTGAATTTATATATTTTTAAGCCAGTGCCAGCAATGCGACGCTGCCTTGTTCGGCTTTGGCCGAGAGATCTCGGGCAGCATGCGCTGTTCTCTGGCTGCCTTGTGGCCGCTCACCCGCCCCCTACCCGATGTCGTTATTCGTGATGCAGGGTTGGGGGAGTTACACAGAGACCCTGCTGGGAGATCAGCCACACCACAACCGTGTGTTTATGCTCGTTATAACTGCTATAATAACAGCAATAGTTATTTGGCCGGGAAAGCCATCCTGGATACAGGAGGCCACCATCTTTCCATAGGATTAAGAATGTTGTTGGCTTCCCATAAAGTGCGTACTTATGAACCTGGAGTGATGTCCGGCTGAGTGCATCCTCCGACTAAGACTTTTACTCAGAGTTACGATTTTGAGATGGGTGATCTCACTGCAGCGCCACCCAGTCACGTTTGCAGTTATGAATGTGTAGCCACTACCTACTTTTATCCAGATAGAGCCTTGCTGAGTCTCAACACGTATTTTTGCAGGAGGATCCTTGCGTTGGGATGTTTGATCAGTTATTTTTATTTGATTGTTTTGCATCTTAGAGGAACTGTATGTAGTGCTTGGGAGAAAATCCATTCTATATGGAAGGGGATTACACCTCAAGCTCCAGGCAATACGGGTCTTGAACCCACTTGCTGTACTGCCACCTGACAGCACAGTAAATAGCTAGTTACATAAAGATCCCAAATATATTTGTACGTTAATGATACGTCATATACGGTAAGTCTGTTGTTTCAACTAATATTTTGCTTCCATTGTAGATTCTAAATGCTTAGATGGCAAGCACTTATATGTACAGTTAAACCCTGGCTAGCCGAGCTTCGAATAGTCGGATTTCATATTTAGCTGCACCAATGTCGGCTAATAATAATACAAATCTTTAATATTTTAAATGCAAGAACATAGTAAATAACATAACTTGCTATATCGTTGAGAATATGTTATGTACAATGTATAATGTAATGCACGATAACTTGTTACACTTGGTGTTGTTTAAACTGTAATTACGTATTAATTGTACCTGCTGCAATGGATTAGTGGTGAGGTATGGGAGCAGAGGGGTGGGAGATGTGGGGATGTGGTGCACCTCGGACAGATGGACATTACTGTACAGCATAGCGCACACCACACCTGTACCTGAAGTATTTTGTATTGTTTGGTGTATAATAGTACACGCACTGCACACCAATATAGTGCGTTACTTACTACCTAGTCCTCGTTTAACGCGATAGATGTGTTGCTGAAAAGTACCGCGTTATGCGAAACTGATTTCCCCACAAGTAATAAAGTTTGGCGGAATACGTTGTACGCACACACAGTAAGATCGCGGGACAAATAACTGATGGTAAGCCGCCGCGTTTCTGTATCATTCCGCGCACTGTATCATACCGTACAGTCGCGCATCTTCAAGAAAGCAGTTCGTTGTAGACCGCGCGTTATGACAGGCTCCTTCCGCGTTGTAGCGGCCGTGTGTTCCACGGTATGCGAAAAGTGTTTGCTAATGGGAGAAGCGCGTTAGAGCGAAAACGCGAGAACCTGTATTTTCTTCTATAACATGCGGTTTAATTTAAATCGTAGAAAGCCGGACTTTTCAGCTAGTCTGACCAAGGGCTTCCCCCAGTTAGTCTGGCTAGCTGGAGTTTTACTGTCGTCTTCTTCCACGAGAGTTACCGCAATAGGTTACCAAGCGGGCGGTCATGAGTTCAGTCGCTTTTTATGGTTGACACGTAACTGTTAACCAACAAATCGTCATGGTCCAGGTTCACAATTTGATTCAATAATAAATTGTTTTACTATGGGAGTATAACACCTCTAGTGGCTGCAGCATTCGCATGACTATTACATATTATCAGCTATTATCAATCTTCTGGTGGATGAAAGCCTCCCTAAGCCAATACATGAATAAAAAATTATTATTCTCACGTGCACTAGTCACTGAGTGAATAGCGAGGTTAAGAAGTGGATTGTAACATGAATCCGTGCATCTTTAAATGTCCACCCCCCATTATCATCTTCCTCATCCTTTCATTGCCTGTAAAATGAACACCAGCTGCTGAGACTGCATGTCTGCACAGCATTAGCTGCTGTCAAGACTGTGGTACCCTTTAAAAGAGACGAGTCCCTGATGCAAGAATGCAGACTTTCCTTGACCAGCTGAGGATCCGTTAAGATACAAATAGCTCTCTATAGAACTGGGCTTTTTTGATGGAAACAAACATCACACTGTATTCAATTACCTAATGCAGCAACGTCATTACGAATGCAGGTAGCGCGTGTGGGAAATCAGAATTAAATAATTATTATTGTTAACAAAAAAAATTGCCAATGATTTTGCCGTCCATCACTATCCACCAATTAAATCATTGCTCCATTAGGGTAATTGAATAGTCGGTGAACATCGCTCCACAAGCCACAGAGTCTCATTCCTTAAATGCGGAAGGCTCTTTTGTATTAGCTCCCCTGACGTTATTTTCTCGAGCTAGCCATTTCTAATTTTTTTTTTTTACATTTTCTAAGCGTGGCTTGGTGAAACGCCAGTGAATGTGCATATTCATCCGATTTATTTATGTAAACTTTGTCGTTCAACCGCAGAAGCGGGGTGTTTTCTAAACATAGGGGAAGGGGGTGGTATAAATACATAAATAAAAATGCCGTTCGGCTTTCGCCAACCTGGATTGTGAGGTCCCCTACTGTGTTACGCCACAGTCACCGCCTGGATATCTCTTGCGACCCAGGGTAGTTGATTTATCTCCAGCAGCAGTTGGCTGAGCCCTTTAATAAATACACATTTGAATCGATTCTCTCACTGAAATTCGACTAATTGTCATGATTTAATTCAATAATCTATTTTTATTGGTCTCATTTGTGCTGTCGTTTTTTTCCGTCAAACGTTGTGACTGCTTTAGCACATGTTTCTATTAGCTGTCACGTTTGTACCGTTTCCTTTGTGACTCCGGTTGAATTCGTTCTGATTTCATAATATCTCTCCATAGGTCTCTCTCATGTGTACAACGTCATTTGTATAATCTCACTCAAGTCCAACTTTTGGATGAAAGGAACAAATGCACACATTTGCACAAATTGAAAGAATTGGTCTTGTACGTGTTTGGATGCACGTTCCCTTTCGCTCAGTTTTTTTTTAATGGATGAATTGTTACGTGACGGGTAATGGGCATCATCTGGTGAGGTGGAAAGTGTGTTCAGCAGGAGCATGTGGTGGCGGAGAACCCAGGTGTGTCACGTCACCTCCCATCGTGGCTCACTAGCAGTACTTTTGTGAGCAGTCTGTTGAGTTAAGGATCGGTGTCAATACTTCTTCATATGCATATTTTACAGATGGTGTACATTTCAAAAGGTGTGTGTATGCATTATACATAATGTTTATTCGACTCTCCAGCTGGGTGACACTGGCTTATAAACTTGACTCGCTGCTTGCAAGGTACAATTTCCAATCCCAGTTGAATAAGATCGACCTGTGGGGAATTGTTAAAATAAGTATCATTGTGGTAGTCAACACTACCACTCCATTTAGGAGGCTGACTGGCGTCATGGAAATGTGGAATTTCCATGACGGAATTGGGGCCAGCAACAGAGATTAATGCCGTTCCAATGTTCGTTTGAGCGTAGAGACACTTTGGCACTAATAGACTGTTGGTTGTCCTGACTGTACTGTCCAGAGCTTGTTTTGATGTTCCGTTGGGTGTAGTCGGGAGCGATTTAGTAAGTGCCCGTAAATATTAACTCTCCACGCTCATTATTTCTAAAATTACACCCCTATAAGGGTGGTAGGGTGAAGGTTCAGTGGTGAATATAATAATAATGTCCTTTGTTTATCCAGAAAAGCCTGCATTGGAATGTTCAGCCAAGTCCTTACTGAGTTTTTTGTGTGTGTGGGAGGAAACTGGAGTACTCAGAAAATGCCCACGCACACGAGGGGGGATAACAGTCAAGTCTGTCCAGATAGGCAGTACTGCAGCTCATTTGCTGTGTACTGCCAACTCCTGGCCCCTTCATGATATCGCAGTTGGTTTGGAGTCTCATAGCACACGAGGCTCTTTGTGCGATCCACCAATCCCAACTCAAAAGCTTTGGATTGCAAGTGGCCACACCCAAAATATATCAAGCACTAAATATGGGCCATGTTCAACAGGGAATTATCCTTCAAAATGTCCCAGATATCATCATGAGAAATCATATTTGCTTCCATTTTGCGAATGAACCCACAAAGGCACGGCTGGCAATCGGGGAACAAACAGGCAGCGTTTTTACATGAAAAAAAGAGTAATGTTGCAGTAGGGATTTAATTTAATGCTCTAGATTTTTTTCTGACAATTGAAACTCGGTGGAATGTTGATATCCCGAGGGTCGGGTCACTTGTTACTGAGTTATGAGCCCGTCGACGTTGACAGTGCCTGCAAACAGCATAGATCTGCAGAGCCAGACCAGACGGCTGCCACACACCATGTTCCTTGTGAGTCTGGACCAGGGGTCGGCAACCAAAATAACAAGAAGGCCCATTTTTTTCGAATTCGGTACACAACTCAATGTGCATGTGGATACATATGCACGTACATACATTACGTCGCGAAGCAGTCCGTACAGAGCCGCACGCGTCTCTGAAGCCACAGGTTGCCTACTCATGGTTTGGACGAAAACTTTGGGGTGATTTGCTTTTCTTCAGTCTCCCTTATTAAAGGAAGACACAACTCAAATGACAATTGGGAACTCTTATTTAGTTAACCAGAAACAATACTAATTTGCAGAAATACAGCAATGATATGTTTTAACTATATATTAAAAACACTTTGTTATTCCCCTCTGAAATCACAGCGAAGCGTTTCAGATCCTGGACCAAACTCTGACATTCTGTAGCGTGTGACTTATTTGGCCACCTAGAATGTACCACGAGTAGGGATGTAACTGCATTGAAAACTCCTATCATGCACTGCATATGGAAATGTAGCTATAGTGGTTGAGTGACATACTTTAGCTGGAATGCCGGTTCCCAGCATGCATTGCACATTGCAGTAGCAGGAGTGCTTTTTCCCAGTGTGCACTGCACATCGTGATGGACCTGTAAAAAACACAACACAGGGCCACAGTGAAGTCACTAGAGCGTGCCAGTACCTGGATGCTTATTTATTTAGTTTCATCTTGGCTTTTAGTAGCAGTGTTCAATACTTTACGAGCCAAAATAAGGTCATATTCGAAGGAGTGTAGTCTTGTGCCAGCCTGCTCTTCTACCTTGTTTCAAGAAATCTCACCATGAAAATCTAAATGTGCCATTGGTGGTAACAAGAAGTCATAAGATGAAAACATTTCCATTCACAGCTCTCACAACGAGCCATGCACCACCGTATGTTAAAGAAAACGACTAACTTTTTAATGAAGTGTTAGGTAAGTAAAGCTCATTGAAATGGGGCTTCAAAATGGTTTGAAATGCACACAGTGCAGAGAACTGTTAAGTGGATATTTAGATAAGATTTTCTTTATTTAAAGCAGGTAAGTCCCAATGAGAATTCTAACAATACGCAATCCAAAATACAAACAGCTCTTTATCTTTCAGATACGTCCAGTAGCTTGGCAGTGTGTGCAGAGTGGTCGGACCATGAGTTAAGCTTTAAGAAACAAAAACATTAAAATCATTGGCAGATGCCCTGTTATTGTGGTGCTACTGCATTGACATTGAAATGTATGAGTGATATTACGTTGACATCACAAGTATCATAATGACACCCATGACTGTGATGTTTTTTTTAATTGAAACTTCATAGTCTTGTTTGGGCAACCTTGAATTCTCTTCCTTTATTTTACAAATATATTGTGTTTAACCATAGTTGGGTAAAAGGCAGTTATTGTTTTGAAATATATTTCCATTATTGAAACTAGCAAAGAGCCGATTAAGATGCCATTACGATTGTTTTTTTATAACCCTAACAAATATGGTTCTTATTGGTGACTAAATTGTAATTTATTTAGACCAGAGCAAGAGATCATTGGGGTGGAGTGGTAGTGCAATGGTGTGTGCGTTTCACTGTGAACCCAGCGACCCGTGTTCGATTCCTGGCCACGGCAAACATAAGTGGCTAAAGAGATATCTGAACTAGCCAAGCGCACTTCTCTCTCTTCACAAACCCACACTTAATCCAGCGTGGTGAAGTACGGTCATAAAACCCCTCCATGACGAAAGGATATTTTCATCTAGCAGTGGACTTATTTGGGCCGCACGTTATAATCGTTCATTGAGGTTCTTTATCCCTTTTTAAATGGAGACTTGTTAATCTCTGTAGGACTCGGAATTGTAGATGAATGGGTTTATAGTGAGAATATTATTGTGTTATTTTATTTTATCAATTTATTATTTTATTCTCATTCTACGTGACTTTACCGAAAGAACCAAAGAAGATGAATCCTTGCAGTCACGAAAGCTTTAAATCGAAATTTATGGGTTTATAGGCTTTATTTTACACCACTTGAAATAAAAAATATTTTTGAGGTGTCTGGTTACTATGGGATTGATGACACGTTATAATGAAGTGGGAGAAAAAAACACATTAGCGTGCACAACCGAAATGTAAAACATCAAACAAACACACACACAGGCTGGTGAGAGAGGAGGACGACCCAGTGTGTGTGTGTATGTGGTTTTTTTTTGTTTGCGATGGCTAGAGGTGAATGGGGGTGGTAAGGATTGTCCCGCAAGTTAATGTTTAAAGAGCGGGGCGCAAGCGGCAAGCGGCACCGTCAACAGCACGAACAGAGCTGAGCAGGCCGAGCCGGGCTGTGCGCCCCATGGCAACGGCCAGCGCCACACCACCACCTAGCCCAGGGTGTCAGCAACCTTAGGACCACGGAGCCGCATTCGGCTCTTTAAATATTGCTTGGTGAGGCTTTTTAAAATTAAGAACCACTGTCTTGTAATTCACATGCATTGCAGTTCTTGAAATATTGAAGGGTTTTTTTCCCTTCCAAATTCTTACAAAAATGGCTGCTTATTATTTTGGATGCTGCGGCCCCCGGATCTCTAGCCCCTCAACTCTTCTCTCTGGCATTCCTCTGTTTCTTGACGGAAATATAAACTGCTATGGTAGAGGTGTGCAGCCTGTGGTGATGACAGTCTGCTATGGAAGGAATTAAGTTTTGTTTATTTCTCAACTACGAGTCGTGAACAAAACTGCGCAGAACCCTATCACCTGTAGCCTCATTATATGCTTTGCCCTCCACCACCCGGTCTCTTTGTACATGAGGTCTGACACAATGCTCATTGCGATGAGAATAGTGAAAGTATTTTGTCTTGGGTTTATTTTACTTACATCAAAGGGTATAGATCATACTGAGCTGATCAACACCATTTGGGGCCTAGCTCCTTACACTAAAAATGAGACCTCGTTCTCGTTGTGAACAAAATATTTCCAAAGTGCTGTGAGTGACCG
Organism: Petromyzon marinus; assembly: GCF_048934315.1. Classification (NCBI taxonomy): domain Eukaryota; kingdom Metazoa; phylum Chordata; class Hyperoartia; order Petromyzontiformes; family Petromyzontidae; genus Petromyzon; species Petromyzon marinus. The sequence goes on from NC_133669.1 coordinate 9,580,574, forward strand.
ACTGACGTACTCATTAATATTCTTCTTATAGAGACGTAGATGTGTTTCTCTGCAGCCTATTGCTTAACCAGGAAGAAGTCTTCTAGTAATCTAAGACTTATTCTAAGCGGTCTATTCATGTGCCTTGCCCTCAAAATACCTTAATCTCTTCGTTAAGATGTATTCCGCTTGAAATCAGTACTATTAGTGGCATGCAATACACGTTAATTTGTGCAAGAATTTCAATATATTTATTTGTATTGTGTTGCCTTAGGTTTTGTTTGCGGTGCCAAGGACTCCACGCCCCTAAAGTAGATTGCATTCTCAGCTTTCGTTTCGTCTCCCAATTATATTCCACTTCCATTTGTCACATGCAGGAGCCATCACAGTGAGTCGTGCGCCACCTAGTGCCCATTGATTGGTCAATGCAAGGGACATCCGACTCGCCAATAAACGTTTTCTTTCACTTCTAAAATAACGCTACTCAGTGGAGAAGGGGAAGTGAATGGTTGGATTATTGATTGTTTGATGTCAGATACGAAATTTGCCTATAGTGTTTACCTTAAGGAGACTCGTTCCGGGAATAAACATGTCACTGCCTCATCAGCATCAGAAGCAACACTGTCTAAATTACGCGATGTAACAATCACGTGGTATAACCAGGAAAGCCTCGTTGAGTCCTGCAATGGGATATTTAGGAAATTGCATGAATGAGAGTTTATCTTGTGAAGAATCTGGAGTACCAGGAGAGAGCCCATTCATGACAAGATAACACTAAAATGAGCTTGCCCGACTACCTCCTGGTCACCGTATGGCCCATTGGGTTTGTGGGTCCCAAATGTGTGTGATTCACCAACCATTGCCTCCCAAAGCGCTGGATCACAGGAGCTCGTCACCACACCCATCACTCATCGAGTAGGTTAATTAAATGTCAAAATGGCATCCCTTGGCAGCGTTTTGGGCAAGTCGGAGCAAAGAAAAGGTTGCATATTAAAATTGTTCAATAACAATAAAAGCAAACCTCTTATAGCGAAAATACACTGAGTCAGGTGAAAGCAGAGCCACTAGGTAAAGTTGAGCCACGACGTTCACGTGCCTGTGAGGCTCTGGCTGCTTGGCCAGGGCTCCCCTGTCTGCACACAAGGAGGGCACAGAGATGAAATCCAGACAAGGGTCTCAGGGAAAGACCACGGGGGCACTGTCGAGCCCTCCTATGTGTTTTCAGGTTGTGTTGTTCGGGCACAATGTCTGAAGTTTTGCTGCACGTGCTGGGAACTTGCTAATGCCGAACCAAGCACAGTACAACTGCAAAAACCAACGCGGTACTGTAGATGTCACCCGCATCAGTGGTCTTTTGAAGAGTGCGCGTAGTGCGTTTGTGTCGGTTTTAGAGTGGTAGCGCATTGTGCAGTGAATCCAGCCACCTACGTTTGATTCCTGGCCACAGCTAACATCAGTGGTGAATTATGTCTAAATCACACCTGGGCCTCCCAAAGGTCAACAAGTAATGTACACCCCTTTGTCAATGCACTGTTGGATAAATGCTTCTACATGCTGTGTCAGTCATGGATGTTGTTTGGCCATACTTCACCCTGCTGGTCAGGCTTTGGGTGATGTATGGTCGTGCCCGGGAATCGGACGCAGGTTGACGGGTTCTGAGCACAGCACACGAACCATCTTACTCATGTTATAATCGCCTGGGCATGGATGTTGGTGTATATATGGCGCTGCTGGCGTTTGCTGCAGGTGCATCGGGAACCTTTTTCAGCAGAGCGTCGTGCTGAACTGCTTGCCGCTTCTCTCCTCCCTCTGCCAGTTGTCATGTTGGAGCTATGGGAAGCTGCAGCAGCTGTGCTGAGAGGGATGAACCAGACAACCACCCCACTAAGTTTAAGGTGAGAGCTTGCGTGTGAGTGCACGCGTGTGCGTGGGAGAGTGGTGGTTTTCCAACCGCTGGTACCGGCGGCGTCAAGATCGGCCGGCCCCTGTGAAAGAGGCTCCAGAAAGGAGTGCTTGGGCAGTTCGAGGCAGAGCCTCCCTCCAACAAACAAATGTGGGGGCAAGAATGATGCTCACATCTGTGTCGTTAGTATCCATTGCCGGCATCAGTTGTGCTATTTGGTCAGCAAGATCATTTGTGCACGTATCCATGCACATATGAGCTGTGTGTGGCTCTACCAAAAAACTCACGATAAATTGCAACCTAGCGCGGACAAACTCACGCCTACCCCTGGAACATTCCCGAACTCCGCATACTTTGAGGTAAGGTTGCCTCCGCCATCCCCAGGCACCTTGATTTTGGATAGCCTTCCAAGTCCCCACAATCCACCAACATAATTAAGATTTAACAGGGGTTTGGCACACTTTTTTTTCCTGCCATGCCCTTTGTTGTACTTTCGGGTTCTGAAATTCAGTTTGGAGCCCTGGGGCACACTACTCACCTCTATTCAGAACACCGACAACCACAGAACTTCCACTTGCTTTCACCAGGTGAGCTAGCCAATTGGAGAGCAGCTCCACCCTAAACCATTACATCAGGCTGCCTACCTAATTGCTCCAAATCATAACTCAGTGCACGGTTCGAAAAGCGTGAAAAAAATCGACCAATGGTGAGCAAGCAATTAGTAATTTGCTGGGGTGATGAATCATTCCCCTCCACTCATGCAAATTCCATCAATCGTGAGCAAGGGTTGGTAATTCTGTAGCTCTTCCAGTGATCGTCCACTCCCCCACACGTGCAAGTTAAACCCATCACAGCTCCGTCACACCCAATTGGCTGTTGCGCTTGCATCTACAACCATTGCTGTTTGGGACTGCGCTCCAGTGCTCAATTATAGGCAGTCCATCCCAGCTTCCTCAAAGACCTGCCCAACCCTCTGAGTAGTTCCTGCACCCAGTCACAACAACACTAATAATATATAAGTTGAAGCATCATGACGTGTAGTTATTATTATTGTACCTCTTCCACTCTCCTCTGCTCCTTCCTCACTCTCCCCGCCCCTTTTCCCCCTACCGTGCAAAACTCTTCAGGTGAAGAACGTCGACGACGACGGCAATGAATTAGAGTCGGGCATCATGGAGATCACGGACCAGGAGATAATTTTGCACACGCGCAAGCGGGACGCAGTGCGGTGGCCGTACACCTGCCTGCGCCGCTACGGCTACGACTCGAACCTCTTCTCCTTTGAGAGTGGCCGCCGCTGCCAGACGGGGCAAGGTGAGGACACGCCACGGCATTTGGCGACGTCTCAGCATTCGTGCTACCTAGCCGGTGGGGAGGGGGAGTTTGGGAGGCTGCAGCAGCACGACTGTGGGTGAAATCTTGAATATGTGTCTTGGGAAGCACGAGCTTAAATTTCTTTCACTTCGTTTGGCTTCTTCCTCTTGACTAAAATCTTGTTTGGGGTGTTACTATGTGACGAGCTGTATAGCAACACACGTGAGAAGGTGCAGCAGCATTACCTAGTGTGGATTAGAGGTGACTGAAGAGACATCGGTTGTAGTTCTGAGAGGTCATCTTCCTCTAGAGGCCGTTCTCTATCATGAGTAACTGTGATGGTTAAGTCTTGACTTTAAGCTTTCGTGACTGCAGGAATTCATATTCTTGGGTCTTTCGGTAAAGTGATGTAGATAGGTTCAAAGAAACTACTAAAAATTACAAAAACTACTACGTTTCGATCGCAACACAAGCAATCGTCATCAGGAGAAAAAAGAGCAGGAAAGCTGCTGAGGCAGCAGCTTTGAGATTTATTCTCCTCGTTACAACATGAGACTCATAGCAGAATTGAATTGTCACTTGGGGGGGGGGGGAGTAAAACACTTTGTATAAAAAACAGAGCAACTTAAGTCTTGCTGCACAGTCACCAATCCCCTCTTCTTCCCGTCTCCTCGCCCTCCCACCCCCGTTGTCACGTGCAGGCATCTTCGCGTTCAAGTGCGCGCGCGCCGAGGAGATGTTCAACCTGCTCCAGGAGAACATGCAGTGCAACCGGATAAATGTGCGCGAGGAGCCAACGCGAGACCGCCTGCACTCGCATGCCGAGTCCGAGCTGCCGCGTACGCCGCGCACGCCCACCAGTACGCGCACGCACACACTCACGCGCTCGCACTCACGCACACACACACACACACTCACGCGCTCGCACTCAGGCACACACACACCAGTACGCGCTCGCACTCACGCACACACACACACACACTCACGCGCTCGCACTCACGCACACACACACCAGTACACGCACACACTCACGCGCTCGCACTCAGGCACGCCCACCAGTACGCGCACGCACACACTCACGCACTCGCACTCACGCACACACACACACACACTCACGCGCTCGCACTCAGGCACACACACACCAATACGCGCGCACACACGCACAAATGCTGTTAACAAGCACCTATGAAGGCTGCCACGGCGCTCAAGGGGGTTGGGTGGTCAACACCATGCCCGGCCGCCTTTGTCTCCCCGGTGGTGTTGGCCGGCCGTGAGTGGGAATCGAACTCGGGTCACCGGGTTCGTAGCGCAGCGTGCTTACCGCTACACTACCGCTCCCCATACACAAGACAAAGACACATGCACATACTCGCATTTACACACAGAGTGTACACGTGTACCACATGCACACAGTTGCGCCCTCACCAGTACGGATAGATACATACAGTAGACACGCAGTATGCACGCCCACGTAAACTTGTACACATCTGCTATAGGAATCGCGACCTGCTGACTCTGGGCAGTTAAAGGAAATTAGCTATGCTCCCTCATTTGACCAGGACGACACGTTTCCTTCAATAAGAATGTCTGTCTACCATCATGTCCCTTATCTGTCTGTCTATATGCCTGTGTCTCTTATCTGTTTTCTCTTGTGGTACATGTCAATCTTTTACTGGTAGGAACGAAGTTGTAAACTGAGTGTACCAGCCTGCAATAGATTCATGTGTCCGTCCGTCCGTCCCCTTTCAATACTTTAACGAAGTGAAATCTCGTGCTGTTGGGTGTAAAATCAGCAATAGACAGCGCAGAGACTTGTCCTACCAGCCCACCCTGCAGGCACCTGTTTCTGTGTATCCCTTATCCGTTTGTTTACCTATTTGTCCATCTGGTGTCCAGTTATCTCTCTTGTCACTCCTCTCATTCCCCATTCTCCCTATGCCCCCCCCACCCACCCCCGTGTGTCTCTCCGTTGTCCCGTTTCCCCGTATTGCGTGGTCCTTGCCAGCCCCGGGCTACGGGCAGCAGTACCCGCGGCGGATGTCGTACGAGGAGAGCTCGTCGCACCCGTCGAGTCGCCACCCGTCGGTGGGCAGCGCGCGCCTCCCCTCGGTGGGCGAGGAGTCGACGCACCCCCTCATCGTGCCCGACGAGCAGGTTTGGGCGCCCGCGCAGAGACGAACGCGAGGGCGGAGGGCGGTGCGTCGCTCGGAGTGCAAATGTGTCTGGTCATATTACATTTGCGCTAGTGGGCAAGTCATAAATGATAAAGACGCATATACGTTTATTTATATGATGGCATGCGTATGCTGTGCGAGTCGTGGGGTTTATTTTAACCATGCTGGTCAGTGTGGGTTGGTGAAGGAGGTGATGTAGGTACTGGTTCCGTAGCTGGGGATTAGAGTCTGGTCGTCGAGATTTGTGATGTCGTATGAAAACCATTGCACCACCGCTCTGCCCTTTTAGGCAAATGAAACTTGGTGAATAGATCATAGCCTAATGATGACGATGAGCTAACAAAATTGTGCAAACTAGACATTAACAAATACATATAATACAAACGACACAAAAATAATAAACTCTTGAATGTGATCGCAACACAGTTAATCGAACCGCTGTTTGGGCGAATCATCTCATGCCTACTTCCTCCTATATGCAAAGAGAGCGCCGCGAGAATTAGTTTAAACGCTTGAGGTTCTCGTGCGAGTAAATGCTATTCCCTTTACGCTCCTGCCCCCCAACCCCACCTCCGCTATTCCTCAGGTACACACGTACGTGAACACCTCCAACGTACACGAGGAGCTCGGCTCCAGGTCTGGTGGTGGTGCCACTACCGTGAGCTCGGCCAGCGCCCCGCCAAACGGAGCAAGCGGAGGTTCGGCGGCCGCAGCCGCTGCCGCCGCTGCTTCCACTACATCGGCAGCCGAGCCGGGGCCCGCCACGGGCCCCCGCGGTTCCATGGAGGAGCGCAATCCGCAGGTGCAGTTGGAGTCGCAGGGAGCCAAGTTCATTTTGGGACCCACTCCGGCGCAGAAACGCGAGCTGGAGCGGCGCCGCAGGCGCGAGCACCAGGATGGCGACGCTCAGCAGCAGCATCTGTCAGCCGTGACGCTCGCCAACACCAATGCTAACGCCGCCACCGTGCACGTGGAGGACGGAGGTGCTGTCGTCCCAGTGTCGTCCAGCAGCCGGAAGGAACCAGGCATCGGTAATAGCCACGGCGCCGGCGGCAACAACAACCGGCTGGTGTACGAGAACGTCAATGGCTTGCCGCCACAGACGCCCGGTGCGCCGTCCAGTAGGGCAGCAGTGGAGGTGCAGAACGGGAACCCCGTAGTGTCGGCGGCGGTGGTGGTGGTGCCGGTGGGCGGACGGACTCTGCAGAACTACGAGAACTGGCCGACGCTGCCCTCGGTGCGCGAGGAGCCGGCAGTAACGGCAGTGCGCACGCCACTGCGGAACGGATACCACCCCGGTGCCGCGGGGCTGGTGGACGCCCAGGCGCCGGTGGCCGGCAAGGGCCACTCCGACTTGTTGCGCAAGCGGGAGGCAGCGCCCACAGTGTTCAGCTTCGAGTTCCGGCGCGGCAGCCTGCTGCAGCACCACCATCATCACCACCACCATCACCATGGCGCGGGCGGTGCCGGAAGTGGGGGCTTGGCGGCGCTCAACTACATCCAGGTGGAGCTGGATGAGGCGGGGAGCAGCGAGGGAGAGAACGGCGGGGGGGGTGGTGCGGCGCCACGCACTCCGCGCACGCCGGGCACGCCTCTCCCACAGACGCCGACGCGGCGCACAGAAGTGTACGCCACCATCGACCTGGAGAAGACGGCCGCCATGTCGAGCCTGCAGCGTGCGCTGCCACGGGACGACGGCACGGTCCGCAAGACGCGGCATAACAGCACTGACCCGCCCATGTAGGGTCGAGTCGACGGTGGTTGTGGCGGCGGGTGCTCCCGCAGCCCTTCTGCCGATCGCTCATGCCAGCGTCTGCACCAACGCACTCGCACGCGTTCCGTGTAAAGCGCATCACGCTTGCCGCGAGCTTTGTTTGCCGGGCGAGCCTGACATCGCCGTCCCATTTGCAGTGGAGGGTGGTGGAGGTGCCTCGTCTTGGTTGTTTGTGGGTGTTTGTGTAGAGGCGGAGTAGGAGGATAGGGGGGGGGGGGTGCATCACAGTGTTAGTAGTGTTCATACATTCATGAGCGCAAGCCTCGTCTCCTGGAGAGGCTGTGGCACGGAGGAGTGAACGCTGGTAACGCTGTGTCGCCGGACGAGGAAAGGACAGTCGCAAGTGCAGACGAAGCGTGCCGATTGTACTGGAGGCCCGAGGCCGAGCGTTGCCCCTGCACTTCGACAACTCTGCCGGTGACTGCGCAGTTCAGAGAAAAGGGGGACGTCCCACCGACAGCACTGGGTGGACGGATTCGCTCAGCCAAAGGGGCCGTCTTGTAAATAGGTCATACATTTTGAAACGGTTAATGATGTGCCAACTGTCGGGTCAATTAAAAGAATGCATTTCAGTTAGCTGTGAAGCAGTGTGAGGGACGGGAGTGCCACGGAGGGATGGCAAGGCAAAGGGAGGTAGAGGGTAAGCGATGGAAAGTGTGTGGGTGAGTGGTGAGACTTGTGAAGTGTTAGCGGAGGTGTGAAAGGGCATGATTGACATTTCCAAGGAAAATTAAATTGAACCAGTGCCATTCCCCACTTTATTTGAGCTGCATAAAGCCTTGTCCTGAACGTAACGGTATATGAGGCCACATGCCTGTTTTTACTATAATTGTTGTTACTGTGTGAATATAGTTTTTTTATCATCCCATTCCTGTTGACGGTGGAGAGGAGTCCAGCTGAAAGCTACCTTGCCTTCCCAGCATGCAAAGCGGCGGATCGCGCAGGCCTTGCTTGCTGGGGGCAAGTGGGGCTGTGTTTACGGAATTCTCACTCTCGGTACCTGTACGCGCTTTAGCTGTGCGACTCATTCCGTGCAAATAAGCTTCCTTGACTTAATTTTTTTTCAACGACAAAAAAGTGCCCATTATGGTTTTAAAAAAAACTGAAAAAAAATCGACATTAGTTCCCAGAAACAGACCAATTTCAAATGTGAATGTGTGCATTCGTGCGTGTGTTTGTGGGTGTAGCCACATGATCAGCGCGTGTCTCAGAGCGTCATTTTGTTTGCAAAACTTGACGGTGCGTCTCATCTTTTCACGCTACCAAAAACAACACTACAGCGGTGTCCATTCCTCTGCACCCTTGCACGCCGCTGCAGTTGTACGCAGACTTGTGTCCTGCGCTGGTGGCACACCGTGCATCCTCCGTGTGGCTTTTTTTTTCTAATCTTGGTGTGTTTTTTTTGTTTTGACGTCGTCTTCGTACCGGTGTACGCTTGTCCCTGCTTGTTTTCTCAGCTCCATGCTTTCGGTTTAACAAGTGCCATGGTGCTTGGCGGTACGGTGCATTTGCCTTGCGCGGTCAAATGTTGGAACGCTCGCGAACAGAGGTACGGTACTAGCGGTCCCAAAGCGTGTGAAGGTTTTAATTCTCATGTTTCATAGACATCAAGAGTATTTAAAGAATAAAGAGAGAAAACACTAAACTGACTCTAAGTTGACAGACCTCAAAGAGCGTTGGGTGAGCTTCCCTTAAAGCATTTTGTGTTGATATAATCACGGTATGTTAATTGATGTTCTCTAAGTCCAGACTGGTCAGCGTTTACTGTATTGCCATGACTTGCCAAACTGCTTTCGGCGCGCGCACAACCTTCATCAGGTGGGGTGGGGAGCCTTCATTGTGGGTGAGGGTGAATCAATTCATTAAATCTTTTTTTTTTCAAAGCTTAAAGTACATTCATTGACTCGTGTAAAAATTGATATTTTTTATTTTCACTTAGAGTTCATAATGACCCTTGCAGACACTAAATGCCGTTGCATTTACGGGAGTGTTAAAAAGAGCATTGTTTATTGAATCATGGCAAATATAAATCGACAATACATTGAATTGCCAGGGGCTGACACACCCCTAGCAAAATAATTATACAGTCAATGCAGGTTATTCCTTTGGAAGAGAAATTTACTTTTAAAAGCAATCCGCCCAAGCCGGGCTGCAGGGCTAGCTGGTAGATTTTTTTAACGAAGTGACTTCATTAGAATTTGTGATGGTGTTTTTCTCACACAAAGCTGGCTAACAAAATAGTTAACGAGGCTGTTTTGGGGTTGGACAGTTACTCCACACAGACACCACAAAACAAAACTGCTGTTCCACTGACCCTGGCATTGATGTCTCCCACACCATAATCCCGCACAATAGCATCCCAAAATACGAACTTCTGAAGGTTCTTGCTTGGAAATTGTTTCGATTTAAAGCTTTCGTGACTGCAAGGATTCATCTTCTTTGGTTCTTTCGGTAAAGTCACGTAGAATGAGAATAAAATAATAAATTAAAAATAACACAATTAAATTCTCACGACGTTTCGGCCACAACACAAGTGGCCTTCATCAGGTGAAGGGACGAGACTGTCTGGAGGAAATTGTTGGCGATGCAGCGGGCCAAATTTGCTGAAATTTTAAACGGGTCTTGAATGCCGAATGATTATGAAATATCCCAGTTGTGTTGCGATTGTGCTGTTGTAATCACATTGTCATGGGATGAAAACATGTCCATTCTTAGTTCTCGTGAAGTACTGCGCTACGCCCTACGAAGGGGACATCACAGATTTACTAATGTCCCTTCAAATATCATGAGTGGTGTCCTCTCACATGCCCTGTTGATTAAGTATGCATCTCATGCCAATCACACAAAAAATGTGTTTTAGGCCTCATCCAGAATGTCGAATTAAGTGAAAAATCTACTTGTTAAGTTTTGGTGCGTACGGTCAATGGTGGCTGAGCTAAGGCCATCCACTCACGACGCTTGAAAGTCTGGTTTTATCACAGGTGGCTGAAACCTGAATTCTAACCCAGGTTGTCAAGCCCTCTTACCTTCCATACGTCCCAGCTGATTTATAATCACCAGTGTCCAAATCTCCCTTGGTGGCCCACTCACCTTATTGGGGTCAATATAAGCACCTTTGTGGGAAACAACAGTGGTTATGCTCGTTGAGAATAGTGGTCTGTCATGGGAATGTGGAATATCACTGGCCCACAGCTTCTAAAGGACACGAGCATCGCCACATTTAGTTGAAGAGGGAAACCTTTTTTTTATTTCTGATTGTGGCACTGCAGGATGGGTGACGGCTTACAGAGGCCTTCATCCAGCAGTGGATAGATCATGTCTCCCGTTGATGCCAGTCTGAAATCAATCGTATCATGAAGCGAAGAAACCTCGTCAAGTCGCTAGTCCTGAGTGATCCGGAAGATGACTCCACGGTTCTACTGGGTTAGACGACGTGCCTTCACGCTCTCTGGACAACGTGTTGTCACATGCCAATCATCGGATATATTCATAAGCTTTAACCCTCTGTAAGCATTTGTATGAAAAAAACAGGTTTGTGTTTTTTCATGGAAGTCACTGATGTTGTGCCTGAAATCGTGAAACATTGCTATCGGTGGATTCTGGCTCAGGACTTAAACATTGCCATCATGAGCCACCCAACAATCCTGACACTCAATTCCTTCACGATGGATTGACGAATTGTCGTGCAAGGACACTCCCGAAACTCGGCGAGTCTGGACAAATGCATTATGTAAGTGGTGGACAATAATTATGACGCTAGTCCTAGCCCCAGAATCAGCCCAAGCCTCTTTTAACTTTACTTTCCCATACTGTAGCCCGAACACTTAACGATAATCCTGACCCATAATCCTGAAATTAGCCATAATCTCTTATCAGCCTATTGCTGGTCAGCTAAACAAACAGAAGTCATTGTTTCTCATCGTCTTGTAGTGGTGTTGCAGTGTGGTACAAACTGTCCTGAATTACGATGCCATACATCATCCGTGACGAATGTTGTCCCTGCCTACATACCGTTGTTACGACTGTTTTTACGACATTGGTGATCGGTACGCGACTGGGCTTGGGTTTCAGGTTAGGGTTGAGTTGGGACCAGTGTTGATCGGGTCATTTGTGCCAAATGATAATGGGCGGCAGGTATTGTATAATAATGAAGTGAATTCTTCCAAGTGTTGCAGATTAAATGAGAAATGCACGTGCGAGTGTTTTTGTTTGCCCATTCGCAATTCTGCTGCAAACATTCAGACTAAACGTGCGACGTGCCGAATTGTTTGGAAGAGGGTATGGCGATGTAAAAAACAATTAAGGTAACTTAAGAGCATTACAGATACGAATGTAAATGAGCGGTTCTGGTTTTATTTTCTTCACTACTATTCGAGGTACTATAGAGAGAGAGTAAAGGGCTCGCTGTCAAAACGGTGGTCAGCTCCGGTACGCCAAACGCCTCATCTGCTGCTGCTGCACACCTGGCCGGAGTGTTGTTGCGTGATCGCAACAGGTAACCTGCCTGTCAATCAAGCTCGATCATGGATCGCTGTAATTATGGAAGGCTGTTTGCGGTGCCAGTGTGTTCACTGCAAGTGCTTTTTGATGGACTGAGTCTCGGATTCCGAAAAAGGTGTGTGGTGGGGTATGAATAAAAACTTGACCAATGTCACTTCCTACGCGCACGACGGCCCCACATCGGAGCACACCTTTTAATGCATTCATTCATTCCTCCGCAGACATTTTAAGTGCCTTCGCTGTGCTGTACGATTAAATCATGTGCATTAATTGTGCGTCGGCTGCGCAATCAGTGTTTCCCCACCCCCTCCCGCACACAACCGTAATGATTAATTATTGTTAATTTTTTGTAATGTCTCCAAGTATGTAATTATTACCATAAGCATTATATTTCCGATGAAAACTAAAGGAAATGGAAACAACCATCAAAGCGAAAAACTGTAGTCGCGTATGTAGATAAAGCAGTTATGTACACTACCATGTACCATACGATGAAGTTAAAACGTAGTTAAAATTGTTTATTCATTTCAAAGATATAAGTGAGAAGGCGCTGTGTCCCCCTGCCGTCTTGCCACATTACATGAATAAACCTTGTAATAGTCCTGTAACCAAAACCAAACGCGCCTGTGCTGTCGTCTCTTTCCTCCGTTTCCTTGCGTTTGTGCGCGCCATGAGGTGCGAAGTACTGAAAAGCTCAGCCTGCAGAGGCTGGGTGCGAGTTCAGGTGCCGGTCCGAGTCTACCCGGTGTCCCTCATCACATTATCATCACTTCAATCATCATAACCATTACTATAATTGACGACGTCTATTTCGTGTCGATGACGGTATTGTGTTTTAAGTTAACATGAAAACACGTAACAGGTGGGCTGCGAAAAGGCTACCGCTCTGGAAAACATTGCCATACACAAATAAAATCATCACCCATTATAACTATCGTCACCATTACCATCATCGTTCTGGCCTTTTCTAATCCCACTCATGATACTTGTGCTCTAAGGTCCTAGGAAGCTGCATAGGCTCTCTCGTGGAGAGTGCCAATGATGAAGCCACATTGCTGTTCCAGTTAGTCCATCCACTCTCACTGGAAAACCCGACACGGCGTTTGTAGCCTCAATTTGAAAGTTATCCGAGGTTGAACAGAACCACAGTTGTGTGCGATGTGCATATTTGTTGGACAGCTAGGCAGTTGCTTGTGGGAGGCAGGGTAAACCTGCATGTCTGACCGCCTACTCATGCGCGTTCTGAAACTTCTCTAACGGGATAATTTTTTAAAGAATTTGGGATTTCCTTTGGTCTGATCAATGACTCGCACACCAGCAAAGAAACGTAGGGGTTAAACGTAACCAAAATCACTTAAGACTTTCCTGTGTAAAACATTTCAAATTGACTTTATTTAATAACATTTTCCATTCAACCTGAAATCTCCACTCCTGACCTTCTGGTGGTTAGCCTTGTCTTGCCGAGCATGCCATCTCCACGTGAAACAGTCCCTCGGGTTGGTGGTGGGTCACTCCTCCCCGGTCTTTAGTTAGACGTGGGCCTCCCTTCGCCGGTCCCTTTCCACGGTGGACTTTCCACGTGGGTGGCCTCTGTGGACGTGGCTGCGTCGCCGGCGCTGGCCCCGGGTTCAGAGTGCGTCTCAGGTCCCCGCTTGCCCAGAAATTCCATGAACACCAGCTTCTGTGGAGGGACCAGATCCATTACAAAAAAATCACTGGAGTAACCCACTGCAATTGTAATAGCCCTTATAAAGCTGACCATGCCGCATTCCCACGACGATTTGGAAGCAGGCAAAGCATGATGTGAGAGCTTGGTGAGACTGACCATGATTCCCAAGGCAGCTGTTATCAGGCTGCACCTGCACAAACCGGGCCACGTGGCTCTGCTCGGGGAGTGATTCTCCCAGGCCGCCTCTGGAGAGTTGCGATGTAACACGGTCAACGTGGAGGGGATGTGACCATAAAAGAGTAACAATGTGAAATTGTTTTAACCTCTTGTGCGTATTTTAAACGTTTTATTTATGGTTGTGGAGGGCAGAGAGTAGGCATGTAACGATTTTCCCCTCGTGGTTTCATAAATGTGCGTCGTGGTAACAGCTAATGCTAAGAATGTTTTTTTTTCATTCTAGTCCATGCAGCACCTTTTGTTGATCGTAGTAGTCCCGTGTACCCATCACAATATTTTTTAAAAAATATGTATGATTTAGAGTTTTGTAATGGGAATTATTTAATTGTACATTTGAAATATTGAAAATAATTATTATCCCCACAGTTTTGATGCATCGTTAATCTTAACTGGTAAGAATGGACAGGATCTGAGCTGAGCCAGGGCTGTAGCTGGGACAACAGGCCTACCCAACAAGCCGATCTGCCAGCAACCATGGGTGACCACGTCACCCAGAAGGCGCCCGTCCCTCTTCAGGTCTCTGACTAAGCAGGGTTTATCTTGGACGGGTGACCAAGGTGGAACAGATTACCATAGACGGTTGCCAGGCTCCGCTAAGTTGTGGGTAGCAGGGGGCGGTGCAGAGCAATCCACTGCTGTGCTGTACTGTACATCAATGCTCCCATATATATGATCCTCACTAACCTGCACTGACTAGCGTGGTGAAGTATGACCAAAGAGCCCCCACGACCCTCATCGTGGGGAGACCTTCATCTAAAAGTAGATTGATAAAGGACGTGATGTATATTATGTGGACGAGGAGGAAAGTAATTGGTGTGAGAATGATGTGGAGGTGTTGAAGTAAATGAAATGATGGTGATCATGTTCATTGGATGAGATGAAGGGTGTGAGGTGATGATTTGCACCAAGGCAAAGGCAAATATCCCCCGTATAGACTTTACAGACTTTGGGCAATTGCTGTTCACGAGTAGCTATGAAGGCCGGTATGGTACGGGGAGGGTGGTCAGCATCACGCCCGATCGCCTTTGTCTCCCCAGCGGTGATGTTTACACACCACACCAGCTAGGGGAGGCCTCGGACCTGTTCATATATTCGTTACTGGTGTTGGCCGTGAGCGGGAATCGAACTCGGGTCGCCGGGTTAATAGCGCACTTGCGCCACCGCTCCCCACGTCTACACACGCAAGCGCCTATCAAACTCGGGTCGCCAGGCTAACCGCTGCGCCGCCGCTCCCCACCTGGGGAGTCGCGTGCAGGGGTGGCAGGTGGAAGGGAGAGGGAGGCGGCTGGGGTCGTGGCCGGGGTCGAGGTGGCCGCGCTGGGGAGGGGAAGAACGCGGCACCGCGGCACAGATCCCAGGCTGCACAGCACGGCGGCGCGGAGGGGTGGGGAGGGGTGGAGGAGATGCAGAGACGCGGATAAATGACTCCCATGTCCATTCAACACTTAAATATATACGGCCCTTTTATCAATTCTCTGCCAGATAAGGGTCTCTGATTAACAGTTTGGCTATGTACGGTGCTAAAGAAGTTCAACGTACAAGTACACACATATGGCCTCACGCATTCTGAGGAGGCCATGGGAATTATGTTAACACGGAAAGTGAGAAAATGTTTTCATAACCGACCAGAAATAATGAGTATGTAAATGAATGATGAAAAAAAATCATGAGTGATTGAAAGGAAGAAAGAGAAATGGCTAAGAAATTAAATATAAGTGCGAAAAAAAAGAAAGATCATCCAGAAAGAATGAGTGTGCGAATTAATTAAAATAAATGAGCGACTGAACGGCAGAAAGCAAGGATGAATGACGAGTGAAATGGCCAAGAATTGAAACATTGGCTGAACAAGATGTGTGCGAGCCTTGTTGCAAGTTTCCGCACGGTCGCGTGGCACCGGGGCGAGTCTCCCGTGGGCCGCCAGGATGCCCTCGATGCGCGCCGCCTCCTCGGAGCGACGGTCTGCGAGGAGCCGCCCCGAACGTCGCCCCCCGCCGCGCTGCTCGCCCCCGCACTGCCTCCTCGCCCACGCCTGGGCACGGCGTGGGTCACCACGGTGGCAGCAGCAATGACGACAACGAACGGGAACAGAAGCGGGGGGGGGGGGTGGAGGAACCTCGTAATGGCCCCGTCGGAGACAGTTGAGCACAAACATTCGGTAGCGGTTGTCGTCTCAGGCGGTTCATAGTCACTATGTCCCTGGTAAATGTGGAACGTTGGGACAACGTTGGTCCAACGGTTCCAACCGCTTGCTAATGACGTTGGCCCAATGTTGCATATTTGCTGGGTCGGAGACCCTGATACAGCACTAATCGGAGGTGCGGGGGAAGGACAACAAATCTCGAGCAGTCATTGTGGTAAAGATCGGTAGTAGCTACACAGATTTGTGAAACTCGTGAACCCGCTTTCCGCAAAGGCGTCCAGGAATCGCCAGTGACAGCTTTCCTTCGCTTTATTCGGTGGTAGTAGTAGATGCGTTGCAAAAACGGGCGCAAAAAAAGCGAAACCGCACGAGACAGCTGCCTGCCGAGTAGCGCGCACGATACGCACTCCACAATGCTGTCCCACGTCCGACCGCATAGCCCGCATGTGAGTGAATTCAAACCGCAATACTGTATTGAGAGTGTTATACTCGACATAGGTTAGCCGAATTTCGGCGAAATTGCACAAACCGAAACCCGCATGAAGCGAGGGTAAACCTGCACACCAAGCGGGTTTGCGAACCCATCCATGCAGACGTTCGATTATCATCTCGCTCCTGTGTATGTGTGTGCGTGTGTGTGTGGGCGTTTTGTGGGTGCTGCGGTTTCCTCCTAAATGAAACCAAAACTCTGCCTTATTAAAAACACACACACACTGGCCAACATGCCGATGCAGTAGGACCTTCGTGAAAGAAGTCTCGGGACTCGGCGAGTCTGCCATGGACGTCGACAGCACTCACGTCAGCCTGAGGCTTCCTCTCGCTCCCCTCCACCGTCTCCTCCGTGGATCGGGGTTTGGGTGTCGGGAGTCTGGAGGTGTTGAACGTCTCCTCGGTTCTTAGTTCCAAGCTGTGGGTAAAATATCGACATTCGTATTCATCATCATCATCATTAACATTTTCCATGATCAGTCCACTGTCAGATAAAGGCCTCCCCACGCCGTGTTTATCTTGGGGGGTTGTGGAAATATTTCACCGCAGTGGTCAGTGTGGGTTGCTGAAAGGCACAGGACCAGTGGCGATGTCACTTGCGACCACTGCTCGCTCCGGCCCAGGAATCAAAATCAGGTCGCAAGCTTCATTCATAGCCGAAGGTGCGAATTACCGTGCTACCTCCCCATCGCCCCCCCCCCCCCCCCACCTCAAAAACTTTCAGACCTTTATCAATCGACTGTTAGATGAAGCCCCTCCACCCCAACTCCACTCCCCAGACATCCTGTTGATCAGAAGGTTTGTTTGGTCAAACCTTTTCGCATTGATCAGTTCCACCGTTTCCCGCCAAAATTAAAATGTTACGGTTATTTTTTTTATGACGGGGCTATAACGGTCAAAATCCAGTTTCTCGTTGCTTAAAGTGAGATAAACATCGCGCGCCCGCAACTTGTGTGAGCAGCGCAACATTTTCACGTTTCATAGAGAGCGCATTGTTTGAGCGCGTAATAAGGGCAGCCCTGTGTTTAACAGCACTCGGCCTCACGACAGCAGTAAAGTTTTAGTTTTTAAAAATATTTTCCTGCTCGGGGGGCATATTTTTTCCTTCCGCACCTCTGCCAACGGTGCTCGCTGATATTTCATTTGGACGAAATCGAAGTTGCGGTAAATTATCTCGGCGCGAGCGCTGCGTCCATTCCCCATTAGCGGCGGGGAAACTCTCCCCGCCAATGTCCGCCACGGCGCAGCGTCCGAGGTGTTTGTGGGGCAGCGCGCGTGAGAGGTCGTTGGGATTTCATCACCGCACTTTCAAACGTATTTCACGAGCGGTCTCGCTCACTCGCAAAGAAAAAGATTCGGACCCCCACACCCCGTGCCGCCTCAACAGACCGTTGCGCGCAAAGTGCTGTTAGCGAGTAGCACCGATGATGATGTCGGGCGCGGCGCACGATGAGAGGTGGGGTGGACAGCGCCACACTCCTGCTGCATTTGTCTCCCCGGTGGCGATGTTTACACATCGCACCAGCTACTCGTTTGATGCTGGGTCGACCTTAGGGAGGGGCTCAGGACCGGTTCAGATAAATCGTCGCCGGTGTTGGCCGTAAGCGGGAATACGAACTCGGCTCGCCGGGTTCGTAACGCAGCGCGCTGACCGCCGCACTGCCGCTCGCCACGACTGGCACACACACGCACGGACACGATTCATACACACAGGCGACCAGTTCAATCTGTGCACTTGGTGTGCAGAACGCCGAATTTGTTTATTTGGTGAAATGGTTTGTTTTTATAACCGGGGCTGTGAGCGTTTTCAGTTGGCGCGTATTGCATATTGTGATGTATGGATCAGACACATGGGCACACTGGCAAAGTGAATGGAAAAACATTTGAAAAGAGCATAAAGAAGCATTGACAAAGATGCATATTTGGAATATTTGTTGTTATTACTGTTCATGACAGCAGGTGATTGGTTGCTCCTGTGGTTATAACGTTCAACTCGCAATCAGAAGGGTACGAGTTCAAATCTCGTGGTTGGAGGTCAGGCGAAATCACTCTGCTATCTCCCTCCAGGCTCACTCCCTCCTGAGGCCACCACACATTTCTCGGATGCTCAACCGAGACACATGGTGAGCTGGAAATCCCTTCCTCTGTCAGCCCCGCCAACTTTTACACAACCACACCGATTCTCCTCGTCATTCATCACGTCTGTGGCCCCACCTACCGCTCTTAGGGCCCACCTTCTCCTTTGCCAGCACCACCCCCTACACAGAGAGTCTAAGCACTTTGCCCGTCTCATGGGTCAAGCGTTAGCCCAGATATCTTTAAACCGGGGCCAAACCACGAACGTTTGGCGTCTACTCCTGCTGTCCTACTCCCTCGCGTCCCACTCCCTCAGCCCTCCTCACCTCCCCTCTGCTGGAGCCTCGGTCTGGCTGGCGGCGTCCATGCACGTGACGTTCTCCAGCAGCAGGGTTCCATCCGCCTGGCCGGTTGGGTCTGGCCGAGTGACATATTCCTCGTCCACCACGTCGGTGTCCGTCTGGACGCCGGTGTCTATGTGGGAGATTCTGTCCGTCTGGGAGACTCCGTCCGACTGAGCGGCGGTTTTCGTCTGTGTGCCAGCGTCTCCCTGGGCACCCGTTTGCGTTTGCGTGTGCGTGTCCGTCTGCGCGCGCGCATCCGTTTGGGTGTCTGCGTTCGTCTGCGTGATCGTGTCTGCCTGGGCGTCAGTGTCTGTCTGCGCGGTGGCGTCAGTCTGAGTGCCGAACTCCCGTCTATGAGGCGCCATGGACATGGGAGCTGGTCGCTTCCTCCAGTGTCGCTCCTGCAGTCTCAGACAAACACAACACGAGGTTCCTTGTCGCGTGATGCACAACTCGGAGTCGACAGAGTAAGCTTTTGTCTCTCTGCTCAAGGGAGCAGAGGAGGAGTGGCACTCCTTCTGCCCCAAGGGTCCATGACACACTCGGGGGAAATGGAACGGCAAACATTTCCGTGGCGATATCCGACAACAGTTTCATTAAAGTTAATCAACGTGTATAATGATCCTAAGGTGGAAATTCCACATTCCCATGGGATGACCACAGTTGACCTTCCCCAAAGCGGCACTACATTAATGGACCCCAGGGGGATTGTAATGATAATGAGGATACCTAGCTATAGCTTCCTTCCGACCCGCACGGCCTGAACGAGCATCCCTCCTGTGCAGGATTATAGGTGCCGGATAGCTGATGCCCTGAGTCGTCCAAAACCAGATTCAAATGCTCTAAGGTTCCACTCCGCCAGGCTAACTTAGATAACTCTGTAACGTGAATATATTGCGAGAAAGAAAATTATAATCAGGAAAGGCTCACTGAGTCCTCAGTGTTTTTGCGAGGTGGAGAAAACCCATACACGCGAGCGGATAACACTCAATGATCTGCACAGCTATGCAAATATTTTATATACTGCGTTCTACAGGCATATTTAAATTTATAATGCTTTTTTTTCTTTCACTTACAGTTGGCATGAACATGTCTTGATCATCGCCATCGTCTTCGTCGTCATCATCATCATCAACATCCACGTCTTCATCACTGTTGCCTTTACTGAAGCCTTCGCAGGAGGTTTTATGAACACCACGAACGTCTCCCCTACAACAACACGACAAGACGTCCCCGACTTAAATAGACACTCGTGTCCAACAGTACGTGTCAAATGACGCGCGCTTCAGGAAAAAAAACACTTTCATCCCGTGGAGGGAAGAGCTGGAGGTTGCTTGCTCGTTTGTTAGTTGAGGTGCCACGGTGGCGAGATGTTAACTACCTCGCCCGGTTTACAGGAGGTCGTCTGTTCGATCCTGACCCCGACGCCTGTATTTTTGGAGTTTGGATGTTCTCCCCGTGGTCGCGTGGATTTTTCTCCGGGTCCTCCGGTTTCTCCCTCCACATTTAGAAACATGCGTTTTAGAGTATTTGGCTGCTATAAATGTCCTTGCGATAAGCCACTTGATTGCGCTAGAATTTGTGGCGAGGTCGCTTCTGAAAGAGCTATACAGCTCAGTGGGTCTTACCTGGTAAAATAAAAATAAACTTTTGGTTTTATAGCTTAAATAGGTGCAAGCTGGATTGCGCCCTGCACCACCAAATTTCCCTTTGACCCCACCAAAGTTCATGCCCCTTAGCGGTGAATTGCAGTTATGAGGTTGTGCTCCCCCCCCCACACAACAGCTCTTTTGCCCCCCCGCCCCCCCCCCCCCCCCCCACTCGATCCGACAGGAGTTGGTGCTGGGGCTAGTTAGGAGCAGGGTCTGGTTCTCTAGTTTGTTATGGATTGGGGGTTCGGTCTCGTTGGCTAGTGTCTTGAATTGAGGGGTAGTATCTGGTTTCTTAATTATTGTTAGGGGCAGAGCAACATCTAACACGGCACGGACATTTACATTGTCGTTCACTTTTCGCTGCTGATGTTCACGTACCTCTGGGTCGCTTCCTCCATGAAAGACGCCATCATATTCGGCCACTTTGCTCCAAGAACTTCAGTTGCCTGGCCGTCAGGGTTCCGTGAGAAAACACAGATGTTCGCTCACAGGCACGTACACGCACACATGTGCTGTACACGTATGCACACTCGGACAGTCAGTGGTACAAAGCTGCCCCGTATAGACATACAGCCTGTTGGAGAAAGTGCCGTTAGCGAGCACCTATTAAGGCTGAAACTGCACGAGTTGGTAGGGTGGCCAACACAACGTTATTCGGAATCTGTCTTCCTCAGTGCTGGGTAAGGTGATACATCAGGTACGGTACTGTACTCACTTTAGGCTGAGTTGATCTACAGGAGGCCAAGCATCAGGTCAGATATCACTTTCCACTGATGTTATCTGTGGCCTGGAATTGAGTTTAGGTAACTGAGTTCATAGCGCGGTACGAGGCACTGCGCTACCACACTCCTTCATGACAAAGAGATACTCCCGAATACACACACACACAGACACATACAAATAAACATATACATACAACCGCGATTCGCCACTAAAGTGGCGGTAACGTCACCACAGCATTTGTGCTGTCACTCTGAGGCCACGTGGAGTTGTTGAAGGCTCGCTGGCAGGAGGGCCCAGGTGCGCTGGATTAACTGACATGATTGGTTATATGCACCCCACCTGTGGCAACTTTCTGTGATTTAGTCACCTAGCGACAAACCACACCTCCGATTAGCGCGGTTGGCTACGTACGGTGCCAAAGAAGTTCAACATACACACACACTCACTCCGCAGAATAATAATAAACTTGCGTGCGTCGCTGGGATAGCATGGCTTCGAAATGAACATCGTGGATCTCTCACCGTCATTTTCATGAACATCTTCTCCCAGCGAAGCAGCTTTCTCTCCTCTGCAACTCTTCTCACCTGAGAAATGACATTGACGCGTCTTCAGGACAAGCCCCACACGATTGACATTCAACTCAGAATGTAAAGATTATTTGCGGATTCTGTCCTCTTGTCAGGTTCGTGGTTACGGAAACATATATATTATTCGCTGGTGAAAAGACAAATTGCGCGGAGAGGCTTTCATCTAGCAGTGGATAGATAATGGCTGATGATATTGATATTTTTGTATTGTTCGTTACCAAAAGGATCACACAAAAGACATTATGAATGATCAGGGAGCCATGCCCAGATATGACGTGCCAAGATGAGGGCAGGATTTTATATGGGTGCTTGCAATAATTTGGGTTAATCAGTGAATCGTATTGTGCTATAACTGCCCAGGAGTGGCTATGGTGCTACATGGGTTTTCGTAATATTTCGGCCTCATCACTGGTGAGGTGCTGGAGTGGAATTTTAAGTGGACATTTTGTTGACCGATGTAATGAGGTTTTGGGTGATGTTTTTGGTGGAGATGTTGGCGACACAACCTGTGCAGTGTTGGTTGGAGTGTTTGGTGGAGTGTTGGTTTGGGTGTTGGATCACACATCGGTCGATTTTGTGTGCCAAGGGCAACTCGCAAAGTGAACCGACTTATGGACTTTTGAACTTTTCCCATGGCGACTTTACTTCCGTAGTCTCACACGTTCAGCCCTCACATTCTCCACTCTAGCTTCACTCTCCACTCTAGCCTCACTCTCCACTCTAGCCTCACTCTCCACTCTAGCCTCACTCTCCACTCTAGCTTCACTCTCTACTCTAGCCTCACTCTCCACTCTAGCCTCACTCTCTACTCTAGCCTCGCTCTCCACTCTAGCCTCACTCTCCACTCTAGCCTCGCTCTCCACTCTAGCCTCACTCTCCACTCTAGCCTCACTCTCCACTAGTCTCACTCTCTCCACTCTATCCTCACTCTCTACTCTAGCCTCAATCTCCACTCTAGCCTCACTCTCCACTCTAGTCTCACTCTCCACTCTAGCCTCACTCTCCACTCTAGCCTCACTCTCCACTCTAGCCTCACTCTCCACTCTAGTCTCACTCTCCACTCTAGCCTCATTCTCCACTCTAGCCTCACTCTCTCCACTCTAGCCTCACTCTCTACTCTAGCCTCGCTCTCCACTCTAGCCTCACTCTCCACTCTAGCCTCACTCTCCACTCTAGTCTCACTCTCCACTCTAGCCTCACTCTCTACTCTAGCTTCACTCTCCACTCTAGCCTCGCTCTCCACTCTAGCCTCACTCTCCACTCTAGCTTCACTCTCCACTCTAGCCTCACTCTCCACTCTAGCCTCACTCTCCACTCTAGCCTCACTCTCCACTCTATCCTCACTCTCCACTCTAGCCTAGCCTCACTCAATCGACCCCCAGCCTCAATCAACTCTTCGGCAGGTTGCACAAGCTGAGGGGCTCGTGCCAGGCCAGGCGGTGGTGTGCAGGTGGTGACCTCCCCTGTCCTGAAGAGCCACTACCTGCTCGTGCACCAGCTGCAACCGCCTCATGGCGACATCCAGAAGCCTCTGTTTCCTAGGGACAGATGGACACACACACACACACGCGGGCAGGGGCGCAACAGCTCACTTCAACGGGGTGGTTCCCCCCTCTCTACTTTCCCCCGACTCACTTTTACTGAAATAACTACGGATGTGTGTTAACCCGTGTACAATAATGTATAGGCTACAACCATATATTATTGCTCTCCTTATTGTTTTGGTAAAACAAAAATGTCTTGACATTTTTTTTGTTACTTGTTTATCTTGTTGATTCGGGCCCCCCCCCCCCCGTTGTGACCGACTGGGCCCCTACGCATCGCATGGCGCTACCACATACACCCGCCCCCCCCCCCACCCCCATAGCTGTCCCCCTGAGCGGCTCCAATCACTCGGTCACCGTCAAGTCGTCAGTGAGTCAAAGGGAGACGCGGGCCAACGCAACGGAAGAGCCCTCTGGTCTCGTAGCTACGCACCCGGGGCCGTATGTCCCACGCGAGTTTGAATCCTCGTGGCGTCACACAAGGGCTATAACGAAGTGACGATGGTCAACAATAGCTATGATGATGACCACAGCGATTATGATAATGATGGCAATGGTGGTGGACGACTGTGAGGACGATGGAGAGCAATGATGATGATGATCAGAATGATGATGACGACGATGGTGGTGCTGTGTGCGGGGGAGATCATGAGGCGGAGAGGAGGAGGAGGGACGAGGAGGTAGAGGCCATTGACCGGCGCCCACATCTGGCAGTGCTCGTGTAGGGTCCTCAAGGCCTCGCTCTGCCGGTGCCAGTGAGACGAGTAGACCAGCGTGAGACGGGACAGTTCCCCGGCGGGCACCTGTACGTCTGAGACACTTCGTCACGCATTATCATCACCATCGTCGTTAATATCACAGACGTTATCATTGTCATCGTTACGACTATCATCTCTCTCCATGGCCATCCCCAACTCATCTTCAGCCTCTCATGTACTGTTGTTGTGCCCCCCTTTCGTGCTCACCGTTCCCAATCTTCTCTCTGTCTCTCTCTGTCTCTCTCTGTCTCCTTCCTTCTCTCTGTGCTCAATCTCGTTTTAGATCCTTCTCCCGCCTTGTACCCCTCCACTGGAATCAACTTCCCCTGTACATTGAGCAGTCCCCTTCCTTAGCCTCATTTTCCTTCTTCTCTCAAAGCCTCACCTCTTCTCCATTGCCCATTCCCTTCCTCTTCCCTTCCCTCCCCCCCTCCACTCCGTCTCCTCCCTCCTCTGCCCTTTCGTGATCCCATATGCCCTCTGTTTCGGTCACTCATTTCGCGGCCTTTGCACGCCCTTGCCATCTAAGTCACTATATTGTTGTACCACTTTTAAACTATGTAAAGCACCTTGAGCTAAGGCGCTCAATTTAAAATAAGAAAAGATCAACATTTCTAGATTTAGGGGTGCCTTTGCAGATGTGTATGCTTTAACTTTAACATAGCCATTTCTGTGACCAGTCACAAGCTAATCACTCAGCCATTTCAATGCTAAATTATATGCTAATTCCTTTGTCAAGGCGCTTTGTTTCTTCTCGCACAGCTTAAAGGTCGTGATCTGAGCGTGGCTTTTTTCACTCCAGCGCTGTCCTCCAGACAGTCTCGTCCCTTCACCTGATGAAGGCCGCTTGTGTTGTGGCCGAAACGTCTTGATTTTTGTTATTTTATTTTTTACCTACGTGACTTTACCCAATAGAACCAAAGAGTAAAGATCAACATTGTCACCATGACTGTTATCATTGTTAGCAGTCATGGAGATGTTGATAATCATCATCACCGTGGCTGTTATTAGTAGTAGGATCATCACTGTCAGCATCATTATCGTCCCTGTCATAACCATCAGCATTATCACTACCAGTCTAATTCATCATCATTGTTATCCTGAGTATCTCCATATATATAAAAGGCAAAGTTGTGAATATGTGTTGTTTGTTCAAAATGTTTAGCGTACTTCCCGACATGCAACAAACTTGAAATTTGCCATGTGGGTACTTTCCAGACTGTACACCATGCAAAAAATATAAAAATAGACTTTTGTTTTTTTTTAGCGGGGGGGGGGGGGGGGGGGCTCAATAATGCATTCATGTTTTGCACGGCAAGTGAGCTGTGACGTCAAATCTGTCACGTGACCCTCGCGTGTGGAAGCGTAACGCATTGTTGTGTAGCGGTTAGCGCGCCGCGCTATGAACCCGGCGACCACCGGTGACGATTATTTGAACCGGTCCTGGGCCTCCCCTAGGTCGACTCAGCCTCAAACGAGTAACTGTTGTGGTGTGAACATCGCCACTGGGGAGACAAAGGCGGCCGGGTGTGGTGAATCCAAGTCCCCGGCGAAGCTGGGTAGTACAGCTAGTCGATTATTTAATGTTCTTTGTCAATTGTCATCACTGCCAGTGTCATCTTCATGATGATGATCATCATTATAACCAGTTTAATCATTGTTATTTACATCATCATCATTTGTCTCCTAGAATTGTAACTGGTGTCTAGTGGGGAGCGAGTAGTGTCTTAACCTGCACCGGGCCTCGTCTTTCGTAAACTCAGCCTTAAATGAGTGGGAAGTTCCCTGCTACCTGCGGTGTAGGCGAGACATGAGCAGGAGAAGCCTCGCGCGCAGGGCCCCGGGAAAAGAGTGCTGGAGCAGCACATCCTTAAAGTCCATGAGCTGTGGGCAACATGAAGATCCAGAGACTTGCAAACGAAGAGACGTGTAGACATGTGGACATGAAGACCCAGAGACTTGGAAACGAAGGGACATGGGAGCATAGAGACATGGAGATACAAAAACTCACATTTAAGCACAGAACACAGTAACTTGATGATAAAACATGTAACCATCAAGACACAGAGCTAGTGAGACACCGGGACACGAAAACGTCGTAACGTGAAAACAAAAGAGTAGACGGAGACACAAAGACACGGGGCCATGAATAAGACAACACAGGGTCGTTGAGATGTGGAGACGTGGGGACGTGGGGACACGAGAAGGCACTGCCATCACTGCCGTCGTCACCTCGGCCACGCAGCCGCGGGTGAGCGCGAGGGCCGACACCGTCTCCTGAGACAGCGCCTCGAAGCGGTCCTCGTCACGAGCCTTGGGGACCCCTGTCTCGTGTGGCTCTGGCTCGGCCTGCACCCCCACAGCATACACGCACAACAACAACAACAACCGCCATTCGCCACTAAGTGGCGGTGACATCACCATAACGCTTGTGCCAGGCTATGTGCACGTGGAGGCCACGTGAAGTGTAGGTCACGGGGCAGACCCAGGTGCCACGGGTCGACTGACAGATGACTGGCCGATGCACCACCTGTGCCTCCTACTGTGCCAACTTGCTGCGCTTTAGCCACCCGGCGCTCCGCTCGTTGTTGTGAGCGTCGCTCCTCCACCCTCCGTTGTTGTTGGATGGCGACTGCCTCCAAATGCCCAGTAGCGTCCTTTACGAGCCTCCTCCACAGAGGCCAATCTTGACACCGCTGGTACCAGTCATCGGCAAGTCCACTCAGCTCCACATCCTCTTGTACCACATCACTCCATTTCATCTCTAGCCCGTGCCGCGCCTGTTTAACCCCCTCTATCCGGCCGAACAAAAGCTGTTTAAGCATGCGGTGGCTAGGCATGCGGGCTACATGACCCAACCAACGCAGCCTTGCCTGCCGGAGGAGCTCACCGATGGGACTTTATCCAGATCTTTCAAGTATTTGTGAGCTCCTCACACAATCCAGCCTGGTTAAACCCAGAGTAGATCGTAGGCAGGCCAACTTAAATGTTTCTAACCAGCGAAGATGTTCCATTAGGGGGGTCCACGTTTCGCAAGCGTAGAGAAGGGAGGGCATGACTGTGGCCGAGAATACCTGAAGCTTCGTGTGGAGCGACAGACCAGGTAGCTTCCACACAGCGTTACGCAACCGATAAAAAGATAATGCCGCTCGACTAACGCGGAGTGAGACCTCTGCTGTCAAACTGGAGCCAGTCATGAGCACACTGCCCAGATATGGGAAACTCTCCACTTTCTCCACAACTGCCCCTTCACCAATTTGGAGTTGTGGGGGTACAGTGTCTGACCAGGTCCGCTTGCTTAGTTTTGGTGGGACTGATGGTAAGGCCCCACCTCGTTGGTGGCATGCTCCAGGTTCAGCAGCAGTGCCTCCAACTCACCCTCTGAGTGAGCAGCAATTACCAGATCATTGGCATATATAACATGGTTGACCAATAGGGAGCCATCCCTTGACTGCACCCGGGCATCGATCAGCCTCCCATTGTATCTGTACCAGATGGAAATTCCTCCGGTACAGCCATAGAAGGCTTCGCGAACTACATGGTCGAAACAGATGTTAAATAATGTGGGAGCTAGAGCACATCCCTTGTCGCACCCCAAGGTGAACAGGGAATGGCTCCGACTCCCGGCCACGTAGTTTTACCCGGGCCCACTCACCATCATGAAGGTCCTTAATGATTGTGAGCAAACTGTCAGGGACTCCGAACGCACGAAGAACAACCCAGAGCCCAGGCCGACTGATGGTATAATAGGCCTTGACCAGGTCACGCACGCGCGCACAAACACACGCACACCCACTCCTCCATTCAACTAACGCTCCGTTACACAGCTTGCTCTGAGTCTAAATGCCAACTCAATCTACGTATTGCTCAATTGAACAGCCTTTCAAACACAAGCTCGCTCAAATAATTGTTCAAACACCTGCTCGCACCAACACTTTACCCCAACATCTGCTATCCCCAACGCCTGCTCTCCTCAATCAATACCTGCTCACTATAAATGTTCTCGATTGGGCCAAACTTTCCACAAATGAGTATTTGGCACGTGGTCGGACGCTTGAGAACCTAAAGAAATTCACCAGCAATGTAAAGGGAGATTACACTAAATGACAACTGCACGCGTACATTCAAGAACCCATTACTTGCATCTCATAGCCACCTCGTGGCCAGGCACATTAACACGTTTACAAAAAATCTTGGCAAGAACGCCCTGTGCCAGGCTCGTACGGCCAGCTTGTTTACGTGGAGGAGAGTGGTACTTCATGGTGAGGCAGGGGTGATGGAAGAGGTGTGCAGTCGGCTCTGTTTGACCTCACTCGTGTAGCCTGACGCCCCCCACAAGGTCATCCTCTAAACATAGCTTGTCTACCTCATCTCCATCCACCTCGTCGTCGCGCTCATCCACACGAGCCAGCGAACCGCCCCTCTGCTGAAGCCAGCCGGGTGCTGCTGCTGCTGCTGCCGCCGCACAGGTAAATAATAACAAGTTAGATTCCCCGTACAGGTCTTTATCGTACAGATAAACACCTACGTGTAATATTTAGCATGGAGGGGGTGCTCTCATGGTTTTTTTTAGGTAGTTTGTAGCCAGTTGAGGAATTTCTACGTTCACATGGCAGACGCCACTATTGATGGTGCACACACACAGTGGAAAGTCGATCCGTCACAGAGGGATGATGGGCCGAGTTGAACCCTGACCTGGAATTAGACTCGCGATCTTCTGTTCTAACCACAGCAACGCCCAGGCTTTAATCTGCATTTAAATTTGACGGTGGCTTGGAGAGGCATTCATTCAGCAGTGGAAAGATCGCGGCTGAATATTATTTATTAATTAAAATGATTGTGCCGTCTTGCCTGATTGTGAAGCAGTGAATGGCAAAGGGGGTCTGTTTGTTATGACGAATGTTCTGTGAATGGCCTTCTAACACCAGGAAACCCAGTGGCATTTCTTTGCCAGGCCACACCGTGCCGATGAGACTCAAAAGGATTTGAGACCGGTTCAAGGTTTTGCTGCTCGCACAAAGGCTCCTGGGAAATTCTGACTAAGAAGACAAATGAAATGGCCTGATGGACTAAAATGTGTTTTTTTGGTAGTGAACTGACCCTTGTCGATCCGTGTTACTCAAGGCAGACGATTGACTGATGTGAATCCCAGTCGTGTTCTTTGAAGGATTAAATTTGATAAAGCATACAGTCGAGTCCACGTTTTACATGATTTAAGTTATCGCTGAACACTTTTCTTACGTACGATCACCCATCAGTGAACCAAGTAATTCGCACGCCCATGGAGTGTGAGATACAATTAGTGGCGTTACCTTCCGTCTTCCTTATTGGTGGCATCGTGGTCGCTTATTGCAGTGGCTGTCTGCGGGGACCCACACACGTGGTGGTGGTGGTGCTCGGGTTGTCACCTCTGGGGTACATAAAACCGCGACAAATCGTGGGAAGAATGAATGTATGTTGAACTTCTTTCCCACTATACGAATCCAACCGTACTAATTGGAGGTGCGCAATATCTCAGTACCAGAATTGTGGAGAACTACTACTGTACACGTAAATGCATGGTCTTGAGGGGTTTATTATTATTATTATGCAACTGACAAAACCCGAAATTGTTAATGCCATGGGAAGACTTACAAGATATCCAAAAGGGCCATCCATAGGGGGGGAGGGTGCGGCCCCCGACGCCTTCAAAATAAACTGGAAGTATAACATCTTACGACCGTGACGTTGAAGCGCACCCCCCCCCCCCCAAAGTGTGGGGTCCAGGGCGGTCGCCCCGATTCGCCGTACCCGAGTGACGTCTCTGTCAAAGAGTAGCTACGTCGAAAAGGAGGACGTCCTGGGAAATCCAGGACACGTGGCAACGGTAACTTGGCAGTAACAAGCAAGCAGATACTGTACTGTACATCACAGGGGACCTGACCCAGTCGCACATGACTGATCAGTGGAATGCGGATGGTAATTGACTGTGATGCTCATATCGTACATTATTTACCACGAATATGGAGATTTATTGATGATGAATTATGGAATATTGGAGCTATTGATAACAATGGATTTCTGTTGATTAATTATTGCTTATTCGTATACTCATGACGTCAATTAAGTACAGAGACTTATCAATGAAGTATGGTCGACAAAGGAATTATGATGAAAATGTATTATCAAAGCCAGAATCCAAATACCTTATTTTCCGGAGTATAGAACGCTCCGGAAAGTAAGACGCACCTCAACGTGTCAATGACAAAGATGCCCCGTACAGCTAAAACATACTGTTGGGGCAAGTGCTGTTAGCGAGCACCTATGAAGGCCGGCACGGCACACGAGGGGGCGGGTGGCCAGCACCACGCCCGGCCGCCTTTGTCTCCCCAGTGGCGATGTTTACTACACACCGCACCAGGTTACTCATTTGAGGCCGCGTTGACCTAGGGGCCTCCCAGATGCCGGTTACAGATATTCGCTGCTGTTATTAATGAGTCGCCGGGTGAATATCGGCGCCACTTTTCACCACCGCCACGTGTGGGGGAGACAGACAGAGAGAGACAGACAGAGAGAGACAGACAGAGACAGACAGACAGAGAGAGACAGACAGAGACAGACAGAGAGAGACAGACAGAGAGAGACAGACAGAGACAGACAGAGAGAGACAGACAGAGAGAGACAGACAGACAGAGACAGACAGAGACAGACAGAGACAGACAGACAGAGAGACAGAGAGAGACAGACAGAGAGAGACAGACAGAGACAGACAGAGAGAGACAGACAGAGAGACAGAGAGAGACAGACAGAGAGACAGAGAGAGACAGACAGAGAGAGACAGACAGAGACAGACAGAGAGACAGAGAGACAGAGAGAGACAGACAGAGAGAGACAGACAGAGAGAGACAGACAGAGAGACAGAGAGAGACAGACAGAGACAGACAGACAGAGAGAGACAGACAGAGAGACAGAGAGAGACAGACAGAGACAGACAGACAGAGAGAGACAGAGACAGACAGAGAGAGACAGAGACAGACAGAGAGAGAGACAGACAGAGACGTGACACAACTCACGTGCGCGCCTACTGCACCATAAGACGCACAACGCCAACTTTCTGACTTAAAGCGCGCGCACACGCGGGAGGAAAAGCGCGTCTTATAATCCGTGAACTCACCAGTGTCCTCCACTGAGGTCGCTACCGACACTCAAAGTCGCTGCGACGCGGTCTGCGGCCAGTGGCGGCGACTGCGTTGGCTCCTCAGAGTGCGCGACTCGCTCGCTCGCTCTGAGATCTCAGTGATGTCCTCCCCTCGTCTCTCGCGTCTCTCTCTCTCATCGCATTGGCCTTCTTCTCCTTCTCTCTGGGTCACCACCGTGAGTTGGTGGTGGTGGTGTTCGTGGTAGTGGTGGTGGTGTTGGTGGTGGTAGTAGTGGTGTTGGTGGTGTTGTTGTTGAATTGCATCGCTGGGGTTGGGTGAATGGGGGGGGGGGCGTTGGGGGGTGGCGACGGCGTCGCGTTTTGGTTGTCATGGAGATGGAAATCAGTCCCGAGACGCGACGAGCCCTGGGGGGTGGGTGGGCGAGAGGGGGGGGGCGAGGGGGGTGGCGAGGGGTGGGGGCGAGAGGGGGGGCAATGGGGGGGGGTGAGGGGTGGGGGCGAGGGGTGGGGGCGAGGGGGGGCACTCGGGGACACGGAACAGGGGGAGGAGGGGGGGTGAGGGGGGGGCGAGAGGGGGGGGGGCGAGGGGTGGGGGCGAGGGGGGGCACTCGGGGACACGGAACAGGAGGAGGACGAGGGGGCGAGACGCGTGCCACAGAATCCCTTCAACGCATGGATGTGCTGCACCTGCAGCTGCTTGTAAGGCATTCCGGCACGCGCTTGTCATTGTAAGTGTTTAATTAACCCGAACGGAAGCTGCCGAGTATATTTATATTTCTATATATTCACGAACATGTTCAATGGATACATTTACTGGGTATATAAACGTGGAACGTAAGGCCGACGTTGGCCCAACGTTTGGCATGTTTCTTGCGTGGAGGTTTGCCCTCTTGAAGTCCGGCCACGTCGATCAATGATCTACAGTAGCAGTCCAACACCCGGAGATGCCCAGAACAGAGCAAGACGATAACGTACTGCAGTGACATATTTACGCCTACTGCACTTTCAAATGCACAACGCGATTCCGTACTGATCATGAAACACACCCGAGGACAAACAAACTCGTCCCATTATAATCCATGCGGTGTGCAGGGTTTTGTCTTGCTTGAGTCGTCACCATGTCATGTATCGTAGCACTGCGAACTAGCGTGGCGTGGTGGCGCAGTGATAACATTTGTTGCTAATCTCCTGGGTTTGATTTCCCGACTGGGGAGCCTTTCTGCGTCGAGTCTATTCGTCCCATCCCCCTGATCTGCGTGGGGTTTCCTCAGGTTTATTCGGTTCCCTATCACAGATTAAAAAAAACGCATGCACTCTAACTCTTATTGGCCAAACATCCCAAATGCTGATGAATGACACTGAAAACTACCCGATTGGGATTCCACTCAGTAGCAACACCCCCTCCTGTTGCTCTGCCATCTACATCAGCCATACAAAAGAAGAATAAACATGATTGTGGATCAAAGCAAACATTATCATCACTATTATTTTTGTCACTCTCCACATAGAAATGCGCATAGAGTATATACTTGTCCATCAGCCTATTGTTTTTCCAGACCCAATATTATTCAGCCAAGCATTTGCTCGGACAAGCCAAGCGAACTAGAACTTGGAAAGCGATTCGCAATGAAGGCCACCAGGGGGCAGTGATGGCCTCCAATCGATTCCTCAACAACGCTTCTCTGCTTTCTTTGAAGTCTCCACCACTTGGGTGCAAACGTTCGGCTGCGCTAATCTCTCCGATTTGTGAGCCCTGAGCCATGTGGTGGACATTCCACATTCTCGTGGCGGGGAAAGGGAACGGTTTGTCCATACGACAACCACTAAGCCGGATATGATATTTTTTTTTAATTTTGAGATGTGAACCACAGGGTTGAGTTGCACGTTACTTTCAAAGAGACGCGTACATAATCAGACTGCAGATGACGGCGCTCTGGCGAGTTTGGCTATTTGGAGAGATTGCACAAAAGAACGCCGACGGTGTCGAGACGGACAGGTCGCCCTCGACAGGTCAGCACCGCGCCCACACAGGAAGCCGGAGGGGGAGTAAGAGGAGGGTGGGAGAGTCACCTGGTGGCTCACGATTGTGCGAGATGGCAGCGCGCGCCTGAGAAGACCTGGGGTGGTTAAATGAAGGGCGCCTTCTTGGGTTGGAGGGAGCGGCAGCTGCCTGGGTTTGGAATTCGTGCCGCGCGGCAGCCCCTTGCGTCACTCCACTGCTGGATGACGGCCTGCCCCACGCCACCGTGCGCTGCTCAGGGAGGGTTGATGAGGCTCGGCGTGGAGCATTTGATCCGAATCAGAATATGTATGTGTACTGGAGGAATTAGCAGAAACGCTCTACACCGCGAGGAGCATAGACGTTACAGTACAACCAACGCAACATGATCATTAAAAACGTGACACTGGGATGTTATTATCGTGAATTTATCAGATTCTTCATTTAGATTGAAAGAATCCGATGAGCTATGAAGCTCTTTATTTTTACAGATGACGAAGCCGAGTGGGGGCAGGGGGGTGGTTGAGAAGACATCGCCATGTCGTGTTGTGGGGGACGATGGGGAGAGGGGGGTGCCAGCCCCCCAATCTGGTCACACTCATTCCTGGAGGTGCTCACCGCAACGTGCAAGTAGAGTTTCAGAACATTTGATAATTGTTGTGCCGTTTGTGGAGAAATTGCGGGAACGCTCTAGGCCAGTGTTCTTCACTCATTTTCAGAGGGGGTGGGGGGGGCCGCCACACTTTCGCCGATAAAACATCATCAGTGTTGAGGGCCGCCACATATTTTAACCACTTGGGGGGTTCGTCAGCGCGGTGATGATGTCGATGGGGGGGGGGTGATGTTTTCACATTTCGTCTAATGTGTCGTGGGCTTGCACCGCCGCACGTCAGGGGCCGCACTAAAGGTCACAAGGGGCCGCACTAAAGGTCACCAGGGGCCGCACTAAAGGTCACAAGGGGCCGCACTAAAGGTCACCAGGGGCCGCACTAAAGGTCACCAGGGGCCGCACTGAAGGTCACCAGGGGCCGCACTAAAGGTCACCAGGGGCCGCACTGAAGGTCACCAGGGGCCGCACTAAAGGTCACCAGGGGCCGCACTAAAGGTCACCAGGGGCCTCCAGTGGCGCCGCGGGTCTTTACAACGAAGTCCACTGCTCCAGGGGCAGTGGTTGACAACATTTTCGAGTGTGCGGGGCCACTTTTAATATTGCGGACCACCGCACGCTCCCGGTTATATGAAATTGTGTGGATGTTATTGTTGTCATTTATTTACCACGATATCGCACCCCCCTCCCCCCCCCCCCCCCCCCCGGAGTAGTAACCTCACGGACCACCTGGAGTTCCGCGGACCACAGGGATGGGAACCGCTGCTCTCGGGATTTTATGGCACGGGAGGATAACATCAATTTGCAAGCTCGGAATGGTTTGTGGGGGGGGAGGAAGGAGGTTGTGGTGAGCGGGACACGCGTGCGGGATTGAAGAGGTCGTCAGGTTGATGATGATGATGTGTGTTTTGAGTGAACGATGTTGATGGCTTATGAACGGTTGACGGCGTATGACGATGGCTATGGTGACGATAATAATGACGATGTAACACAGTCACTGTGTATTTTACGCGCTTTCCATGCACTGAATTAACAATGGGGAGGGGTGGGGGTGCGTGTGTAAGCAGACCCGCATGCATTACACCGAGTCTACTGCGCTACCGCGAAACTCGATACAACCTCATCAACCACCGTGCATTCCCGGCTGGACGCGAGCCCCAAGGATGTCCCGGCTCCCGTCATAGGCGTGTGGAATTGCCATCGCTGGCCCCCGCCAACGAATGGGGCGAGGTGACCAGGACCTCGCCGGTCCCATGTTGATGTGGGGGAAAAAAGGGTGCTCATTTAAGGCTGAGTAGACCTAAGGGATTGTCGCGAAAAGGTTTGCATACACATTGCCACTGTCTCTCGTGCGTCACGGGGTCAACAGTCGCACTGAGGTAGCTGGGTTTCAACCACTGTGTCACCACTCATCATCATCATACCTACACTTCCGATTACGTACGGTGCGAATACAACCATCCCCCGTATAGCCGTAATGGACTTTTGGGGCAAGTGCTGTTAGCAAGAACAGCAGGACCACGCCAGCACCACGCCCGGCCGCCTTTGTCTCCCTAGTGGCGATGCTTGCACAACGCAGCAGGTACTCATTTGAGGCTGAGTCGACCTAGGGGAGGCCCAGGACCGGTTCAGATGATCGTCATACAATACTCACCCACAGATGCTTCATCCATCCATTCGCATACCTCCACGCACACACCCACGTACACACTCACATACTGACGCACACCCACGTACACACGCACGCCCACGCAACAACAGCCATTCGCCACTAAGTGGCGGTGACGTCACCACGACGCTTGTGCCAGGCCATGTGCACCTTGAGGCCGCGTGAAGTGTCGAACGCCCGCTGGCAGGAGGTCACGGGGCAGACCCAGGTGCCACGGGTCGACTGACTGAGATGACTGAGATGACTGGCTGATGCACCACCTGTGCCCGCTACTGTGCAAACTTACTGTGCTTTAGCCCACACACAAACACACACACAACCATACATACACTCAAACACACACACACCCACGCAGACACGCACCCACGCACACGCCTACGTACACACACACAACCACACGCTCACACGTACACACACGTCGACACATCTCGACCCAAAAAGGAACTCGAGCCCTACCTCCTTACTCACCCCCTCCACAATCAATGATCCTCACCACATGTGCGGGTCTGGCCAACATCCACCAAGACTTGGGAACCCCGAGCAGAGGAAGGGGTTGGGGGTGCATCGCGGCCGGGCGGGGGAGGGGAGCAAGAGGCTCTGGTTGAGGCCAAAAGTATTGGGGAATTCCGACCATTTCCGTTTATTTTGGACTTTAAAAATAAATAAATTTGTTTCGTCCAGTAGCGGTGGAGTGAATGAATTAGCGAAATGTTCTACGTACATGTATGAAGTGTGTGAGTGTGTGCGCGCCTGCCTGCCTGGACTTTGTCTTAGTGCGCTGCGCCACGAACCCGAGTGGGAGTTCACGTCCAGCACCAGTGATTGCGATTGTCTGAACCGGTCCTGGGCCTCCCCTAGGTCGACTCAGCCTCAAATAAGTACCTGGTGCCGTGTGTAATAAACATCGCCACGAGGCAGACAAAGGCGGGCGGGCGTGGCGTTGGCCACACACCGACCTCGTGTGCCGTGCCGGCCTTCATAGGGTGCCACTCGCGAACAGCACTTGCCCCTACAGTCTGTTGCAGGCTATACGGGGGATATGTCTTTGGTTTTGACTGCATACAAAGGCATATCCACCGACTGTGTTTGTGAAATGTGGAGTCGTGTGCTCATTATACAATGACAAATGTCACCCGTATAGTCTTTAACACTGTCGGGGCAAGTGCTGTTAGCGAGCACCCTATGAAAACCGGCACGGCACACGAGGCGGCGGTTGGGTGGACAGCGCCGCGCCCGGCCGCCTTTGTCTCCCCAGTATCAAGTGCTCATGCATGGCTGAGTCGGCCTAGGGGAGGTTCAAAACTGGTTCAGATTATCACCGATGTTGGCCGTGAGCGGTAATCGAACTCCCGTGGCCGGGTTCGTAGCCTAGCGCGCCAACTCCTGCGCCACCGCTCCCCCGCACACACGGACAGTACCACACGTGCTGACACACATCGGGTACATGCAAAACGGATACACGAGCAAGAAAAACACAGGCCCGCAAACATAAATCACGTGACTTTACCGAAAGAACCAAGAATATAAATCACACAGTACACACACCGTAAAGGAACCCATAAACGCGGGACGAGACGAAGATCCCGCGTATCGTATGAAGAGGCTGGTTCACGCAAGTGCTGCGAGCGGGGACCCATCAAGACATTCAGACAAACAGCTTGAAAACTCCACAAAGACACAAGCAGACAGACAGACGTTCGTGCACGCAAACGCACAGACTCGTACGCACACACAGCCGCGCGCTCAACGTGAATAAATGCACGTGGAGTGACGTCTATTGAGTCACTAGGGCGCACAGCGCCAGTTGTAGAGGAGAACTGGAGTGTGAGTAGCCCTCTCTGCCAGCAGGGTGTGCCATGCCATGGTAAATGGTCCCTAAGGAGCACGGTTCTAGCGGCGGGCAGAGAGAGAGAGCATGAGAGGACGTAGCAGCCCGATTGGCTGGCAAGGGCACGTGGCAGGACAGGGTAAGTATGTGGGCCAATGGTGACAGAAGGGGCACGTGATGTAAGGCCCTGAGTCTTCTAGGGAGTTCTAGAAGGGGGCGTGGCCGAGGCGGAGCCGGCCCACGCTGAGGGGCATAAAAGGGAGGTCCCGAGGTCCGATCCGGGCTGTCTACTAGAATGTAACCCGACATGTTACATCTTTTCGGTCTTCGCTCTTAGGTCTTCACGTTCGGCATCGTGAGTCAGGCAGTGCGTTAACTGACCTGACCCGGTTATGTACCCTGTGGTGGTTACCGCTATATAGTTATCCCGTTGTTACGTTTATGTAGTTACCCCGTTGTCGTCATAGAATAAACGTGTTGCAACCAAAGTCAAGGGTGTCTCTCACGAGAACCCACTACACATGTGTAATGCATTCTTTTGGGAAAAAAACATTAAAATGGTATTAATATGAGATAACTTTCACTGGGCTATTGCTCATTAGAAACAAACATCTGTTTGTTTAACACGTAGGCTTTCGTCGTAACCCTCTATTTAAGACCGGGAGCAAGTGAGGGCTTTACCATTCTGGCGAATTGCCCAATAATGCTGGATGTAATTACCAGCGAAACGTCGTACTCAAACTGTAAATGTTGTGGATTCACTCATCAACACACCGGTGGGCTAAAGTAGTGAACTATTTGTCTTTTGTCAACGTGACACTTTTTTGCTGCTGGGCCGTGTCGGGTGGTGGAGGGTTACGACACATTTATAAATAACGCGATCTAACCCAAAAACCTTTATTATGAATTATAAACATCTTTTTGTTTATTTATCCAGGAGAGCAAGTGCTGGCGCAGTGGTAGGTACACTGCGCAAGCAAACCTCAGAATCAGAATATGTATTTGTACTGGAGGAATCCGATGAGCTATAAAGCTCTCTTTCACAGATGTCCAGTAGGAGCGGATCACAACGTTACAACAACAAACTACAAAAACAATAGGAGTCTACAATATAGGAAAGCTAAACAGATTACTTTACAAAAAATATATAAATAAAACAAACCTATTTTTATCTTACTAGGTAAAGCCCACTGAGCTATTAGCTTCCTTTTCACAAGAAATCTGGACACAACGGATATTTATAGTCGCAAAATAATCTAAACGGCATGCTTCTAAATGTGGAGAGAAAATCCGGACGACCCAAAGGAAAAAATCCACGCGACCACGGGGAGAGAGACATGAAAACTCCAAATATATAGCAGCAGGCGTCAGGGTCGAGATCGGACCCCCGACCTCCTGCATACCAGGCGAGGAAGAGAACATCTCACCACCGTGGCGTCCCTTCAATAAAACAAGTATATATGTCAAATTGCATTCGTACGTAAATTCCCAAGCTTGGGAAAGGCAGAAAAACTACAACAACAACAACAAAAACAGTCCCAGAACACACCGAGACAACACACAGCCGCCGCCCTCAATAAAATTGCACATTCAAATGAGAATCAAATTGAACAAATCACATTCGCAAATACGAATGTATCCAACGCTACTCTTCTGAGTTCAATCCCTCGCCGCGGTAGACATAGAGCAGTCGTGGGTCTCCTCTGCGGTTGTCGGGGAGACTGCCCCCCGTCTCCCCGTTCTCCTGTGACCCGTTCTCCGACTCTCCCCCCCTCACGGCTGCCCCTCGTGGCATGATTTAAACAGCTGTACTAACCACCTTGCAAATACATCACTGTGCCCTTCTTGTACACGTCAACCACGAGCTGCGCAGTGGCGAGAGTACCCACGTGGGCAGAATACACGGGACACCACAACGCGCAGGCTCACAAGCTAACGTCCAAGGCGAGCGCGCACGCGCGGGAAAAATATATACGCTCGTGCGAAAACGCAAGAAACCACAGCGAGCAGGCTCACAACACCGTGCACCCCTCTCCGTACTCGCAGAAACAACACGACAAGGTTTAATGTCTACTGGCGATTTATTCTCCGTTTAATGAAGTTTAATCTACCCATGTCAGTGTGGGTCAGCAAGGCAGGTCTAACCTATCTTCCGTCGGTCTAGGACCCAATTTGCCTGGTCTCTCGATACTCACTCTCCTTAACGGATATTCCCCCCTCGGCTTTACCTCTCTCCTCCGTACTTACAATCCGCTCTCGAGGTGTAGGAAGTCGCAGAGAGGCGAGGCTGCATGTAGCTTTGGCTGGGAACTGGACCTGGCTGCTCTGCGACCCGCCTCACGGACGTGCGAGTAGGAGGGGACGATGACTCCGTGGTACCTCACTCCAGAAGACCCTGAACACAAAGAGAGCTTGCTCCTGATTTTCGTCCCTTTTTATCCCACTACTTCAAAGCTAACGTGCCGCGAACCCGCTGGCCTCTCGTCCAATCCGGAGCCTCGAATTTCCCGCTCTTGGCCAATCGGATTATCCCCCTCTCCGACGCCCGCCCCTCATCATTTACCCAACGTGTGCAAGTTCAGGGTCACTGCATACATCGTGCGAAGGCGAGGGCCCCTCCCCTCCATTGTTTAACCAAGTGCACGGCATCCTCTTGTACCGCCCCACCCCCCTCCTGCTTGCCGATCCGCGTGTGCCTTGGCTGTTTCCTCATTGCGGTTCTCAGTGAGTTCGCCGTGGCCATACAATTTTAAGTTAATCCACGGCGCCGCAGTGTCATTCGGCCTGGGGGGGTTCTGCCAATTCCCTGGCCCTGAGAAACCGTGGAGCACCCCCACGAGGGGGGCCCTCGGGTAAAAACTCAGGGGCAGGTGACCCCCCCCCCCCACGAGGCCCTACGTGAGTGCATGTGTGCGTTCATGTGGGGGGTGGTGGGGGAAGTGCTGTGACAGGAAGCCGGGTGGCTTCTCTGCTGCAGCACCCCCGCCGCAGGCACGGCCACTACGGAGCGGCTTCGCTGTCGTCGCACCACACTGTCACCTCAGACTGGAATTAGTTCCTGGTGCAGCGTTTAACCATCGTCACCTTGAACGTACCGGAGTCTACGTTGATAGATTCAACAGTGGGGGAGACAACGGCGGCCGGACGCGATGTTGACCACTGCTAACTCGCCCTTCGTGCACCGTACCAGCCTTCGTAGGTGTTTGCCAGCAGCACTTGCCCAAACAGCCGATGTCATGTGTAGTATGAATGAATGTGCGTCTGGGAAGAGATAGTGCAGTTGGTTAGTGGGCTGCGCTATGAATCCGACAACCCGAGTTCGATCCCCACTCACGGCCAAAAGCGGTAACGAATTCATAAACCGGACCTTGGTCTGGCTTAGGTCGACTCAACCTTAAATGAGTGCCAGGTGCTGTGTGTAAACATCAACATTGGGGAGACAACGGCGGTTGGGCGTCGTGTTGGCCTCCCACCTCTTCATAGGCGAGCTACTCGCGAACAGCACATACCCCAACAATCTGTGCGGGCTACACGGGGATATTTGTGTTTGTTAGTGTTTGGAGGTTCCTCAGATTAAATTTGTCCTAATTATCGGACATGGGAAACCTATCACAGTCATTATGGTGCAGTTAACATGTACTGTATTACATGGTTGGTGGTGCGTTCCCAACAGTCCTGGGAGTAGTTGCAAAAGCAATAGACAGGGCTGCGATGATTAGCAAACAAAATAAGCATTTAAGTCGACGGGGCTTGTTTTCCCGAAACATTTGTTTAAGCGGCAACCCTTGGACGGCTCAACGTATTATCTGAGGTTCATCGGCAGGATGTGGCATTTTTAGACGAACACCCCTGGGTTTTCCTGGCGTTAATAGCAATAATAATGTCAACTCGCTACGTGCCACTGCCCACAGTAGTCGCTCCCTCTCAAAGACAGCGAACGACTCAGAGGCGCGAGCCAAGGTCCAACGCAGTGAGCCATTGCAGCATTTCCTCCCCCCCCCCCAAGCTCTGCGGTCCTCTGTATATTGGTTTGTTGAATCCGTAAGCTTTCGCGGCCAATATGATTATTCATATCATGGAACTTTTAGTTCCAGTATCGACGTATGAAAAATTAAGAATGTTTTACCCTTGTTGGCAATAAAACAGTTGCGTTAAGATGTTCAAACGCCATAATAGCAACCTTTCGCTAGGATTAAAGTCTGCGTTAACCACAAGTGCTTGTGGTGAACATGCAAAACAAACATGCTCTGATAATACTAATATATGCATTGTCTTTGAAACTGATTGGCCTGCACCAGGGACAGCCATCTTTATGTCCTATTCCCACCAGTGTCAGGCCAGAGAACAACGCCAACAGGCGAACAGTAAGTACAGATCATTTATAGCTTGGGGATGAGCAGGTATATCATGGGACCTCTGATTATTCATTATTATTCATAACGAGTTTACGTTGGGTTAGATCGTGGAGGTGTCGTGTAAATGGTTTAACTATAACCCTCCACCAACCGACAGAGCCAGTAAAATCAAGTTGTCACGTGACGGGCAAATATGGAAATCGATTTTGTTCATCAGCAAAACCGGTTACGTTGAAAACCAAGCAAATTTTGTTACAATTTATGTTCGACGTTTCGCTGGAGATCACATCACCATCATCAGGTATTTAACAAAGGTTCCGCTCTCTCCACGACAGCAGAGCTTTTCAACATACAGTGCGTGAACATTCCACCTCCGGTTTTGCTGACCAACCACATCGATTGCCATCTTTGC
Organism: Petromyzon marinus; assembly: GCF_048934315.1. Lineage (NCBI taxonomy): Eukaryota > Metazoa > Chordata > Hyperoartia > Petromyzontiformes > Petromyzontidae > Petromyzon > Petromyzon marinus. The sequence goes on from NC_133669.1 coordinate 9,622,445, forward strand.
CCATCACGTGACAACTTGATTTGATTGGCTCTGTCGAGTGTTGGGGGGGTTCTAGTTAAAACATTTACATTATACCTCCACGATCTAAACCCACAATAAAGTAATAATAATCATGAGCGGGGGGGGGGGGGCACGGGAAGGCAACGCCCCCCCCCCTCCAAACGGGACACCTTTATAAATTACTTTTCAGTAGTTTACAATTAAGCTGAAAAATAAATAAATTATATGCACCTGCGATTCCTAATGCGAGGGACAAAGCGAACCCCCTGTCCCCCCCCCCTCTAATATAGAAGTCAAACTCCGCCTATGATAATAATAATAGTGTTATCTGCCAATTACTGAGTGCTTATTTGTGGGATGTACCTGGAGCACCTAGAGAAAACTCACGCGTGTGAGGAGGCTTAACACGCCATCCCATGCAGATGGGACAGATGGAATCCACATTTTGCTGAACTGTATCATCCTGGCAGAGCCAGGGAATGGCACCTCATCGACACCCACAGGAAGGAAGGATGTTTCACAATATCTGTGCGATCATCCACCAACCCTCGCTGCCTCCACAGTGCTGGATTCCAGGCAACGTTGCACAGTAGCGGCCACCACCACCTGGCCGGTTAGAGGAAAAATAAAACGCGCTCCAATTTCCACTGCTTTGGAAGTGAAGGTTGGTGCATCCCGCAGATATCTGAAACATCCTGAACCCGCTGGGCTGCGAGGTGGCCAGGAGATGGCAGTGCAGCAAGCGGGTTCGTCAACATATCTGTATTGTGGAGCTCTTTGAGTCATAATAAAGGTTTTTGGGTTAGATCGCGTTTATTTATAAATAAACGCGATCAACAAGGACACTCAATTGATTTTGACAATGTTGCAGTGGTGTGTAAAACTAATTATTACTGGCAAAGACTAATTAGAGAATCCATTGAAATTGAGAGGAACAAGAATAACTTTAATCGCTCTGACAGCTACCGGCTTAGTGCGGCCTGGAAGCGTATTATTAAATAATACACATTATATTTTGATTTAAAGAATTACTAATCTACAACTCATTACTAATCATAACCAATGACTGATTACTAATCGATTATATTATTACAATACCCCCCCCTCCGCCTCTAATCACTGCACCTGATATGAGTTAAGTGATGACGTCACCCTGCTGCTCTATATAAAACCGGGAGCAAGCAAGGGCTTTACCATTCTGGCGAATTGCCCGATGATGCTGGATGTATTTACCAGCGAAACGTCGTACTCAAACTGTAAATGTAGATTCACTCTTCAACACACCGGTGGGCTAAAGTAGTGAATTATTTGTCTTTTGTCAACGTGACACTTTTTTTTGCTGATTGGCCGTGTCGGGTGGTGGAGGGTTACGACACATTTATAAATAAACGCGATCTAACCCAAAAACCTTTATTATGAATAATATTGGTCGCGAAAGCCTACGTGTTAAACTGAGCTCTTTGAGTGTTGTCCCCTCGAGTGCATTTTTCTCAGTGTTCTCAGATTTTCCTTCACGTTGAATTGGCCAAATTTCCCGACGCGGGACCCTTCGGAAAGAGCCATGCGACTCGGTGAGGCTTGACTGGATTAAATTCACTCACTATATATCGAATTGTCTATATCTAACAACCAAAAACGAAAGACCTGAACGAGAATAAGAGGATTATGAAAGCACTCTGCATTAACTGCGAGACGCACCTTTAGCACGCTCGGTGGGTTCAGATTATCGGTGTTTACTCTCTCTGCCTCCTCCTCCTTCACGCACTGCATCACCCTCTGTTAGAGAACGGCCCGCGCAAGGAGATATCACAGAACTACTGTCGTGAGATCGCTTTCAAGTGACCTCTTATTCACGCACGAGGAGAGGGGCACTTCACTTATGCACGCACTCATCACATGAATGTCCAACTCATGTATTTATATATATTTTTCAAATTCTAAGTCCTGGAATTCTATGATCAATCAACTGCTGGATGAAGGCCTGCGCAAGCCGCCCTCTGGTCCAGGATGTTTCTGTTGCGCGTCGTCGCTTTAAGATGTTTCTCTGTTCATATTTTGTTTGTTGCGGTTGCACCCACTCAAGAGCCGCATGGCTCACAGAGCTATACCTAAATAAATTAAACTTGAAACTTGCGACCGTCAGATTAATTATGGATTCGTGTGCATTCGCTGGTTGAAGTGGATTCGAACCCAGGTGCCCAGCAGTGGCAGGCTCAGCGTCTCTGTAAGCAACCGGGGACCATCCCCCCCACTGTCTGTGCGTGCCGAGTAATTGGGTTCGCAATATCCCTTAAGGTTTCTTCAAGAACTCCAATATACATTTAGGACGCGACGTGCATTTGCGCCGAGACACAAAACTTCAGCTCCCAAGCCGATTAGCAGGTCGGGCACTTAACGCAATCTCCTTGTGAACTACAATCGCGTGGCGTCCAGAGAGCTGCTTACACGCGTTGACACGTTGATCGGGTCACGCGTTTTCGACGAGCAAGCCACGCAACGTGGGTTGGTGGAGTGGAGTTCGATACCCGGGCCAATGCGCGGTTATCATCAGTGCATTGGGCAAACGATACCTGAATCGGTTCATGGGGGAATCCTCTCCACCGCAGCCCGCACTGACCAATGTGGTGAAGTATGGCCAAACAGCCTCGCAGCATTCCCGACACAGCGTACATTGATTTGGTACGTTCGTCAATCATGCATACGTGCAAATAAAAAAGAGCCTTTAACAGACTGTCGGGGCAAATAATGGAAGCGAGCACCTATTATGGATCGGTACAGCGCAACGAGGTGTGTGGCCAGAACCACGCCCGGCCGCCTTTGTCTCCCTCGGACCGATGTTTACGCTCGGCATCAGGTAGGCCTACATGTGAAAGGCTGAGTTCAGGAATCACTGGTCACTGATGCCAGCCGTGACTGGCAATCAGTGGCGTCGTAACTACAATGAATTAATTATCAGCCCAGAGGGTGCGGGCAATCGGTCAGGTGAGGCCCCAATATTCGATTTGTCTCGCACGGTCGCACCCAGGCAATTACATATCACCGCTCCTCTTGCCTAATCGATTACATATCACCGCTCCTCTTGCCTAATCGCATCGTCGTTACGCTCACGAATATGAACAGCAACAACATACACACAGACGTGTGATGCGCAATTTACGGAAGCCAAATGTTACCGCTATAATTGCATTATAATTAAACGTGGAACGTAACGTAAAAGCATTTTAATGAATTGAAAAAATGTAAACCGCGCTTAAAATAATGTCCTATTCTTTCACACAGTTTTTGAAAACATATCTCATGGCTGTTGTCAAGGGAGCCCCCCAAATCGTAGCTTTGGTCACCAGGGGCGGCCCAAGGCACCCAATAACCCCACGCGAGTTTCGCTGCTGCTGGCAATCGAACAGAGAAGTGACTGGGTTCGTGGCGCAGTGTGCTGTCAACTGAGACCCACCACTCCAAAGACAAGACAAAGATTCCCCCCGTATCGTCTGAACATACATTTTGGGGAAAGTGCTCGAAGCGAGGATCTATGAAGGCCGGAACGGCACACGAGGCGGTGGTGATCGCCAACACCACGCCCGAGCGCCTTTGTCTCCCCACTGCTGATGTTTACGCACCACACCAGGTGCTTGTATATGGCTGAGTCGACCTCGGGGAGGCCCAGTATTGATTCAGATATTCGTCACCGATGCAGGCCGTGAGCGGGAATCAGCACTCAGGTTGCCGGGTTCGTAGAGCATTGCGCTAACCGCGACACTAAAAAAAGACAAAGATCCCCTGTATAGCCTTAACGGACTGTTGGGGCAAGTGCTGTTAGCGAGCACCTGTAAAGGCCAGGACGGCACACGTGGGGGTGGGTGGCCAACACCACGCCCGACCGCCTTTGTCTCCCCAGCGGCGATGTTTACTGCACACCGCACCAGGTACTAATTTGATGCTGAGTTGACCTAGGGGAAGCCCAGGATTGATACAGATAATCGTCACTGGTTTTTGACCGTGCTAGGGAATCGAAATCGGCTCTCCGGGTTCGTAGCGCAGCGCGCTAACCGCTACACTACCGCTCCCCATACACATCAACACACACACCAACACATACACACATAGACACACATACACGGGAATACACATAGTCAAGCACACAATCGCCAAGAGCCTCCTCAAGATTAATATTGCAGGCAGCTTCTACACGGGCCCTCTCAGCAGTCGCCTCTTCACCTGTGTGCCCTCCACATTCTTTCTTATAAATTATTGAAGGCAGCTGGAAGAAAACTCTCTCACACACACACACACCAGTGGCGTTGTGGCTGCTATCGAGTGTGCAGGCGGTGCAACGGCACTGGATCCCACGGGACAGGAGGAGGGGGGAATTGGAGGTGAGGGGGGACTATGAAGAAAGGGAGAGTGGGGTCGGATGTCCCGTTAAAGTCCTTCTACCAGAGCCGATGCCAAGCACGCTACGACGGTACTGACACTGCACACACCACACTCATATAGACGATCCATTGCCGATGGAACTCGCATCATCATCATCAATCCTGTCCACTTCACCCCCTCCCACATCATCACCTGCGATTAGCACGGTTGGCTACGTAGGGTGCGAAATAAGTTCAGCATAACATCAGCAGTAGCGGCCTGGCGTGGTTGTCAATGGGCCTGGTGCAAGGGATTACAATTGCCTCCCCTTCCCCTCCATGTAAATTACCACGCTCTTCGTAGCCCGTTGTCTGGGCCCCACCGGCCAGTGGGCACCGACGCAGTTGTACCGCCTGCACGCTCCACAGCTGCACCACGGCATCACTACCAGCAGCAGCAATCCTCCCCATCATCATTATTCTTCTGAGTCAGTTAAAATCAACAGATTGTATGACTGTTACTGACATCGTTATTATTATTATTTGGATACACAGTACTGGGCTCCGCCACATGAACGTCCCTGATATAGTCAGGGACGTTCAGAGGTCAGCGACCCCTGAGACGGCGTCGCAGAGATCCTGAGCTCGAATCCGGGTTTCAGCCGCCCGTGTTTAAACCGCGATATGCAATGTGTGGGGGGAGTTGAAGGTCTCGTCCCGGGCGCCAATGACTGCTGCACCCACACACACGCACACATCAGCACGTGAAATTTGTTTTTAAACTGAATTTGGCTGAATTCCAATTCGGAGACCTAGGCATGTAGGTTTTATTGGCTTGAGTGATCAAGACTCTTTGCAGAGCCTATGACACAGGTGTGCTCTTCGTGTGGATTTAAGCGGCTGATTGCCCTCTAGAGGAGCTCTCTTCAGCTCCCTCGAGTGGAGGCCCTCCTGCCAGAAGTGGAGCGAGCGAGCGAGCGACTGCAGAGTTGCACCTTCGCCTGTACCGAGAGAGTGACCGGGCAGGTGGCTCAGCGGCAGGAGTGCATGGCTCGCAATCCGTAGGTTGCGAGTTCAAATCCTGGTTGTGGGTTGACTCGTCCCTCACCTGGAGGGAGGGGTGATGGGCTGTGTGATACAGTGGCGATTGCTGTTGCAGTTGCGGTGGTGGTGGGTGGTGGGTGTACGTGCACGCGTCTTTTGTCTTGTGTATGGGGAATGGTGGTGCAGCGGTTAGCGCTCTGCGCTACGAACCCGGCGAACCGAGTTCTATTCCCGCTCACGATCAACATCGACGACAAATATTTGAACCGGTCCTGGGCCTCCCCTAGGTCGACTGAGCCTCAAATGGGTGCCTGTAAACATCGCCCCTAGGGAGACAAAGGCGGCCGCGCGTGGTGCTGGTCACCAACCCCCTCGTTTTCCGTTCCGGCCTTCATAGGTGCTCGCTCACAGCATTTTCCCCAACAGTCTGTTAAAGCTATACGGGGGCCTTTTGTCTTTGGTGGGAGCGGGGGTAGAGATGATCACCACGATGATGACGGTGGTGGTGATGTTGGTGGTGGTGATGGTGGTGATGGTGGTGGTGGTGATGGTTGGAGAGACAGAAGTGTGACCCTGACCAGGACTCGAACCCACGTGGCTCATCACTCGCTTTGTCACGCGCCGCCTCATCGTCGAGGCGAGGCGCGCGCTGTTTGTGATAACGCGCCCGAGGAATTGCGGTGTTCTTAAAAATACACTCGGTAATCAGCCCCGCCGAGAGCGGGGAGCGACGGCCCCTGTCCACCCTCCTCCTCTTTCCTCATCCTCCTCCCTCCGGCCCCGGCGGAGAGGCTCTTTTACATCCACAGTGCAGCAGCGGCTGGGCATCGCGAGTGGGGTTAGCACCATGGATATTCATCAACAGCACCATCCCGAGTACTGTAATTCCACTGCACACCATCATCATCATCCTCGCAGTCATCATGCCGAGTACTTATACTGCACAACATCATCACAATCATCATCACCATCATCATCATCACAATTACTTCTACATCTCCAACCAGATTAGTTTTCCTGCTCCTGCTGCACATTATCATCATCATACTGACCAGTTTTCCTCCGCCACGTCATCATAATCTGAATCAATTCTCATCATAATGTATTCTACACGTCGTCATGATCTCTTCTACTCCGCCACCATATCACCATCCCAATCACTTCCAATCCTCCACATCATCATGATTTTATCAAATCCACATCACCATCATCATACCAATCACTTTTATTCCTTCACGTCATGCACATGTCCCGCAATTTCATTTTCATCAATCCACTTCTGGATGAACCCCTCCCCCCCCACCTCAACACCGTGTGTGGGTCGTGTTGGTTATTTCACTATACTTCACTATACTTCACTTTACTTCACTATACTCCACCACGTTGGTCAGTGGGGGACGATGTACCTCCACAGTCACAGGGGAATGAGGAGTATGGAGAGATGGGGAGGGGGGGTGCTGGGGCTACTCCTGGGCCACCGTATCCCGATTGCCCATCAGGGGGTGTGGGGGGAGTTGGTGGTCGTGGCGGAGACGCCGCAGCTGACACAAAGGTGGCTCGCTGCCAGGCCTGGCACTTAGTCGCGAGCGGCGAGCTGTGGGCAAAGCTCGAAATGTTGAACGCCCTTTGCGAGGCACTCGCTTCCCTAAAAGCTTCCTAACAACCCGAAGGGCTCTGCTGCTGTTTTATTAACATTACTATTTACGCGATGTTTACAACCTGCTGCAAATAAGAGAGGGCTGTCTTCACAAGAATGTCTACGATAAGAAGGGTACTAACGGGATGTTTTCCTTACGGATGGGCAGTTGAAGGTCCGAGCTAATGCCGTGACAATTGCCACTGCAAGTCGCCATCACTCCCTTCCTTCTGCCAGAGCCCCTCCTCAGCCCGTCACACGGTTGACACACGACCTCGTAGTTGGGTCTACTCTTACGATTTCGACACCACCACCATCTGGTGGCTTTTTGTTCTTCCTCTTGTTGCACGGCGAGCGTTGTCGAGGGCGTTCACGAGATTTGGCAACGATTATCAATGATCAGGGAGCCTAGAGGTTATTGCTGTTGTTGGTTTGGAGGTGCAGTATATTCCCTCCTGTGGGAGGGAGGACTTCCTTTCCATGCCGTCACGAAAAGTACAAAGCCCCAAAAGCACACAACTCACTACACAGCTCACCAACAGCGCTGCTAAACTCACCACACAGCTCACTACACAGCTCACCAACACCGCTACTAAACTCACCACACAGCTCACTACACAGCTCACCAACAGCGCTACTAAACTCACCACACAACTCACTACACAGCTCACCAACACCGCTACTAAACTCACCACACAGCTCACTACACAGCTCACCAACAGCGCTACTAAACTCACCACACAGCTCACTACACAGCTCACCAACACCGCTACTAAACTCACCACACAGCTCACCACACAGCTCACCAACACCGCTACTAAACTCACCACACAGCTCACTACACAGCTCACCAACACCGCTACTAAACTCACTACACAGCTCACCAACACCGCTGCTAAACTCACCGCATAGGTCACCAACACCAATATTTAACCCATCACACAAGCTCACCAATCGCAGTACAAAACTCACCGCTCAAACTCACCCACACGAATACGAAACTCACCACACTGCTCACCCACACTAGGACTAAGCTCACAACCACACAGCTCACTAATACTCAATTCACCACACGGCTCACCAGCACCAGTATTAAAGTCACCACAGCTCACCAACACTAATACTAAATTGACCACACACCTCACGAAGACAAGTACTAAAACTCACAACACAGCTCACACCGATGCCCCTGTGGTGTAGGGATTAATGTGGGCGAGAATGGCAACACAATATTGTAAACACCAGTGTTAGCATACACGCCAAATGTATCTCCACGTGCACAATGTATTTGTGCAGTTTGATCCCCGAACAAGCTTGGTAGCTCCATTAATGCATTGGCCTGCCACTTTGTCATTCCTTTTACGGCCAGGATAGGTCTAGAAACTTCCGGGCAGCTACAGCAGGTTTTATTTGGGAACGGGACGTCACTGGGCCGTGTCAAGTTGGGGGCCTTCATCATTCCCGTTGACATCTCCCATCAGCCACCACCACAACCAGCTGCTGATAATCACTTGGGGGCAGATATAGAAAACTTGCTGCAACTATGCGAGAGGCCAAGCGGTCGAGCCGCCGTGAGGTCAACAGACATCAAAGCGATGTGACAATGCCGAATATTTGCCCAGGAAAGCGTCGCTGATTATCGAGACGGGTCCATCCACATTGGGATGTTTGGCCAATTCCTTTAATAGGAGTTTGGCTTCATGTGGGCGGAAACTAGAGAACCCAGACCCTGGCGCCTTTATTACAATACACTACTAGCTTTAGTACCAGCTTCTCCCGGGACGTGGATTCACGATGCCCGGTCGCCTTTGTCTCCCCAGTGGCGATGTTCACACACCACAGCAGTTACTCGTTTGAGGCTGAGTCGACCTAGGGGAGGCCCAGGACCGGTTCAAATAATCGTCACCGATGGTGGCCGTGAGCGGGAATCGTAGCGCAGCGCGCTAACCACTACACTACCGCTCCCCCCACACACACACGCAGGCACACACACAAATATAGACACACAGACAGCACGCTAACCACTACACTACCGCTCCCCCCACACACACGCAGACACACACAGACACAAACACACAGACAGCGTGCTAACCACTACACTACCGCTCCCCCCACACACACACGCAGACACACGCACAGACACAAACACACAGCGTGCTAACCACTACACTACCGCTCCCCACACACACACGCAGACACACACGCACAGACACAAACACACAGACAGCAAGCAAACCACGACACTACCGCTCCCCCCACACACACACACAGACACAAACAGACACACAGACAGCGCGCTAACCACTACACCACCGCTCCCCCCACACACACAGATACAGACACACAGACAGCGTGCTAACCACTACACTACCGCTCCCCCCACAGACACACACAGACACAAACACACAGACAGCACGCTAACCACTACACTACCGCTCCCCCACACACACGCAGACACACACAGACACAAACACACAGACAGCGTGCTAACCACTACACTACCGCTCCCCCCACACACACACGCAGACACACACAAACACACAGACAGCGTGCTAACCACTACACTACCGCTCCCCCCACACACACACGCAGACACACACATACGCAGACAGACACACAGACAGCACGCTAACCACTACACTACCGCTCCCCACACACACACACGCAGACACACACACACGCAGACAGCGTGCTAACCACTACACTACCGCTCCCCCACACACACACACGCAGACACACACACACGCAGACACACACACAGACAGCACGCTAACCACTACACTACCGCTCCCCCCACACACAAACACACAGACAGCGTGCTAACCACTACACTACCGCTCCCCCCACACACACGCGCGCGTCCATAGGTACACATACACGCGCTTGCTGCAGACACACAACTTTCCGGGTGCGTACGGCAGTAAACAACTTAAATAATAAAGCAATGCTGCGTGAAGAACGCCTTAGACCTGCAATACATTTGTATTTCACTTTACCCGCGGAGGGTTGTGGTGGGGTGCGTGACATCACCAGACACACTGCGTGACGCTTCCGCACACGGCTCACATGACAGATGTGACGTCATAGCTCACTTGCCGTGCAAAATAGATGCATTATTGTGCCCCCTCCCCACCCCCCAAAAAATACAAAGTGTATTTTTATCATTTTTGCATGGTGTACAGTCTGGAAAGTACCCACATGGCAAATTTCAAGTTTGTTGCATGTCGGGAAGTACGCTAAACATTTTGAACAGACACACATTCACCAATTTCCCTTTTATATATGTATAGATTATTCTAATACAAGGGGCGTTACACTCAGCACCGAGCCATAACCTCACAGCCCCATGCCGACAACACATGGCAAGTCCTGGTGGTCACAACCCACCCAAGTACCAACCAGGATTACAACTGCTTAGCTTATTCGCCTCAGAAATTCGACAATTTCAGACGTGGGAGAGCTTCATCGAGCAGCAAAGTGAACCATGGCTGATGATGATCATCATCTGTGAAAAAGAGCGTTATAGCTCATCGGATTCCTCCAGTATAAATACATATTCTGATTCTACTTCTGGCAAACGAATGATAATTATTTCAGAGACACTGTGCTAGTACTGTTGCGATCTTGTACTTTATCCTGGGCTTAAACCTAAAACAAACACATATTTATATTAAAAGGTAAGGCCCACTGAGCTATGCAGCTCTTTTTTTCAGAGGCGACCAGGTCACAAATGCGAGCTCGACGAAGCTGCTTATCACGTGGAAATTGATAGGAGCCAAATACTCTAAACGCACGTTGCTAAATGTGCAGAGGAAAACCTGAGAAGCCGAATAAAAGTTCACGTGACCACAAGGGAGAGATCCATGCAAACTCCAAATATACAGGCGCCAGGGTCGGGATCGAACCCACGACCTCTTCCATCCGCAGCTGAGGTCAGTTAACGTCTCGCCACCGCGACGCCTTTGCATAGCAAGATTATGATGAAGACAATGAGGGTTCGAGTCCTCGTTGGACACAGAATCGGCATCTTTATTTGTACTGGAGGAAACCGATGAACTTTAAAGCTCTTTTTCGAGGTAAGACTCACGTTGGTTATGAGAGAATGGGGAGAGCATTTACTGTCTCTTATTATTTCTGCCGTGTCTTCTTTTGCAGTACATTTTTCACTTTATTTTATTTGGGTCACAGCATTAGTGCTTCACAGTATTCAACTCTCGCGAATCTTGGCGCCACAGAGCCATTAGTGTTCGTCTTACGGCCAACAGAAAGCTTGGCTCAATAAATACATTCATTTTGATTTAAAGCTTTCGTGATTGCAGGGATTCATATTCTTGGTTCTTTCTGTAAAGTCACGTAGAAGGGAAACAATCAAATAATACAAATATGAAACAATAAAGTTCTCACGACGTTTCGACTGCAACACAAGCAGTCGAAACGTCGTGAGAATTTTATTGTTTTATTATTTTATTGTTTCCCTTCTACGTGACTTTACTCGAAAGAACCAAGAATATAAATACATTTGTTGCAATACTTTGTGATACTATTCATAATAAAGAATTAATGTAATCATATTCACCCAACGTAACCCCGTCGTAAGGCATGTTTTTATGAGGAGCCTAATTTGGAATTCAAGCCAATTCCCATGATTGTCATAATAGTTATTTTCATTAGCATCATCACCATGGTCATCATCATTATCATGGGCAGCGACAGCTGCAACAACATTACGAGCAACGAGCACCAATACTACCACCAACAGTACCCGAGCCGTTATCACTACCACCACCATTAACATCACCAGTATCAGCAGCATTATCTCCAGCATCACAACCAACACCATTAATACCACCATAATTCTCATCATCCCCGACATCACCATAATCACCGACATCATCATCATGATCATCATCATTATCACATGAATTAGTTGACATTACAGAAGTCACCAGTGGTTGGCTCTATGTGCCCTGGTATCACGACGTGAAAACACAGCAATGTAACGGGAATAGGAACGTTCGCCTCCCCTTCCTCGGCAACACGAGGCAGTGCGGATCCGGTGAAGTGAAGAGCTTCCACGGATTTCCGCTCTGTACCCGTGGAAGGAGCTCCGTTCTCTCTCGTCTTGCCGAGCAAAAGCAGGCGGAGCAGTGACCTAAATAGACACTTGCAAACACCGAGTGGTTCCCGGATCATCACCAACCTATAACTCACTTAATCATCATTGCCCCAATAGCGCTGCATTACCAGAATCCTGACAACACTGTCATCATCATCATCCTGGGAACCTGCATCACCATCCTTCTCCTCTTTACTTTTCATCCTTGCCCTCCTCACCTTTATCGTCATCATCATCAGTCTTATAAGAATCGCATCACCTTGTGTTGGAGAGCAATCTCTAGAAGACAATATGACATGGTCTCTTCAATTGCCTCTTATTCGCACTAGGTGGTACACCGTCACATGTCCTGCGATAGAGGTGGCTGTCAGATGTGTACAATATATAACTACAAATCTTGGTAAAGCTGGAATTTAACCAAATTAAGTGAAAGCATTTTAACAGTTTTTTTTATGTGTGCGCAGTCATCAGTGACCATGCTGAGCCCATAAACCCTCCCCACTTTAATCACGAGTGGACGAGACTCAGATTCAAACTCTGCATCTCGGCGGTTGGCGCAGGCTTATTTGCAACCTCCGACACGGCCACGACCGAGCCTCACGAGGCACCCGTCTAGATGTTTGTGTCGTGCTCGCTGTTGGCGACCCTACGTGCAAAAATCATCCGCGCACGAGCTTGGGAGCCAGCCACAGTACTTTCGCCGTGCAGCAGGAGCTAAGCAATCCCATTGACTGTGGTGACCGTTGAGGAATCCTAGGCCCTCTTCTCGCGGACGCCGTTCCAAGCGGCGCAGGGCCACTCCTGCGCGTAATTATCATCCGAGCCGTGTTGTTAGCCACAAGGATTGCCACCTGTTCTGGTTTTCCCAGGATCGTTATTCTCTTTGAGGTCGCTCTCCTGGGATATCTGTAAATTGTCAAGGGAGATTAAAAGTACCCGTCTTTTTTATCAGCTGCGTGGTAATAAAAATGATATACTACTCAAGATAATGCATTTGCACGTTGCTCTCCCCTCGTCCGGTATTGTGAGATATTATTCTTGTTATATGTCTCAGGGTTTCTGTGCTTCACAGGTGGCAACCCTGCCAGGGCAAGTGGTGGCGGGGAGAAGAGTGTTTTGACCCCATAGAATTTTGATGCCAGGGTCACGATACTACATATCATTTGTGCCATGGCGTACGAATTCTACTGCATAGATATTTTCACGAGCCCTCTCACAATACAAATGAGCATTGACGCTGTGGACTGTTTAAAATCTTCGAGCGATATTGTTTAATAACATCTGCAACAACTGTCTTGGGGACAAAAATAGAATCGACTGTCGTGCTGATGTCATATGAGGGGTCACAACACAGCAAAGAGGCATCACAGCAACTGTCACAAATAGTGTCGACAACATTCATGTGTAGATATTATCATCGGCATCACCAGTAGCAGCATGATCATCATCATCATCAAAATCGGCATCATTGTCATCAGCATCAGTGGTATAGCATGATTGGCATGGACCCTGGTGTCAGGAATTAAATGGGGGGTGGGGGGGGACTGTCCAATTCACCCTTCGTCTTCATAGCTTGACGTCTGGGCCTCTCGGGTCCTTGTTGGGCCCCAAAACAACCCTGCACACTTGATGGCTACACCACAGATCAGCTTCGTCAGCATCATCATCATATACCTCGCACTCATCGTCATTGAAACAAGTATCGTTCAAGGTGTCCGCGTAAGTTCGTACAAGATGGTGCACTTTGTCGTGCTTTAAGGAATAAATATTAACTGTGCTGTATATGTGTTTACAGGTATATTAAAAATCCCTGCTACCGGAGTGGAACGCTCGCGCCCGGCGTTTCATTGCCGCCGTTGCGAATCGTACAAACACGCAACGAAACCGTACAGTCGGTAAAAGGCTGCAAGTAAAAAGTGCATATTTACCCTATGGTTGAAAAGAAAAAATATTTGTTACAAATCCAACCACACACAAAAAAACCCCGATCATCGCTTGATATAAAAACAACAAGTGCATAAACATCGAGGTGCACACTTATCCCGACCCGCGATTGTGATGTTGAGATTCACCGAAAGTTTCGGAGTTAAATATTGGTGACCGGGGGTTGGTGGGTCATACCGAGATCAGTATATGTATGAGAGGCGCACGTCGCGAGGCTACGAGGTGGTCAGTGGAAGGTAGTATAGCAAGTACGCTGCCAAACTATCCGTGCGGGATTGTGGGTGCTATCTGCCCATATATGAGGCATGGGTTTAGTCCGGGAACTTTAAAGGTTTCCAGTAAAGATTAGTCTAAATATCCCCATGTGGCAGGGCCCTCCTGAAAATGAGTCTTTAGACTCAGTGAAGCTTTGCTGAATAGAAAATGGACATTGCACTGTAATTATTATTGCTTCTGCTGATGCGTTGTGATCGCTGTTGTTGTTGGAAGTAGCATGTGAGGTGCGAGGAAGTGTGGGATGACGCACACGCCACCCCGGAGGGAATAATGTGCACCGCTGGTGCCTGCGTCAGCAGACAACAGCAGGTGTCCCAACACTGGTTGTGGCCATGTGTGGTAGTAGTGGTAGTGGTGGTTGTGTAGGTGGTGTGGAGCGGTTGCGCAGCGATTAGCGCGCTGCGCTCTGAACGCGGTGACCTGAGTTTGATTCCCGCTCACGGCCAAAACCATTGACGAACATCTGAACTGGTTCTGGGCCTCCCCTAGGTCGACTCAGCCTGAAATGAGTACCTGATACAGTTTCTAAACATCAGGACTGGGAAGGCAAAGGGGGTCGGGCATCGTGCTGGCCACCCACCCCCTTCGTGTGCCAGCTTTAGTAAGTGCACATTACCAGGACTTTCCCCAACAGTCTGCGAAGGCTATACGGGGGATATTTCTCTTTGTGCGTATACACATTACTGTAGTTGCACGTGTGCAATGATTCATCGAGAAAGCAGGTGTGCACTACCAGGCGCAGGTCAGATATCACTGATGTTGGCCGTGAGCAGGAATCCAACTCGGGTGACCAGGTTCGTAGCGCAGCGCAAGGTCGCCAGCCATTGGGCTACCGCTCCACAGCGTCGAGCAGCGTGCGTGGTGGCATTGGCTGCGCATGTCCGTGATTGTTTTGAGCATGACGTTACCGATTGCTCAATTGTTTAGAAGGAACATTGCGCAAGCAATTATTTTCCATACGGTCGTGTAATCTGATTGCATCGTTACTGTCATGATTACCTTAGGTCGTTGCTCGACTGGGGGGCAGCTGTGTTGTGCTCTGTGTGCCGCTCTACCTCACATTAACCCGAGCTACTGACTCCAGAATTTCCCCATCGTCATCACCGTCCTTGTTCGTGAATCGTTATCGATAACAAAAAAAAACAACGGACGTAATGATAGAGAGTAATCAGCTCGTACATGGTAAGCATCGGTAATCTGATCACATACTGAAACAAACTAAGTTACAATAAATAAATTATCTGGTGGTGCTGAAACTGCACTGTCAGTGATGCACAAGCAGAAGCAAAACTAAATATATACGATAAACAATTTGAGAAATGAACCCGTGCTTATGCAGAAGGGCCATTGTCAGAAACGTCGCCTATTGTAATTTGGGGCATTGTTATTGACGAATGTGGTGAGTTTTTAAGCAATAATGAAGGTTTATCGATACCCAACAATCATTGTTCGGGGTGTAACACTGCTATCGATGCATCGGTCAGTATTGATTGTTAAGCTCGCAACATATGTATGGAATTCCGTGTGTAAGAACCAACGCTTCTTGAGTCATTCATCTTGTATGCAATTGGGTCACGTCAACCCTGCAGCCACTAGAGGCGCTGCCATTCACAGCTGTGTCAAGGATGTTCCTTAAATCGCTACGAGGGGGGTTAGGAAGACATGTTAACAAGCCCCTGTCACGGGAATGTGGAATTTCAGCTTACTGGATTGATCTGGACCACCAACAGATATAAGGAGTGCCCGAATTGCCCGTTAAAGTCGAGAGACTCGTTCGCCAGAAGTTGGTGACACCTGCCCGGTAATCTGATCTCACGGCGACACCGCACCTGTCCGACGTCAGCCCCGAAACACCGCTCCGGTGCCAGCCACGTAGCAATGCACATCCCCAGCCATTCGACTCATTGTCACGACTCCATTTCACAAATCAATTCGTGAATTCTTCCTTTTTCATCTCACTTTTACTGCCTCACTTTTTCTGTTTGCCGTTTGTTCCCGTCTGTGTTTTTTCGTACAGTTTTTTTTTGCTCAATTACCCTACGTATTTAATTTGCATATTACTTGCATACATCATAAATAATAGATTCTCACTCGCGTGGCTCAAAGCGTGCATCACAAGCGCGAGAATCTATTCTCGTCAACCAATCGGTGACGCACAATCCCCTTACATCCCTTCGTCGCTGGCGTGCCCGGCGCTGTGCGTGCCGTTCTTCAATATGCCGTGATGCACCACGCCGCACTCGTCGTTATTGCCCCCGCCTCCGTCGTCGTCGCCGTCCCCGCCGTCCTCCGCCGCCGCCGCGTTGAGGCTGTTGGCCTCCTCGGCGCCGTCGCCCACCAGCAGCACGCCGGGGGCGACGCGCGGCGGGCCCTTGCACGGGTTGTGGTCGTACGAGATGACCTTGAGGCGCGTGAGCCGCTCCAAGCTGGGGAACTCCGAGATGCGGTTGCGGTCCACGTCGATGATCTCCAGCAGCTCCATGTGCAGCAGCACGTCGGGAAACTCCTCGAAGCGGTTGCCGTAGAGCCAGAGGCCCCTCAGGCTCGCCAGCCGGCGCAGCTCCCGAGGCAGCGCCTTCAGCCGGTTGTCGCCCACCTGCAGCGACCGAAGCTGCGGCAGTTCCCAGAGTACCGGCGGCAAGTGGCGCAGGTAGTTCCCCTCCAGCCACAGCGCCTTGAGGTTGACGAGGCTGCGCATCTCGTCCGGCAGGTCCTGCAGGAGGTTGCTGCCCAGGTAGAGGCGGCACAATTCGGTGAGGCGGCACAGCACCGGCGGGAACTCCTCGAACTTGTTGAAGTCGAGCGCGAGGATGCGCAGCGAGCTGAGGAAGCCGAACTCCTCGGGCAGCTCGCGGAGGCGGTTGTTGCTCAGGTAGAGCTTCACGATGTGGCCCAGAGCGCAGAGCTGCGGCGGCGCGCGCCGGATCTTGCGCCCGCTCATGTCGAGCATGAGGTCCGAGGTGATGTCCTCCTCGTCCACGGAGGCGTAGCGCTGGCCACCGCCGCACGCCAGCGAAGACGCCTTGCGCACCGCGCCGCCCATCGCCGTCATGGCCGGGGGCCGAGCGCGTGCGCAGCTCACCCCGGCGGCACACGGGCGAGCTGTGCACGGGATGACAGAGAAGCGGACGGAAAACGTAGAGGTAATAAAGTTGGCCCTGACTCCAAACTCCCAAAGCAGCGGTGCCTCGTGAGGTTGAGCAGTAAAAGTGAAAAGAGCATTTGTCACTCCAGGTCCTGTAAGTTCATCTGCTTTACTAGTTCCACGCTTCAGAGCCCTTGCAAGGGTCTCAATGTGTCTCAAACTCCCTATGATATTACCCAAGAGGAGGATAAACACCAGATTAGGAAGTGGTTCTGTCCACCACGATGCTCCACATGCATCGGAAAGTAGTGTTGCAAAGCTACAGACATTTCAGAGTTTTGTCTTGCTTAATATGTTGTACAGCTTTTTTGTATTAACCGCACGAAGCTCTGTTATTGTTGTAACCCTTGAAAAAGAGACCTCGTTCTCAATCGGCTATCATCACAATGAGCCACGGTCTATCCGCTGCTGGATGAAGACCTCTCCAAGCTATCCCCAAGGTCGTGATAGAATCTTGTCGTGTTCGTGCTGTTGGCATTAGGCCCCGTCCCCGGGGCTGACTGGCAGGTGTGCTTAGGGTTAAAGACAGGGCGAGTGTCCGGTTGGCTACCGTATATGACAGGCAGTCAGGCAGATAGGGCAATGAGACACGTAGCCAGGTAGGTAAAAAGGTATGCAGAATTACGTAACATTTAAGGTGGGGAGGGGGGGGTATTCCTTATTGAAGCTAGCCAAATCGAGCCACGAGGCATCAGGTTCTCTAGAGACTAGTTGTCATGGTTGCACCGGGCACATGTTTACTGCGGTACAGTGCCATGTTAATGGAGGGAGTTGACTGCGGGCCTGCTGCATGCAGCCCGCACACCATGGGGACACAATGGCCAACCCTGCCACGTGATCGCGTGCGTCGCACACCACGGGGACACAGTGGCCAACCCTGCCACGTGATCGCGTCCGTCGCACCCACGGGGACACAGTGGCCAACCCTGCCACGTGATCGTGTCCGTCGCACCCACGGGGACACAGTGGCCAACCCTGCCACGTGATCGCGTCCGTCGCACCCACGGGGACACAATGGCCAACCCTGCCACGTGATCGCGTCCGTCGCACCCACGGGGACACAATGGCCAACCCTGCCACGTGATCGCGTGCGTCGCACACCACGGGGACACAGTGGCCAACCCTGCCACGTGATCGCGTCCGTCGCACCCACGGGGACACAGTGGCCAACGCTGCCACGTGATCGCGTCCGTCTCAGACCGACCCCCCCTCCCTCCCCATCAACAGAGGACAACGGGGGCACGCTAATTCGGGGGTTAAACGCCGAATGTCTCTCAAATTCCGTGGCCTATGCAAGGACATGCCATTCGTTGTGCGCGGTTGCAATTTACTTTGCTCAGCGGGCGTGGCGGGTTTCTGCATTCATTCCTGTTGCTCCGTGTCCCCTGCACCGTTCCCGTTCCGCTGTTAATGTGCACCGAGGCCGACGTTTATTAAGGGCGATATTGGCACATACAATAAAGATTGATGAATTGAATGACCAGTCTGGGGATGGAAACGGTGCATCTGTTGAGAATCGTGCTTGTCTTTTGTATCATGTATGCTTGAACCGCACGTCTGACTGGCGCGGTGAAGTATGGTCAAACAATGCCCATGTGTGACGCGGCGTGGCAGGCCCTTATCCAGAAATGGATTGGCAAAGAGCTGACAATATGTTTAACGTTATTATACCACGCTGAGTTATCCCTCCAGCACCCGACGAGATTGTCGCATTTACAAGCATGCTATTTATACGTGCCCAATGTATTGATAGACTTCTGACCAATAAATTGGGCGGTTTAAGACTTTTCACGACTGGATGAAACGCAAACGTACGGCGGTGCACGGGTGAGCCGTGGGATGGCAGAGAAGTGGACGGAAAACGGGAAATGAAAAGGGGGCCCAAACCCCAGACCAGTGGTGCCTGGTGAGGTTGAACAGAAAAAGTGAAAAGAGGTCCAGTTATGTATGTGTAACTTCTTTCGCGCCGTACGTAGCCGACAGTGCTAATCGGAGGTGCGGGAAAGTTAATCTGCATTACTCGTTGTCACATTTTCAAAATATATATGTAAGATTTATACGTGGCCAATGTATTGATCAGATTTTGACCAATACATCGGTGGCTTAAGACTTTTCATGATCGCATTAAACACCAACATGGCGACGTTTCGCTGAAAATGCTTTGAGCTTTTTCAGGTAGCGCACCCAGGAATGTTGGCATTACACTGCAGTATGTACTGTACGGTGTTAGGTGGCCTAAACCCCAAACAAACACGCGTCATCTCATCATATTGACTGGGCAAAAAATATTTTTCAGCTAATTGTCCCTACCATGAGAATGTGAAATTTCCACAACTGGCTCCCAAATAAGAACACGACCGTCCGGCCAACGTTGGTATGCAGCTGGAAACGTTGGACCAATGTTGGTCCAACGTTCCATATTTACTGGGTACGTGCTGTAAACTCCCCCTAACGCTAATGTAGTACTCTGACCACGAGACCGCTAACGTGCTTTATTGCAAACGACTTAAGTCATCAAGATATACTTTATTAAAAAATAACATGTTAAATTGATTTCAACATATACATATATAGATACCTAATAATAATAGCAAGGACATTGTCGTTACTGAGTCTCAATGCTCTTATTCAGGAGGGTCTTCCTACAGTGGGATATTGCGCCAATTTCATTTTTCTTAATCAAAATAAGTTTTATTTTGTTCTGGCATGGAATGACGAACCAAAATGTGTCGTCAATACCATCCACCACCATCCGACACAGCCAAACAAATTACAATGTCACGTCGCGTACAATCGTTTAACAATGTGCCAATTAATAATAGGGTTTTTCCCCTTTTTTCTGGCAACAAAACTGAAACCTTTTTACAAGGATTCATGTCTGCATTAACCACAATACCTGCAGTCTAAATGCAAAAAAAATACTATGATAATATTGCATTGTCCTTGAAACTGATTGGTCCACACCAAGGGACGGCTTTCTTTTGAGCCTCGACCCAATTGGTGCTCGACCAGATGACGCCAAAAGCACAAAATGTGCCAATTATTTATTGTTTCAGCTCACTCGCAGTAAGTTGGAATAAACATTCTCACAAACAGATTTAGCAATTTGATGCGCAGCGTTTCATTTGACACTTTGTCAAACATCAGCACAAGATGTAGTAAGACAGAATTTAAAAATATACACGTCGAAGGAGTCCAAATAACTGAAGTTTCAAACTATAAATGTTTAGTTTCACGTCGGTGGAGGAATCCGGATAACCCGAAGAAACCCCACCACGTGCGAAGGGAGAACACGTTTTAAAGGACCGCTTTTACAGCTCCGTTAGCGAACCCACTTGCCGCGTGATCCACCAACCCTTGACTCCAAAGCCCCAAGGTGCACAAATACACTCACATCGCAAACATTCTCCCCATGCTGGAACTACTGTATTATAAAAGGCGTTAATTAAAACCAATATGAACACTACTTTTCACATGAAAACACAACAGGTCTTGAATTTAACAGCTACGATATGTTAAAAAGAAAACATTTCTCGCACGCCTCTGTAATGCAGTACAGCAAGTAGGTTACTAAACTATCCATGCACAATTTTTCAGTCGTTATCTCCTCGTACGGAGTGGGTATTCTCCGGTAACTCAAATTTACTGTTCATACTAATCTATACCTTGAGTTTCCTGGCTGGCTGCTGGCTGGGCTCCTCATCATCCCAACTGTAACTCTGTTGTTAGTTCCTGCGGGCCGTTGCCACCGAACCTAGCTGGGTAACTGGCTCGAAGGGATTTTCCGTGTAAAAAATATCGAGTTGCATTGAAACGGCGGAAAAAGTTCGGAAGACAACTATAACGGACAGCGACACCGAAGAGGTGGGAGTAACACATACAGAAGTCTGACCACGTTTCATTTCAAATGACTCGAACATTTCAACTTGTGCTCCGGTTAATATCATTCTTTCGCCAGAATATGCTTTAAATTCTCGAGAACATTATAAAATAACTTATAATGCATATTATCTTGGCAACGCGTTGCCTACAAGCTAGAGTAATATTATCAACAATTGTATACATAATGTGCGTTGGTTGGGCTTGTAAGAGTACCGCTTACCTTTGCAGAGGCTCTATCAATAAGTTATTATTGCCGCAGCAGTGGTGCGGCGGCTGCTGCTGATTGTGTTGACGTTGGTGATGATGTCCATAACTTCATCTCACCTCTGCAGGACTCTCAACCCCGTAAGCCTCTGTGACCGTAAGGCCTTCCTTAGTCAATCGAGTACGCAGGGGTCAGTTAAGTGTTTAATTACACACACATCCGCGCCAGTGCACACTTTTGGATTACCAAGTTAAACACACGGGCAGTAAGTCTGTCTACACGTGTGCGGGGTGTGTAACTGTGTACACGTGTGCGTATGTATATAGACAAGTCAACTAGACTCTATGATTTATCATTACGTTTCATTAACGCTTCTCAAAATGGGTGTTGTTTGAGACGCGTGTATGCTTAATACACGTGTTGTGCACGTGCTAATTTAGCAGATCGGTGTGCGTGTGTGTAATGCAGAGCGCGTTAACGTACCATGATCGTGTATGCAGGCTGTCTATTAATTAAAGAGTTCGCTCGCTCAGTCACGCGAATAGGTGCTCGCAAACAACACAGAGAGAGCCTTCCTGTCACTTGGACTCTGGCGCCCAGCCGCAGTGAGTGGCTGAGTGTGTGTGTGTGGAGAGAGAGCGCGGAGATTAGGAGTGGGGGGTGTGTGTGTGTGTATTGGGAGAGGAGGAGTGATGAGGAGGAGGAGGGGAGAATGTGTGTGAGTGTATGGGGGAAGGACGGCAGGAGGGGCACTTGTGCGTGGGGAGATGAGAGTTAGAGATGTGTGTGTGTGAGTTGAGGAAGGAGGGGAGTGTGTGTATGTATGGGGGAGAGGATGGGGCGGGGGGGGGTATGTTGAACTTCTTTCGCACCGTACGTGTATGTGGCTGTGTGACGTGTGCACGAGGAGAGGGAGGAAAGTGTGGGAATGAGCGAAGGGTGTCAACTGTGTGTGTGTGTGCGTTAGGTGCTCGCTAACAGCACTTGCCCCAACAGTCTGCTTCGACTATACGGGGGACCTGTGTCTTTGTTTATGTTTGGAGAATTATTTTTTTTTGGAGGGGGTTGGAGTGGGTGGTGCAGGGAGGAAAGCCGTGTGAGTGTGGGATGTTGTGGTGTCACTGGTGCCAGAGGGTATCTGTGTGAGTTGGAGGGTCGTGTGTGTGTGTGGGGAGCGGTGGTGTAGCGGTTCGATTTCAGCGCACGGTCAACACCGGCGACGATGATCTGAACCGGTCCTGGGCCTCCCCTAGGTCGACTCAGCGTCACAATGAGTGTGCGGTGTGTAGTAAACATCGCCACCGGGGAGACAAAGGCGGCCGTGTGCGTTGCTGGCCACCCACGCCCTCGTGGGTCGTGTCGGCCTTCAATGGTGCTACTCACTCACAGCGCTTACCCCAACAGTCTGCTGCACTGGCTACACGGGAGATCTTTGTTTTTGTATGAGTATGTACGTTGAACTTCTTTCGCACCGTACGTAGCCAACCGTGCTAATCGGAGTTTATAGAGTTATATGTACGGTATCTGTGTGTGTGGTGTATCTATATACATGGAGAGGTGTGTTTGTATATCGAGTAATGTATGTGCAGGATGTGAATGTGAGATGTTGTTGGGGCAGGATTAGGATAGTGTGTTGGAGAGGAAGAGAGATGATGTGCAATGGTCGATTATTAATCTTGCATCGATCTTGGGCCTCCCAAAAGTCGATTCACCCTCAAATGAGGACCTGGTGCAGTGTGTACATTTTGCCACTGGGGAGACAAAGGCGGCCGGGCGTGGTGCTGGCCACCCGCTAACAGCACTTGACCCAACAGTCTGTTACACAGGCTATACTGGGGGGGTCTCTTTGTGTCGTGTTCAGGGTGTGTATGCGACCCGGGTGTGTGTCGCTCTCTGCTGGTCAACCATGCCATGTACACTTACTACACGGATCAACTGGTCAATCTGTGCTCGGTCTGAAAGAGTTGCTGAGTTCAGCGGGACCCACAAGCAAATTGTAGATATTCGTCGACAGTGGATGTCTGGTGAGGTAGTCGTATGTGTTTGGGTGGAAACCTACGTAAAGCTTTCGTACATGTGACGGCGATGTGCTCTGTCGTTGCGCCGTGTGATACATCTGCGCATAGGGTTGTTGACAGTAACTCCCTTTAACACGTAGAGGTTTTTTTTTGGTTTAGATCTCGTAAATAGAAATGCGTCGTTAAACCCGCCACCACCCGACACAGCCAATTATCAAGGTTTGGCACGTGAACAAAACGTGCCGATTCGTTATTTGTACAGCGCACCGGTGTGTTGGAGAGTAAACCCACGGCATTTATAATTGGTGGTGGCGGGTTTAACGACACATTCATGAATGCGCAATCTAACCCAACAACCTCTATTGTGGAGTGACTCGCTTGTAGAGGCAAAGTCTGAGAGGGGCAGTAGAATAGACAGCACCGGTTTTAAATCGGGAGAAAATCCTGGACGACAGTTTTCATTTGAACTGCCATCTACACAGTTTCTATGTTGGAATAATTCACCAAGTCCGCATTTGATCTTTTTTGTTTACTAATTTGACAATGGTTATCACACTATTAGTGGTTGCTATAGTTTCCCGCATTATACTTTTTTAAATCACATTGACGATGGCAAGAATTGACCCAGTCTTGGAGGTGAAATTTGGCAGAGAAGATGCAAATCGAGATTAATGTTATTGTTGTTATTTAATGCTGGCTTTCATCCGCTTAAAAAAGAGTGTTAATCGGGCTTAATCTCTCACTGAATATTTTCCAGGTCGCTTGTTTGACTTGAGTAGGCACGTGACTCGTAGCCATAACCAATGCTTTCATAGATGTGGTGTGCCGGGTGTGGATTCTTCTTTCACGTCACCAACTTGGAGAGACCCTGGCTGAAATTAAGCCCTGGATTTGGATAAGTTGACTGAATTTATTGATGCCTTTTAATCAGATGAATACCCCGAAAATATGTATGGTTTCTATTCAGTGTTTATCTAATAACCTTGTTCATCTATCGCTGTTGTCAACTCAGCATGTAATTTCTCCACCCTGCAATGGAATAGACTACGCCTTAAGGAGAAGTCTACAGTGGTTGTTTTATGGTTAAACCAATCCCTGTCACCGATATGTGGAATGTCCATCACTGCCAATGCAAATGAGCACCATGATGTCTGTGTACAGACTTGTACACTGAAAGCCATGTGTTTTATTGAGTAAACAGAGCTGGTGGTGAAAGCTTTTATGCACCATCCATGCCACTTGTTTTTTGGGGTCGTGTACGTTACGAGGTGTCGAGTGATGTCTGATTATTTGTTCTTGAGCGCTTTTATCCCGCTCTGTTTGCTTTAAACCGTAGACCAGCGGAGCCCGTGATAGAAACGGGGGGTAGGTCGTGGCATTATCCTGATGTAGAAGGTTGGTGCTGGATACAGCCACATTTGCAAATGTGATTCGTAACTTTGATCCTTACCTGCGTATCCATAGTTGAATTTTAATGTGCCATTTTATTGAGGTACCGTGTGATGTGTTGTTGTGGTCTGGGACTGTTTTGTGGTTGTTTTGCTGCCTTGCTCAAGCTTGCATAAAGTGTATAAAATCGGACTCATAACGTTTTTTTAAATTCATTTTCATCAATATTTAGGGACTTGCTTAACTTTGTCTCTATTATGCACTTCTATGTTTTTTGTATTGTTTATTGTTGTAACTTGCTGACCCGCCCCTGCTGGACATGTGTGAAAAAGAGCTTCATAGCTCATTTGATTCCTCCAGTCGAAATGAAGATTCTTAATTCGGTTCCACGCGGGAGAGGGGAGCTGAGCCCCTATGGGGTGGCCTCCCCACGCACTGGAGACAAGGGCACGCATCCTCCCGGGACCCCCAAGGTGGCGTGATGGGACCTGGGAGTTACAAGAGCCACATGGTGCGGTGGTGAGCTCAGCGAACTCTGAAACCACGCAGGATCGCACAGCCAGATATCCAGCCACTCCGCTAGTCAGTCGCCTTGTCAGCTAGTCATCTACCTAAGCTAAGGTCCGGAACCTTGGGATCTTTTTTTTAAACCACACCTTGACTTTTGAGTGTTATGCAAGCGATCTAAGGCTTCCTTCTTTCACCTGCGAAATATTTCACGCATTCGATCAATTCTCTCAATGCGATTCCTTTTTTTTATCAAGAATGTATTACTGCAATGCCTTGTTTAGTGGTACAACAGGGAATGTTTTAAATCGGTTACAGCTTGTCCAATACTCTGGTGCCCAGGGTTTGTGTGGAGTGAGCAAATGTGAGCACATCACACGTATTCTCTGTTCCCTGCATTGGCTTTCAGTAAAATACAGGATCGAATTTAAAGTTCTTGTATTGACTTTCAAGGCCCTGAAGGGGTTAGCTCCATTATATCTCAGCGATCTGCTGAAACCGTTTGCCCCTGTACGGCAACTTCGATCAACAAAATCTGGGTGTACCTCGGACAAATCTGCATTCAGTGGGTGAAAGAGCGTTCAGTAGTCAGGCACCTTGTTTGTGGAATGCCTTGTCCCAGACTGTTAGGGACACTCTGTCAGTGAATATTTTTAGGGCTCGTCATTTATTTTATCTTGCGTATCCGTCTGTGTAGGGGTGTTTGCCTCTTGGTTGTAATGTTAAGGATTTTTACTGAGAACCTGTTGTAAAGGGCTGTGAGGCCTTGTGTGAATGGCACTATAATAAACTGAGTTTTAATTACTAACTACCAAGCCACTTAGCCATTGAGCTAGTCAGCCGGTTACCTAGTCACCAGCTTAACCAACCAGCCATTATCGACCTAGTCAGTCACCTAGTCAGCTTGTCACTTGCCTAACCACCCGGCCACTCAGCTAGTCACCCAATCACCTAGTCATCTGCCTAACCACCCAGTCACTGAGACACCTTTATAGTCAGCGAGTCATATTGTCAACTTATCGCCTTCCAAACCACCCATCCACTGAGCCACCTTACCACACATCTCGTCACCCAGCGAAAAGTATGTATTGTACTGTATTGACAATAAATCAATCAATGCTTTATTGACATTTTACAAAAAAAACGATTTCCCTTTGCCTATCATGAACACATAAACGTCGTACGTTGGTGTTAAGTGTAGTCATGGCCAAGTCTTAAACCACCAGTGAAGAGTTTTATATTGGTCAGAATGTGATCAATAGATTGGCCACGTGTAAATGATAATAATAATACCTGTAAAAACGTGACGCTTGTAAGGAGGGTGGTAGTTCAGGGTTAATGACAATAATTTTGGCATAAAACTACCGCGTGGCCGAACCACAAGAAAACACATGTGGATCAACAGCGTATTTGGCGAGGAAACCCTACGTTTAAAGTTAACACGTAAGCAATTAGTATGCTTTATGTTTACAGCTTCATGCGCCTTTATACAGTCATTGAATTGCACGTGCTCACAAATGGGGCACGGTTTACCTCAGCCCCTTCACTTCCTTGGGAATCTCCGTCTGGCTCTGCAACGAAACAATCAACTGAGTTGTGTTGCGCCATATTACAACGGGACAGGGTTATTATCCGAGACGAAGTCAATTATTCCGTGATACAGCGTTGACTGTGCAAACAGCACAAAACCACAACGCGTTCCTCAACAACAACCCCGTTTTAAATTGAAAAATATATGAAATACTGTATCATCATCATCATCTTCATCACGATCCATGGGCAGATAGCCCGTCTGTGTCCACTGCACGTGTCGTCATTTGTTTCCACTTTCCTCTCTGTCTTGTGCCAATATGCTCAAGTCGTGCCGCATCTTTCTGGCACCGATCTCTTACGTCGACGTCAAACTATTCTCGATTATGTCTTCTTTTCTTTACGGGCCCCTTCCGTTATTCCGTACAAAACCTTTTTTAATTGTCCTGTTGTCCGTCCAGCACGTGTCCACTTGGTGCCAGTTTAATTCTCATCACTAGGCCTCGGCAAGGTAAGGTAATTTACCCTTTTTACCGGGTAAAAGGGTAAAGGTAAACGGTAAAGGTGTCGACATGCCAAGGGGTAAGGTAAAGGGTAGGGTAAAGGTAGCGCGGAAGAATTACCCGGTAAATACGGTGCCTTGTTTACTGCTAAAAGCTCCGCGGCGCAGTCCGTGGCCTCCATTTAATAAATAATATTTTTTAAAACTTTTAAAAACACGCTTTTATGAATGTTCGAGTAATGGCAGAACTCCACGACTCCAGGAAGTGACCGCGAAGCTTGCCATAACGTAAGGGGACCGTGGACCAATTACAGCCAACGTCAGTTGACAGTGGACAATTAGACCCAAGCCGAAACATAACATAAAAAAGAATGTTTAAAAATATTTATTTTTTATTTTTAATGATAGAATATAGTATTGTCATCAGTATGACATAAGTATACCAAGTGTGCAGTCGATACCACATTGGGAAGTGGGTTAAAATTGAGTTACAAGATTTGAGGATACAACGACAACAACAGACAGAGTGAGTTAAAAGAAAGCGTGTACAATTGGAATCATCGAAAGTATTCTATATGATAAAAGCGCTCTACTTAGCATTTACCTGTTATAAACCTTGTTCATGTGTAGTACCCCAGTAATTACCCTGTAATCGGGTAATTTGTATGGGGTAAGCGTAAAAGGTAGGGTAAAGGTAGGCTCGTTGCTTTTAACCTTTTACCTTACCTGCTGAAGGGTAAAAGGTAGGGTAGAGTGATTGTATTATGGTAAGGTAAAAGGTAGGGTAAAGGTAGGCTCGTTGCTTTTAACCTTTTAGCTTACCTGCTGAAGGGTAAAAGGTAGGGTAGAGTGATTGTATTATGGTAAGGTAAAAGGTAGGGTAAAGGTAGGCTCGTTGCTTTTAACCTTTTACCTTACCTGCTGAAGGGTTAAAGGTAGGGTATAGTGATTGTATTGTGGTAAGGTAAAAGCTAAGGTAAAGGTAGGTTCGTTGTTTTTACCTTTTACCTTACCTTGCCGAGGCCTACTCATCACTGCCTACATCAGAGGTCGTCTATGTGCAACCTTTTTTCTCACTTCTACGTTGGTCACTCTTTCGGTCGAGTAAAAAAAATCAGATTCCTTCTGCAGCAATGCCTTTCGAATGCCAATATATTTTCTGTCAGTCTCAAATATACATTCTTATTTAAATATAAACAGGGTGTCCATCAAGTCCCGATTTTTATTGAACTAACGGTATATATGTTTCTTTACAGGACCCTATGACTATGGATGTACAAGAACGTGTGATGGTAATAACACTTTCAATGAGATGGGGCTCCTTGTCATTAAGCAAACATCGTTCGGGAATAGCTCAATGAACATTTTCCAAATCGTTGGATTGGACCCGGCCTTGGACAGATCCATCTCCGAATTTAATGCCTTTTGCACGCGGCTCTATCAAGTCAGAGGTGTGGAGGGGTGTAAATGGTAATGTGTAGCGACGTAAATGGACTGCGTATATTTACCCGCAGGGGCAGACACAGTCCAGCAAGGGCAGTCGCAGCATTCCTAGCCCCGGAGCAGGAGGGGGCTGTGGGGTGTTCCAGGATCCCACGCAGCCCCGCCTCTTGGTGGGGAAGGTGTATATAAACGGACCTCTCCAGAGGTTCGAGGCCAGTTGAAGAAGAGAGAAGAAGGAGCAAGCCAGCTAGGACCCTGAGACCCCCTAGTCCCGCTGCCCTTGTCAGGGCCGGGACTCTGTGCGGCTCAGCGGTGAGATCCTGGGAACCCCCGGCCCAACGTCCTTATCAGGGCCGGGTCCGAGCGGGCCAGTGGTTGTGACCCGCTCCCTGGCTAGGTCGGGTCAGGTAGCCTCCCCTAGGTAACTCATAGCCGGAGGACCTGAGAGCGTAGCCGGTGTCAGGCACGCTAGCAGTAGGCTGTATTCCTAGGCTGTATAGCTGGCCGTTACTGTGTGTGTTATAAATAAACAAGTGTTGCATCCAAGATCCGTCTCTAGAATCTGCAACACTGCAGGTGTATCAAACGCCAGTTAAGAGATCTGCAAGATTTACGATATCGTATAGGGGTGGGGGTTTCAGTTACACAAATTAACCCACACAGACGCTGCAACAACGTGTTCCACAATGTGGAGATATTGACAACGTGATCGCTGAGAATCCAATGCTTGAGCGCTACTAATAGACACCTATGATGATATCCAACAATTCACCCTTAATTGCTTAGATTTCAGTCAAATAAACGGGTGCTGTATTCATATTCTTGGTTCTTTCGGTAAAGTCACGTAGAAGGGAAACAATAAAATAATAAAAATATAAAACAATAAAATTATCACGACGTTTCGACTGCAACATAAGCAATCATCATCAGGTGTGAAAACCACAGCAAGAAAATTTGAAAAAAGTTGCGGTTTTTTAACGTTAGCACCACGGAGAGCGATTTGGCAGTTATTCAGATGGACGAGTCCATCTATGTTCGGAAAAGAGAAGGGGGGAGACGAAAATAATGGATGCGGTCTGAAAGCCACCGTAAGCGTGAACAATCAATTAAGACCCGAAATGGTTTATCACATCCTTCCAATGATTGATAAGCCAGAATCCATCTTCTCGATTGACATTGTCTCTGTATATGTGGATAGCCTCATGAATGAATCTTTCATGGTAGCCAAATAGCTTGCAGAGAACCTCTGTCTTGGAGACGTCAATGTCATGTGAGCCTACTGAATTATAACAGTGATCTGCCACGGCCGAGGTGTTGGTCCTACCGTGTTTTAGGTCAAATTTTCTTGCTGTGGTTTTCACACCTGATGATGATTGCTTGTGTTGCAGTCGAAACGTCGTGAGAATTTTATTGTTTTATATTTTTATTATTGTACTGTTTCCCTTTTACGTGACTTTACCGAAAGAACCAAGAATATGAATCCCTGCAGTCACAAATTCTTTAAATCAAAATTTGGTTACTGTATTATGACAACCCTGTATCGTATTAATATTCGCACTTTCATACCTGTCAACCCATATGGGTTACCCGCGTTATTTATTTACAGGGAGTTTCCAGGTCCATACGGCATACAGCCGTTTCAATACGGGCAATTTTAAATGTATATTTATTTGTGTTTCTCCCATGTGATGGGGCTTTGTAGGATGATCGTTGAGATTTATAAGGGCACGGAGTGGCCAATAAGGTCTGAATTGGTCTGATAAGGAGTTGAAATGTATGTATAAGGTAGGCAGCGATAATAAAGGAGTTGACAGGTGTGCACGTTCATTCACCGCTTTAACTTCTCCCCCCCCCCCATACATACTCTTTGGTTCTTTCGGTAAAGTCACGTAGGTATAAAACAAAATAAATTAAATCACGACGTTTCGGGCGCAACACACAAGCGTCCGTCATCAGGTGGGACAACCACAGCAATTGCCCCACCTGATGACGGACGCTTGTGTGTGCGCCCGAAACGTCGTGATTTAATCTAATGTATTTCCTACCTACGTGTCACTTTACCGAAAGAACCGAAGGGTACATGGCTCCCTGAAGTCACGAAAACTTCAAATCGAAATTTCTCCACCCCCCCCCCCAAGCCCGCCCCCTCTATCAAGATGGCGGCGGAGGCTTCAAATTGCCCCACGTGACCGCGCCCTCCGCCCCCCCCCCTCAGCCCCGGGGCCTTGTTGCCGCCACGCCACGTCCTGAGCAACCCCCTCCACTCTCCCTCAGCAGCCGAGACCGGGGTTATATTTCAGTCGTTAAATCTGCAAAGCAATTGTTTATTTTAATTTCGTCTTCGTTTCCCTCTTCTCAGACGCGACGGAGCGTTGATGTGAGTCGCTGTGGCGACGGCGGCGGCGACGGTCGTACGAGTTGCGAGGGCCGGCGGGCCTTCTAGTTTAATATTATTATTTTATAGGCCTCGTTTGTCTTCGGCCTAGCGTCGCGTTTAAACGCGTTTCGTTCGGTTGTTCACTGACCCGAGCGAGTTCTCGCCCATCTTTGCTTTTGTTACACGCGGCCAATAAAGTGTTCGTGGGTAAGTTACACGGGAGGGCCTGCTGCTGGTGCCCGGTGCCGTGCGGGGGTTTTCCTACCCACCATCGCCACGAGTTGTGCTCAAGTCGTCTCTCGGCGCGCCGCCTTCTTCTAACACCGTTCGCTTTCGGCCCGCCTGTAATTCGTTCAATTTTAACAGGATTTGTTCGTGTTTTTTTTATTTACGAGCAGTACTACCCGTAAGATACTTTCGAATACAGTTGTAAATAACGGGCGGGGGGGGGGGTAGAAATTAATTCCCGGCAAAGGCAAAAGCGTGCATTGTTAGAGATGATGAGGGAGCGAAACTTTAAACTGTTGGGTGCCCATGAGTGTTATTATTATTCTTAAAGCACTTCAACGTTATCAAAACAGTGCTTTGCGTGCCGTATTCTTCGGATTATAAGACGCTTCCACCCCCACTCAGTATATATAAAAAAGGAATATATTGGGTTGCCTCTTATAATCCGGTGTTTTCGTTTGACCAGATTGCAACAACTTAAATTTGAATAACTTTCATTGCATTACTTTCCGAGAGCGTCTTGTCACCCACCCTCCTCCTCTCCCGAGTTTAAGGGCTTAGTCCACGTTTGGCGATCGTGTCGCAGCTCTTGCACGGGTTAAGCGGTGTGGTAGCTTTAAACGCAGTGAAGTGGCTTTAATTGCGCGTTACCCTTTTACAAGAGCGACCCGGGGAAGCCTACACAAGTGCCGCCAACTCAACGTAACGCATGCGTGAATACCCAAACGAATAACATTTACTACGGCACTTTGTTGTGGGTAAAGCAACGGTGATTATTCGAAGGTGAACTCATGCCCGCCATGCTAAAGTGGAATTTCCACCGCTGGTTTAGGGGCACTTTAACTGACAATTGAACGCCGCTCCATTGCGCCTTTGAAGCGCGTCAATTTTATAACCGAGAAGTTGAATGGAGAATTGAAAGTTGCGCAATCGCGATGCCCCCACCACCGCCTGCCAAATATTCTCTCTTCATAAGTCTTCCACCCATCACCATGGGTAGACGCGGGCCTGCGCTCGTTCGCATGTGTGCGTGTGTGACCCGTGCGTGACCCCTGCATGGCCCTGCCCCTCTCGACCCTTTACTCCCTTTCCTTTTCTTCCCCCAGGCTCGCTGGACCCCAGGTTGGAGGTGAGATAGAGAGCGGGACACAGACCGCGCCATGGAGGTGACGAGGAAGAGTAAGTGTGGATTCTTCTGGCATCTCTCCCCTGCCCCCCCCCCCCCATTGATGGTCACACGAGGACTCAGAACACGCAGCAAACCAGAGCTTAAGGATGCTCATATAGGACGCATTCACACAAAAGTGGATTTAGGGGCTCTATAAACAGCAGACTGGATGGCAGACTGTACACTTTGCCGAGAAATTCATTTTTTGTAGGTGGTGCGTCTTGTCACTTTTTTTCTGTTATCCAAATTTTGCTATTGGCATCGTAGTGGATCAAACAACTAACTCTGAGATCTCTTCAAGTCACAGTTCACACAGTACAGTACCACATTTTCCCACCTCTGCCATGAGACCAGCGTTCATCATATAACAGTCACACTGATATTTTACAGGCGGCTGCTTGAATTCGAACTCAGGTTCTTGGCAGTGCCAGCTCGGTGCTCTGTCCTCTTAGCCACCCAGCTACCTCTCAGTAATCTTTTAGGGCAAGTTGAAATGTGTTTCTTACCCAAGTTTTTGAGCTAGCGGTGGTCATTTAACCACAGTAGTGTCTTGCACTAGCAGGCACCTTCCCTCTGCATTGGTGCGCGCAGAGATTGTGGTGCATGTGTCCCTGCGTCGGACGCCACTCGTTTCGACCCATCATCTCTGCTGCTGCTGTCATTCCCAGACTTCAGGGCGACGCTGAGCGTTGTGCGCGAGGCCATCAACGAGGCCGACTTTTTGGCACTTGATGGAGAATTCACAGGTAACAATCACCCAAAACACAACACAAAGGTTCAGCACCATAGTTTCCTATTAACCACATTGCTCCTGACACAGTTGTGTTACTCGTTTTTGTGCTTCTTGTTTGCGTATGTGTTCTATGTTGTGTGTGGTATTTGACTATTTGTAGTTGTACATTGCTGTGTGGCTGAAGATGTACTATTTTAATGTGTATGGTTTGTGGCTGTGTGTGATATTTGGCTCATTGTAAATAGTGTCCACAATTACATGGGCGGATATATACCGTGTCCCACATTTAAATCACACTCTCCGGGCTAACTTTTTAACACCCTAAAAAGCAACGCTGATTTACTGTAAGCTGCGTCTTCCTTCTGAATCGAATCGTCATGCACCATCAGTCTCAGTTTAGTATTGTGCTGTGTAAGAATTGCTCTAGCATTGGGTTGTGCGTTCTAGGATTGTTGTCAGTGGTGTTTTTTTTATATCTCTCTGTTTTTAATGTTCCAAAATAAAAAAAAACAAATCGGTATGAATAGAATTACAAGATGTAAATAGGATAAATATGGTGTTCATGGATTTTGTTAAGAATATTGACATACCTCTGCCCCCACTCATAAATTAGCCTGGTATTTCAAGGACACGCTGAATGTGTGTTGTTGGAATGTAAGCCTATAAAATGTTTGGATATATAGTATGTTACCGTGTGTGTTTGTGTGTGTAGCGGTTGTCTGTGTATGTGGGTAGTGATTGCGTAGTTAATTGCGCACTGTTACGAACCCAGCGGCCTGTGTTTCGCTTCACAGCCACAACATCAATGAAAGTGATATCTGAAGTGGTCTGAAATCTCCCCTTGGTCCACTTATCCTTTAATGAGCATGGTGCAATGTGTTAAGATGAGCACTGGGAGCTAAAGGCAGCCTGGCACGGTATTGGCCACACCATTTACTCCAACATCGTGCTGGCATTTAGAGGTGTTCATTAATAATAGTTACCCCCAACAGTCGGTTAAAGGCTATATGAAGGATCTTGACTTAAAGCTTTCGTGACTGCAGGAATTCATATTCTTTGGGTCTTTCGGTAAAGCCACGTAGATAGAATATATGAAGAATATATGAAGAAGGATCTTTGTTTTGGCGGCATAGATGGTATTTGACCTGTTGTGTGTGGTGTCTTGTGTTCTCGGCCAGGCATTAGTGACGGACCATCTATTGGGACTTTGAGCAATGGACTGGACACCCCATCCGACCGCTTCAACAAACTGCGCAAAGTAAGCACCAGATAACTGACTTTACTTGTGATTAACCTGACTGGCTCATGTTTGCAGCTACTGGTGTAAATTTTACTTTCCTATGGCAGGACCAATTTATCGAAAGTAACCTCTGTCGAATTCTTATAAAATAGTAAGAGACTGTATCAGGGTGATTTGTAAATTTTAATTATTATTATTTGAACCCTTAACCTTTAGCTTGCGAGTCGTATTCTCTGTCATTTGTAAAGTGCTTGTTCCCAATGTTTTAAATAGACTTTATTTGGAATAATATTAAGTATGGAGTTATACCTGGATGTTTTTCAGTAAAATGTTAGCTGATAGCTTTCACCAGTCTATTGGAAGGCTGTAATGATATAATTGCTCACTGTTTGTCATCTGCAGCATTCCTTGGACTTTTTGCTGTTCCAGTTTGGTCTCTGCACCTTCCGATACGACAGCACTTTAGAAAAGTGGGTAAATTTATTTCACAGGGCACCAGCACTATGGACTGCACAGCTAGGAGAGCACCTAATAAAGTCGAACCACATTGAGGGCTTTAATTTGTGGCTCTTTATTTATCATGTGTGTATTGTGTCTCTTATGTCTTCAAGGTACATCATCAAGGCCTTCAACTTTTATGTGTTCCCACGACCACTGTTCAGGAATTCACCCGATGTCAAGTTTGTGTGTCAGGTGGGTAAGAGAGTGTACTGATCTCTGACATATGGTCCTTAGTATGGGTGAGAATTTGTATGCGAATCTATGTTAACCTAAACCCCATTGGAGCAGTGGTGGAAAGTGTGGAGGAGTTCCCATACTTGGAAAGTGTGCTCATAACCAGCTCTATTTTGGCAGTGCCCATTATGGCTGCTTAACGCTGTACGGAAGCAGCCTGAGGAAACTCCCTCTCACTCCATATGATACTTCCTCTCTCTGCAGTTATGCCTGCTATTTTACAGGAACGTTTATGCCAGCTGGAAACATACTGCTTTTAATTGTGTGAGAAGCAGATCCTTGAAAGATCTTGACATTCAATATATATGTGTGCGAGTTGATGGTTTGATTCACAATCTTCTACTGTTACAGTGACTACTCGCTCATGTTTGACTGTGCTGCTGGTGGTTGTGGTTATGGTAATAGTTTTGGGATCGGTTATGGTTTTTATTTTCAGAGCTCGAGTATTGATTTCCTTGCGGCACAGGGCTTCGATTTCAACAAAGTCTTCCAGGAAGGTGCGTGCACGCACATACAAAGATCCCCTATGAAGGCTGGTACGGTACACGAGGGGGTGGGTGGTCAGCACCCCGCCCAGCCGCCATTGTCACCAGAGTGGCAATGTTAGCACATCACACCACGTATTCATTTAAGGCTGAATAATATCGGATAATCGTCACTGGTGTTGGCCATGAGCGCGAGTCGAAATCAGGTTGCTGGATTCATAGTGTAACACCCTAACTGCTACACTAGCATTCCCACATACACATGCACCTCCGATTAGCACGGTTGGCTACATACAGTGCGAAAGAAGTTCAACATGCAATTATACATAAACAGGTATAGACGTACACATGTGAACGTATACTTAAATGCACACAAAAGGACATTCCTAACATGGTAAAAACACATTTAGGGTGTGGTAAAAGTCAGGATCCATAGCATTTCAAAACCACACTTTATATTTTATATTGAAAATATGACCCAGATGTGTGAAGATCACTGTGGACATTTAGATGTCTGTGAATGGATTGAGAAGTGTGACCAAGAAAATAGTGTACAGTTTGAGAATCTGATCAAATCTATTGCACAAGTGTATGATTCTTGAGTTTTGCCACACCCTGTATACGCATCCAGATATATGCAAACATACAGAAGCATATACTAGCGCACACACAATACATATGCCTACGCACATGCACATACACATACAAAGATGCCCCTATAGACATATAGACTCTTGGGGCAAGTGCTGTTAATGAACACTTCTAAAGGCTGGAAAGGAGTACAAAGGGGTGTTGCGACCAGCAATACACCCAACTGCCTTTGTCCCCCCCCCTCCCAGTTCTTTTGTGTTTATACACTGCACCCGGGTCTCATTTAAGGCTGAGTTGACTGGGGGAGACCCAGAACAGATTATTGAACCCAGGTCACCAGGTTTTATAGTGCAGTGCGTCAACCACCATGCCAACCATTTCCCATACTAAGGTACACATCTGTACGCGCATGCCTTCCCTTGCATGTGTCCACTCCCACACATGAAAGCAGGTGGAGTCGGTTGTGACGGACGTGTGCGCGTGCCCCAGGCATCCCATACCTGTCGCAGGAGGGAGAGAAGAAGGTTCGCGAGATTGTGGAGGAGCGCACAAGGCAGAGCGGCGCGGGCAGCACAGGAGTCACCCTCTTTGCATCCCCCGCC
This sequence comes from Petromyzon marinus, assembly GCF_048934315.1. Classification (NCBI taxonomy): domain Eukaryota; kingdom Metazoa; phylum Chordata; class Hyperoartia; order Petromyzontiformes; family Petromyzontidae; genus Petromyzon; species Petromyzon marinus. The sequence goes on from NC_133669.1 coordinate 9,659,593, forward strand.
TCCAGCAAGGGCCTCGCCGTGGTGCCCGACGACCAGAAGGAGTACATCGCCGACGTGGTGTGAGTAACTCGCCAATGTGGATGAGCTCACGTCTGCGAGTATCGCCAATGTGGCTCCAGTGCTGAACTGACAGCATGCGTGAAAATGTTTTGCTGTTCGTCAATGACCGTAACATACTCGCAGGAAATAATTTTTTTATTTTTGAAATTGTTAATTTATTGTCATGCAGGGGGACATTTCATATGTTTAATATTTTTTTTGGGGTGGGTGAAGTCAGGCTGGTAAATTGGTATATGCCTAGTTTATTGAGCGGAATATCTCGGTGTGAGCCAATGCATATTTCCTGCATACATGTGACTTGTTTTAAGTAAGGTTGTTAAAATTTAACTTTTTTCTATTGCCGCTCATCGCATACAAAATGGTAAAAGGTTTCTGGTTTTCCACACGCATAGAAAAGCACTCCATTACAATAAATGTAACATGTTTAAATATTTACTGGGAAGAAAGAGATGGCAGCCACGGTATAATGGTTCGCACACTGGACTCAATCTAAAGGCCACAGTTTCGATCCCATCTCCCGGTGTCATTTGAAGCAATGGGGCAAAATTATTAAATCACCCCCTGCTTCAGTCCACCCAGCAGTATGAATGGGTACACCAGTTAGTGGACTGGCAGCTCACGTGTGGGTGGTGTACGTACATCAACATCTTTGAACATGTCTGGTCATTGTTGAAGAGTCGATGCAATGCCCCTCTGGTGGAGGCCGTTTGGCCAGCAGTGCCATGATTAATAATGCTATTTTAGGGCTCCTCCTTTACCTTGTTATTGGTAAACAAAGGCAAATCTCTCAGTTTATGACTTTCTGAAATGTTTATTGATTTTGGAACTTGTTTAACAACCCTCGTTTTAAGCACATCATGACCAGATGGGCACGTGCGTATAAATGAACAATAGTGTGTGTGTTGGTAAGTACACTTATGACACTGTGACTAAATTGTTACCTGTGGTCATCGTTGTTGTGCTTTATTGCAGGAGTAAAGTGGAGAACCTGCTGAATGACCCCAAGCAGACGACCCTCGACCTCCCACCCTGCAACGCGTGAGTGCACACGATTGCATACCTGCTTCGTCACATGCTTGTGTCGGTTAACTCATCACGTACACACGTCCGAGCATAGACACACCAGACCATGTTGACACGCCAAACCTTGAGTGCAGCTTCAAATTAAAGCAAGAAGAATCGTGCATGTTTCTGTAATGCTTTGTGTCGTGTGTTTATGCCTGAAAGTATTGGTGGTAACGTTATGTTTCAAGCCGCACGACGAGATGTCATGTGGAGTATGATGTCTTGAGGTTGGTTTGATGCAAGGACAAAGGCGAATCCTTTTATAACGCTGGTTATTTGTCCCAAGTTGGAGACTCTTAGAGTAATTTCCCCCCCCCCCCAATAGCAATAAAATGTTGTGCAAAGGGTTTTGTCCATTTTGGATCTTGATAAGAGTTATCGTGTCCCCTCCAATCTAGATAGACATAGAATGAATCTTGACTTAGAGCTTTCGTGATTGCAGGAATTCATCATTCTTTGGGTCTTTCGGTAAAGTCACGTAGCTAGGTTCAGTTTTTTGTGATTTTCTTTGAACCTATCTACGTAACTTTACCGATAGACCCAAAAAAACAGACGATGCTTTAACACGTTTAACCTATTCTTGGTTCTTTCGGTAAAGTCACGTGGAAGGGAAACAAAACAATAAAAATATATAAAACAATAAAATTCTCACGACGTTTCGACTGCAACACAAGCAATCATCATCAGGTGTGAAAACCACAGCAAGAAAATTTTGAAAAAAGTGGCGTTTTTTTAACGTTAGCACCACGGAGAGCGATTTCGCAGTTATTCAGATGGACGAGTCCATCTATGTTCGGAAAAGAGGAGGGGGGGAGACGAAAATAATGGATGCAGTCTGAAAGCCACCGTAAGCGTGAACAATCAATTAAGACCCGAAATGGTTTATCAAATCCTTCTAATGATTGCGAAGCCAGAATCCATCTTCTCGGTTGAAATTGTTTAGGAAAGCATGATTTTAGAACGATGTGTTCACACTGACAAAGAGTGGAACGCGTGGGCTTTAAACAATTGTACATAAGAAAAGTAAAGTGGCTTTGTAGAACATCACTAGAAGGGATGATGGCCGGTGGTCAAGATTTAATGATGGGGGTAGCAGCCAAAGGATGTAACACAACCAAAATGTTATTCATCAAGTAGATTAAGCTGTGAGATATCAGCTCATATGCAGGAGCTTGATGGCTTGTATTGCGTGAATGTGAAGAATGGATCTTCCATATTGTTGCCACACACCCATTTGTCACTGCCTTGATGTGTTAAAATGTTTATTTCAAGTTCTCTTTTATTCTGGCTGGTGCCCTCCTCCATTACAGGTTTCAGCGGAAGCTCGTATATCAGACGATGAATTCCAAGTGAGTATCACATGAATTGCGATTGTTTAGCATATATTTAGTCATTTGCTCCACTGCTTGTATAATGTTCTATTTTTTGTTTAGGTGGCGGAAATCCCCAATTTATCAAAGTGGATTTTTGGAGTAATATCCCAGTGTGCCGTGGGTTTTACAGGGTCCTCGGTTAACCCTCTTTTGCATCACCACTAATTAAATACTCTATGAAGGTCGTCTTAATTACAAATTTGATCTCCATTATGCTATTGTCATCATTAGATAAGAATCCATTCAGACCTCTGGCAGGGCATTATGACCCTTCGTGTTAGAGAACGGCCCACAGAAACCGATGTCGCATAGTTACCTCTGAGATCCCTTCATTTGACCTCTATTCTGCACACTCTGCTATATGAGAGGGATATTTGTTGCATGATAGTGAAGTGGATTTTTTAAATTCTCAGAGCTGAAATCAGGTGCTAAATCACATTTAATGTGATGCATTGTTTGTGCAGTCATTTTTGACTGAGTGTAGACCATCTACTCACTACACTTGAGAATGCAGTTTAAAAATCTGCGGCTGCCTGGAGGCAAACTTTGATCTTGGTGGTGTCACCTCAGCACTCTCACTTGAGCTACCCAGCTACAATAACTAAAATGTTGGTTAAATGCTATGATTATCCATTTATAACAATTAACGTGTCTTTATAATCAACTTATTACACTGTCCAACTTGTCACATTCTCTATAACAGGAATTATGCATAACCTGGCAGCTGATAAGGCTACAGGTCGGTGACCCTTAAGCTATGACCAGTGACTCTTGATCCTCTGGTGCCAACCTCTCCCCCCCCCCATTCCCTTAATCTTCTCCTAGGTTCCCGACGGGTCTACACTTTGAGACCCTGCAAAATGAAAAGGTAAACTTGCAATGGCAGCGGCAAGACTGTTACATTTTCTTCTTGGTGCCTTTAATGGTTCGTGAAGAAGTGATAGAATGTGGGCATGCGTTACCATCACTACTCTTCTCTGACCCCATCCCTGGTGTCTGCATGCTTGGCAGAGGGAGCGGTACATCGTCGTGACGAAGGTATCGGAGGAGGAGAGACGGAAGAAAGAGGAGGATAAACACTCAAAAGGACTGGTAATGTCACCACGACCCACACTACATCGCAACACCTCCACAGTCATATCCCTTGGGGTAACTTCCTGGGTTTGACCTTACCCGAGCTAGCTTGGATCCGTAACCAGGTCAATGTGAAGCCATTAATCGATAACTGAGTCTCCCTGACCTCACGGATCTGTGATGGATCGCTTGATAATAAAGATTTAGGAAAATAATTATCATTTGATAAACATTGTAGAGGCCAAAATAACAATATAGAAAAAGTGTGCACAATCTTCAACTATTCTGAACCACTAGTATTACAATCCAAACTTAGAAATTTTTGCACTCAAATGATATTGTCATGATTAAAAATAAAACAGCCGAACAATGAGAGCGTCGTAATGATTAATTAATTAAATGCTTACGTTTTCGATAGACGCATGGAGTGATGATGTACACATATAATGCATGTATGTTAACAGTACAGCAGATTATATACTTAACATTACATTCGAATCGTAAAAAAATCAGAATTTTTTTGGGTGAAAAATGTTCATCACCTACAAACTGCTATCCATACATTGCCACACCTCTTGTTTCTCCTTGGTAAATGTGGCAATTAAATCTCCCTTCTAGTCAAATAAAGGACGTACATTTTTTTATTAGTAATAGAAAGAGATAGTAGTTTCAGATGCGTAATCTCACAGGCTGTTTTATACTTGCGTACAATCCTTGGTGGCTGCAAAGGTCTTGACGATTGCACGGGCGTGTGCTTTCCTTTGTTTGTTGATCCCTCGCCTACTCTTCAGGAGGAGCTGGAAGACGCTGTAGGGTTCACCAGAGTCATCCAGGCCATCTCCAAGTCGGTGAGATTGTATGCTGTGGCCTCTTGCCTGCACTGTGACTGATGATGGCAGAGGAACAGTTTGTGTTTGAATAAAAACGAAAATACGTTTTAGATATAAATGACTAATTTGGGATTATACGGAGCAGTTGTTGCCTTCAATTACAAAAGCTTGGCAGGAACGTTCTGAAATTGATCCATCAGGCTTGGAGAGGTATCCTGGGTAAACAAGTGTAGTGCAGGCTCGGAACGGTGCAGCAGTTATCGCGCTACGCTGTAAACCTCTTCAATATAAGTTCGATGCCTCGGCATGAATGCCACCCATGTGTGTAATGACTATACCAGTCCTCGGTCTTGCAGGATTGGCTTCACAATCGTGATTAAACTAGAGATTTTTTTCCTCTTTATTGTCTAGATTGCCCAGTTTTGTTGTTTGCACAATGAGTGTAAATGTAACATGAACATTTCAAGGAGTATAAGCATTTGAGCTTTTGTGGGTTGCAATACAATCATAATTTCCTGGGTTCGATTCCTGGCCATGACCAACAATAGTAGGGAGTCGAAATTACCAAGTAGTTGTATGTTGTTAAGCACTTGAATGGGGTAAAGCAAGTTTGTGACCATGTCACCTCATCTTTTATACCGATGTTAATAGATGATCACTCATGGCAATGGCCCTAATGATCATGTTAAAATGGTATACATTGTCTTATATCTTTGCAGGGTAAACTCCTTGTGGGCCATAATATGCTGCTGGATGTCATGCACACCGTGCATCAGTTCTACTCCCCACTTCCTGAGGTAATTCTTGGTAAAGGGCAGGGCAGCAACAGGATGTATTTTTTAGGTAAATGGCACATGAGCCTTTGGGCATTAAAGCACAAAAGCGCTATCTCCATTTGCCAGTGTAGCCCACAAAAGAGAGTGCATTTACAAAAAGATGTTTTTATGAATGACGTTTCACAGTAGTGTCAAAAATGGGCGATTTTTGTGCACAAAATTGCACAGTCTGGCAGCCCCTGTCATAGACAATCGGACTAGTCCAAGGAGCAGTTACTGTTGTGTAAAAACAATTCGTCAGGTGGCTGTCCAAGCAAACGAGCGTGGATTGGTGGTCATCTGTCACAGGTCCTGAGCTAGTGGTACAAATTCCATATGCTGCCCTCAAGTGAGAACCCACAGAACAACTGCTGCACTTTCGTTAAGTGCTTTTTTTTAACGATGTCAGGGATGATAAGTTGAGTTGCATCCCTACATAGATTTTTTTTATTGTGGAATCTAGCACTTTGTTTTAGTGCAACCTGGCTGGATGAGAATTGTTATTGAGATGATATTTAACAATATCGTAAACATTAATTATAAATAATAATAATATGCACTTATCTTTTGGGTCTTGCATGTTTCTGAGGCCTCAGGTCTTCGCAGTGGTTCAGTAAAAATGTATTGTATTAATTAGTTTATTGACATAGAATAAAAGTTATTCTTACAGTCGTAATATGTGCATTGGATCATACATGGGTGAGTTTCATCATTTCTGACCCACATTTCATATACTTAAAGTATAATCATGAAATTGATTTTTTTCTTGGGCATGATATTTCACCCAATTAGGGGCTGTAATTCAGGTGTAAATAATTTGGCCACCTTCCTGGATGACGGAAAAATGGTCGTAAAATACCACAGTGTCGGATGTATTCGGACGACTTGACATTTTCATCGATGCTGGGGATGGTGATGGTGCCGTCAGTTTTGGGTGTCTCAGACCGCCTACTTAGTTCATATATAAGCCATTTTTTTCCTAAAACAATAGGTAATTGCTTTCAATGTGATACCCCACATTTTTTTTATCAAGATGACTTCTAATTTGGCCTGTGAGATTGCCTAATTTATGGAGCGCATAGGAAATAAATTAATGTGTTTTTTTATGTTCATAGTTTCTTACCACCATAGATTACACATGCAGAGCAGTTGTAAAAATACAATTTACTCATAAATCAAATCGTGATCATGAATCGTGACATTTAATTGAATTGTGCACCGGATGAACCGCTACATATCAAAGCATAAAGTTGTAACAAAAAAAACTAAATGCAAATGGTTAAAATTAAGGCAATGAATCGTGACTTATAAGAGCAGCACACGTTCTAAGCCGGTCTAATCGGCGGCCTGGGTTAAACATGTGTTGGGCTCCTGTGGGGAGTCATTTTTGGCTGCCCGCTGAGGAATTACATTTTATCTCCTGTGCAGAGTTTGGACGCGTTTAAGGAGCTGACCAATTGTGTGTTTCCAAGGTACGCAAAGTGACGGTACACTACAAAGCCATTCGCAAATTGTAGGCAATGATCTCAATGCTTAAAAAAAATAGTGATCCACATGCACAAATAAAAAAAATTGCCATTATTTATCATGAACACTCCCTTATAACAAACACAGAAGTTAGTGACAGGGCTAATTCCATGAAATCAGATGTTAATTTCAGGCACTTCAATGATATGAGTAATTCATACACACTGAGATGGTGATTGTGACATAGCTTTTTGTTACTTGGGCCTTGCATGTCAACCAGTTAGGTCTGTAATATGGAAGAAATGCCAATAAAATATCATGGTGTTGTACATACTCCGATTAGATTACTTCTTCATCCCACCCAGGGATGTTGATGGTGCATTCAGCTTTGTGTATGTGTATGGCTTATTCCGTAAATAAGCCATACTCTCTAAATTATATGATAACTCTGTGCATTATTAGGAACATTTTCAAATGTTGACTGAGATTGCCGTTGGCCAGCACTGTGGCCAATGGCGAAACATTTTCTGTTACAAGTGTAGGGGAACCGATAAAGAGACCTTTGTTTAACACCGTGTGAGCTGAATTCGGTCACAAGCATAGCACATTATTAATGTGGTGAATATGCATTTCCTTGCACTTGCAATCCATGTAGCAAATCATGTGTTTAGAAATACATTTTGAGGAGTACATATTGTGTTTGATTGCATATTATGAACCCTGCAGCCACCAGTGGTAAAAGGAAAATCGATTCCTGAATCTAAATGTGATATATCACCGAATTGCCATGAAGTGTCTGGTTTTTGTATTATGTGCCAGGAACATGGCTCCACGTTTTGTGCCTGTGAAACTTACGTAGACATGCCTTATTCGATGGAGAGTAACATTTTAACATTTTATGAAGTATATGGTTTTTATTTCTTCCCTGCCTGCTCGCCACGATAATTCATTCTTGCACCAAGACAATAACTGGCGCACCTGCAATGGGTTATCGTTGAATGCTTTTTATGCGTTTTTTTATCCTTTACAGGCTATTGGACACAAAGCTCATGAGCAGCACACATCCTTTCAAGGTAATTTATTTGGCTTGCCTACCATCCTGGGGGTGGAGCAGTGATGCAGGGGTTAGCCCACGGCATTGCACTGTAAACCCAACTGACCCGAGTTTGATTCCCGGCCAAAGGTAACATCAGTGACAAGTGATATCTGAACAATCCTGGCAACCCCTTTGCCCCTTCTCTGCTCGTTCGCCAGTCTGATGATGAATGTGATGAAGTATGATTAAACAACCAACATGACCAATACGGTGTGGGGAACCCTTCATCCACCTGCGATTTATCAAAGTCAATTAAGTGTCTCCCCTGCTTGCTCGAGCAACTTGGCAATGTCATCTGCATTGGTATACCCCCTTTTGAGTTGAAGAAAATTTATATTTGGCTCCAGCTGGCACTTATTTTACAGTGTCTGGTAGCCAAGTATATTAAGCCAATGGCATCACGTGTGCAGTTTAGGCAAACCAGAACAGGAAGTGCCTCAGTGCAGCTGCTTCTTTTTTTGGAGCTTCCACACTGATCTCTCAGCGGATGCATTGTTGACCTCCCACAAAGTGACAATCCTGGTATTGCCCTTGGAGACTTGATGGACATATACGTATATATATAATCAGTATATTTCTTTTGGAGGAACCTGATGAGCTATAAAGCTCTTTTTCAAAATGTCACTGAAATAGCTTCAACATGTACCTGCTAAAAAGACAGTATAAGTTATCTGTAGCCCATTAAAAGCTCAAGCTTCTCTGACCTTATTGGCAAATTAGACTTGACCAGTACGTGGGGGGGAGCCAGCCTTGTCCTCGTCACTGATTGGCTGAGCAAATTCCCTTGGCCAAAGACACATGTTTATCATTCTAGATAACCTTTTTAACTTAAGCCGGAACAGGTGGACAATTGAGATATCTACTGCTTGTCTGCTGAAACTCAAAAGCTTAGTTTGACAAAAGCTAACGAAAAGTTACATATACTCAGAAGTTGGGCGGTTTTCACTTGGTGTTAATCAGGCTGGTGGCGTTTGAATTCGTCTGTTAACCGGCAGGAGGTGATACAGTTCACCACGCTGGCTGATCTTCATCGGCGGCTCAGCGAGGCTCCCTTCAAGATGCCGGCAGTCGGTACGTATTTCCCCTCATCCAAGATTCTTTCACGGTTGGCTCGCTAGCCAAATGTGGCCTGTGGAGTCTCTTGGGAGTGGCCAGCCAAGAGATATTCTTCACCGAGACAAGTATGGATTAGTGAGATGAAAGTGATAAACAAGAGAGAGAAGAGAGAGCTGTAGACAATAGATAAATATTAGTGAGATGAACAATATATAGAAATGAAAGACCCAGAGAAAAGGGGTACAGGCAAGCGCTCACAGCTGTATGACATCAAGATGGTATTGACAACATATGTACCCGTGACACTTAACGTTAAGACATCATGTGACATGAAGTCACGTGGCCCTCCAGAACCCACTCGTTTATTATTTGGCTTGTCATAAAATGTTGTTGAAGAATCTTCCCCTCGTCATACATATACCCTGTTCTCCACTGTCTCCATTTCCCGTGCGTCTCTGCCCTCATTCTCTCACTTGATTTCCTTCGTTGCCGAGCTTAAACCTCGTTCACTCTGTCAATTTCACAAATGAGGCAACTTCACAGTCGCAACAAAAAAATCTGAATAATACACATCGGGTGTCTTTGTGAAAGTAATTATCTATTTTTGAAACAAATGGTTTGTGACATGGATACCAGTCTAATGCACTATCACCATCTTGGTGTGAATGAAAAAGGCAATTCATTAGAGTACGTCCGACACCATGGTATTTTACGACAGTTTCTCCATTATGAGACCTCCTTTGCCAGTAACAAGATATAGTAATAGGTTTTACCCTTTTAACTGGCACAAAAACTGACACCTTTATTCAAGGCATCATGTTTGCAATAACCACAACACAACCAGTCAAAATGCAAACAAAAGAGACAACTCTGATAATAATATGCACTTTCCTTGAAATTGATTGGTCTACACCCGAGACGGCTTGAATAAACGTGTCAGTTTTTGTGCCAGTTAAAAGGGTAAAACCTATTACTATATCTTGTTACTGGCAAAGGAGGTCTCATAATGTAAATGCTCACCCCGAGCCCTCAATACTCTGATAGTGCGCTGTTTTTGAGTTGTACGCCTTTTGGCGTCTTCTGGTCCAACACCAGTGACGACTAGGCTCTAAGAAAAGCCGTCTCGGGTGTGGACCAATCAATTTCAAAGACAGTGCATATTATTATCAGAGTTGTCTCTTTTGTTTGCATTTTGACTGCTTGTGTTGTGGTTATTGCAAACATGATGCCTTGAATAAAAGTGTCAGTTTTTGTGCCAGTTAAAAGGGTAAAACCTATTACTAGTTTCTCCATTATTGAGAAAGGTTTGACAACTTATTTCTCTCCGAATTTACGTTCGTGACTGGTTATCATACGTACTAAATCCAAGTTAAAAGCCGCTTTGATTACACTAAATGATTACCCGCATCTCTTAAATTGTCCGAAAGGTGCGTTTGAGGTCACCCCCCCCCCCCCCACCATGCGTTTCTCTATGCTTCTCTCTCCTGTCCCATGTGTACCGACTCTCACCACCCCTTTTCTAATATCGTTTTCCACTTTTGTAAAGTGTCTTGAGGTTCAGTTGTATTAATACGCCGTTTAATTTAAAATTGTGGTTGTGGGTCTCCATGTTTCACTGGACGTTCCTGTTCCCCACTGCCCCTCCCCCCCCCATGTGTGTCCAGCGAGTGCAGAGGGATTCCCTGCGTACAGCACGGCCGTGGAGCAGTTGCACGAGGCTGGGTACGACGCCTACATCACGGGGCTCTGCTTTGCTTCCATGGCCAACTACCTGGGTATTTCCACATACACGCACACGCATTTACACACAGTGTCACATGCGCACACAAGCGTACATGGGGGTCACATACATATATACAGGGTACACATATTTACAGGGTACACACACGCACAAACGGTCTACTCACACATGCAAACAGCTGCCATTTTTACCGCTGACTTGAACGAACATTCCAGATATGCTAAGCCTGTGGTAGCGTAGATGCACTTTAACGTTATGTACAGTGATGAAGGTTTATATGTACAAGCGTATACTCACTGTGTTATGAACACACGTGGTCATTTACACAGAACACACAGGCAACTTGTATGCACTTGCAGGGACACTCACACATGCACCAACACCTACGGAGACTTTTTTTTAATAGACTCCCTGTTCCAAATTGTTACTCTAGTTCTAAATAGTTGGCCAACCTCACAGCTTTATTCTATTACCAGTGATCAGATATACGGCGTCATTGCTAGTTACGTCTGTGTAGGGTTAAATAAAAAATTACGAGACTGTGTTTGCAACTATGTTTAGGTGTTTACTCAACGTAGGTTACCCAGACCACTCAAATGCCCACTTGTGTGGTTGTCGTTTGTGTGTCTGTGTGTGCAGGCTCATTCATGGATCCGCCAAAGAGCCACATTCCTGCACGTTCCCATCTCATCGAGCCATTTGTCAACAAGTGAGGGAGACCCCCATCCCCGTGTATGAATGAATGTGCATGTATGATTGTGTTGTTATAATTTGGAGACTTTGTAAGTGTGTAAGGTTGTACTCTACACTTGACGTATGACTGACATGGGGCAGAAATAAGGACAAAGACAAAGAAAATGCAACGCAAGCTGAAAAGTGCATAAAGAGGTGTGGAGAGGTGCATGCTTGGAATTACACCGAGAAACACAGCAACATATTTATTCGAGAATATATGCAATTTGGAGGCATCATATTGACTTAGGAAAATTCGACTTGTGCAGGACATTACACTGGAAGGAATGTCCAGTGGTTGACTGAGGATGGTTTGGCAGCCAGAGGAGGGAATATACCCGAGAGGACATCTCCCGTGGAGTAGGAGCAATGTGCTATAGGGATTGCTCCATCACGTAAGAAGATGAGAGATGGTGACAGCTTGGGCAGGCCTTCATCCAGCAGTTAATTGATCATGGCTGATGATTAAGTTTGTATGTGTCAATGTGCACCAATGACATAGCATTCAACATCCTAAATGATTTGTTGTGTGGAACCGTAATTGGCACTCGCCACTAACGCTGCTCATCTGCTTTAACCTCTCGCGATCGCCGATGGCTGCAGGTTGTTTCTGATGCGCATCATCGACATCCCGTACCTCAACTTGACCGGGCCTGACTGTGAGTTGGCACACCCCAGCCTTGGCCCCCTTTATTCAGACATGTAGATTAGTTGACTCAGTCTGGCTAAATAAAACAGGGTTGGGTCAAATAATTCAAACTTAAAATAATAATTCCTCATTTGTCCAGAAAACCTTTACCTAAATCTCGGTACTCTTTTTATATTGCAGCCTATGACCAGATCAGCTGGAATGTGCCCGATCTCATCATATATTGGAAGATGAGCAGAGTTGAGCCTGGATGGTGATCGTGTGGGCATCCACCTTGCATGACAGGTGTTATAGGCTGCAAGGCTTATGTGGTCAGTAGCGAGGGGCAGTGTGGAAAAATCCCTTGCACCATACTTCTTTGCTGCCCACCTTGACCAACCTTCACTGACAGCCGAGCTGGGGTATGGGCACATAACCCCCACGACCCGCACGGTGTGAGTAGGCCCTCATCTAGCAGTATATTTACAAAAGGCTGTCGATGTCCTGCTAGAAGGAACCAAGGACCTTTGGTATTTGCTACCTGTAATTTTTGTCCAAGATAAAGAAAAACGACTGAATGTTCCCCTTGTCGATATCAGTGAGTGGTGATGTCGCCTGGCAGATGAGGTGTTGCGGTATTGCACTTTATGTAAAAAGTAACCAGATGGTGGGAGGACAAATCCTAAGGGAGACTTGGGGTCACGAATGCTCTGACTTTTTGGAACCCTGTAAAACTACGGGTTGTGTGTAAAATGCAGCGTAACATGAACAACCGATTATGATAAACACTCTTTGACCCCCCACAGTGAAGCCGAACCGGGACCACGTTCTCCACGTCACCTTCCCCAAGGAGTGGAGGACAAGCGACCTCCACCAGCTCTTCAGCGCCTTCGGTAACTCCCGCAGGCCCCTGCCTTCTTGTTGTCCTCACGACCCTAGCCCTGATGACATGTGAACCCTGCCCAGCTGCCTGAACCCCCCTCTCACTTTCCTGAGCCCTATCCTGTCTTCCATAAACTAGAACCCAAGGCAATCTTACTCTGTGTGTGCACATTGACCCCAGCTTTCTGTCAAGATGGACCCCTCCATCTTGAGCTTTTACACTCTTGAAACACGAATGCTGCCCTTTGACTTCTAAACCCTACACCCTGATCGTTTAACGTTGTGCCTTGTACGAAACGCATAGTTTTATTTGACGAATGTGAGAAAGCTTTAATGCCTAAAATATTTTGTCATATTTTATTCATGTACACAGTTTATTTTCAGTGCTGTTGCTACAACTAGTTAAAATGTATATTAGGTAAAGCTTAATTTATATTAATCCAAGTAAGCTTCAATGAATGCATCTATCAATTAAAACCGTCATTACCCTCACAGTACATGCATGGAATTGTGCGTGTTAGAATTCATTATTTGCAACTACAATATATATGCTAATTTTTCATTTTGCCTAATGGAATGTAAAAGAATGTGCAAGCATATTATACCAAAACAATGAGAAACAATACAAACTAGATTATTAAAATGAGACAATTGATTATTCTATCATATCGTGGCCTAAATTTGACAAATAATCTAATTACTGGAGGTTGAATGATTTACATGCCTATTCTTTTAAGGAAATTCGAGTATTCTCATGGATTTGAGCATACTGTGTTAGTGGATTCGTTTGTGTATGGCTTTGGTGTATGGCAAAAACAACCTCCCTCTACCTCCTCGTGGTGCTGGACGGCAACGCTGTGATGGGCGTGCCGTGGGGGAGGGCCAATTTATATTGACCATTCCCCTCATGGCGTTTGTAACCACCACAGCGGCTTAATGGGGACTCTGGATGGGTGCGAGGGGCTGGTAACCCCTCCACCTTCAATTAATTACCATAACCTTCAATTAATTACCATAAAACCACGTTTTAAATATCTAATTAATAAGCTTGTGCCAGAGGCCCCAGAGTGACAGGCGTCTATGGCATCTCCTGGCCAAACCCCATTTGGTGGAGCCAGGAGATTAAATCTTTACCCTCAGGGCTCCTCCAGAAACAACAAAAAACCACTGAGGGGTGGACACGTAGAATGTTCGAACGCTCACTGCGGAGGAGAGGCTGCCACTCCTCTGTCGGGAGCTGGACCGGTACCGCCTGGATCTCTGTTATTCAGGAGGTTTGGTGGACTGGCTCTGGCTCCTACCACCATGAGGGGTGGACAGTCCTCATCTCAGGGCAGGAGACTACCAAACAACAGGGAGTGGCTCTTCTTCTGAACAAAAGAATGAAGGGGGCGTGGGAACGTGGCGGTGAGGTGTGGGAAGCGGTAAGCCCCAGACTATTTTGGGCTCGCCTTCCCATCAACCGGAGGCAAAGAGTGGTGGTCGTGGTTACTTATGCCCCCACCGAAGACGAACATCCGTGGAGGGATGCAGGCAAGGCCGATGAGTCAGATGGCTTCTATGACCTCCTGTCACAGGTGCTAGCTAAAGTGACCCCTCGGGATAGAGTCATCCTGTTGGGTGACTTAAATGCCCGAGTTGGTCATGATGCTGACACCTGGTCTGGAGTGATTAGAAGCCATGGGCCAGATAAGCTCAATAACAATGGAGGAGGCTGCTCGATATTTGTGCAGCCCATGGGCTTGCAATTACCAACACACTGTTCCGGCATCAGAGCATCCACACAACATCATGGATGCATGCCAGGTCCAAGCAAGAACATCTGCTGGAGTATGTAGTGACAGAACAGCGGATGCGGGCCCATGTCCTTGACACCAGGACCTACCGTTGAGCTGATCTGCCAACTGACCATCGACTTGTCATCTGTAAGATGCGCCTGCCATTCTTCCACTCCGGTGGTGGATGTACACCCAGGACCACATTCAAACCCAAGGTGGCCTGGTCTCAGCTAGCTGATGAAAGTTGCAAGCGAGAATTTAATCATCACTTGCTGCTGGGGTTGGCATCGTGGGTGGTGGTCACGGGTTGCTGAGGAGATGGAGTCTGCCTCAATGGCCTGCGATCACAAATCACTATTTAACTCCATCAAAAAGTAACCTGCAGTGCCTCACCTATTATCATTAGGGGAAAAAACGGTGATCCAATCTCCGACCCCCAGTAACAGGTTTGCAGATATGCTGAGCATTTCTGTGAAGTCCTTGGGGAGGGGAAATCTCTCGGCATGGAAAACATCGTGGTACAAAGTGAGTATGACCCTGCTGAGGCTGCGGTGTCTCAAATATTGGAAAAATAAGTCAACCCCTGCAAGTGGCTGGCTGAGGTGCCATCTGTTGAGGAAGTACTAAAGGTGATCCAGAGTCTGAGACCATGGAAGGAACCGGGCAGAGATGATCTCCCAAGCGAAATGCTGAGGGAGGGTGGCGTTTGTGCACAGAGTGCCCTACAAGATATAACAACATTCTGGACCACTGGACGGGTTCCGCAGGATTGGAAGGATGCCCTGATGGTTCCACTCTTTAAGAAGGGGGGACCGCACAGACTATAACAACTACAGGGGCATCTCCTCAGTGTGCTGGGAAAGGTCCTGGCAAGGATTATTCAACGTCGCCTTGCCAGGCACGCTGAGGAGGGGCTTACGGAGCCCCAATGCGGTTTCAGGAAAGAGCGTTCCTGCACAGATGCCATATTTTCTGTTCGTCTGCTACAGCAGAGGTGTAGGGAATTCCAACAAGACCTACATCTCTGCTTTATTGACCTGGTCAAGGCCTATGATACCATCAGTAGGCCTGGGCTCTGGGTTATTCTGCGTGCTTTTGGACTCCCTCACCCTCTGCTCACGATCATTAAGGACCTTCATGATGGTGAGCGGGCCCAGGTAAAACTACATGGCCGGGAGTCGGAGCCATTCCCTGTTCACCTTGGGGTGTTACAGGGATGTCCTCTGGATCCCACATTATTTAACATATTTTTTGGCCACGTAGTTCGTGAAGCCTTTGATGGCTGTACCGGCGGAATTTCCATCTGGTACAGATACAATGGGAGGCTGATCGATGCCCGGGTGCGGTCAAGGGATGGCTCCCTATTGGTCAACCACATGTATGCCGATGATCTGGTAATTGCCGCTCACTCAGTGGAGGAGTTGGAGGCACTGCTGCTGAACCTGAAGGTTGCCACTAAGAGGTGGGGCCTTACCATCAGCCCCACCAAAACTAAGCACCTGCTTGGTTATTTTGTACCATCGGGCACTCCACCCCCACAACTCCCAATTGGTGATGGGGCAGTTATGGAGGGAGTGGAGAGTTTCCCATACCTAGGCAGTGTGCTCATGACCGGCTCCGGTTTGACAGCAGAGGTCTCACTTGAAATCAGTCGAGCGGCATTATCTTTTCATCGGTTGCGTAACGCTGTGTGGAAGCTACCTGGTCTGTCGCTCTGCACGAAGCTTCAGGTCTTCTCGGCCACGGTCATTTCCTCCCTTCTCTACGCTTGTGAAACGTGAGCCCCCCCTAATGGAGCATCTTCGCCGGTTGGAAACATTTAGGCTGGCCTGCCTATGATCCATCCTGGGTTTAACCAGGCTGGATTGTGTGAGGAGCTCACAAATCCTTGAAAGATCTGGACAAAATCCCATCGGTGAGCTCCTCCGGCAGGAAAGGCTGCGTTGGCTGGGTCATGTAGCCCGCATGCCCAGCCACCGCATGCTTAAACAGCTTTTGTTCGGCCGGATAGAGGGGGCTAATTGGGCGCAGCACGGACTAGAGAAGAGATGGAGTGATGTGGTACAAGAGGATGTGGAGCTGAGTGGACTTGCCGATGACTGGTACCAGCGGTATCAAGATCGGCCTCTGTGGAGGAGGCTCATGAAGGACGCTACTGGGCAGTTGGAGGCAGTTGACCTCCAACAACAACGGAGGGTGGAGGAGCGACGCTCAAAACAACGAGCGGAGCGCCGGGTGGCTAAAATACTTCACGTTGCCTCAACGTGCACATAGCCTGGCACAAGCGTCATAGTGACGTCACCGCCACATAGTGACGAATGGCGGTTGTTGTTGTATGGATTTCTATATGAGAGGATAAAGTTACAAACTGACCGCGTAAACTTAATTTATCAATTTTACCAATATTCATGCACGTTAGATATTGTTTTATCGTTGTTACTGCCATTTCCTGGCCAACTCACGGCCAAGCAGATTGATAGTATCGCGGCGTGCTTGTGGTACCTGGTAACCCATGCAAAAGAGACTCAAAGGGTTCTCACTTTCAATTGTACAGCTTCTAAATATGAGCGCATCTCAAAGATTCTACAGGATCAAGCAGTTGGTAATAATAGGCAGAGGTCTTGAACAGGGTCGAGGAGTCTTGCATGAGCCGCTGGGAAGGGACCGGATGTCGACTGTGGTGGCTTCAACAGAAAGCCTCTGTTGCTAAAATGGGGAGAGTGCTCAGGAGGGGAGTTAGAGTTATAGGGCAGAAGGGAGGTCGTTGTTGAGTCCATGGGAAATCTTGAAGACGATGAGTTACATTTTTTAATTAATCTTGGATTGTATTTGGAAATGGTTTAGGGTTTGCAGTCTGGCAATGGCATTTTGAGTCATCTGGAGTTTGGAAGCGAAGGATTTTTGGAGGCCATACAGGAGAGAATTGTCATCGCTGGGTTTCGATGTAATTAAGGCATGGATGAGGTTCTTGACAGCAGCTCAGAAAAATAAATGTAGGATGAGGGAGATGTTGCGCATATGGAGATATGAGGTCCCGCACGGTTGGCATGTGGGAAGTGAACGATAGTTCAGGTTCAATGACAACTCCAGGGTTTACACGTTGATTCCTGTGTGATCCACCAACCCCACTTTAAAGGCACCGAAGTATCATGCGTCATCGTCACGGCTCCTGGCAAATAAATGTTCAGTCGCATCTTCAACCTGATTTGATGATGACGATGAGAGAAGTGACAGTCATAACGGTGCCCCTATTTCCCTCTCTCCCTCTCTCCCTCCACCCTTGTCCTTGCTGACCGTTACCACCTGCAGGTAACATCCAGGTGTCGTGGATCGACGACACGTCCGCATTCGTGGCTCTGAGCAAGACTGAGCAGGTGCAGATCGGTGAGTTCACCTGCCTAGAAACATGCGTGGACTCGCACACCTGCACTTGCGCACGTATACATGTACTTTTACTTTTTTTTAATTTAAAGCTTTCGTGACAGCAGTAATTCATATTCTGGTTCCGTCTGTAAAAGATGTGATTCCGGACATGCAGTACCCTGGTGTCTACAAACTAAGTTGCCTCTGTGGTAGTAGTTACATTGGAGAAACCAAACGCCACGTCTCGGACCGCATTCGTGAACACAAAGCAGACCTTAAACACGGTAGGACCAACACCTCGGCCGTGGCAGATCACTGTTATAATTCGGTAGGCTCACATGACATTGACTTTTCCAAGACAGAGGTTCTTTGTAAGCCATCTGGCTACCATGAGAGATTCGTTCATGAGGCTATCCACATATACAAGCACAGAGACAATTTCAACCGAGAAGATGGATTCTGGCTTAGCAATCATTGGAAAGATTTGATTAACCATTTCAGGTCTTAATTGATTGTTCACGCTTACAGTGGCTTTCAGACAACATACATTAATTTTTCGTCTCCCCCCTCCTCTTTTCAAAACATAGATGGACTAGTCCTTCTAAATAAACTGCCAAATTGCTGCGCGTGGCGCCGACGATTTTAAATAAATAAATGTTCCGTCTCGAAATAAATAAATTAATGCAGACCGACGCACCTGATGACGACCGTTTGTGTTATGGTCGAAACGTCGTGAGACTTTTTTATTGTTTTATATATATTTTATTATTTTATTGTTTCCCTTCAACGTGACTTTACCGAAAGAGCTAAGAATATGTACTTTTACGTTTCCAGTGTGATGCTGTCATGTGAGGTGTGCAGTGTGATGTGTAGTGTGTGCTGTCTGCTGACGTGTTCTGTGATGTGTACTAAATTTATATTTGTCTATATGTATGTTTGTCTTGAATAGTGTATATTTGTCATGTTGTGTTGTTTGTGCTGTCGTGTTCTCAATGTGTTGTCATTCCCGTACTGCTGTTGTCGTTCATATTGCTGTGTACCATTTCGTGTTGTCTACTGGGCCGTGTTGCGCACTGTCTGCCACTGTGTGCGCCGTCGGCTATAATGCACATGCTGCCTATCTACTGCGTGCTTTGCCCCAGCCAAGAACACGAGCAGTGAGGCCGAGTCGTACCGCATCCAGACGTACTCCGAATACCTGCAGCAGGGCCAGGACGGCCTCTTGAAGTCGGCGGGAGGCTTTGGGCCCCACACGCCTAAGCGGAGGATGGGGTTGTGTGGTACCAGCGAAGGGGAGGCAGTTTGCAAGCGAGCCAAGCCCACGTGAGTCTCCGCAATCGCCCGTGTAGTGCAGGCTGCCCGGCACAGTACTCTGTCATTTTATTTGCACGAGTTGCAGGTGGAAGGGATTTTACCAAGGCATGTCGGCAACCAAGGTGGCGAAGTCTTGAAAGCAAGATGGTGGGATAATTTAAGGGTGGACCTTGAAAGATGCATCAACTGGGTAGAAAGATCTACGGCGAAGGTCACTGACCTTTTTCTTTGGCGAAGGCCGAAATAGGACTTTCAAATATTTTTGACGGGGAACCACGCATTGACACAGACGCAACTAAGTCACTTTTGTCACTGCAAAAAGTCCTTCGCAGTGATAGAAGTGACTGAGTGTGCTATAATTAGAAACAGTGTTGACATAGATATTTCCCTCTTACACTGGGTAAGTGCAGCTATTAGCCTTGCAGTGAGATAATTTGCCGGCCGTTTCAATGTGGCCACGGGTCATATAAAATGAAGTACGTAGCCTGATAAAGGGACACTGTAAGTGTGGACCTTTGAAAGACAGAGGCTTTCTCGCAATTTTGGGAAACTAAGAGCAGATCTTAAAGGTCTATTGTTGATAGTTCCAATACTAGATTGATCTTTGGGAAGGCAGGAAGCAGTGGCGACGGAACAATGGCATTGCACTCTCTGTTAGTACTGAATCACGCACAAGCATGTGTTGGTACAAGTCAACATAAACTTGGCCCTGCCTTGAGGAACGTGAAATTTCCCCCGCTTCGTCATGACCTAGCGGCCACATAGACCTGCATCCTGTGACGTTTGTTATGGACGCTGCCCATCTATTAAATTACCGCATGTCATGTACTGCGTGGTAGGCACCATGGGGTAGTGCTGAAAAATCCATTATTGTGTTGTACATAAATGCTCCCACTTCTATATGCCCCATGTTGTTTGTATGTATGTTGAACTTCTTTAGCACCATACATAGCCAGCCGTGCATGATCAGTATGGTGAAGCTCGAATTACCCACATATCCAGGAATGGATTGACAAAGGGTTGTACATTTACACGATTTCATGTTCAACTACTTAAACCTGTTTATTTTACCAGGTAAGGCCCACTGAGCTATACAGCTCTTTTTCAGAAGTGAACTGCCTACAAATAATAGCTCAGAAAAGTGGCTTATCACGTGGAAATGCATAGCAGCTAAATACTCTAAATGTCGAGGAGAAAAAACGGAGGACCCGGAGAGAAATCCACACGACCACGGGAAAAATATGCAAACTCTAAAAATACAGGCGTCAGGGTCTGAATCGAACCCACAACCTCCTCCATACCAAGCGAGGCATTAACATCTTGACACCATAGCGCCCTGAACTATGAAGTTAATAGTGATGAGCAGCGGTTGGGTTAAATCTGTAGTACATTTGGCATGGTAATTACGACATACAAGAGCATTTAACTTGCATGAGAATGCAGCAGTAGTGTTTGTTACCTTTATTTAAAGAACAATCTGGGCCCTGACATTAATGTAAATATTCCACCTTAAGCCCAATACGGTCCTCACAAAAAAGCATGGAGAGGTGCATACTTAGAAACAAAAAGAGGCACACATGGATGGGATAAAATACGCATGTTCGCGACCTCGTATTGATTGGATAAAATTAAGCAGGCTTGAGCAGAACTCGTCATTCGAATAGATGGCCAGTGGTGGAGACTAACGACGGAGTGGCAACCAAAGGAGGGAACAACACCCGAGAGGACGTGTACCGCGGAGGAGCAGTTTGTTCGTATGTAGGTGATTGTACCCAGGTCCTGCAGACATTGCTGCACCGCGCAAGAGCATGAGATATGGCGTGGACTTCTGGAGTCATTCATCCAACAGTGGATTCATCGTGGTAGATGATGGTTGCATTTATTTACCACCTCGTCACCCCGCCAGGTTTGGAGAGGACGCGGTGAATGACGGCTTGGTGTGGGGCCTCCCCGTGGATGCCGAGGTAGATGGGCCGGGAGCCAGCAAGGCCTCGCTCGACGGCACAGTGGCCGGCGGGTCCAGCCCCTTTGCTGCTGACGGCAACACGGCCACCCCCGATGGAGTCCTTGACCGCAGGCGGAAAAGGAGCAAAGGGCAGCCCAAGACAGGTGAGATAATGGGTGGAGAGACGGGAGGTCGTTCGTCATTGAGGTGAAAGTTCAGTCACGAGTAGAAGTCCCAACGTGAGGAGAGGAGGTCAGTTTCCCCGGTGAAGACTTGGAGTTTAGGGGGACAACGCGAGTCGGGCAGTTGAAGCAAGGTGTGGAGAGAAGAGGGTAAGGGTCATGGAGCAGAGATGAAGGACATGAAGATGAGGCAAGGAGTGGAGGGATGAGGTAAGGGGTCAGGAAAGTGAGGGGGAACCGGGATGATGAGAGAAAGGACGAGGAGATTAGAGAATGGGCGGTGTGGAGAGATGAGTGGGGGTGATAGAGGAGGCAAGAGTCGGCAAGATGGGAGGATTGGTAAGCCGGTAGGACAGGATGAAAATAAGCAACCGTAAGAGACAGGAAGTACAACAAGATTATGAAGAGGTGAGATAGAGCTTTGGGGGCAGGAAGAATAGAAGATTGTTTGGAAAGGAGCATAAATAGCTCAAGACTTGAACTGGAGCAATATAATCCATTCATGCTTCCATAATAGCTGTGTTTCTCCCAGATATCACACATTTATGGTTTATTGGCGAAAGCGTAGCTTAGCTTCCTTGCATGATAACCAATTTACAATAGACCAGTATCACCCTTGTTTAGGATCCTGAATGCAATGTGTCATTGCTACCCACTGTAGCGACTGTTGACATACTGGTTTCACACTCATTTGTGATTGCTGTGCTGCAGAGCCCTGATAACTTTGTGGACATTATTTTGTTTGTGTGTCATGTGTGTGCAGGGGCTGCTGGTGCTGCCAAGCGCACGGGCATCTTCGATGTGCCAGACTGGTAGATGAGTCGCTCCCATGGCAGCTATTGACTTCCTGACCTCTGACTCGCAGCTCTTGAACGGACTTCTATCACCTAACTCCTTAATGCTGCCCTTTGACATCCGACCTCCGACCCTCAAATCTTGCATCTGCCCTCCTCACACCTTTGTCCATCACCCTCTCCTCAGAACAAAAAGTCACATGTATTGTGTGTTGTATGTAAGGTGCGAGGCAGTAGGTACATGTGTAGGTGTGTGTTCTCGACCCCCTGTAGGTGCTTCGGAGTATGCATTGGTGCGCATGTGTGTTGGGGTGTGTGTGTCCGAGGTGCTCGCTAACAGCACTTGCCCCGAGTGTCTTAAAGGCTCTTTGAGATCAGTGCGTATGTGTAGTTGGTACACGTGTGTTTGCACGAGTGGTCATTAAACGTATGTGCATGTATGTCGGTGTAGTTTGCGTGATGTTAATGCTTGTGGTCAGTACAAGTAGGATAACACTTGTGTCGATATGTTGAGCTGTTTGCAAGTATGAGTTGTCAGTACAAATGTGTTGCATGTTTTGTCAGTGTGTGTGTGTTAGTGTAGGTGAGTGAACAGTATGGTGCATCCTTGTGTCACTGGTCAATACAAATATGCACTAATGTTTGTCTTTATATTCCGTAAAAGCGTGCGTGTGCAATTGATATCAACACGTTCATGTACGTACCATTGTAGGAGTGCGGGTTCACGGTCTGTACAAACAAATGTCAGTATAGTCTGTACAAACGTGTGAGAGCAGTGTTAATACGTACATGTGTGAATATATCAATATGTATGCTTGTGCCAAGATGGTCTGTGAAAGTCTGTCAGTAAATACTTGTCGTTCTTGGGACAGTAGTAGCGTGTTTGCGTGTCCGGTGTGGTCTGTAAACCAGCGCGTTCTGAAGGCCGTATGCAGCACTTGCATAACCGGGCATGGGGTTGTCACAAGGCCCTGGTGGCGTTGTTTAAATACGGCAAACTTGGGCTCAAGACTTAAACTCTGCCGAGTTGGCAATTGTTCATTTCAATGTCTCCGTGTCAGGTTCCCTTTTGTTAGGCACTTTAGAACCCGGCTACTGTGAGTTGATTAAACACATGGTGCCAGAGGTGATGGAATTTGATGTTGCCAAGTGTGTTTTTAGAACTGGGACGTCATTATCCTTGATTTAGTTTTTTGAAAAATATTTGAATCCCACATTTTTTGGGTTTAAAAATGAACTGTTTTATACATTGGTATTGTTCTTGGCTATAACTGCCATTGTGTTTGTAACATGTTTTTTTATAGTAATTTTATTCATCTCATGGGTAAAACGGGGCATCATTCACCCACATGGAGGAAGCATGGCAAAGAGGTCACGTTTAATGGTGCAAATAAAATAATTTTCATTTTTATATACATTTTATAGTTAATTTTATTTAAAAAAAATAAACTAAAAATGGAAAATACAAGGGCAGTATCTATAATAATTTTTTTTAAGAACTAGAGGTAAAAGTGTTTTTTACAAGTATCAATGGATTCATTTGACTTCCCATCACAAGTTTTGACATGCCTGTGTTTGCCATTGTTTGCCTATGACCATGTTGTGAATGGGGCTTTCAACAAGTGACGTCGAACTTGGTCCAATAACCTAGACACAAAAATAATAAAAAATGTTACTTTCAAAACTCGAATCTTAACACTTCAGGTGTTGTGACCACACTCTACAAACAGGCCCCGTTATTATCTCCTCGTCGCTGTCCATCGTAAAACGGGTGGGTTTGGTGGGGGATTTCGCTGTCCTCCGTTGCGGGACGTTAAGCTGGCAGGGCGGACGGTTGGCGGGCACTGAAGCTCGGACACTGCCGTTAATTTGTGTCGATCGGTCAGAACCGGGGCAACCCCCCCACGGAAGTCTCGCACGGAATTTTGTCACTATCGTCCAGGCTCACGTGGTTTTGTGAATTTTTAACAGGCGGAGTGATTTCACGAGAGATCATCCCCTACCTCTTGCCCTGATGTTAAGAAAAGCGCATTTGTGCCGAAACCTGTACATCCTTAGCTCTGTGTTTGTTTTTCTATTAATAAAATTAAAAAAAAATTGTTCACATTTACCTGATTGGGAATGCAGTGGTTTTTTTTCTTTCAAAAATGCTTTTACTGATAATTCCTGTTGCATGTATATTTTTGCTTGCTATTTCCCGTTATCCTTCTAGCCCTGGTCGTATTGCAACACCAACAGTAGTCTGGCGAATGTTTCAAATGCTGCTGGTGAATGTGGTGTGCTATGTGGTCCTTGTTTTATACTCGCAAAACCACTAGATGTCGACTTTTCAATCTCCTAGTATGATCAGCAACGTACACTGACATCAATAAGCCCTTAACTAGGCCAGAATCGTAGGGCCATTCCTCCGTGTTAACAATTTTACCTACTTCCCATATAGTATTGCTCATTTTGTGAACCCTGGAGCGATAACGAGCTTGGTAAACTACCATGGAATTGAATAACCATGCTTGTACTTTGAGCCGGTGGTAAAACCTGTTACTTTATGGGAGAAATTAACACATGACAGCAATCGGTTTCCAAATAACTTTATTGAGTAGCAAGAAGGAGCCACGAGCATACGAAAACAAAGTCCAGCAAAACTGACGTGGTATCACAATCCTATCTTCACTTTCAGAATGTCACGGCCCTCGCATGTATTGAAGCATATCCTTTCAATCCCATTTTCCATGCGCTCACTGCGGGTTAATGTTACTATAAAAAGTAAATACATTTTCACGTCGATAAAATTGAATGGAACTCGTTTTAAAATACCTCTGCAAATTAACAGAGGTCACTTGAACTAAGAAAACTAATTCAATGGAAATCTGAATAGGTGTCCATAGTGAATGCAAGTTGCTTTATCAGACATCCGTGAAAGTGAATGTGGGTTGATTTAGCTAAACTATCTACAGGTAAGTGAATGGAAGTCTCTTCGTAATGAAAGTGAGCCACAGTCATTGAACAAATCTCGATGAAAGTTAATCACGTGTTTTTTTTTACTAAACACTTAAAAATGTAGCTGGGTGGCTGAGAGGTCGGAGCACAGAGGCCAGCCCCACTGGGATCCTGGGTTTGAATCCAGGTAGCAGCCTCTTAATTAAACCGGGTTCTCAAGTAGCGATTTTGATGGTCGTAGCCTGGTCACCAAATTACGATCAAAGTTTCAAGTTTATTTTATTCAACCAGATGAAAATTCAAACAGACCAGGGTAGTCTCATTTGAAAGTGTGACTGGGGCATTAGTCATTAAGTGGTTCTCACTTGACTTTGCCTAATTTCCAACTGAGAAATAGATATTTGACTGCCATGCGACGACCATTCCTCGAGCAGAGCACGTGGGAAGGTCTGGCGCCTCCTGATGTATGAATACAAAATATATGACTTGAAGGGATCCCCGAAGTCTTCTGTGATGGCTGCTTCTGTGGGCCCATTCTCCAACACCGCGTGATGCACTGCTGTGTAAAGTGTAAATTGGACATTTATTCAGCTTGTGACAACATTGACAGTGAATGATAGATGATGGAGTTGCTAATATAGAGTAATCCTCCACTGCTGGTCATGTGGTTCTCGTGCACTTTTGGGGGATGTGGACGGCCCATTCCATCTCAGCGGCTCAACTCGCGACGCACGCATGTGCGGTAGTTGTCCTTCTTTGGGCTCGTCCTGTGGTCCTGTCAACGGCAGAGAGAGAGAGAGTAGTTCAACTCCAGAAGTCTGACTGGGAGGGGGCCCCCGGTCGCTCAGGGGTCATGGCATGGAGCAGAACTGTTGCCCCTCCTGAGATCAAAATCTGATTTTAAGTTTAGTGTGATATTATTTGCTTCATCATTGTACATCATTTTATTGGATTGCTTTTGTTTAGTTTTGCTGACCCGGGGTTACTCTTGCAAATGGGACGACGCTTGTCTCTTGCATTCTCACCAATGACTGCACAACAATCCCCATCGTGTAAAATCAAATTCATCGTTCGTTTGGCAAAATCCCAGCTGTGAGCATGAAGCATTCTCAATTTGACTGCTATACTATGAACATTGGTCTGTGACAGGCACGTGGTAGAGTGCAGCGCCCCCAAGTGTGTGAATTAAAAAAAGTTACTTTAAGGGTTCTCAGAAGTAAATTTCGATTTAAAGCTTTCGTGACTGCAGGGATTCATCTTCTTGGTTCTTTCGGTAAAGTCACGTACAAGGAAAATAATAAAATAATAAAAATAAAACATTAAATTATTCTCAGAAGTAGTTCTGTGATATCACCAACCTGGAGCCATTTTCTACCAGGGCAGAATGGACTGCTCACTTTGATAGTTCCAAATGGAATTCTTCATCTCATGTCACGATGCCAAAAGCACTTTTGGAAGAAAGAAAAAAAAAACTCGGGTCGGGTCACCCGAGGGAAAGTGTGAGTGCGATCTGCATGGTGCTACCCGAGGGAAAGTGTGAGTGAGATCTGCACGGTGCGGTCACCCGAGGGAAAGTGTGAGTGAGATCTGCACGGTGCGGTCACCCGAGGGAAAGTGTGAGTGAGATCTGCACGGCGCAGTCACCCGAAGGAAAGTGTGAGTGCGATCTGCACGGCGCGGTCACCCGAGGGAAAGTGTGAGTGAGATCTGCACGGCGCGGTTACCCGAGCGCCACGGCGCAACCGGTCCCTCATGACGCCCAGGAACTCCGTGTGGCTCAGGCGGCCATCGCCGTCCTCGTCGAAGAGGTGGAAGACGGTGCAGACGAGGTGCGGGGACAGGTGCAGCCCCGTGGCCACGCGCACGGCGCGGCGGAACTCGTCTGCACAAGGCCACGCACAGGGGCTCGGTGTAGGTTGTGTACAGCGCGGTGTGTGGTGTCATAAACCAGTGCGGTGTAAAGTGTGCTAAAAGGTGTGTAGCTCGTAGGTTCGCTGTGGGGAGGTGTAGCCATGCATGACTGTATTGTGTATATATTTTTTTCCCCCAGTGGTTTCACTGTGGTGCGGTGAAACGATGTCGCGATGTGGGATGATTCAGTGTGGTGTGCTCATGTTATGGTGCTGCGGTGTAACTCACAACAGTCTGGTGCCTGCGTGTGTGTGCGCATGTATCTCAAATGTCGCCGTGTGTGACTCCCGTATTTTTTGGCCCAATAGGACGGCTGGCCCTAGTGTGCCCGTGTTTCCTGGTGAGTCTGCCTACAAATGACCCTTCCAGACTTGCACATTTGTTCACATGCATCCCCTTCCTTCCGTCTCCCCGTGTGTACCCCCCCCCGCCGCCGCGTTACCCTGTCCGATGGCCAAGCCTGCTCGCGTGTACATCTGCACAGCAATAGAGAAGTCCTCCAGGTTGTTTAGGAACTGGAAGAACGAGTGGAACTCCTCAAACGAAATGCCCTGGGGGCACAAGGGCAGACAGACCCACAAACACAAAACCCCACCTTGTAGCCGTAACAGACTGTTGGGGCAAAAGTGCTGTTGGCGAGCACCTATGAAGACTGGCACGGCGCACGAGGGGGTGGGTGGCCAGTGCTCACACTTAGCCGCCTTTGTCTCCCTAGTGGCAATGATTACACACCGCACCAGGTACTCATTTGAGGATGAGTCCACTTAGACAGACACACAAAGACACATGCACATACATACACACGGACAAACAAGTATACATATAGACATAGCGAGCATCAACTAGCAGGGTAAATGGACAGCTCCGGGTTAAATCTTAAATTGCGGTTGTGGAGTGTGGGTGCAGGGCGCTGAGATCAGGAGGTCAGGGACGGGGGATTGGGGTGGGAGGTCAAGCGTGAAGCATCAGGAATGTGAGATTTCAGGAGCAAAGGGTTGGTGTGGAGAGGGAGTTGCAGGTAAGAGTTCGGGGGCCGAGTGCTTCGGGGTCGAGTAAGAGGCCGGCGGGCAGTTACCTGTCCGGCCGGAACGCGTGCAGCGAGATTCTCGGTGATGGCTGCGGCGTCACGCACGTCCGTGTAGCGCAGGAGGACGCGCGCGAACGCGCCCTCCGAGATGACGCGGCGCCCGTGCGCGCACGCCGAGAACTCGCGCCACAACACCTCCTCCTGCAGCGCCGTCGTGAACCTGTGGGCAGAGAGCGTCGTCGTAGACGTTCAACGTCGCAGCGTCGGCGACGTTCAACGCAGATGCGTCGAGGCGTCGACTCGCTCCGATTCTCACAACACGCGCTCTTGAACTGCGGGCATGCGAATCGGTTATTGGCAACGTGCGCGTGTATTGTGATTGGGAAGGTGTGCGCGAGAGTGGATAAAGATGCCAAATGACGGGACTTCAGAAGTGGTCCTGAGACATCAACTCTGGCAGAGGGCGGTGCACTACTCGCAGCAAATTCTGAACGGAATTTGATTTTGTTCATCCCATGGCATGACGACGATGGCACTAATGGAGAACAAGTCGTAAATATAAGAAGGCAAAATACATCATACGACCACCTCTTACCAAGCCCTTCCATCGCCCAAAAAATACCAACAGCATCAGTAACTACGACCTCCCCCCAGACCACCAACTCAATGACCAACTTTTCGCCCATTACTTCCACCACCATCCCCACCTGTAGAAGTCCTGGTAGTCCAGCTCTTTGTCTCCGTTCCTGCCGAACAGGTGGACCAGCAGGGTGGTGTCCCCGTGCCTCTTTACACTCGCCGCCTGCCACCGGCACCGACAAGGAGAGAGGCGTAATGACGGGGAGTTCGCTTCACGTGTGTCCCCTGTCCCCAGCAGGACCTCGCGAAGTAGCCACTACCAAGGCACCCTAGTCCCAGTTGAGACACCAAACATCGAATATTGTCAGCGGCGGCTCGTGGCTCCAGTTTGGGGAAGCTGCATATTCCAGTCTCGGGTTTTCAAGTCTCAGGTGCCAAGTATAATGGGATATTTGCTAATGGGAATACCGGGGGCTATGTGTGGTGATCGTGATGCACCAGTGCTGGGCTCGGAACCAGCCGGGTGCTCCTGGGAGGCTGCGTGCGCCTGTCTGCTGGAGAAAAACGCTGCTGATTAGTTCCCCTGCATGCTGCACCCTGAACACCCAAGATGGAGCCTGTAGCTTTTCCCAAACTGGGGCCAAATGTTGAACTGGCACCACTGAGACCCTGGTTTCAAATCTAGGTTTCAAGCCACCTGTAATTAAACCAGGTTCTCAAATACTGTCAGTTGATGCTTTCAACATGGACACCAATAACTGCGCAAAAATCACATCAAGTTTTGATTCTTCACTCGACTTGGCCAAATTTCAACGCTGAGAATTTAAATCAGTTTTACACATCGTGCAGGGCCGTCGGGAAAGTGTTTCCCCCTACTGTGGGTATTTGTAAAGGATCTGAGAGCTTTCTGTGTGATATCCATTTTCTTGGGTTGTTCTCCAACAAAATAGGCTGCTCTGCTCTACGAGAGTTAAAAATTTGATTGTTATAGTCTCACGACACCGACACCGACAGCACAATCGGGAATATATTGTGGATAAAACGTGATTTTCAACAAAACGAAAACAATGCTTGCAAGTGTCACCCAACCACAGTGTCTGCAATCAGCCACGGAGGATTGACGGGGCATGTGCCGCTGGCTGGGCGGTCAAACCTTTACCGGCATCGCGGAATGCTCCTCCGCGCCGGCCTCCGCCCTCCGCTCGTTGCGACTATTGAAGATCTCCTGCAT
The DNA here is from genome assembly GCF_048934315.1 of Petromyzon marinus. Classification (NCBI taxonomy): domain Eukaryota; kingdom Metazoa; phylum Chordata; class Hyperoartia; order Petromyzontiformes; family Petromyzontidae; genus Petromyzon; species Petromyzon marinus. The sequence goes on from NC_133669.1 coordinate 9,689,473, forward strand.
CTGGATTCAAACGCATATACAGTATATGTAAACAGGCGCGAGACAAAGATCCCCCGTATAGCCTTAGCAGACTGTTGGGGCAAGTGCTGTTCACGAGCACCTATGAAGCCCGGCACGCGACGGGGTGGGTGGCCAGCACCACGCCCGGCCGCCTTTGTCTCCCTCGTGGCGATATTTACACATCGCACCAGGTACTGTACACATTAGAAGCTGAGTTGACCCAGGGGAGACCCAAGACCGGTTGAAATAATCGTCACTGGTGCTGGCCATGAGCGGGGATTGAAGTCGGGTTACTAGGTTTGGAGCACAACGCGCTAACCGTTACGCTACTGCTCCCCACACGCATACGCACACAATGCTTTGAGATCCACACACATACATAACCCACACATACACATGCAGAGACGCATGCAAAATGGCATATAGGTGCTTACACATGCATGCGGACAGATACGTTTTGCAGACCCATAGACAATTGCCGAAAGACACGCAAACGCATGCACACAGACACATGCACATACAGACACAAGCAGTCACACGCAGTAGGACACATACACATATCGACACACATTGCCAGTATGCAAATAAAACACATCCTTATATAGACAAAGACACACGCAGATGCGTACAAATGCACATACAGATGCAGACACGCATGCACAGACACATGCATGAAGACATCGAGATTTCATACAGTGACACGCAGACACACAGACACATGCACGCACGCACGCATGACCCCGTTCAGTTACGTGAGAGGTCGCAGGTTGGAGGCTGCAGGCTGAGTTCAGGTTAAGTGACCGTGACCCTTGCTGGTGGTGGTGTTCACTCGTTGAATGCAGGAGGGCACAGGTGTGGTCAGTGAGTATGAGTGAGCTCAAAGGCCACGAGCGGAAGGTCGCAGGTCAGGTCACCAAGGCTCTTGTGAGAAGGTGAAATTTTCAATCTGCAAATGACTGCCTAAAACATACCTGTCAACCCGTTACAGGTGTGGTCAGTGAGTATGAGTGAGCTCAAAGGCCACGAGCGGAAGGTCGCAGGTCAGGTCACCAAGGCTCTTGTGAGAAGGTGAAATTTTCAATCTGCAAATGACTGCCTAAAACATACCTGTCAACCCGTTATCAGTGCCCTACGTTATTACAGGCTAATTCAGACTTTATTGGTGACCTCGTTCCCTTATAAATTTCAACGTTCATCCTACGAAGTTCCATCACAAGGGTGAAACACAAACAAAGAGACAAAATATTTTTTGGTCGTATTGAAACGGCTGTACGCCGTACGGATGTGAAAACTTAATTTCCCTGTACAATAAAACGTGTATATCGTATGGGTTGACAGGTATGCTAAAACGTTCATAGAGATCTGTTCATAAAATAAACATTATCCAGGTGGCTGTTCTCTTACAGGAAGGGTTGCCCTGCTCTGTGAGAGTTCCAAATGATTCCCTCATCTCTTGACGTGACACAGATAGCTCAATGGGGATACTATCTGGATAAAGTACACATTTTTGCAAAATGATTGACATGCATTAAACCTATGGCTACATGTAGGAACTCCATTAATTACCCAATGCTCTGGCAATCGCTGCAGTAGACCGCTAAGAAAATGAACGGCGATCGTTTTACGAGCAGATCTCTGCGAATAGTTTTTGCTGTGGTCTGCGTTCTCGACTAACGATCGGAAAGGCATGACTTAAAAAACTGGTCGTGGGTCGGGAATCAGCCCATCGCAGACCTTGGGTCAATTATAATTGCAATTACAGCAGTATGGTCAGCTGAAAGTAAGAGTTACATTTTGACTGCAATTACAAGTGGAAAGTAATTGACCCGCGGTCTGACCCATCGTTCGTCCCGGGCCAGCACAATGAGCAAGTCAACAGTGGCCATCGCTTAGATTTACTCGTCCCTGGCGTGAGAATGTGGAATTCCCAACGAGGAAGTGCCATCAATAGGAGATAAAGCACTGCCCATCTTCATTACAGAGCTGGACAGTTCCACGATTAAAGATGTAAATTTCAGACACTTGAAAGACGTGGGTAATCATTCGTATAACCATGCAGTGGCTCTTTACTTGGACAGAGTCTGTGAACCAAACGAGGACAGTAATTCATCATTTGTCCAACTTCCGTGAGAAGGGAAATCGATTCATGAAATACTGCGGTGTCGGATGTATGCCAATAAAAACGGCTTAATTTAATTGCGTATTTGTCCCAAACTGCTGACTCGGTCGGTACACAGCCATATGTAAATACTGTATAAAAACCTCGAGATTATTATCTTCACAACGATGCCCCACGTGTATTATTAGGATGATTTAGAACTGCCCAAATGTAAATAGGAAAAGTGAAAAGGAGACGCGTGGCATCACTGGGGAGGGTTCACCGTTAGGCGCCACGGTACCATCCTGAACACTAACCACACTCGCTGACCACTAACACGAGCCACTGGGAGGTTAACGGTGCATGGATTCAGAGATCGATATCGATGATTAAGCTCACGAATTACGCATCTTGTCATGTATGTAAAAATCTGTTTTACAATTTGCGTATGTTTTCTGTAATGGGTTCAAGCCGCCCCCAACAGCCACTAGACGCGCTAACATTTACCGCAGTCCTAAGTACAATGGATTATTGAATCGAATCGCCATCCTGCATCATGACAATCAAATTGCCGATGAGGGAAAGGGTGCAGTCGATACACCGCTAACTACACGAGCCAATCAGACCCTAGCCCTACCTAAACAGCTAACCAGACTCTTAACTATAACCCTACCACTGACCCTACCCCAACTCATAACCACCACCTCTACTGCTTGACCCAGTCTAGGTGTTTAACTATTAAAATATCCTTCCATTTTCAATTTCCATGAATCGGAGTCATAATCACATTGAGTTTTGCCTTGTGGGTAATGCCTCATTTGTGTTGTTTCATTCGTGCCTATTAAACTGGATATACTTTATAATTTTCCACTGTTCTCAGTTGGTAGAACCAAGGAAATATTTGCACAAGGAATTACATAAATGGAAATTAACCGATCCTCACATCCACGATTTGATGCGTGTGTCACGAGAGCAAGAATCAACATGAATCGCTGAATCGATACGTGTCTGACTCACATTCGTTTTAACTTTTCGTTCACTTTTAACTTTAACTGCTGCTGTTCAGTGCCTTGGTGGCCGATAACGGGTTAGGGGCGTCGAGGGGAGAAAGGTCAAGGAAGTAGAGGTCAGGAATGAGAAGTCAAAGAGTCACAGGTCAGGCTACCATGAGGAACTCGGTCTTGTCGATGTGCTGGTTTCCATCCGTGTCCAGCATGTTGAAAGCGATCTGAAACCCGGCCAGGGGCTCTAGCATGGAGACATCGAGGCACATGGGGACATATGGGGACACGGCGACACATGGGGACCCACAGACATGCGTAGACACAGAGACGCACGGACACACAGAGAGCTTGTGGGGACATATGGGGACACACACACAGACCTGGGGACACAGGGACACGTGGGGACACCAAGATACAAGTAGACACAGAGATATGTGGGAGACAGACAGGAGACACGTGGGGATGTGCGGAACATGTGGATGACACGTGGGAGGAAATGGGGACAGAGACACAGAGATACACTCGCACGTAGGGACATAGAGACGTTGCAGAGACAACGAGCAAATGGACACAGACACGGAACACGGACGCACCAACGGAAGCACACAAGTACGTACACGCATTTACAGGTACACACATATACAAGTACACACATACAGTAAAACCATGGCACGGCAGACTTTGCATTCCTATAATAATTCGGCTCAGCTTTCGGGGATGGGATCATTGTTTTTGTTTCGTAATATTGTTGTTTTAGCAGCTGGCCGGAACACAAATCCCCACCCATCCGTCCGACTAGCCGGGGTTTTACTGTCTACAAACACATTGAACAAGTACACAGATATACAAGTATAAACAGTTACCAAGTGCACGCATGTATAAGTGCCCACGTACACACATACAAGTATACACACGTACAACTACCCTCATAATTACATGTACAAGTAAACACATATTTGGGTACACACACATACAAGTACTTGCAAGAAGGGGACATTTAACCATACTTCACCACACTCATCAGTGTTGGATGAAGGTTGGGGGGTTCTGGGACCGGTTCAGATATCACTCACCACTAATGTTAGCAGTGGCTGGGAATCAAACTCAGGTCGCCGGTTTCATAGTGCAACGTGCTATCCACTGCACTACCGTTTCATCCCTAGACACGTATACAAGTACACACACACACAAGTACATGTGTAGTGGCATCGCCGGATGTCACTGCACGCCATTGTGTGAAGCCGGCCTGGGAGAGGCCGATTGCGCAATGTTGATATCGCAGACATCGCCGCGAGTGGCTGCAGTGCCGGCCCTAGCGGGGCACGGCCAACACTGCGGGACAGTGATGGGTGGCACTGCGCTCTGTGTGTCGTGCCAGCCCCTGGAGGATAGGGGGCGAGAGTGCCAGGGACGGTACGGGGTTCGGAGAGGGCCATGGCACTCTGGTTGAACCCGGAGGGCTGGTGACCGGAGGTACCGACCCGGGGACCCCCAAAAAGGGGGCTGGGGGGACCACGTGTCCAGAGGCAGGTCCTTCTCGAGGCTTCGAGGTGGGCGTGGCTAGGGGCGGAGCGAGCCCCGGGACGGGGGATAGAAGCCGGGGCCCTGAGCGGCACCGGATGCTGTTGTCCGAATGAAGATCTCCACGTCCGTCGCCTGGGAGAGGAGCTCCAAGTACGGGACCGGGGCCCGAGCTGGGGTTCGGTCCGCGATAGCCACCCCGTGTGCTCAGAGTAGCTAGCCCGGAGGATATAACTCCCTAGGTTACCTGGTGTGAGGGGCAGCTACCCCGTTGTGTTAAGGCTGTTGTTAAATAAACGTGTTGCCTCCAAGAAGAAGTTTCTGTCTCCATCCGTGCCCACTACACATGTACCAGTACACACATGCTAAAACACTATTTTCATGTTTCCAGGTAAACCCCACTGAGCTATACAGCTCTTTTTCAGAAACGACCTGGCCACAAATGATAGCTCAACGAAGCGGCTTATCACGTGGAAATTGATAGCAGCCAAATACTCTAAACGCGCGTTTCTCAATGTGAAGGGAAAAACCGGAGGACCCGGAGAAAAATCCACGCGACCACTGAGAGAACATCCAAACTCCAAATAGACAGGCATCAGGGTCGCGATCGAAACCACGACCTCCTGTATATCAGATGAGGGCGTTAACATCTCGCCACGATGGCGCATTCTAGCCTTACATAAATACACACACATACAAGTACTCAAGAACACGTGCGCACGCACACACAAGGGTACGGATGCGCACGCTCACTGAACGCAATGAGGAACGGCTATTGCGATTCTAGTAATGGACATGATGGGTCACACTGGCGCTGATGCTGATGAAGTTGATAAGGAGCACGGCGATGGCGCTAATGAGCATGGGGCGTGATAAAGCTAACGAGGAGGGCCTGATGATGCTAATGAGGAGGTGACTGCGAGTCTCACTGGTCAGGATGCACAGCAGAAACAGGTAGTCCGAGTACGAGATGAGCCCTGTGGGGAGACAAGGAGACAGGCAGGCAATTGGACAGGGAGACGAGGGGACAGGGAAATAAGGGGACAGGGAAGGGACGGGTGAACAGTGATTGGGAAATACAGAGACACAAGTTCAGTGGGCGATAAGGAGCCACACGCAGCTGTCGATGTGAAATATCAAACGTTGTGTACATCGCACAATTAAGACCTTGTGTGCTACCTAGAGCCTGTTTGTGTGTAAATTGTGTGCATATATGAATGTATGTATGAGCATACATGTGTATCGTGTACATTTAGAACTTTGTATCTATGAGTCTGTATCTGTGTGTGTACGTATATACGTTCCGTGCACACTTTACCGTTGTGACCCATGGAATGGAAGAGCTGTGATCTCCTCTCATCCAAGGCTGGAGTCTTCGCCAGAATGGATTGAACTTCCTGTGCAAAGCCAGTGTGGGTGTCGGGGGGGGGGTCAACATTTACAGCGGCCTTCGTTTGACTCTGCCAGGCTTCAGTCATTAACACTGACCCTGAACGAATACCTGAGAGCCCCTTCGCCTGGATCTATGTGGGCCTCAGGCATTGACAATTTATCCTACGAATCCTACGGGTGTGACTTAATCCGAGCACTGGGATTCAAGTCTGTCTCTCCGACCCTTCGTGCACGTGCTGACGTCACCTTTTCGGTGAGAATCCTCTTGGGAGCGTCGTCTGAGGGGAGAGGGGAAAGGGAGATGAAAAATGAAGGGTTAGTGGTGGCATCATTTCTGTTTTTGACAGTGGTGAGGTGCTCGGGTTAAGCGTTACATATCATGCTTCGAGGTGAGTGTTGTTAAGGAGGCAGGATTCGGGGTTATGGGTTAGCCTCTTGTGCAAGAGGCTCTTGGTTACAGACAGGTGCCTATAGTTAACATGACAGGCCAGTGCTGCCACCGTCAACAGCAGCATCATCATCGTCGTCGTCATGTTTATTTGTAATGCGAGTTTGCCAACATAGGACGCTTTGCACAAACTTCAGCAACACGTTTTTAGACGTATGTCATGAGCCACCGATACAATAAAAAAGATGCAACGCAAAAAACACGATAATTTATTGTTTATATACACCGAGGCTGTGTGCCGATCTGTCCAGAGTGTGAAGCAGCGTGAATGAGAAACAAGTTCGGGGGGGGGGGAGGTAAAAACGATGAAAGGTGTGCACCGCAGGGAGAGTTGCGAGTGACGGAGTCGACGAAGTCACTCGGGGTCATGTAGGGTCGGCCCTGGAAGCGAAGCGACGCGAACGAAGAAAATCGCAGTTCCCGGGGGCCGGGGGCACGGGGATGGTGCCGCTGAGTGTGAAACAAACACAGAGACAAATATCGCCCTGTAGCCTTAATAGACTGTTGGGGCAAGTGGTGTTAGCGGGCACCTATGAAGGCCGGGTTTTGTTTCGGGTGCTCCGGTTTCATCCGACAACTAAGCATTCATTGACCGATAACACCTTAATATATAGAGGACAACACAAAACTTGTACAATTGTTAACGCCTACTTACCACCTGGCTACCTTTCCCGTTCGTCTGTGCTTCTTCCACATGTCTCTGAGTCGTTCTATCCCTTCGAGAGTGAGTGAATACTGTGCAGCGCGGCACATGCTGACATTATTACATTTTATTATTATCGACACAAACCATTAAGAGGCCGCCCATGACCAGCGATTCGACCCCCATAAATGAAACACGCGGGGCCAAGGCGTTCAGCACCAGGGACAGCGCCCGCGGCCTCATTCTCATACGCGTGCAGCAACAACGCCACCTCGTTCATCCATCAACAAGAGAGCGAGTGACAGTCGTTTAAGCAGAGAGCCCCCCCGACAGATTCACTTTTCACACCAACAAGACAAAGCTCCCTCGTATAGCCGGTAACAGACTGTCGGGGCAAGTGCTGCTAGGGAGCACCTATGAAGGCCGGCACGGCACACGAGGGGTTGGGTGGCCAACACCACGCCCGGCCGCCTTTGTCTACCCAGTGGCGGAGTTTACACACTCTACCAGGTACTCATTTGAGGCTGAGTCGACCTAGAGGAGGCACAGGACGAGTTCAGATAATCGTCACTGATGTTAGCCGTGAGCGTGAATTGAACTCGGGTCGCCGGGTTCGTAGAGCAGCACGCTAAAGGCTACACACACATACATACACACACGTGCACGACTAAATACAGCTAACAGGCCTGCCGCATTCATCCATCAAACAGACTGAGTGTCCTCAATTTAACCAGAGGTCCCCAGACAGATACACTTTCGCCACATAATACACACCACACCGCCCTCACACGACACAAATACACACCGCACACATAAACCACTTCTCACCACATATACACCTCAGTACATACCACACACAAGACGATACAGTATACACCACACTCAAAACACACCACGTGCGTAAGCCAACATATAGCCATTCAGACGGTGGGAGCAAGTACTAATGTCGAGCACCTATTAAGGCCAGCACGGCGCACAATGGGTTGTTTCCAGATCCACAATCGACCGCCTTTGTTTCTCCAGTCATGTTTACTAAGCACCACACCAGGTACAACAGTCGATGCGAAGCTGTCTGTCCTGGTGTGCTGCGTCTCGGATGCAGAGCCATACTCGAAAGACTCGAGGCTCGGTAGATTGACATTTCGTGGGTAAAAGCTCATCGTTATTACCGCGTGGTTATCCCGTGTAAACACTGTCCGTATAACAACATATAACGACGCAATGTCCAGATCCACAAATACGAGGGAGAGACATCACAGCGATCCCATTCCGCTGCTCCTGAGCAGGCGGCTATCTGGCTCGACCACCCGAACGCGAAATTGCAGTTGTTGCTCTGCATATACATAAGCCAAACGCAAAAAAAGACTGTAAAGATGTTTCACAAGAACCGAAGCTACAGCAATAAACTTGCAAGCCACAGAACAAATGCGTTCGTGTCGGAGGTGGCCACGCGCCTCTGTTGACACACACAGCAACGTCCCAAATGGCGTCGCGACTGTGTGGCACACTGACACAATTCGGCGAACACATTCCGTGCCCATAATTAATACACCGGCCGCGAATCCTTCTCGGAGTTTCGCAAGCCTCGGTCATCGTCGAGTCTCGACGCTATACCCTTCAAGGACCAAGAGATGATCAGGATGACCACGACGGCGGCGGCGGCTATGATGACTTGGCTGAAGCTGCTCGGCAAGACGAGACGTGGAAGCGCCGCACCGTCGCACAATACGCGACCACAGCCCCCTCGAGCCATTAATTGCACGTACGCATACCGAAGACCGCACATTTGTTACACAAGCGATAGACTGGACGTTTGATGGACACGAGCTCGGCTGAGTTTTGCGTCCAGTCCGGCGGCGCTACGAGAATCCATTCTCAAGTTATCGCTTCCGAAAGCGACTGCCCCCAATGTTTGACCGGCGGTGGGAAGACCGCACCTGCGTGTGCGCGCGTGCCTCTTTGACCCCGGCGGCCGCGACCCCCAGGGTGAGAGCAGCGAAGGCGATGCGGGGTGTCCTGGGGACCCGGGGCAGGGGCCTCGAGGGGACGCAGGGACCTTTGAGGCCACGCGAACGCAGGGCCCTGGCGACAAAGGCGGCGGCGTCGAAGGCAGCGCGTACCGCTGACGCCATGGCCGTTAACTGACGGAGTGGCCTGGACCTATGCTTACATGCATTAGGGATTGTGATACTAGTGAGCGGCGTGATGCGTATCCAAGCTGGGAAATATAGTGTTCTGGTGGTGTTGCTTATCCGTATTGGGAAATGTAACGTGTCTTTGTCAATGTATACTTATCCGCACTAAGAATTGCGGAGCTTGGCCCAAAGTACTTATATTAGTATTAAGCAATGTTTTGTATAATGTTATTTGACAAACGGTAATGCAAGAGGTATGGTACTTGAATAGATGCAGTACTGTATAGACCAAGACTTGTAAGCAAAACATGAACTCAAAGTTATAAAATATAAGATTGATTTGATATTATACAACCGTTTCAATAATCATATGTAAGTAGACATGAAAAGCCGTTTAACCTACGCAGTTGCATAAAAAAATCTTCAAACCCTTACAATTGCAAGAAAACAAACACGAGTCATGGCATTGCATTTAAAACGTTAGACTAGACCGGTCGATTCTCATCGATACTGGTAAAAAAAGCACACACAGGCACCGTCAATTTCAGATATAATACATCAGACAATGTTTGTTTCAAATTCAAGTAGCTGCTGAATGAGGTTTTATTTCAATCAGACCACTTTCGCCACAGATATTCGATGCGAGTGGTCGATATCCCGGTGAAGTAAAAGACCAGTGAATTGTCCCCGACATATCCCTTGCTGAAGAGACGATGTACCTCAAAGGGCCCTCACCTGAGTACATAAAGGCAGTTAAAATGACAAGAGTACTTATTATGCTAGAGGTGGGAAATGTTTCTTGATAGGACTGAATAGGACTCTATATATATCTATGGAGAGCCACACATTAGTTGACATTTAACTTTGACTATGAAAGGACTGTATTGACTGAGCGAAAAACTTAGTTGAAGCAGGTGACTGAACGCGCATAAAATTGGAAAGTTTAAAAGGTCCAAAATATTCCTCTCCAGTATCCAATTAGTTCACCTAAGATGCTTGCAGTGAGGAATATAATTTCCAGGTGGTTTCTAAGGGGTAGGCCTCGTTTGGCCACGGGCCATGTGACGTTAATTTGCGGGTCGTATCCGGCCCGTGCCACCCCTAACTCAAACCAATATCAGAGCCACTGAATCGGTACAAATGAGTCCCTGCTTTCAAACGCTGGATCTGGTTGTCTCTTCGAGGGTTTATAATGACTCTGAAATATCAGGTTGGCACCTGTTATATCCAGGATTAGAATCCAGGTTTCAGCCGCCAGTGATTATCCCAGGATCTTAAGCGCAGTGAGATGATCTCAACATCTCAACGCATTACTGGATATTTGTCATTTACTCGGCACACACAGCTAACATAATTGGCGAATGATGTTTCAACGAGCCCTAGGTTCCCCGCTTCTTTAACCTGCATGGTAAGATATGGTCAAACAACCCTATAACCAACATATTTATCAATACATCGTATGATCAACACATAGCAAACCATAATTTACAAAGAAAGTGCATGGTTTCGTGTTGAATGAAAAGTGAATCCACAAGTCTGAGATCATCCAATGAGGCTGCTCTGCTGATTTGATGCTTTGCTTGCAGGCAGTATTTTGGAAGGATGTCTTCAGCTTCTGACATAACCATAACTGTGATGAAATAACAATTGGCATTTAAATAAAGTTAAATCAAAGTGTCTCTAAGCTCATACAGGAATTGGGGTCGTGCTGATCTCCTTTAATGGCTCTGAGAAAGTGATGAGAACTCAGAAACCCACAATGGGGGTCAGATTATCCACAGAATAATCACTCTTTACTTCCCTCAAAGTGGTACTGATTTCACTGATCCTGCAGGAACAATGATGGAGCTCAAACGACTCCCAATCCGAATTCATACTCCTTGCCTTTGTTTGAACATATACTCTTTTGACTTTGAACAATGACCAGAGCACAACAATCAAGTAATGATAATACTTCACTTGGAATGTCAAATATACCATTGTATTACAGTACTGTGAGGGTTTGGTTGGGGTCTGTCCGGACCTCCCCCCAAAAACACTCGTAAAGCCGTCCAGCCACAGGAGCTCTAAGAGCACGGCCACCCCTCAGATCGGTTAACCGGAAACGAAAAACCACCAATCCCTGTAACGAACCCATTAATATTTTCCACAACATGAACACAACACACAACAATTAAAAAAACATCCACCTGCTCGCATCACCGTGAACGTCACTAAACCACGTGAATCCCGTTCGGGGTCTGATGCAGAGAACAGCTAGTCGCCTCGGACCCCTGAGGTAAACTCAAGGGCAGCGTGTAGCCTCCAACGCCTGGGCACTGATGCATATTACTTGTTTATGTTGAACAACGCTAGTGAGCTGTGTCAGGAATAGGGTCAGTCTTGACAGCTGCTATCTTGGAGCTGTTCCGGACGGTCCGAAACACGCACACAGGCTCGTGCAGCAATAATCAGAGAATTCAACAACACGGCTCCCAGCTGTGACGACGCCACAGCGGATCTGCAACCCAGAGGCTGCCGTTTACGTTCCATCTCCCGGTGCGGCTATTTGAAACAATGGGGCACATTTACTAAATTGTTGCAGTCGTGCGTAAAACTCCACTGGAATCGGTGACCGGTTTCTGACTTTCAGAACCAGTCAATGACCGGTTTAATTCTCCCCCATGCGATCTTAACCCTACGACTGGCCCAACGGCATCAACATGAGGGGGGGTGGTTACCACATTACTGTGAGGTTTAACCAGGACACATGGTAATGAGCTGGTGGCACCTCCCTCCCACCCACTAACAGTCCCGCCCATGTCTACATTAGCCACGCCCACTCCGCCATTAGCACTGCCACCCACCAGGAGTTGGTGGTTTTTAGTTTTTGGTAAACCAATCTGAGGAGTAGCTGTGCTCAAAGCGCTTGTGTGAGTGGACGGCTTTACAAGTGTTTTTGAGAAGAGATCCGGACGGACCTCAACCAAACCCTCACAAATGGCGAGCCAAGCAGGAGGGTGGGGGAGGGGCCCTTCCTCTCCAGAGCACAATGCCGCTCGCCATCAGGACAGGGTGGGGGCAGAACTCCTTAGCGTGGGGGTTTAGCGGCTCATACTACATTTACTTAATTTGCTTATAGAGCTTTGGGTAATAAATCATCACAGATCAATTATTTTTTATAAAGTAATTTTCGCGTCATCGCAAGGTCGCTGTATCTCCGCTTGTGGTCCAAGTGTCACCAATGGTGGCCGGAGAGGAGGCAGCAAGTTTCCCAAAGGCGTGTGCGCAGCGCCGCATCTTCCACGGCCTGTGCAGGCTCAATCTGGTGGCCATTTTCCAGGTAGGCCCAAGGGCGGCCTTTCAGTTCGGGCGCAGTGGCAGCATACGTGACACCGGCTGCGGCCTGGCGGGTGGACTGGGATGTGTAGGAACACAAGGGGCAAGTCAAGACACATAAAGAAACACATGACGTAGCGACACGTGCATATGTAACTTGCTAACCCACCCCTACTGGACGTGTGAAAAATAGTTGCATAGCTCATTGGATTCCTCCAGTCTAAATAAAGATTTATTCTGATGCTGATATGGGGAAAGGGAGACAGGAAACTCAAGGGACACATCTGGATGTGGGGAAAGGAAGACAGAGAACACATTTGAACATGCAAAAAGGGAGATCGAAAAATAAGTGGATATGCAAGTAGATGATATAATAGACTTATATTAAAGTTTCGTTGATATTGGATTACTTTTACAAGTGTTACTGTGTCCTCCACGTTCAAGGCAGTCAGAAAAACACTGAGCGAATGCACGGATGCTTTCAACCTTAGCTGGAAAGTGTGAAAAACAAAACAGCACGTAAGTGTTAATGCCCAGCCAGCAATATAAATGCACACAATGGATGGGTTAGGAGTGTGAAGGGACGTTACCCGGAAGAGGAATCGGCCCGTGAGCCACTGGCCCATCCTGAAAAAGGCACCCGCGTGGCGGTAGAGTTCGGAGTCCACGACCCCAGGGTCCACGGCGACACTGGTGACACGGTCGCCCCCCTGCTCATGCAGCTGGCGCGACCATAGCGTGAGCGCCAACTTGGAGCGGGCATAGGCGGCGTATGAGGAATAGCGTTCGCTGTGGGAGGATGGAGGAGGCACATAGCGGCACAAATACATGCACAGAGACCAATGAATGAACACACGTGCACACAAGTGCTTCTGCATGAGTATCATCATCATCAGCAGCCAGAGATATCCCATGCTCCATGAAGGCCTACTCCAGCCACCGACACCTCTGCCGATCTCGCAATGCAACAATTCATCTATTTCTTGCACAAGTGCTGATTTCATCTCTTCATCTCTGCACTGGATGTACACTCAGGTGTGTTCCCTTCTTTGGCTTCGACTTCGTCCACTGACTATCATCCCATCAATAATGTCTATAATTTGTGAAGGTTCTGTAAGCCACGTGTTCCTCTTTTTGCCTCTCAAGTCTAATTCCAAGCACGTAACTCTGCACTTTCTCTACGCACTTTCCATTTTCTTTGTCAATGTCCATACTACTGATCTATGTTTTACAAGGTCATATACACTAATTAAAAACGTTCCTCTTTAGATAAATTATCATGTTCCCTTTCATTATACATTTTCATTTGACAAAAGTACTCCATCCTGCTGTCGATCTCCTTTTAATTTAATCGTTTCGATCCCAGTCTACCTTTATATATTTGTATCTTTGTATAAATATTATGCTGTATTTTTCAAGTGCATCCCTCTGATAGACATCTCCGAGTCCAACTTATTGTAAGTGACTTTTCATACGGACGAATTATTACTGTGTTGCAGTGGTAGTTGCTGCTGTCAAGCCGACCTGCAGTTAATGTCATGGAAGAGGAGGCACCCAGCGCGATGCGTGGCCGACGAGACGCAGACAACGCGCAAGGGGGTCGGGCCCTCGGAGGCGCCAGTTAGAAGCGCCGTCAGCAAGAATGGCCCCACACAGTTGACAGCGAGGTGCTCCTCTAGCGCGTCGGCGCTCAGCCGCAGTGGCACCAGCATCACACCGGCTGCTCACGCGCACGCACCGGTACAAGGGGACGGAGTAAGTGGGCGAGCAGGTGGACAAGGCTGTGTCCATTCTGGGGTGAGGACTTTTCTTTTTTTCTCTACAACCAAATCACTAGGAATGTACGTGTTATTCCACTATACATGGTAGGACTTCTCCGGGTACTTCAGTTTTATCTCACACAAAGTAAAATATGGCTTACAAAAGAAAAAGGCCAAGCATCACAATGCGAGACACTCCTGAAAAGGGTCTTGAGACTCATTGAGACTTTCTTTGGTAAAAGATAGAAAACCAGATGTCAGACCACTATAAGAGCACCTAATTTTGGAGGTTGGGTGATAACTATGCATGTTGTTGAATCTGGAAGGAGGAAGCATGTGCTGGCTAAGTGTGGTAGCATCAGCAGAATTGGTAATGATGTCCGATTGATCATGAACTTTGCGAATGGGTGGACTCAGCCTCACCGTTGTTCACGAGAATGTGCAGGGGCAGCTTTCGCAATCGGAAGCGGTTCACGAAGTCTCGCACGGACGAGAGGGATCTCAGGTCCAGGTGCATGAAATCCACTGTCAGGAGAGAATGCATTCATTTTATTTCAGGTGGTGCACATGTGTATGTGTTTATCAATCACATAGTGATTCATGATTGTTCTGTTTTATGAAACAGGTAACCTGAGTTTGATTCCCTGCCATGACTAACATCAGTGGGATATGATATTAGAACCGATCCTGGGCCTCGCTCTATTAACTAAGCTCTCAAAGAGTATCTGATGTGGTGCATAAAAAATCAGCATTGGGGAGACAAAGGCGGTCAAGGGTCGTGCTGGCTACACCATCCCCTTGTGCATTCTCCGGTCTTAATAGGTACACGCCAACAGCACTTACCCAAACAGTTTTGTGTGTGTGCAAATAATTTAGCAAGTGCAAATTATATGATTAAAAACAAATACAAGTAGAAATTCACTTCATCTGTAAAGTGTAGCAATGGCAATTATTTACCAAGGAAAGCCTCATCCAAGTCACTAGATTGTATTTCAAGGAGGGTTCTGCATTCAAAGTGCCCAGGGTAGGCCCACGCATACGAGGAGTAAAACTCAACCCTGTCATTTTTTGACTACCTTGGAGCCCCTGTATACAACATCTGGCAAGCCCAGTGTAGGTGGTCACTCATCTAATTACTAACAAGGCTCACAACTTCATGTCTTTCGAGATCCAAATATAGAATGGAGGGTCAATTAGTGTGATGTAATGAATTAAGGGGATTTGGTGGTTGGTAATTTGGCTATTTGCCCAAGAACAGTGTTGGTTTTAGAGAGAGACACTAGCTTCTGTCGTGGGAATGTGGATATATTCCGCCACTGGCTAAGTGCCCCTCAAAGAAGCTGAGTACCACCACACAGGTAACGTGAGGTTTTGCGGTCGTGTAGGTGGCTTCCATCGGGTGGTGTGGGATGTTACGCACCCTTGTCATTCCCCGTGTCTGAACGCAGTGCTTGAGCGGCCTCGCTTCCTTCCTTCTCATTGTTGGATGCTGATGAACAGGCAAGGACAAAGCAATTAAAACTCAATTAGGAATTTGACAAACTGAACACAAATAAGAGTATTAATAAGCCATAATCTAGAGATCACCACAAAAAAGGACACATATAAACAGTCATGTGTATAGTATGTCAAAGTACTACAAAAAAATTATAGTGTAGAGTTCATATCCAGTATAATCTGCTGCTGGCTAATTACTAGCTCAGCTTCATATTGTGGACTTCCCTTGGGGCTTTTCCACACTTTCTTTTATTTTCCTTGCTCATTTTACCAATATTCACAGATGACATATCACTCTGTATCTGTAAATATGCATCTGTCTTTATGTCAGCCAGTATGTCTGCATTGTGTGAATATCTGTGTATTCCTACTCATCTTTGTTATAAATATGTGAAACCCGCGATCGTACCAAGGATGACCCACGTGTTTGTGTCTGTGTGTAACCCATGTGTTTGTGTCTGTGTTACCCATGTTTTTGTGTCTGTGTGTAACCCACGGTGGTACCAAGGATGACCCACGTGTTTGTGTCTGTGTGTAACCCATGCGTTTGTGTCTGTGTGTAATCCATGTGTTTGTGTCTGTGTGTAACCCATTTCGTACCAAGGATGACCCATGTGTTTATATCTGTGTGTAACCCATGTGTTTGTGTCTGTGTGTAACCCACGGTCGTACCAAGGATGTCCCATGTGTCTGTGTGTAACTCATGTGGTTGTGTCTGTGTGTAACCCACGGTCATACCAAGGATGACCCGCGTGTTTGTGTCTGTGTGTAACCCATGTGTTTGTGTCTGTGTGTAACCCATGTGTTTATGTCTGTGTGTAACCCATGTGTGTGTGTGTAACCCACGGTCGTACCAAGGATAACCCACGTGTTTGTGTCTGTGTGTAACCCACGTGTTTGTGTGTAACCCATGTGTTTGTGTCTGTGTGTAACCCATGTGTCTGTGTGTAACCCATGTGTTTATGTCTGTGTGTAACCCATGTGTTTGTGTCTGTGTGTAACCCATGTGTTTATGTCTGTGTGTAACCCATGTGTTTGTGTCTGTGTGTAACCCATGTGTTTGTGTCTGTGTGTAACCCACGGTCGTGCCAAGGATAACCCACGTGTTTGTGTCTGTGTGTAACCCATGTGTTTGTGTCTGTGTGTAACCCATGTGTTTATGTCTGTGTGTAACCCATGTGTTTGTGTCTGTGTGTAACCCACGGTCGTACCAAGGATAACCCACGTGTTTGTGTCTGTGTGTAATCCATGTGTTTGTGTCTGTGTGTAACCCATGTGTTTATGTCTGTGTGTAACCCATGTGTTTATGTCTGTGTGTAACCCATGTGTTTGTGTCTGTGTGTAACCCACGGTCGTACCAAGGATGACACCACGTGTTTGTGTCTGTGTGTAACCCACGGTCGTACCAAGGATGACACCACTTGTTTGTGTCTGTGTGTAACCCACGGTCGTACCAAGGATGACCCACGTGTTTGTGTCTGTGTGTAACCCATGTGTGTATGTCTTTGTGTAACCCACGTGTTTGTGTCTGTGTGTAACCCACGTGTTTATGTCTGTGTATAACCCACGTGTTTGTGTCTGTGTGTAACCCACGTGTTTGTGTCTGTGTGTAACCCATGTGTTTGTGTCTGTGTGTAACCCACGTGTTTGTGTCTGTATGTAACTCATGTGTGTATGTCTGTGTGTAACCCATGTGTTTGTGTCTGTGTGTAACCCACGTGTTTGTGTCTGTGTGTAACCCACGGTCGTACCAAGGATGACCCACGTGTTTGTGTCTGTGTGTAACCCACGTGTTTGTGTCTGTGTGTAACCCACGTGTTTGTGTCTGTGTGTAACCCACGTGTTTGTGTCTGTGTGTAACCCACGGTCGTACCAAGGATGACGTGGGCTCCCAACTCAGCCAGTCGCCTCCCCGTCTCCAAACCGATTCCTCGTCCACCTCCCGTCACCACGGCAACACGCCCGGTCTGCCGGGGCAAAGCTGACAGCAGCAGGGTGCATGGGGGTCACCAAAGTCAGTCCTTTATTGAACCGTGTGACAGAGCAATCCCATTTGTAATAGTCCAGGTTCAAGACCTCTCTTTTTTTTTCCCTCTATGACCGACTGCCTCCATTATTCGATAAAATATGCCTACTTTTTGTCTAAAAAGTCTTGAGATGTCCTCGCATTTAGACCCGGGTCGGCAACCCGCGGCGCCAAAGCCACATGTGGCCCTTTGAGGAGTGTTTCGTGACGTTATTTATTAAGGACCGCCGTCTCGTATTCACTCACATGCATTGCGGCTCTTGAAAAATTGTGGGGGGTTTTTTTACCGAATAAAAAAATGTCTGTAAGATTGATTGCCGACCCCTGATTTAGACGCGATTTACATCCGCGTTCTACTGTAAACAGGGAGACCTGTATATTCATATTCTTAGTTTTTTCGGTAAAGTCACGTTGAAGAGAAACAACAAAATAACAAAATATATATATTATTATTTATTGTTTTATATATATTTTGTTATTTTGTTGTTTCTCTTCAACGTGACTTTACCGAAAAAACTAAGAATATGAATTACTGCAGTCACGAAAGCTTTAAATCAGGGAGACCTGTAGTTTGAAAAGAGTGTACCTTATGTCAAACTCCAACAGATCTCTTCTACATTTTGATTTAAAGCTTTCGTGACTGCAGGGATTGATATTCTTGGTTCTTTCGGTAAAGTCACGTAGAAGGGAAACAATAAAATAAAAAATATAAAACAATACAATTCTCACGACGTTTCGACTGCAACACAAGCAACCATCATTAGGTGTGAACACCACAGCAAGAAAATTTGCTGTGGTTTTCACACCTGATGATGAAAATTTGCTGTGGTTTTCACACCTGATGATGATTGCTTGTGTTGCAGTCGAAACGTCGTTAGAATTTTGTTTAATATATTTTTTTTATTTTATTGTTTCCCTTCTATGTGACTTTACCGAAAGAACCAATAATATAGATCTCTTCTATTTAAATGTTCATACTGTATCTCCATGGGACTTGGGGTAATCCATGCAGGTCGTCTGACAACATCAGTCAGCCATTGAGATGGCAACACCTGCATGAGGAACATCTGAGATCATTCACTCATGTCCTTTCGTTAACCATGCGAAAGCCCATTGTGTACAACTGAAGCTCAGACAACACCTTTTAAATACAAATAAAAGTAGCTATTCTCTTTATGGTGAGCATCGGGTGGTGTTAAAAGTCGTGGTGGAAATCCCACATTCCTGTGATTAGTATTTCCACAGGATGGCCGGTGTTGACTTTCCACAAAGTGGTTCTCTGTCAAAGTTTCGATGATGATTATGATAATCATGGTTTATTGATGGCGTTGCTGAAAACTATTATGCGAATGGTGCTAAACCAAAGAATGACCCTGGCAGGCATTGTAACTCGCACAAAAAAAAGTGAGTTATATTATCGTGTTTAATTTAAGTCACCTACGACTATTATTTGGGTATTTCGGTAAAAGCCACGTGGCTTTACCGAAAGACCCACAGAATATGAATTCCTGCAGTCACGAAAGCTTTAAGTCAAGATCACCTACGACTGTTACATATAATTCGCAATTAACAAAATCAACCAAAATTCCCACAGTGCACGGGTTATCATGTTCAGCCGTGGTCAATCCACTGCTGGATTAAGACCTCAAGATGCCCGTGGGGGTCACACACACACAACACGGCAAATTACAAAGCTATATGGCACGCGTTACCAAGGCTAATGTTAGGTCAAAGTATAAAAAATGAATCAACAATAAAAAAACATTTTTAAATGAATCTTTCATCATAACACATCCCCAATGACATTGTAGCCGTGGCATTAAAAGTTTTGATTAGAAAAAAAACAATTATCCGCTACAACAATTGTATTAACGTACGCGAGATTGGTAGCGGCTGGTTGGGAGGTCCTCCGTCCAGCAGTGGATTGACCACGGCTGTTTGACGGAAGGCCCGACCGAAGCCACGGCCTCGCCTACAATCCCTGCCCGTTTGGGGCGACCGTCGGCGGCCGGGGCTCGCGCCGCGGGAGGGGGGTCCCGGTTCTCACCTCGGGGCTCAAAGTCCGGCGTGACTAGCTGCAGCAGCATCACTCTTATTCCGATGTAGTAAACGTGAATCAAACATTTAAGCCTGTAAAAGGCCAGACTTATGTTAAATGCGCACATGATTACCGCTTATGATATTGTTAACAATGCACTTGCGTTCGGAACTTAAATGGTCATATCGCCCCCTAATGCCGTTCGTTGTTCCGAATTCGTAGCTCGTATTAAGCGTCTCAAAAAGTAATTCGTTTTACTAAATTCACATGAGTGTACATTTCGCAGTTTTCCTTTGCCCCGAGCGTAGTAATAATAAGAATCGCCTTTTTGTATTTTCTAGTTAGAGAAAGCGTCTCCTTGGCTCTCAAAGTGCATCGCTGGCTGCGGGAATTTACAAATCCTAGCGTCGATAAGCAGGAAGCGCTCGATTATAATAACTTTCAGGTGCTTGTGCGACGTTTTAAAAGCAAAAGAAAATTTTTTCGATCATCAACAATTAAAATGTAGCTACATGAACGTTAACATAAATATGGTGAGGGGGAAAAAAAATAAAAGCTTTGTTTCCGCCCGGTTTCGAACCGGGGACCTTTCGCGTGTTAGGCGAACGTGATAACCACTACACTACGGAAACTTAGATACCAACGTCGCCCGCAATATCCCTAACGAACGTTCCACATTCATCAATGTTTTAATTAAGCGACGTTTCGGGGAATGGGCCTTCTTTATTGACACGCAGAGAGGCCGGAGAGATAGACCGGATACGATTTGGAGACTGCCCCTTTGAACACTTATGAGGCCTGATGAGAATTACATTTGAAACGTGTTTTTTATTAAGTATTTTTTTTATGCCAAATGAAGAGTTACCGAACATTAACTGGTGAGTAGCAAACCCCGCGATAATCAAAACTTACTCCTAAATCAACTTATTTATGCTGGCAAATAAATATGCGGGAATGTTATTCAACATGTACAGAATTCCATTCTTACGTTCATATAACACACTTCCAGGCATTTAAAGATGTTTACCAACAATACAATTACACTGAAGTTATGTTTTACCGGAATCTTACATTTTCCTGGAGTAAATACGATGAGCTATTAAGCTCTTTTCCACAGTAGTCCAGTAGGGGCGGGCCAGTTTAAATGTGCGTGATCTGCGTGTTCCGTCCCGTTCATGTTTCATCATTTGTGTACGCAGTGTAAATGTAACAAAACCTGAAAGTTCAAGCAAGCGGCATGGAGAGACGCACGCTGGAATTGCACTGACACAGAGGAACACGTAGCCTAGAGAATATATAAACACTAGGAGGCCACTTAGTCTGGCTCTGTACGGAGGAACTGTCTAAGCCATTAACACAGAACCCTAATGAAGACTTAGTCTGCCTCTTGAGCCTCGTGCATTAACAATAGCGCCGTAGGCATTGACACTGAACTTTAAAAGAGCCTTAGTTTGGCTGGCTCTGAGCTACAGGCGTCTACAGAGTGGTCCGGATGTATTGTGACCCCCGATTAATCGACCCCTAACATTTTTTCCTATGTATATTCATTTCTGTTTTAAGTAATCCTTACGTAAAACATATTGCGTTTTAGATCATTAAATGCGGGTGGTCACAAGACATCTGGACCACCCAGTACATTGAACCCGAATGGAGTATTAGCCTGGCTAGCTCTTTGAGCCCCAAACATTGCCACTGAAAACCTAATGGAGCCTTTGACTGGCTCTTTTAGTCCCAAACTTTGCCACTGGACCCTAATTGAGCCTGAGGCTGACTCTTTTAGTCCCAAACATCGCCACTGGACCCTAACTGAGCCTTAGGCTGGCTCTTTGAGCCCCAAACATTGCCACTGGACACTAATTTAGCCTGAGGCTGGCTCCTTGAGCCCCAAACATTGCCACTGGATACTAATTGAGCCTGAGGCTGGCTCTTTTAGTCCCAAACATTGCCACTGGACACTAATTGAGCCTGAGGCTGGCTCCTTGAGCCCCAAACATTGCCACTGGATACTAATTGAGCCTGAGGCTGGCTCTTTTAGTCCCAAACATTGCCACTGGACACTAATTGAGCCTGAGGCTGGCTCCTTGAGCCCCAAACATTGCCACTGGACCCTAATTGAGCCTGAGGCTGGCTCTCTGAGCCCCAAACATTGCCACTGGACACTAAATGAGCCTAAGGCTGGCTCTCTGAGCCCCAAACATTGCCACTGGACACTAATCGAGCCTAAGGCTGGCTCCTTGAGCCCCAAACATTGCCACTGGAACCTAATTGAGCCTGAGGCTGGCTCCTTGAGCCCCAAACATTGCCACTGGACACTAATTGAGCCTAAGGCTGGCTCCTTGAGCCCCAAACATTGCCACTGGACCCTAATTAAGCCTGAGGCTGACTCTTTGAGCCCCAAACATTGCCACTGGACACTAATTGTGCCTAAGGCTGGCTCCTTGAGCCCCAAACATTGCCACTGGACCCTAATTAAGCCTGAGGCTGACTCTTTGAGCCCCAAACATTGCCACTGGAAACTAATTGAGCCTGAGGCTGGCTCTCTGAGCCCGAAACATTGCCACTGGACCCTAATTGAGCCTGAGGCTGGCTCTTTGAGCCCCAAACATTGCCACTGGACTCTAATTGAGCCTGAGGCTGACTCTTTGAGCCCCAAACATTGCCACTGGACACCAATTGAGCCTGAGGCTGGCTCTTTGAGCCCCAAACATTGACACTGGACCCTAATTGAGCCTGAGGCTGGCTCTTTGAGCCCCAAACATTGCCACTGGACTCTAATTGAGCCTGAGGCTGACTCTTTGAGCCCCAAACATTGCCACTGGACACCAATTAAGCCTGAGGCTGGCTCTTTGAGCCCCAAACATTGACACATTGGACACCAATTGAGCCTGAGGCTGGCTCTTTGAGCCCCAAACATTGCCACTGGACTCTAATTGAGCCTGAGGCTGACTCTTTGAGCCCCAAACATTGCCACTGGACACCAATTGAGCCTGAGGCTGGCTCTTTGAGCCCTCAGCATTCAGAGTCATTGCTGGGAGAGGGGGGGGGCTCCGTTTTCCCAGGCCGCGTTGCTCGCCAACGTAACGGAGCGCACACACGCACGCACACACATCTAATTTCTAATTTCGCCGCGTTCACTACGAGCGTACAGAACTCTATAGAACGACAAAACGCAGAGCGCAATTAGAAATCGGCGTTTTTTTTCTCTTCCGTTGTCGCGCGGCGTTTGCCGAATCTACCCTGGGGGCGAGTTGCGTTGACGGAAACGCGCGAGAGGCGAGAGAGAGACGAGAGAGAGAGACGCAGGGCGTCGGCGGCGTCTTCGTCTTCTTCGTCAGGAAAGCTTCTCGGGGCAAACGGAGCGCGTCCACTTCGCCCCCAACGGAGCTCGCGAAGGGCGCCGAGTCGTGAACGGATTCGCTTTGAGAGCGCCCAGTCGGGGCGAGACCCCCCCCCACCCCCCCTTTTTATTTATTATCGTTGAGCAAAGAACGCGGCGCGAGCGGCGGCGGCGGTGGTTGGGGGGGGGGCGGTGGTGGGGGGCGGCGGCGGGGGGGCGGTGGTGGGGGGGGGCGGTGGTAGGGGCGGTGGTTGGGGGGGCGGTGGTGGGGGGGGGAGCGGCGGGGGGGGCGGCGGCGGGGGGGGGCGGCGGCGGGGGGGGGGCGGCGGCGGGGGGGGGGCGGCGGCGGGGGGGGGCGGCGGTGGGGGGGCGGCAGAGGGGGGGCGGCAGAGGGGGGCGGCAGCGGGGGGGGGGGGGCGGCGGCGGTGGGGGCAGGGGGGGCAGGGGGGGGAGTTTTTACCGCGCCCGTAGGCGGCGTATTGAACGCGTTACTACTGCAGGCCGTGAACACGTCTTTCATCACGTGGAGGGGGGGGGGTGTACATGTGTCGTTAAGCCCGCCGCCACCCGACACAGGCCAATTTAGTAAGGGTTGTCACGTATAAAACAGAACGTGACAAATTCGTAACGTTTTGTGTGTTTGCTCAATTAATCGCGTGCTTCGGTATAGCAGCTTTTGTTCATAGAGGTTTTCCGGGGGGGGGGGGTGGTGGGGGGAGTTTGTGTACAGTTTTTCTTCTTTTTAAACAAAAAATAAAATGTATTTATTTACCGGTAATGCGATTACTTTGGTCATCTTCGCCGCGTCGCTATGCGTCCCGATTTTTGGAGATGCCGATCGCGATAATCGCGATATCCTCCCGGTTAACCGCAATGCCGACTCTGTTAACCGCAATGCCGACTCTGTTAACCGCAATGCCGACTCTGTTAACCGCAATGCCGACTCTGTTAACCGCAATGCCGACTCTGTTAACCGCAATGCCGACTCTGTTAACCGCAATGCCGACTCGGTTAACCGCAATGCCGACTCGGTTAACCGCAGTAGCGACCATGGGACGGGTTCGTCCTTCGAGGAGTTTGTGTTGAGGTTCGGCAAGAAGTACAGCTCCCAGCGGGAATACGACGAGAGATTCGCCGTGTACCAGGTGAGATCTAAGGGCAACATGAGGGATCCCCCAGGGTCCTGTTAATAACTGAGACTCACAGAGCCAGACGAAGACAACACGTGGGATCTTTGAGTGCAGTGTTAATGACTGAGACTCACAGAGCCAGACGAAGAGAACACGTGGGATCTGTGGGTGCAGTGTTAATGACAAGCTCACAGAGTCCAGATGAAGACAACACGAGAGATCTGTGGGTGCAGTGTTAATGACCGATACTCATTGAACCAGACATTAATCTTCGTCTTGTGTTTTCTAGGCGAGCCTTCGCCGACACGAATGGCTCAACGCTGCTGCGAGCGCCCGGCACAACGGGTCGCGGTGGCGGCCCCGCTACGGAGTGACTCGCTTCTCCGACCTCACCCCGCAAGAGTTCCGAGGTATGGCAATCAAGAGAGACGGCACAACACGAAGGGGTTACTGTCTCATCATAATGGCCTTGTCGACCCTGCTTGGCAAGCACTTCTGATGTCCCCGATTCCAATCACTGCACCATATACACTTTGGATACTTGTGGCTGAAGTTGAACGGCAGGTCTTCCAGGACGCCTGGTCGCTATGGAAGAGTAGGCCAAGATTCTCTTGTGGAAGTCCTTTCACCGGCAGTGGCGTGAGAAAGCAATTGCGGAGCTCGACATTTACAATTTAGATGTATTGTATTGTACAGGATAATCTATTTATAGATACCCCACTACTTCATAATGACTCTCTTCCTTGCCAACAGGTCGATTGTAGTGAAATCCATGGCTCCCATATCTTACAATCAGTATTAAAAGTTACGCCGGAGTGTACTGAGGTTGATGAGAAAGGTGTAGAGGTTTTGAGATAACATGCTGCTTATTCTGTTATTTCCCCCGACTATTGTAGTGGAGTACAGTATAAATGGAAGGGTTGATGTAGCTGTGACCACGTCCAGCCATGTCTGTGTACCCACTGCTAATGATACATAGGTGCACACACGACAGCACCATTCTCAATATTTCGTGGTGACATCATGATGCTTGTGCCAGGCTAAGCTTATTTTTGCCACACACTGCCTTCTGTTCTCATTCCACCGCACCCCCTCATGCAGAAATGTTTCTGCTGGGGACGAAGGGCCCCCCTGCTTACAGTGGAGCCTCAGCCCCACCTGGGCCCCATGTTCAACTCTCTAATCTTCCCACGCACTTTGACTGGAGGGACAAGCGAGCGGTGACAGCTGTGAAGAACCAGGAGTCTGTGAGGTTCACAGCCAACGTCACCGCAAACATCAGTAATCGCCCTCCTTTATCAACGCCATCTTTACTACCAACTGCCTGCCAGTGTCACTGTCATCACTACCACCACTATCACCTCTACCACCATCCCCACCATCACTGCTTAAAGCTACCAAATGTATTGGAGGCTCCACCAAGGCACATCATAAGCTGGCAGGTACGTCCTCCGCCAAACCCTACCAACTTTTACATAGCCACACTCGTGCCACCACTAGCTCCGCACACAGTGAGGTGGCCTCCTTTTGTTTTCTGACATTAGCCCCACCTACATCTGATAGGCCCTGCTCACTACTCTGCCAGCATCAATCACCACTCAAGCAGCCATGTCCTTTTCCCGTATTATGAGTCGAGCATGAGACCAGAAATTGTAAGCCATGACACTATCCTGATTTTTTAAAAAGCTTTGGGACAGCCTTTTTGAAAGCTGGACTGTTCTGGCCAAAACAGGGTATTTGTTTGGTAGCTTTAATCACCACTGCATGAGTGCATGTCCATGTACTCACCCATGTACACAAGTGTGCATGCAATCTTCTGCAAGTATACTCATTCTCCCACGCATGCCCTACGCTGTATACCTTTGTGTTTGGTGTGTGAATAGTACTCATGACATGCGACCCATGTTTTCCCATTCCCAGTGTACACATCTTTTCCACCAGTAGCCATGCTCCTGTCCCTACCTGTGCCCATATACTGGCATATGCATACTCATCCTGTGTGTGCTTCAGTCTGTGTGTGTATCATGGGGAGTGGTTGCACAGTGAACCTGGTAGCTTGAGTTCAAATCTCAATCAGTACTGAGCCTTACAATGGTTGACTCATTTGTAAATGAGTCCCCAGTGCGGTGTGTAAACATCTGCACTGGGTGGTGGTGGCCATACCATCCCATCGTGCATTAGCTCCAACAGTCTGTTAAAGCCTATGGGGGAGGATGTTTTTTCTATTTCCTTGTGATTGCATTTCTGCCCCTGCATGTGTAGTGATTACCACTGCGCAACGAACTCGGCGATCTGAATTCGATTCCTGCTCATGGCCAACACCAGTGACGATTTTCTGAACCCGTCTTGGGCCTCCCCTACGTCGACTCGGCTTCAAATAAGTGCCTAGTGTGATATATAAACATTGCCACGAGGGATACAAGGGCAGCCGGGTGTGGTGCTGGCCACCCACCCGCTTGTGTGCCTTGCTGGCCTTCATAGGTGCTCACTCACAACACTTGCCCCAAAAAAGTCTGTTAAGGTGATACGGGGGATCTTTGTCTTTATCTGCCCCCCCCCCATGTGTGTGTCTGTCCCTGCATGAATGTCTGCATATCTCTACATACAAATGCATACACGTGTGCGCCTGTGCGTGCGCCTGTGCGTGCGCCTGTGCGTGCGCCTGTGCGTGCGCCTGTGCGTGCGCCTGTGCGTGCGCCTGTGCGTGCGCCTGTGCGTGCGTCTGTGTAGTGCGGCGGCTGCTGGGCGTTTGCGTCCGTGCAGGTCGTGGAGAGCGCCAGCGTGCTAGCGGGGGGCCTCCTGAAGCCGCTGAGCGTCCAGCAGGTCCTCGACTGTTCCAGGGTCAACCACGGCTGCCAGGGGGGTGATACTGTCACGGCCTTCTCCTGGCTCAATAAGGTATGGCCGTGGTCCCGCACACAACAGCAACGACAACAATGACAGCAACTATAATGTCACCAACAACAACAACGACAACAGAAATGAACCAATAAGCATCTTTGACGTCATCAAGGTGCTTGCGCCAAGCTCGGTAACAGGGCTAACATGGTTGAACCTGCTTAAACCTATTTTCCAGCTTGCATTCAAACAACCCATATGGTAAACATTCTCAAAACATCCAAAGAAACATTTGAAAAATTATTGACACTGATGATTGCCAGGGTGAGGATTTCTTTGAAAATGTTTAGCGTTAGGGTTACGAGTTCATTTCCCTGCCGGTCATAAAATTGGCCCATCTTTACTTTGAGATCAATTAAATAAGTCCCATTTCTGTCATTGTCTTATAAATAGTCTGGCCGCTGTCAAAGGAATGTGGAATTTCCATCACAGACTTAGCTAGATCAACTGAGATGTCTACCACCTCACATTTATACTTTTTACTTTTACATCATCAGCTTTAATTAGCAGATTTTTCGACGATTTCATTTGTGGCTAATCTTTTTTTATTCCTTGTTGTATGTGTTTGTGTGTAGACACGGTTGCATTTGGTTCTGGAATCCGTGTACCCATTCACTAACAGTGCTGGTCCATGCCGGATTTTTACGAACTCCACTCCTGGTGTGGAAATCAAGGACTTTGCATCGCACTCCTTCCGGTACATGCGTGCGTACAAGTGTGAGTGGTGTGTGCGTGCCTATATCATTATGCATAAGTGTGTGTGCCTGCATATGTGTGTGCTTGTGACTTTGCGTGAAGAGTGGTAGTGTAGGGGTTAGCTTGCTGTGCTGTGAACCTGGCAGCCTGAAGTCGATTTCTGCTCAAAGCCAACATCAGTAATGATTATCTGAACTAGTTCTGGGTCTCCCCTAAGTCGGCTCAGCCTCAAATGAGTATCTGGTACAGTGTGTAAACATCAGCACTGGGGGATAAAGGCAGCCAGGCATGGTGCTTGGACACCCACCCCCTCGTGTGCCATACCAATAGGTGCTCATTAACAGCACTTGCCCCAGGAGTGTGTTAAGACTATCAGGGTGATCATTGTCTTTGAGGAGTGGTAATGTAGATGTTAGCGCACGGTTCTATGAACTTGGCGACGAGAGCAAGATTTCCGCTCACAGTCAACATCAGTGGCGAATATCTTTAACCAGTCTTAGGCCTCCCCTTGGTGGACTCAGCCTTAAAATTAGTACCTGGTGCAGTGTGTAAACATCAGTATTGGGGATAAAGCCGGTCGAGCGTGGTGCTGGTCACATCACCTCCTTGTGCGCCATGCCGACCTTAATCGGTGCTCACTAACGGCACTCGCCGCAACAGTCTGTAAAAGGCTATGTGGGGGTTCTTTGTGTCCCGTGAGCAGCGATGACGAAGAGGCCATGATGGGCTGGCTGGTGGGCCGGGGTCCGCTGGCCGTGAGTGTGGATGCAGTGAGCTGGCAGGACTACCTGGGTGGCGTGGTGCAGCACCACTGCTCCTCCTCGGCACCCAACCACGCCGTCACACTCACCGGATACTCGCTTGGTACGCACCGAAACGCTGTGACCTACAGCTGGGCTATCGCATTATTTAAGTAATCGATCACTTTCCCGATTATCAGTTCCATTTCCCGACTAATTGGACAACATCAAAATAATTGAACAAAAACGTCTCAACTCTACTCGCATGTGAGCCTCTGGGTGGTAGTTGATTGGCAGGGCTTGATGGCATTATCTGTATATATGTGCGAATGCATGTGTAAATATTATTCAGCGTCCTTACTCCGTGCATTCATGCACGTCCTTGTGTGCTTATCTCTGTGTGTGTCGCTGTGTTTGTGTGTCCACATTTGTAGGTGACCTCCCGTACTGGATTGTCCGTAACTCGTGGGGCCCGGAGTGGGGTCTCGATGGGTACATCTACATCAAGATGTTTGAGAACGTGTGTGGTGAGCAAGCCTTTAGCAGACCATGCAGCACCAAGCTCACCACGTCCAGGACTCAAACCTATACCCACATATAGAGGGACCTAACTCCTCCACCATGCCCAGGATTCAAACCGATAACCACCTGTAGAAAAACCCTAACATCACTTTTGTTCCAAGTTTATAACTGAAACCTCTTGTTAGTTATAGATGGACCTCTTCACCGTGATCTAGACTTAAACCTTTAACCACTTCCACAGAGAGGTCACTTCACCACATCCAGGACTTATTCACACAAAGAGAGGTATAATGGAGATAGAGTAAGGGGAGGTGGGGAAATATGTAAATGGAATAAGGTGCATAATTTCTCCGAGGTTGATAACATGAGCACCACACTGTGGGAAATCAACTAAAGTCACTCTATGAAGAGACTGGTCTCTACCATGGGAATATGGAATTTCCACCGCTGGCTTAGGGTCACCAACATAAATAAGCGGTTCCTTATACTCGTTGAAGCAGGAAGATACATTGATTGACGTCCCCTACACCCCATCCCCGATTCAAACTTATAACTGGCTCCACAGAGACCACACCCCACTCTGGAACGACCTGTAATGGGTTACAACTTTCAGGGTGGTCCATAAAGATATCAACCATTGTTAAGTAATTATATTGAATTTCAGTCTTACCTGCACGGTTGCATTTTGGGATTTAGTGAAAGATAACATGTGTACCAAGAAATGAATAGCTTGGGTGATTTCAAGAGCGCCATTGCATGAGCATTTGGACCAATTACAGCCAAGACGCTGGAAAATACCTAAGACTTTCTCAAATCTTAAATGTCGCCAGCACCATGGATTGTGATGTGGAGGATGAGAGCGATGGAACTCACGTTTTAACATCTTCACACGAACAAGTGTTTTTTGTAGTTTTATTGACCCTGATGAATCTTCCATTGAATTTAAATTATTTAATAGTGGATGCCCTGTAAACCCACTTCCTCAGATGTATGCTTCTCTAATCCCGACTGAAACGCAAAACAATTAATTATTTTACAGCCACTCGTGAGTTAACTTCATGGATGAAAGCCTCCCCCATCCTTTGTCAGTCATATTTAACAATACTTGGCGAGTTGGGCGCGGTGGCCAGGACTGCCTGGTTCACATATCACTCGTCACTGATGTTGGCCATGGCGAGGAATCAAACTCAGGGTGCGTGAACCACTGTGCCACTCTTGCCACCAATTACATGTCCCATCATTTTATCTTTAACAGCTCTTACTGTCTCCATCTGTCTCTCTCGCAACTCTCATAATCTCTCTCTCCTCTAGGAATCGCTAATGAGGTGGCCACGGTGACAGTGTGAAGACGTCTTGAAGAATGGAGGCTGTTTTATGCAGAGGTTCACTTTGCGTATCATGCTGCCACTATTCACATGTTTAACTCGGTTAACTATACAATACACTGTTAATTATATAGGAGGTGGGTTGGTCAGAGGTCAGAGCGCTAAGCTGCCACTGTTGAGATCCTGCAATAAAACTGGGTTCTCGAGTGTAGCAAGTTGATGCCCTCTGCCTAGCTACCAATGAATGTGCAAAAAACCATGAAATATGGTTCTGCGCTCAATTTGGTGAAGAATGAAATATATCGGTTTTACTGTAATGCAACAGACATTACTATGGTGATATCCAATTCTACGGGCTGTTGTGTAATGCAGGGGGTTTCCAATGGATTCTTCGTAAAGTGACATAACACTGACAGCACAATCGGGATAAAATTGGGAAACAGACTTGTAAAAATATCTCGCGCTAAATTGAATCGTAACTTTAATCATTTCTAATAAACGAAAAGAAATGTACAAACAACTTAAAACATTGTCTTCCAAAAACGTATTTAAATGAATGTTATTTTTGAAAGCATCATTGTGCAAATTACAATGTTGATGAAGATAGTTGTGGCGGATGGAATTTTGATGGTAATTGTGGTGATGATGGTGAAAATATACAGTACTCAAGATACGAATTTCCGACTTACGTTATTATTTTTAATCATCCGACTTGCGAACATTCGATCGTATTATAAACCGAACCACGGAACTATTTTGTTTGGTGGAGCTGTCCTCTGTGAGATGCACACCCCTTCCGATAAGCACGCCAGAATCAGGACTCAAGGTAATTGAAAATAAAACAGATTTTTTTTTTCGTTTCGTGTTCCATTATTTAATGTTTTATTTACTATACAGTATTTATTACAGTATTACATGCAAATCTGCAATATTTCTTATTAGTTTCACGATGTTTTTCATTTTTTGTTGAATCAAAACACAATTTATAACACTGACTGTACAATTGAATACAGTACAGCATTGAGTCCTGAGATACGAACAAATCGACTTACGAACGGGTCTCAGGAACGTAACCCGTTCGTAAGTCAAGGACTGTCCTACAATTTCAAATAGACATGGATGAGGATCGTGACAAATGGAGATGCTGCATAGTTGAAGTGGATGAGAGCTCTCGTGACAGTGGTGGTAATGGTGGGTGGTAAGATTGATGCTAGCTGTAATGACGATAGTGGTGATTGTGGTAGAGGTGATGAAATATGTAATATTTCTGATAATTTTGATGAAGGTTTTGGTGGTTATGACTTGGTTGTGATGATGGTCGTGGTGGAGGTGATGATGATGTTGACGGTGACATGGTGGAGGACGAGTCCACTGTACACATAATAAACGTGCCCAGACCCAATTATAAGTCTTGCAGTTCTGCTGACTTATAATTATTATACCCTTAGCTATTTATGTGTGCGTGCAATCACATTCCTACCTTCAGCATGACTCGCTAGCCCTTTGAAGTGTCTCATTCCCCTTTACCACGGTCTCACGGTTAAATATTGATGCCTCTAAATGTTCATCTTTTGCCGCACTTGTGAAACCCCCTGTTAGCCCGAGTCTAACCATTGACAGAGCGTAACTTAACTCACGGAAGGCTCAATAAAGGAGGATGCGACATGAGGCCGCTTCCAGTTTATAACCGCATGTCGAGAGGTTTATGTGTTTAAGTGCGGCGACGGAAGCAATATGTGGCACGCGCTCTCATCTGCTGTTGTATAGCCATGTCAGAAGAAGCTTCTTGTGTCGCTTAATCCCTAATCTGGAAAATGTAACGGCGTATCGTTGAAATAGGTGTTGATTATTTTTTTAGTTGTATGTTTCATTTAGCCATTCCAGCGCAATTAAAATGCCAATATCAATGTATTACTGTTAACATCTCCACTGTCATGACTGCTATTATCATTAGTGTCATCGTCATTATCATTACTACGTTTGGAAAAGTCGCCACCACCTTAATTACTGCTAACACCTCCATCGTCATCCTCAGAAACATGGAGACGATGGCATTGATATGGAGGATCTCAAATAGAGAAATTAGAAATGAAATTGACATCTCACAGACACCCAGAAAATGACATACAGGAAGTGATCACAAGGCTAATGCAATTCAAGTTACACTTCATCGCCAAAGAGATGACAAAGTTAATTACAGTTTAAAAATAAGTGGTTAAGATGAAAAAACGAGTTTAGGAGGAAGACTGATTACAAGCAGATTCAATTGACAAAAGCAAAATCGTGAAATGGAAGTCACCACCAGTAATGAAAAATAACTAAGATTGTAATGGACTGGGCATTCATTGAAAGTAGGGGGGGGGGGGTCAAAGTAAAAAAACAAACTAGAAGAGAACAAGCTATATGGAACCACACACAGCATGTTGAAGAAAATAAGCGATGTGAAAAGTACAATATTTTAAAAAAAAGTTCCGTGATTCTTAGTCAAAGAAAATAACAATAACGTAAGACTACATGGGACTGAACAACCGTTAACAATTGAGAGAGAATTTGGAAGAAAAAAAGCATGTCATCGATGTCATATAACCTATAAAAACAGATCAAATGAAGTTGATGATTGGTGAAGCTCGACTAGTGGACTGTAGAGAGCAAGATGGAATCCTAATGATGTAAGCAGAATGCTACACAGTAGAAAACTCGATTTTTTTTTTAAAGAATATAATATACCCCAGAAAACATCAAACTTCAGGCGAGGAGGAGAAGATTCCAGGTGTCACATTTGAAAGTAACCATTGACCTTCAAAGTACGAAAAGGAAGAACTGGACAAGGTTGAATACCTGAGCATTATCAAGGAAGCAGGCCTGAATGTTGCATCAAAATTAGTGCGCCTTTTTAATGAAACGTTTACATGAAAATGGAACACCCCGGTCCTGGAATAATGCTTCGATTTGTCACGTATTCAAAAAGGAAGACAAGGTAGCCTCCTTTAAAGTGCATATAAATTGTTCAAAAATATTATAGAGAATTGATACTGGTAGGAACGAAGTTGTAAACTGAGTGTACCAGCCTGCAATAGATTAATGTGCCCGTCCGTCCGTCCGTCCCCTTTCAATACTTTAACGACGTGAAATATCGTGCTGTTGGGGTGTAAAAATAAAATTGCGCAAAATTCCAATGTTCCTACCAGCCCACCCTGCAGGGACCTGTTAAATGGACCAGCCCACCCTGCAGGGACCTGTTAAATGGACAATTAGAGGCCAGCCAATCACAAAATACATGTTAGTAAGAGGAGTCGGGTAAGGAAATGTACTCTGAGCAGAGCTATTCGCAGTGACATAAAATACTTTATGCCAACTTAATTGGGGATACAAATGCAGAAACATAAATGGGAAAAGTATTAACCACCTCAGTTATGATTTTTATATCGGCATTATATAAACCAAATGGGAATGAATTACAGGAAACGACTGAAGAACGTAACAGGGAACGCTGCAAAGAAGCGCTGAAGATATTTGTTTTGTGTTACACTTTGTGCAGTGTGTTTGTTTTTCTTTATTTTTACTCTTTTTTTTGGCCTGCACTAGTTTCCCGTGTTATGGGGATGCAATCGTCACTTACAGCTTTCAAATTGTGAACTGTGGATAACACAAGTCGTGGGGTCACGGAGATCGTCGGGGGGTGGAGGGGAGGGGGTGGGCGCAGGGGCCTCCGCGTGTACGAGCGGAACTCACGCGCCTCCATCCCTCGTGCACGCACGAGATCACGCGGAGCTCAACTCACCCAATTGCAAAGACAAATATCCCGCCGATATACCCCTGAGCAGACTGTCGGGCTGAGTGCTCTTCGCGGGCATCCACGAAGGCCGGAACTGGACGCGAGGGCGGAGGGGTGGCCAACACCACGAACCTGGCCGCCTTTGTCTCCCAAAGTGGCGATGTTTACTACGCACCGCAGCAAGTACTCATTTCAGTCTGAGTCGACATAGAGGAGGCCCATGACCGGTTCAGATAATCGTCGCTGGTGTTGGTGGTCGTGAGCGGGAATCGAACTGGGGATAACGGGTTCGTGACGCAGCGCGCTAACCGCTGCACTACCACTCCGCGCTTCCACGACCACTGCCATAACCACCACCATATCACACCAGGCAAGCAATTTAAAGCCGAGTCGATCTAGGGGGAGGCCCAGAACCTGCTCAGATATTTGTCGTTGATGTCGCACATACATCGTGACACATTGTGACGTGCCCAGTATTTTATTACGAGCAAGACTATCGTGCCTTGTGACGTATGAAACCAAGTGCGCCCTGCGAGCTGTCGGTTCTCCAAACATGTTTTGGGACCCTCAAAATTGGGAAATATTGCATTCTCATGGTGGGAATAAGTCCATACTATTTAATAGAATTGTGTCCATACATCACTGCACCCATACGTACAACTTCCCCTGCTTGGATTTCAGGGGCAAGCTCTGTTAGCGAGCACCTATTACTCATTAGCATCTATTACATTCGCTATAACCCGCGGACACACCTGTACACCCGCTCATGTTTACGCAATGACTCATTAGTGGCGCTTGGCACACGCACACTCACGCACACGCGCGCGTGCGGCTACACATTAACGCATGAGCAAGTGCACGCATATAAATAGCCCGCCCGGTCGGAGACCCGGACCTCAGAACTCCCAGTTAGATCCCGGATCCTCGTCCCCAGACCCTAGTTCCCCGAGACCGAGGGGAGTACTAAAGACCCTCTCCCCAACTTGGATCTTGGTCCACAGACTCAAGAATACTGAGTTCAACTCCAGACACTGCGTTCAATTCACAGTGGTGCTTTCAGGACTCCGTAGACCTAGGACATCAGAGTTCGATGCAGGACCCAGGTGGCTGGGGATTTTTAATTTAGAACCCATGGGCATTAATCTTCGCGCCGCCAATCAAAGATAACAAGGATCTGCGTTAAATACAAACTTCATCAACGACATCATCATCATCACCACCATCGTTGTGGAGCCATGCGTGGTTACCTGCTGGCCGCCCTCTCGGTCCTCGCCGTGGGATGGGGTGAGTAAGCGGTGCACTCGTGGAAATTCCACCTTCCTGTGGCAGAGGCGTGTTGATACGCTGAACTACTTTGGTTTCCAACAATGGTACCAGATTTATCGACCTCGAGCGGTATTTGAACTGACCAGACATGAATTTAGCATAATTGTGCCACCCGGTCGAGTGCTAATTTTGATTAAATTCTTTCATATTCTTGGTTCTTTCGGTAAAGTCACGTAGAAGGGAAAGAACCAAGAATATGAATCCCTGCAGTCATGAAAGCTTTAAATCAAAATTTTAATTATTTAAGTCTAACTAATTATTTCAGTATTTTGATAGATTCATTATTAGGCTCACACGGATTCAGAAAATTACTGTTCCACGAATTAATTTCTGGGAAACCTTTTTACGTATGAATTTTTGGTTTATTGAACAGTATTGATTTTGCAAAGTATTGAATTTGTCACTATCAATGCTGTCAAATATTGTTCTGATGTTGGCTTGTACATAGCCAGCACGGATCACGTGTTGTTAACCCAGAGGCTGTTTCACCGTGTTTTGCAAAGCGCTCTAAGTCACGAATTTTCATCGCCCATTCCTTAAACGCTAATTATTATAATACTGTATTGTAAATAATTATAGCTTGCGGGGTTTGATAAATCATTTGGAATGAATTCCGTGTTATAATCGGCCAGACCATTTGTTAACCAAAGCTGGATTCCATTTACGTGATGCTCATCAGCAAAGCGTATCATCTTAGACGAATCCCATTGGGTGATCATAATAAAGCCAGTCATGATGGTAATGGGAGATAACAATCCACTAAGCGCCTGCAAATGAACTGAATGAATCGCTTCATCTCACTGGTGGATGCCCTCTCCATCGTGTTTCGTTCTTTGGCTCTCACTTTGTTGTTAATCTCGACACCTTTGCCATCATCCCTCATCGAGGGCATATCTCACCACCGTGATGCCACAGTAGCGAGATGTGAACTACCTCGAAAAGTGTACATGAGGTCATGGGTTCGATCCCAACCTTGACGCCTGCTCTACATTTGGAGTTTGCATGTTCTCTACGTGGTCGCGTGGATTTCCCTTCGGGTCCTCCGGGTTTTCCCACCTCATTAAACAACACGCGTTTAGAATATTTGGCTCCTGCTATGAATTTCCACGTGATACGCCACTTCGTTGAGCTACCACTTGTGGCTAGGTTGCTTCTGAAAAAGAGTTGTATAGCTCAGTGGGACTCACCTGGAAAAATAACACATATATAGTTTATCTTCTAAATAGCAAGAGTATATCCTGCAGAAGCGCACTCACTTTTAACGAAATAAAATTGTTCTCTACTTTGCACGTCTTCTCCGAGTGATGTTTCTATTTCAGCCTCTTGGGGTAAATCCGAGCATGCTCCGATTGCTCAATGCTTCTTTAAGCACCTTTCATCTTTCATTCCATCTTTCTTTCGCCAATGTCCATGAACATAAACATAATAATTAAAAAGCAACACACCATTCTTGTGCATTAGTTAACACCCCCCGCAAAACAAACTCAGTGCATATATTATATGTTATGACATATGGATCGTTCCATTGGGATACCAAGGTGACGTGGATACAGGTAGGAGTCTAGGTTTATTTGACACTCACGAGGAAAGCTTGGTCGCTGAAGGGGGTGTTATACGTGTTTATGGCCACCAAGGGCGCCTAAGCCCAGCAAACACGCGCACATCACGAGCGCCAGATCACGCGTTCTCAACCATCGCGTTGATGATGAGCCACCGCTTGTAATGATTAAATCTAGCAACCCGCACGTCCTTTGTACTTCACCGTCCATCCCTCTCAGCCAGCCAGAAATACTTTTAATCTTATAGAAGGTCTTGTCTCTCTCCACCTTTCTCTAGCCTTATCTGTAATGTTTATAACAATTTATTTTTTTATTTTTTTATTTCCCTTCTATGTGACTTTACCGAAAGAACCAATAATATGAAT
Organism: Petromyzon marinus; assembly: GCF_048934315.1. Taxonomy (NCBI): domain Eukaryota; kingdom Metazoa; phylum Chordata; class Hyperoartia; order Petromyzontiformes; family Petromyzontidae; genus Petromyzon; species Petromyzon marinus. The sequence continues at coordinate 9,727,026 of NC_133669.1, forward strand.
TCCTGCAGTCACGAAAGCTTTAAATCGAAAAATCCCAATTTATGTTAGTTTCTCTATTCCTTCTGTTCCCTCTTCGACCTCTCCCTCCCTCTATATCCATCTCCTCCCTCCACTGTATCTCACCCACTCCCTTCCCCACTCTCTCCCTGTTCGTCTCTCTCAATTCTCACCCTCGCTCTCCTTATTCCCACCACTCCCGTTCCCGTCGCACTCTCTCTCTCTTGCCTCTCCCCCTTCCGCCCTGGTACTGCTTGGACGTGGGTTCGACATCCCGACCCTGACGCCTGCTGTATATTGTGAAGTTTGCACGTTCTCCCCTCGTGGTCGCGTAGATTTTTATCCGGATCCTCCGGTGTTTCCCTCCACATTTAGAATCAACATGACGCGTTTAGAGTAACCGGTTGCTACAAATGTCCACATGATGATAAGCCACTTCGTTGAGCTATATCACTTGAGATTACCAGGTCGCTTCGGGATGAAAAAAACCCACAGCTGTATAGCTCAGTGGGCATTACCCGGTAAGATAAAAAAAAATAATTCGTTTCGTTTAACCTCCTTCCTCAATCGCGTTTACGTTGTGGGGTCCGTGGCCAGGGAGGGTGGGTGGCGTGACGTCGGCATGCACGAACCTTACGTCATGACACAAATTATGCGTGCCCGCACCCACGCCAGCCAGCAAAACTTTACAAAAAAAATGGTATAATAACTCACATATTAGAGAATTTGTAAACCTGATTTTGTTTTATTAAACAGAGCTACTGCCGTTGAGTAATGCTGAAGCTTGCAATGCAGAGATCGCCGGTTCGATTCCCCGGCGCGGCAGTCGCAGTGGTTTAGGAGTGCACTCACCATCAAGTGACGTTCTCTTCCCCTCTCACCTCCCATTACAAAGACAAAGATCCCCCCGCTCCCCCCAGTATAGCCTGAGTAGACTGTTGGGGCAAGTGCTGTAAGCGAGCACCTATGAAGGCCGGCACGGTACACGAGGTGGGTGGGGTGGCCAGCGGCACCACGCCGTGAGCCGGGACTCGAACTCGATTCGGCGGAGTTCGCTCTAACCACAACTACCGCCCCCCCCCATCTCCTCTTCCCTCCCTCCTCTTATAGCCCCTTGCCACGCGGTGTGCCCCACCTCATGGCAGGAGTACAACGGCCACTGCTACTACGTGTCCACCGAGAACTTACCTTGGGCGGGCGCTCGCATCTACTGCTTGCGCCACGGGGGGGACCTGATGAGCGTCAACTCGGCGGGGGAGCAGGTGGGTTGGTGGGATGCTCGGGAGGTGGGGGGGGGGTGCTTCGGCTCCCAACTCCTCTGGGATGGCGGGTGGGGGGCAGTAGAGCTGATGTGTGTTTGTGGGGGTGGGGGGGCCACCGGCCCACCCCCAACGGGGCCCACCCTAATAACCGCGATTCACCGCGAAGGAGCGTGAACTCGGGTGGACCACAGGGGGCGTTTGGTGGTGCAGGGCCCGGCCCAGCACCCACCTAGAGCCGGCCCTCCGGAATTGCTGATGGATTTTTTTTGCATAAATCATAAAGCCCGAGGTACTTTCTGTGTCCGTTTTTTGTGCGTGTGGATTTAAACTTATGGCCCTGCTAACACCGAAGCCTACTCACCATGATCATGCACTCACCCCCCCCTACTCACCATGATCATGCACTCACCTACCCCTACTCACCATGGTCATGCACTCACCTACCCCCACTCACCATGGTCATGCACTCACCTACCCCTACTCACCATGATCATGCACTCACCTATCCCCTACTCACCATGATCATGCACTCACCTACCCCTACTCACCATGGTCATGCACTCACCTACCCCTACTGACCATGATCATGCACTCACCTACCCCCACTCACCATGATCATGCACTCACCTACCCCTACTCACCATGATCATGCACTCACCTACCCCTACTCACCATAGTCATGCACTCACCTACCCCTACTCACCATGGTCATGCACTCACCTACCCCTACTCACCACGATCATGCACTCACCTACCCCTACTCACCATGATCATGCACTCACCATGATCATGCACTCACCTACCCCCACTCACCATGATCATGCACTCACCTACCCCTACTCACCATGATCATGCACTCACCTACCCCTACTCACCATGATCATGCACTCACCTACCCCTACTCACCATGGTCATGCACTCACCTACCCCTACTCACCACGATCATGCACTCACCTACCCCTACTGACCATGATCATGCACTCACCTACCCCCACTCACCATGATCATGCACTCACCTACCCTCACTCACCATGATCATGCACTCACCTACCCCTACTCACCATGATCATGCACTCACCTACCCCTACTCACCATGGTCATGCACTCACCTACCCCTACTCACCATGATCATGCACTCACCTACCCCTACTCACCATGGTCATGCACTCACCTACCCCTACTCACCACGATCATGCACTCACCTACCCCTACTCACCATGATCATGCACTCACCATGATCATGCACTCACCTACCCCCACTCACCATGATCATGCACTCACCTACCCCTACTCACCATGATCATGCACTCACCTACCCCTACTCACCATGATCATGCACTCACCTACCCCTACTCACCATGGTCATGCACTCACCTACCCCTACTCACCACGATCATGCACTCACCTACCCCTACTGACCATGATCATGCACTCACCTACCCCCACTCACCATGATCATGCACTCACCTACCCTCACTCACCATGATCATGCACTCACCTACCCCTACTCACCATGATCATGCACTCACCTACCCCTACTCACCATGGTCATGCACTCACCTACCCCTACTCACCATGATCATGCACTCACCTACCCCTACTCACCATGGTTATGCACTCACCTACCCCTACTCACCACGATCATGCACTCACCTACCCCTACTCACCATGGTCATGCACTCACCTACCCCTACTCACCATGGTCATGCACTCACCTACCCCTACTCACCACGATCATGCACTCACCTACCCCTACTCACCATGATCATGCACTCACCATGATCATGCACTCACCTACCCCCACTCACCATGATCATGCACTCACCTACCCCTACTCACCATGATCATGCACTCACCTACCCCTACTCACCATGATCATGCACTCACCTACCCCTACTCACCATGGTCATGCACTCACCTACCCCTACTCACCACGATCATGCACTCACCTACCCCTACTCACCATGATCATGCACTCACCTACCCCTACTCACCACGATCATGCACTCACCTACCCCCACTCACCATGATCATGCACTCACCTACCCCCACTCACCATGATCATGCACTCACCTACCCCTACTCACCACGATCATGCACTCAACCAACCCCCACTCACCATGATCATGCACTCAACCAACTCCCACTCACCATGATCATGCACTCACCTACCCCTACTCACCACGATCATGCACTCAACCAACCCCCACTCACCATGATCATGCACTCAACCAACCCCCACTCACCATGATCATGCACTCACCTATCCCCTACTCACCATGGCCATGCACTCACCTACCCCTATTCACCATGGCCGTGGAGGACTCGTGTGGCATCTGTGGTGGACTGCGTGTGTGAAGATGGAACCCAGAGTTGTCATCGCTCACGAATTTCTGCAGAGAGAAGCACTGAGAAAGGGATTCATGCTGGGAATGAATTCACCGAGAGACAGAGGAACGCATGTATTGTAGAACATCTACGCCAAGTTGGAGATGTTTTTTTTTCAATTATAATTTACTCATTATCACCATCGCCTTTAGAAAAGTAAGTGGGCTAAGGTGGCAGGGCACGTGGGTGGACCGGTCGCCTCTGGTCGAGACTAAACGAAGGAGTAGCAGACGAAAGGAGAGAGCACGTGTGCAGGAGCTATGGATGCCTCGCGCGTCGCGAGAAAATAGTGAGCGATGGTAACGCCTTTGGTGAGGTCTTCATTCAGAAGTGGATCGATTATGGGTGACGACGATGTGCTGTACGATTTGTATTTGTGCGCTTTTCATTTGCGTTCTCGTACTGTGCGCTGTATGCGTGTTCACGAGGTGCACCTAGCCTGGCACAAGAGTGCGTTGTGACACCTCACCGTCACTTACGGGCGATTGGCAGCCGCTACATCTGTGGATGTTCTTGTTGTTGCACCTGTTTCAGAACTGGATCGCGTCGCACCTGGTGGGATCGAACCTCTACTGGTTTGGTCTGCACGACCAAGTGACTGAGGGGGTCTATGAGTGGAGCGACGGGTCCCCCTACCTGCCGGAGCTCCAGTGAGCGTGCACACACGTGCACACCTGTGTACACCTACCCATACACGTGCACACCTGTGTACAGCTACCCATACACGTGCACACCTGTGTACAGCTACCCATACACGTGCACACCTGTGTACAGCTACCCATACACGTGCACACCTGTGTACAGCTACCCATACACGTGCACACCTGTGTACACCTACCCATACACGTGCACACCTGTGTACACCTGCCTATACACGTGCACACCTGTGTACAGCTACCCATACACGTGCACACCTGTGTACAGCTATCCATACACGTGCACACCTGTGTACAGCTACCCATGCGCGTGCACACCTGTGTACAGCTACACATACACGTGCACACCTGTGTACAGCTATCCATACACGTGCACACCTGTGTACACCTACCCATACCCGTGCTCACCTGTGTACAGCTACCCATACACGTGCCCACCTGTGTACACCTACCCATACCCGTGCTCACCTGTGTACAGCTACCCATACCCGTGCACACCTGTGTACACCTACCCATACACGTGCACACCTGTGTACAGCTACCCATACACGGGCACACCTGTGTACACCTACCCATACACGTGCACACCTGTGTACAGCTACCCATACACGTCCTCACCTGTGTACACCTACCCATACCCGTGCACACCTGTGTACAGCTACCCATACCCGTGCTCACCTGTGTACAGCTACCCATACCCGTGCACACCTGTGTACAGCTACCCATACACGTGCACACCTGTGTACAGCTACCCATACCCGTGCACACCTGTGTACAGCTACCCATACACGTGCACACCTGTGTACACCTACCCATACACGTCCTCACCTGTGTACACCTACCCATACCCGTGCTCACCTGTGTACACCTACCCATACCCGTGCACACCTGTGTACACCTACCCATACCCGTGCACACCTGTGTACACCTACCCATACCCGTGCACACCTGTGTACACCTACCCATACACGTGCACACCTGTGTACAGCTACCCATTCCCGTGCACACCTGTGTACACCTACCCATACCCGTGCACACCTGTGTACAGCTACCCATACACGTGCACACCTGTGTACACCTACCCATACCCGTGCACACCTGTGTACACCTACCCATACCCGTGCTCACCTGTGTACACCTACCCATACCCGTGCACACCTGTGTACACCTACCCATACCCGTGCACACCTGTGTACAGCTACCCATACACGTCCTCACCTGTGTACAGCTACCCATATCCGTGCACACCTGTGTACACCTACCCACACTCGAGTACACGTACATACACCTGTGTACGCGTGTGCTATAGGAAATGGGGATGATGACGATGATGATGCGGATGATTCGCGTGCTGCAGGAAATGGAGACCTGGGCAGCCCGATGACTGGCCGGACGCACAGGGGGGATCTGGGGAGGACTGTGGGGACATTGCAGCTGGGGACGGAGGGTTCTGGAACGACGCCTCGTGCCTCCTGTCCCAAAAGTTCATCTGCGAGAGCGGTGAGGGGGCGCGGTTGCGGGGAGGGGGGGGGTGTTGGGGGTTTGGAGGTCAAGGAATTACAGTGGTAGATATACAGGTTATTGTGTCCTTCTTACAGATATCTCCAATTGTTCAGCACATTTCTTTTAAATGACCTTTCATATTCATCGTGAAGCCAACTTAAGAGATGTTTTGTTGTAATTGTTTTATTTTGTATGCAATTATCAATGATGCTAAAAAAATGAAAATTAACAACCCAAACACCACCGCACACTATTACACCATCATGACATTGCCACAAATCTACACGAAACACCACAGCACCATCACTGCACCACCTCTCCTATAATTTGTCTTCTTTCTCAACTGCAATGCCAACTGTGTCATCGGCGAGATGTCACGAGGTGAAGAAGAGTCGTGCTGTCTTCTACTCAGTGCCGAATGGAGGAGATAAAAAACCCAATGACTATTTAATCACGCGCTGCGTGAGCGGCATACCTCGGCACACCGGCCCTGCCTCTGAGAGTAACGCTCCCTTTTCCACCTTGTCGCTGCCCCAAGGCCCGGCTATGCCGGGCTGCGACGTGGGCTGGGAGCTGAGGGGCGACTCGTGCTATCTGCTCTCCGTGTCACCCGAGCGCACCTGGCCGAACGCGCGCACCTACTGCGTGAGAAACGGCGGCGACCTGGTCGCGGTCACCAGTGCCGACGAGCAGGCGCACGCCCTTGCGCTCGCGCAGAGGCTCGACAACGACCCCTGGATCGGCCTCTCCCGCCTGGTAAGGAAAGCCCCGACGGTGTGGCAGGTTGTGCGTGGCGGAGGTGCCGAACACTGGGGCAAATCCCAGTGCTTTTACGAACGCTTTGGGACAATTGCTTTTTGAAACCGGGACGTTTGGTGGCTTTAGGCTACGAGTGATGTTGCTCGGGCATCACAGGCGCGTGCATGCGGTGTGCGTTTGTGTCTTTTTCTTGTCGTTCAATCAGACGTGTACAGCGTTTGGCTGCCACGGGAACAGCAGTGACTTCCACTGGAGCACAGGAGAAGTGTTCTCATACAGCAACTGGGATACCGAGGAGCCTGACATAAGGTGACCTTAACCCCTGATCCCTGAATGTGACCCCCTAATTCTGGCCAACCAACAGTACCATACAGAAGCCCAAAACAATGTGACTTTGATCCTGATCGCTCATCAATCAATATTCATTCTTACCGTATATGTACGTGTGTTTTATGAAATTTGAATTGGAGAAATGAAGATAAATATAACTGGAAGAAATTGTGAACATCTCAAGATTGGCGTGTTTATGTGTGTGTGTGTGTGCGTAGTCCTGAAGCCCACAAGCTGTGTGTGAAGATCGTACGTATGCCGGGGGAAGACACGGGCGGGTGGATGACCAAACGATGCGGGGAGGAGCGGCCCTTTATCTGCAAGCGCGGCCTCAACAGTGCGTGATGGTGGTGGTTATTGTAGTGGTCGTGGAAATGGGGAGCGGTAGTGCAGCGGTTAGCACGCTGTGCTACGAACCCGTCGGCCAGAGTTCGATTATCGATCATGGCCACTAACGCCAGTGACAATTATCTGAACCGGTCCTGGGCCTCCTCTAGGTCAACTCAGCCTGAAATGAGTACATGTAGAGAGACAAAGTGCGGCCGGGCGTAATGGTGGCCACCCACCCCAACATTTGCCATGCCGGCCTTCATAGGTGCTCGATAACTGTACTTGCCCGAAAAGTCTGTTAAGGCTGTATGGGGCGGTCTTTGTCGTTGGGCCATGGACGTGGCGCTGGTGGCTGTAATGATGATGGTGACATTTGATCCTTATGGTGGTACCCCGGGGTACCAAATAATACAAATTGGCCGAGGCAATTAAATATTTTATTTCTGGGACACTATTTTTTTCCAGGGGTTTACTTAGCTCCGCGACTGGGGTACCAATCAATCCGAAATCAGTGCTGCTCCGCGATCTCGAAACGCCAAACATTATCATTAAAAAATCCGTTATCGAAAATTTTAACTTTGAATCGTGCATCGTGTACAGCTAGTCTAGATAAGTCGATTGCCGCATTGCTGACCATCAACAGACCAAAAATGATTGCATCACGGACAATATACGAGAGCCGGGGTAATATGGTACCCCGGGGTACGACCATAAAGTTAATTTGTAGTGTTAATGGTGATGGTGACGATGGCATTTGGTGTTGGTGACCATGACAACAGTGTCATTGATGGTGAATTGATGATGGTGTCTATTCTAATGACTACAATGATGATGCCGACGGTGATGCTGATGGTGAAGATCGTGTTGACGACGGTGGCCATGGTGATGCTGCTGATGATGTCGATGATGATGTTGGTGTCGATGATGTGCACAGCCGTGTGCCCCGAGGGCTGGGCCCCGTTTGCGGGCCGCTGCTACTGGGTGGTGACAAGCCTCGTCCGGAGAACAACGTGGAACGAGGCCCTGTTCACCTGCCAGAGGGTCGGCGCCCAGCTGCTGTCCATCAACAGGTGACGCCCATCATTAAACCATCATCTTCACTCTCGAAAAATCACCATGACGTAGACGGGAACGCCGACTGGCACAGGATCAGTGCTTGCTCAGCTGCTTTCCATGAGAAGATCACAATCTAGATTGAAAACTCGTTTATTTAGAACCACTTTTTGTGTTTAGTTGTCCTTCCCCCGCACCTCCGATTAGCACGGTTGGCTACGTACGGTGCGAAATAAATTCAACATACATACATCACCATCACCCATCATCTTTCTTCACCATCACCAGTCACCATCACTGATCACCATCGCGAGGCGAGTCATCACCTGCCTGAGGTTTTGGCGCCCAGCTGCCCTCCATCAATCTGTGTGACACCACCGCCAATATCACCAATCGCCGTCACCAATAACCATCGACAAACACCTTCACCAGATTACATTACCCATGGCCATGACCAATCGCCGTCAGGAGGTGAGACGTCACCTGTCCGAGGTTCGGAGTTTAAATTGGCTGGGCTTTACCTGCATCATCCGCTGCCATGTATTCTGATATTAGGGACCCACCAGAGCTATGCACTTTTAACTCTATATTGAAAACTCATTGCTTTCGAACTGATTTTTGTGTTTCGTTTATTGTCCTTCCTCCCCCGCACCTCCGACGTACGGCGCAAAAGAAGTTCAACAATCATACATTTTAAACCACACAAAACTGCGCCTGCATGTTTGTAGCGCACGTGATTTAGAGTGGGTGTGTTGCGTCGCCACCGCCGCGGTGAGAGGTGGCGTAGTTGTTTGCGCACTGTGCTACACACCCGGGTTCCCCGAGTTAAAATCCCGGGCACGGCCAACATCATTGGCGACCGATATCTGAAGTGTCGCCGGGCTTCTTTGTGGTCGACTCGGTCTCTTAAACTAGAGTCGGGTACGGCGTGTGAACATCGGTACCGGGGAGACAAAGACAGCCGGACTTCGTAATGGCCACGCTACCGCTCCCGTTGTGCGCCGTGCTGGCCATGATGGATGCTCGCTAACAGGACTTGCCCCAACAGTCTGTGTAAGCTACACGGGGGTTCTTTGTCTCGTTTTCTCTGTGCGTGCCCGCAGTGTTGATGAACAGGACTTCATCAACTCTCTGATTCCTGACCTCCAGAACAACCGAGTCGTGGACTTCTGGATCGGAGCGTCCGGTTGGTCCCCCCCTCCCCCAGAGACCAGGCGATGATCATGATGATGATGGCCATACGATATGCTGTTGATATCAGCAGTAATGGCTGTGATGATGATGATGGCGATGATCACGATGGTTTGTGGCGATACCGACGCTTGTAATGGTAATGATGGTGATGACGGTGATGTAGTTACAGCGATGATGCTAGTGCTGGTGGTGATGTTGGTGATGCTGCTGCTGGTGATGGAGATGATGTTTGTGCTTTTGGTGATGGCGTTGATGGTCGAGGCTGATCATGGCTCTCATGCTGCTGCTACTGCTGTTGGTGGTGTTCGTAACATTCACGCTGCTGCTGTGCTCGTGACGGTGGCGACGAGGCCAGTTTCTCCTGGTGACGTTAATGATGTTGACGACGGTGCTGGGTGACGTGCAGACAAGGAGCGCGATGGCGAGATGAAGTGGTCCGACGGGACGGCCGTGTCTGGGTTCACAAATTGGGCTGCGAATCACCCCCGCAACACGCCCGGCCGATGGGACTGTGGGCAGATTTACACTGGTGGGTACGCACGTGCACACGCATACACGGGCACGCACAGGCACGCTTGTGCGCACATACGCACGTACACAGGCACGTGTACACGCACGAACACGCGCAACATGTTCACACAGTACCGCGCGTACGTATGTAAGTTGAACTTTACTCTTTGGTTCTATTCGGTAAAGTCACGTAAAAGTATAAAACAACAAAATTTAAAAATTCCCGACGTTTCGGCCACAACACAAGTGGCCTTCATCAGGTGAAGGGACCAAGTGGCCTTCACCTGATGAAGGCCACTTGTGTTGTGGCCGAAACGTCGTGAATTTTTTATTTTTATTGTTTTATACTTTTACGTGACTTTACCGAATAGAACCAAAGAGTATGGATCCTTGCAGTCACGAAAGCTTCAAATCTAGAATAAAGTTGAACTTCCTTCGCACCGTACAAAGCCAACCGTGCTAGTCGAAGGTGCGTACGCGAAAACGTGTGTAC